>NC_056001.1:14474856-15088989 GCF_018446385.1 Zingiber officinale | reverse complement strand
CATCATAGTACTCTGGCCAGCCATCTTTCAAAAGCCGGCTTTCTGCTAGCTCTATTGCGCGCCGAGCGATCTGTGGTCGACCAGTTTTGATACAGGCTGCAGTAAGCAGCCAAAGGAGAACTGCAATCGCAGAAAAAGAGGAAGAATAGTTGCATGAGAGTTAGATATACAGAGAGAACTTGTATTGAGTTTTGAGTGTAAATTCTTCTGATCTGTTGTTACTTATGCTAGTACTAATGATCTCAATTTAACTAACCTGGCCAAGATCCCCCATTGTGATAACTCCATCGGGTATTCTTTGGATCGCAACCAGTGATGATTCGCCACTCGTGGTTCTCAATCGCAGGATAAGTTATTTTGAGAGGCATATCCCCTAGCAGTTCTTCCCAACGCTCTTCAAGGAGATCCATAATAGCCATAGATTGCTCTGGTGTAGAAAGAGAAGACAGAATGGCAACAAAATTGCCCAATGCAAACCATCTAAAATCCATCCTTGCTGGACTGACATTACCTATAAAATAGCCACCACGAGTGGGCATAAACTCAAACACCCAGTCTGGAATCGAATCAGGTATCACGTTAAATTTGTTGACTGCTGTATGAGAATACTCTTCAGTTTTGTAGCGGTATATATCATTTAGTTGCTGAAAATCAAACCAAAAATAACTTCTCATGTGGTAGCTCAATGCATGTAATCGTGTCACTATTCGTTCCACAAATTCTTTCCCTTCGGCATCATGTTTAAGCATTGCTAAGGCACACCTCAAGGCCATAAAGAAAAGAGCTTGAATTTCTATAGGATAACCATATATACCCTGAAAGTGGCACATAAAACATGTAAATTGTAAGATATAAAAACTAAACTAATCACTTAAGAATTTTTGTGGCAAAGCAATAATTCTTACCAAACAGAAGTGTTTTAAGAAAAGTATAGTACAGTTCATGTCCAACTGCTAAAGCCAAACAGGGATGTTCTAGACTTATTCCCTATAATAACTACTAAGGTAACAAAGAAGACACTTACAACACTAACTATACATATAATTCCCACTATGCATGTTTAACAAGTAAAACATTGAAGGATGCCGAGTAAAGATAGATGAACACAATGTTTATAATCTTACCATTCTTCGATCAATCATTGAACATCCATCAGCACAAAGCAGGGTAGGAAATGTGTCAAAGCCCTCGGACAGACATAAAGCTAATATAAGCCTCATTCCTTTTTGGCAATCAGGTGTTTCTGCAAGAGATAAATCGCCAGTGGACTTTGTATAGGCACGAAGGAGAATGATCCACCAGAATCCTGAGTCAACAGGTGCAACTCTTCCAATTGCACTTTCACCAAAGTCGGCAATCAAAGTATCTGTTTTCCGAGCAGGATCATGAAGCACTTTGAAGCTTGCTGGCATCACACCTTCACCCAGCTTGAAGCGATCAATCCGCTTTTCCCAACCTTGAAGATGGAGAGTTTTCAGAAGGAAGTTTTTGACTATCTCTGGTTCTCCGTTCATTAGAAAAGCAAGTGCACTTGGTACAAAATCACGAACAAAAACCTACATGATGTAAACCAATGGTCATACCGAAGGTTAGTTCAACATTTCTCTAGAAGCAGAGAAAATCTTATTTGATTTTTTTTGTCATCTTGTCCTCATGATTGCTAAATCATGAGACTAAAGATAGACAACTGCAAATCAAATCATGATTATAGACAACCGTGCTATTGCTGGGTAAAGTCCCCCCATGATTTACCTCCCATCCAAACAGTGGGAGTTACCCTGGAGGGGCAAGGTGACGGTTTTACATTTTGCTACCCAATGATTATAAACAACCGACAAATCAAGTAAGGTCTAACATGGTTTTATTGATACCATCATGAATATTTATCTAGAAAACAGATGTACTGAAAAGTCAAGTATATAAAGTCAGTTTGCACTTTGCAAAACATGTAAAGACAACCAAATAACAATTAAAAGAACCTATAACATGAGAAGGATTAAAAGGGATCGCAAATAGTAAGAAAGCTATCATACTGAAGACTAATGGTGGGTTTTGTTGGGATCTTTGTTTTGGTGCAATCTGAGTGCGGGCAGAATGACGATATACCACCGTTTTGGTTGAGTCGAGGCTAGAGTTAGACTCTATCTCTTTAAGACGAATTTGCCCTGCACACGGTGCTCATGGAACACGGCAATCGTCTCCCAAGATACAACGGCTTTATCTTGCGATAACAGCACTGCAAATCGCAAGACCTCCGAACCGAAGAAAGCTTCTTGAACTCTCTAATGCAAGTATGGAATGCAATGCTTGCTTTCCTTGGAAGGAATTGAGTGAGTGAAATGAGGATGTGAGGGACTTTATTTATACTAAATGAAGGGGTATAAGAACCTCTTAGTTCAATTAGATTTCATCCATCCATTTTGAATTGGATGTAGATCACATCCTTTCCTAAGAGGCACACTATCTCTTCATAAGATGTCACCCTTTAACTATCCAAAAGGCACTTAAACCTTTTAATTTCTCATTTAAAATTTATAACAATCCCCCACATAAATGAAATTTAATGCATGCATATTATCACCTAAGGAGAGTTCAATCGATAAGTTAATGCATCGGGAGAGGTAGCTTGTGGCTTTGAACCTTCCGTAGTGGAATGCTATTGAGCATACTAGGCTATGCAGTGAATGTGATGTCTTGAACTGCTCAGCTGTTTGTGTATACTAAGATAATAACACCCACACATAGACTTATCTCACCTATTTTTGGTTCTCATGGTTGGTTCCGTTTTAGCCATGGACACCATCTTGGATTCATGAGTGTTTCATTGAAGCGGTCAGTCTTCACACTCACATAGGTGACAATTCTATCAAGAGTTTCCTATCATACTCCACCTTATAAAGGTATAGAAATCATTAAAAGCATGCACATAACCTCACTACATGTGGTAGGATAACATAAGTTTATCCTAGGATTGGGATAAAAATAATATATCTCGTGTGCTATAACACAATTTCTGTAACTTCGTTGTCCCATTGAACCAAGATCTTGGGATCTCCAGTCAACAAGGTTGGGTTACCGCTACAGTCGTTTTAGTTGTAAATTTTTAGTCTCATTCCTCTCAATGAGCAGTATACTTGATCTTGACTTAGCCCCTTCGTTAGAGGGTCTGTCAAGTTATCTTTTGACTTGACATAGTTGATTGCAATCACTCCGTTCGAGATTAACTGCCTAATGGTATTGTGTCTGCGACGTATATGTTGAGACTTACCATTATACATACTACTCTGTGCCCTTCCAATCGTCGATTGACTATCACAGTGTTTAAGTACGACAGGCACAGGTTTCGTCCAGCTCGGAATATCTTCCAAGAAATTCCTCAGCCATTCAACTTCTTCTGCTGCTTTGTCTAGTGCTATAAACCCGGATTCCATAGTTGACCGAGCAATGCATGTCTGCTTTGTGGATTTCCAAGATACCGCTCCTCCACCGATTGTGAATACATACCCACTAGTGGATTTGAAGTCTTTTGTATCTGATATTCAATTAGTATCACAGTATCTCTCTAAGACAGTGGGATACGTTCCGTAATGTAATCCGTAGTTCATAGTATATTTCAAATATCTAAGAACTCGCATCAGTGCTTTCCAATGGGTATCGTTTGGATTACTCATAAAGTGACTCAGCTTGTTTACCACACAAGCAATATCTGGACGTGTGCAGTTTGCGAAATACATCAAACTGCCTATTATCCGAGAATATTCCAATTGCGATATAGGCTCACCATGGTTTTTCGCTAAGTGTTGACTTAAATCTATAGGTGTTTTTATTATAGAGAGATTGTACGCATTGAACCTTTTCAACACTGACTCTACATAATGGGATTGTGTCAAAACTATTCTATCGGATGTCCTGAGAATTTTAATTCCCAATATAACATCTGCTAGACCCATATCTTTCATATCGAAATTCTTGGTCAACATTTTCTTTGTACTCATGATTACTGCCCATTATAAGCATGTCGTCTACATATAGACAAACGATTACATGACCTTTAGGTATGTGTTTGACATAAATGCATTTGTCACATTCATTTATTTTGAATTCGTTTGATAGCATTGTTTTGTCAAATTTTTCGTGCTATTGTTTAGGCGCTTGTCTAAGTCCGTACAACAACTTAACAAGTTGACACACCTTTTCCTCTTTTCCTGGAGCTACGAACCCCTCGGGTTGCTCCAGATAGATTTTTTCTTCCAACTCACCATTTAAGAATGCAGTCTTAACATCCATTTGGTGTATTTCAAGGTTAAACAGTGCTGCGATGGCTATCAGCACTCGTATGGATGTAATCTTTATCACCGGTGAGTAGGTATCGAAGTAATCAATACCTTCCTTTTGCTTGTATCCTTTGGCTATAAGTCTGGCTTTATACTTGTCAATCGATCCATCAGCTTTATACTTGCGTTTTAGAATCCACTTACAACCTAATGGTTTAGTACCAGAAGAAAGGTCTACTAATTCCCAAGTATGGTTATTCATGATGGACTCGATTTCATTTTGACAGCTTCTTTCCACAATGGGGCGTCGGGACTAGAGAGAGCTTCGCTTAATGTTCTTGGGTTCATTTCCGACATAATAGTCATGAAGGCTGGCCCGAACGATTTCTCAACTCTAGCCCGTTTGCTCCGACGTTGCTCTTCGATTTAATTGTCAATAGTCCTTTTATGACAACTAAGTTCAGAAACATCATTTTTGTTAGAATTTCCGTTGTTATCACTTTGAATGTTTCCTTTCTTATTCAGGAATATGTTTTCAAAGAATATCGCATTCTGAGATTCCATGGTTGTTCCCATATGAATATCAAGAATGTGTGACTTGTGAACTATGAAAAGATATACACTACTATTATGGGCATATCCGATAAATATCGCATTGAACGTTTTAGGTCTGATTTTTACTTACTTTGGCTTGGGTACTTCGACCTTTGCTAAGCACCCCCACACTTTCAGGTATTTGTACGATGACCCGCGGCCTTTCCATAGCTCATATGGCATTTTATCGATTTTCTTGTGAGGGATTTTGTTGAGAATGTGGTTTGCTGATAATATAGCTCCCCCCACAAGTTTTGGGGTAAGCCTGAATTTATCAACAAGGCATTCATCATTTCCTTTAATATCCGATTTACACCATTGGATTGAGGCAAGGCGCCGTTGTCTGAGGGATAATGTCAGATTCTGAACAAAACTCATCAAACGGTGCACCAAATTCTCCACCTCTATCGCTACGAATTATTTTAATTCGTTTATCAAGTTGATTCTCAACTTCGATTTTATATGTTCTGAAAGTTTCTAAAGCTTTGTCTTTACTTCTTAAAAGAAAGACATAACAAAACTTCGTGCAATTATCGATAAAAGTAATAAAATACTTTTTACCTCCTCTAGTTTGCACGAATTTTAAGTCACATAGATCACTATGTATTAATTCTAGAGGAGTCGTTAACCTTTCCACTGAATGAAAAGGTAGTCTCGTCATTTTTGTTTCCACGCACACTTCACATTTGTGTGTTTTGTCCATATTGACATTTGGTAATAAATTTAACTTGACGAGACATTTAAGAGTATTATTATTAACATACTCAAATCGATCATGCCATAAATTGAAACACTCAACAATGTAGCTGGAAGGTTTTATTTTATTACCATCAAAGTCACGGTGTACGGTCATTACAACCATTTTGAACAGACTCTGTTCTAAGTACCCCTTACCTACGAATACACCATTCTTCGTAAGTACAAATTTGTTAACTGGAACACTAGTCTGAAACCGACTTCGGCTTTAACAAGTGTCGATCCATAAACTAGATTCTTCTTGACGTCGGGAACATGGAGCACATCAATGAGAGTTAGCTCTTTCCCAGACGTCATTTTCAGAACAACCTTTCCGAGTCCGACAATCGGGGATGTCGTGGAATTGCCCATATAGAGCTTTCTTCCACTTATCGGAGTATACTTGGAGAACATCGCCTTATCAGAACAGATATGACGTGTTGCTCCAATATCGTTCCACCACTGGTTCAAGTTATCCATCACCGTGTTGGCTTCAAACACGATCGCAGTGAGATCCAATTCCATGTCGTCAGAAGTTACGACCTGGTTCATAGCATCCTTCTGACTCTTGGTTGGTTTCTTCGGGCGTCTGCAGTCTTTGGACATGTGTCCTGGTTTTTTGCAGTTGTAGTATATGCCCTTGAATTTCTTGCCTTGAGCCTTCTTTTTGGATTGGTTCAGCTTTTTGGCTTTTGGCTCAGCAAGGTTCAACATCTCGTTGACTGCCCGCTTTGTTCCTCTGGAGTCGGACATCTTTCGATTATCTTCCTCAATTCGTAGCCTTAGGATTAGGTCTTCAAGTCTCATCTCCTTTTGCTTGTGCTTCAGGTAATTTTTGAAATCCTTCCATGACGAAGGGAGTTTCTCAATTACCGTGGCTACTTTGAACGACTCGTTCAGCTTCATGCCTTCGGCATCCAAATCATGCATTATCAGTTGCATGTGTTGGACTTGAGATGTCATGCTCTTGGAATCCATTATCTTGAAATCTAGAAACCGTCTGACGATGAATTTCTTCAATCCAGTGTTTCGGTTTTGTATTTCTTTTCAAGTAATTCCCATAGAGATTTTGTCGTTTCCATCGAACAATACACGTTATACAACGTGTTGTCCAATGCGTTGAAAACGTAGTTGTGCCACAGGAAATCTCCGTACCTTCACATATCGCATGCAGCCTTATTATTGGACTTGCCTTCCATAGCAGCCAATGAGTTTTCATGCAAAAACCGTACGAGGTTTAGCGTTGTCAGGTTAGAACAACATCTTTTGCTGCCATCGTTTGAAGTCGGGTCTGTTGAACTTCTCCGGCTTTTCTCCGTGTGGAATAGCGGTTGAACCGTCGTTGATCCCAACCATCAGTTTGCACGATTAGAATTCGTCTTAAAATTGTTGGGATCTTTGTTTTGGTGCAATTTGAGCGCGGGCAAAATGACGGTATGCCACCGTTTTGGTTGAGTCGAGGCTAGAGTTAGATTCTATCTCTTTAAAACGAATTTGCCCCGCACACGGTGCTCGCGGAACACAGCAATCGTCTCCCAAGATACAACGACTTTATCTTGCGATAACAACACTGCAAATCGCAAGACCTCCGAATCGAAGAAGACTTCTCGAACTCTCCAATGCAAGTATGGAATGCAATGCTTGCTTTGCTTAGAAGGAATTGAGTGAGTGAAATGAGAATGTGAGGGACTTTATTTATACTAAATGAAGGGGTATAAGAACCTCTTGGTTCAATTAGATCTCATCCATCCATTTAGAATTGGAAAATGTAGATCGCATCCTTTCCTAAGAGGCACACTACCTCTTCATAAGTTGTCACCCTTTAACTATCCAAAAGGCACTTAAAACTTTTAATTTCTCATTTATAATTTCTAACAGGTTTACCTTAAGGGCAGTAAAAAAAAATAGTATTTTAAGTGAGCAGAAAATTATATTATCTTACTTCATTTTGCTAACTTCCACCCATCTTGTTTACTTGGATAGAACAGGAAGGAAGAAGGTAATTTCCATATATTGCGCTTATTAAAGATTGAATTTTCTCTCCCTTAATTACTGCCAAATTTGGTGACAATAAATCTGAATTCCCTCCCCCTTTTTTTAAACTAAAGAGAAAAACATTTTTATGCTTTCTTTTCCCTATCATTTCCATATAACTGAACAAGCCATCAACTATTTGCTACAACTTTGCTAGGAAATAAGTTAAGAGGTCAGGATATCATATTTTTGGTTTATAGTTTCTTGTTATCATACACATGCCAATCTCCTTAGGATCTATCTGATCAAAAAGATATATCTAATCAATAGGAACTCTGAAAGCCGGTAAATAACCTGATCATAGTTTACGACCTCCTCCGAGCCATGATCATTTGCCGCAATTGTACCCACAGGCTGTCCTCTGTAATACACCAATGACTTCCGCAGCGCCTCCCACGCTTCACCAATCATCGGATGCGGCTCAAAGGAGTGGCGAGCTGACGAAGCTGGAGTGTCGAACCCGGACCTAACTCCAGGGGAGTACAAACTGTCGTAGTTCTCAAGGTTTCTGACATTGATCGATAGCTCGCTCATTGACCTCTCGTCGAATGACCTTTTCCGCTCGATGTTCAGCTTGGGCTTGTCAAGAAGCCGCGACAGATCAAGGTCATCGACCTCCGCTATCGAAGCGTAGGATCCGACCTTCCGAAGCCCTGATGCCTTGAACCCGTCCATTCCTCAAACTACCTGCACCAAAAATTCATCTTTAATAACAAATCCAACGGGAAAGAACAATTTTTCTTGCTCTAGTACAAATGAACTGCATTTCTCATTCGAAAATAGATCAGAAGCCAGTGGACAAGGATCTACTATTCTATGATAAGATCGAACCAAAAAACAGGGAAAAAAAACATTTTGCCCATAAAGTAAGCATCGTATCTGTCATCTCCGATTCAACAAAACAAACAGGAAGAAACTAGACGTGCCTGGAGAACAGAAAAACGGAAAATAAGTACCAAGAAATGCGGAGGAGGGAACGAGACCTAGAGATCCTGGCGGAGCGAGGAGGAGGAGGCGGCTTCACTCCTCGAATCAAGAGGAAGCTACGCAGATCCGAGCGAAACGACGTGGGTAAGCCGCCACCAGCTCAAGGAGCGAAGCGCAGAAGGGAGAAGAGTGAAGGGAAAAAAAAAACAAACAGGGTTAACGGCAGTCAAAAGAGTCAGGCTGCCGTGGAACTAACGACGTGAGCGGCTGCCGTCTCCTCTTATTTAGAACAAGCTTCTGGTCCTGTGGTGATATAAATATCCTATTTTTCCCTAATAACTCCATGTATAAAATCCATAAATCAGAAAAAGTTACCCTTATTATGATGCAATGATAAGACATTCAAATTATCATCCAAATACTGATGATTAAAATTATAAATTTATAGAAATTTTTCTTCTAAATAGGACACACAATTAAAGGATGTTGGATTATTGGACTGTCCGCTGCGAGTGCTTTTTGATTTACTTTGGTGGCCGGTAGAAAATTTTCATGAGATCGGACCGATCATCCCAAGCTTGACGTTACCCAACCTGATTAATTATTTTTTTATAAATCAGAGAAAGTTATTCCTGATTATCACCAAAGTATCTATGATTCGAGACCTAACTATGATGAGTTTACAGGAATTTTTCTTCCAAATGAAACTTTCCGATTTATTTTGATGATCGATAAAAAATTTCTATGGGACCATACCAATCACCTAGACTTTACTAATCAATTTTTTTTATAAATCAGAGAAAGTTTCCGACTGCTTTAATAACTCCTTTGTGCCAAAAGATGCCATATCACATGATAAACGTCATTGCCATCAATACGCCGTGAATCTTCCAACATGAACAGAGAATATAAGTGAAACAAAGAACTTGCTCCTATCTCCTCCAATGCTACTTCTTTAGTTGAGCTTGGCAGCCATGGGTTCGTGTGTTGGCAAGATCTTTATCCGCCCTTCGAATCCTGCCGGCGACTCTATCGTCGTGGTGAAAGACAAGCTTGTCGTCTCCGAATCACCTCCTCCACTGCTACTCTCTTCCTCTTCTTCTAATTCACTCTCGGTTTCTTCTCCTTTCGCCTTTTCGATTTCGAGGAGTATTACCAAGTCTTTATTATCCCATTCTTCCTCGCGAGTGAAGCCTAGCACGGAGCAAAGGCCATACACACTGGTGGGTGATCATAAAACTGCTAGTCCTTCGCGGATGGCTCTTTCGAGCAGGAAATTGAGCCGTTCGCCCACTTTTCAGAAACAAAGAAGCCCACAGAGAGAAGTGGCAAGACATGAAGTTGAAAGGAAGGAGAACATTCGATCTCGGAGTCTCTACGGCACTACAAACTGGCAGAGATGGAAGAAGAAGGAGATGAGAATGCTTCGTGTCCACCAAATCCTGGGCGAGAGCAGAATCGTCTCAGCAAGGATTCTTCAACTCGTTGAAGAAGAGCTAAATAATCCTCTTATATTTTTGGAGTGCTTTATTTTTCTTTGATAAATTAAGGTATGTGATTAGTTCTGTGTACTAAAAGTTGTTGTGAATCATAAATGACATCAACTTTCAGTGTAGATTCGCTTTTAGTGTCACTTTGAAGCGCAACCATTCAACCAGCAGATGAGGCTGCCTTATCATTTATTTCGTTATTAATCTAAAATATACATCGGTGTCGTGGTGTAGTTGGTTATCACGTCAGTCTAACACACTGAAGGTCTCCGGTTCGAGTCCGGGCGACGCCATGTTTTTGTTTTATTCTGCCGAATTGGGCCGATAACATTGATTTTATGCCATATTTTTGTTGAGAAATCTAATACACAAGATTAAAAAATAATAATAATAATAATAATAATAATAATAAAAAAGACAGATATGGAAAAAAATCATGATGTACGAGAAAGAGAACTATGATACATAACATCCTTCAGATCTGCAGAGGTGCCGTGCGATTACCACGGTCAACTCGGCCGCCGGCCGTCGACGAACTGTTCTCCCCCCAATGCACCAGCATGCTCTCCCAATCGCAGAACGCCTCTGAGCACACCTCCGACCTCGGATCCGTAACGTTCCTCCTCCAGTGTCCGTCGGCAAACCCCTCCGCCTCCGCCCGCCTCCTGTTGTACTCCAAGAACGCCTTCCCCTTCGTCGACAGAAGGCAGAACTGCTGCAGGCTCTCCGGCATCGCGTCGTGGACCCGCCACCACTTCCCGTGCGCTGCGTCGCTGCTGAACTTCCAAAAGCTCTTCAAATTCCAGTTGCAGTCGTAGTCCCGGAAGCACCGCCACGGCTTCAGTCCCAAGTAATGCGCCAGGTAGATCGCCGGTGGATCTGCCGCGAATAACCTCTCATTCTTTGCCCTCCTCTGTTCGTCGCCGCCGAAGTGCTTCAAGTAGTTGACGCTTTTGGGCAACCGGTGCCACCATGTGAAGATCTCGTTCAAGTACCCCTGGTCGCCGCCGTTGTAGGACGTGATCTCGTCGACGTGATCCATCAGTAGCCGGAACATGCACTCCGACGGTTCCACCACCATGACGCCGGAGTTGAACAGAGTCCCGTCGTTCCCCACTGCGCTGAGCTCCGTCAGCGAGAACAGAAAGTCGGCATTGCGGAGGACGAGAAGGTCGGCGTCGATGAAGACGACCTTGTCGTAGTCGGAGAGCTGCCACAGCCGGAACTTGCTGTAGTTCCACTCATTGTAGGCGTCGCGCTTCGCCTTCGGGTTGCGAATCCGACGGATCATGCGGACCTTCCACCCGGCGTCAGCAAGGCCGCGCCGGTACTCCTCGCCAATCGTCTTGTCGACGAGGACGACGAGGTCCCTCTTCGATCCGGCCAATCGGATGCTCTTCGCCGCGGCGATGGCTCCGCACACATACTGCTCCGCTGAGTGGAGTATGGTCACGTAGGCTTCTCGCCGGCTGCCGAATTCGGTGTGCGATATCTCTGGACACAAAGAAACGGAGTATTTATTACCTTCCGCCGGCGATGTCACGGAAGAAGAGAGAAATTAACAAAATGCTCCCTAACAATTTAAGTTTCTTAAATACCTCTTTGAAGTTTATCAATATCTATTATATAGTAAAGATGTTCCTTTTTAAAATTTAAATATCTATTTTATCCTCGTTAATTATTGTTTAAAATGCACACGTATTAATAAAGAAATATTTGTGATATTAATTAAACTTTAGGGACTATTAATTAATGAATTAATATTTCAGGGGTATCGTCGCTAACCTTTTGCTTCAAAAGGGACGACGAGCTCGCACGATCCGACCGGAAGCCGGAGCTTCTCCTCCAGCGCTGCCGGCTTAGGCTCGTAAAGCCAAAGATTCCCCTCGCGTTTAACAAGATCTCTGCACCTGAAAAGATTCGGAATCGGGAAGCAGTCGCTGACGATAAGCACCCGCACACGAGCCGCCGCAGCATCCGCCGCAACTCTGGCGGCCGCGAGCTGGAGGTGCAACCTGGCCACGTCCCGCGACCACCCGCCGCCGGATCTATTGCAAGGCAGTTTGACGGCGACAAGATCGAATTTTGATCCCTCCTCTGGTATCGGTTGAGGGAGAGAAGGGCAAGAAGGCACATGGTATTCTTCTTCCTCGTCGATCCACTCCGGGTAGAGAATCTCCCAGGTGACGCTCGTCGGAGCGTACTCCAGTTCGATCGGAGAAACCACTGTTTCCGGCAGAGTCCGCCGCCAGAATCCCACCTCGCTGGAATTGAAATTTAGCAATCCAATCCTTGGATTCGTGTTATTAACAAGATTAGATAGCTGAACCCAATCGACTTCTACATGAGAAAGGTATCGAGGATCTGAGCCTGTTTCTTGCCAAATCCGCTCCATATCTACAAATCTGGACCTGAGCAAAAATACCTTTTCAGTGATCTGAAACGATTAAAGTCGATTATTATCGCAACAAAATTGCACCTTGATGATGAATCCGACGAGGGCTGTTGTTCTTTGTGGATTACAGGGGAGAAAGCAAGAGATAGAAGTGTGCAACAAATGATGACGAGCAGAGTAAGCTTCAAGGTCTCAAATTTGCAGCTTGAGTTCTTCTCAGTGAACAAGAATCTGTATCTTTCGAACCTGAAATCTCTCAACTTCTGAGACTTTATTTTTCTGACGAAAGAAGAAATACTTAGATTTCTGCAAATTAATTACTGTTGATTAAATTGATAAGAACATACTCTGTCGCTGTTGATCTCAGCCGGGCTTCAGTGGAGACATTAGCAGCAACGACGAGCTCTTTCATAATCATGAATCTGCAAAAACAAAGACTTCCAAGTGTTAAAAGATCAAATGGCAGTTCATCAAATGTTGAGCAAAACTGAAAACTCTCACCAAAAATCGAGAGGAAGAAGAAGAGGAAGAGAAACTGGTTGCTTTGGGGATTTTGTTTATTTTCTCTTAGATTTTGGTGCCCTTTTATGGATGATCATTGACCCCATTGATTGAAGTTGGACTACAAATTTTGATTTTAGTACGAGAGAGGAAGAAAACAAAATTTCCAGGCAATTATCCGGAATTAATTATATGAAAGCATAGTAATTTCAGAATAATATATCTGATTTTTTTTCCAAATAAAAACTAAAAAACTTTGTCATAAATGCAAGCATACCTAATCTAAGAGGTCCATCAGCGTATTCAGGTATTCTTTCTGGCTTTATTTAAGCTGTTCAGACAAATGTGATTTCCATTGGCATTGAAAAAAAAACACTCAATATTCAAATTAAGTTTGGCTGATCATGACATTTTAACTTTTTATTAGAACCAAATATAGAAACAAAATATTTAAGATCATTTTCATCGTTGCATTCATGGAGTTCAATTCCAGTTTTTTATTTCCCAGTTTGCTTAAAAACTAAAATATATATATATAAAAATAATACCCGACAAGATATTGTTTCCACGGAGTATTAAAAAACTACAAATCTAATGGAATCTTTTAATGTATTTTTTTTTCTTCAGATCTTTGGAGGATGGCCACTTGGCCAACTCAAGTTAGGCAAGGAATTTTTCAGAGTTAGAAGACAACAACAATTGACATGTGCTTTTTGATGATACCAGATGTTGAAGCAATCTGTAAACTATTCCCCCTAATTTTGTTTGACTTCTGAACTGACTTGCTCCGTGCAAGTTTGAGTGATCAAGAGGAACAAGGAAGGTGGCGTTGACCAAAAACGGTCAACTTAAGTTAGCTAAGTCAACTAGCTGATAGGTCATGTCTGTAAAGCATTTTAATTGTTTGACTGTTGGGATCCAATAGATCAAATTGACTCAGTAATCAGATCAAGATTACTATTTTTTTTTTTTTGCTAAAATACCATAGTGATCTTTTGGTGTTTAAAATAAAAAAAAAACTTTTAAGCACATTTAAATGCAATTATAGTTTTTGAAAATTAATATGATTTTAGATAAGTTTTTATTGTTTAAAGTGATATTAATATTTATGGTACTTTTAGAAGTTCACGAGGTTCTTATTGTTTTTGTTTATTTTAACCTCTAGAATGCTATTAAAACTTTTTAACTAAACTATTTTGATATTTTTATGGTTAAAAAAAATAAAATAAGACCACTATTACATTTATTATGCTTTTTAAAAAAATAAAAATAATTTGTGTAGTTACTCATTGATTTTGACTACTGAAAAATCTTCAAAATATTTCTTTTAGAAGTTTAAACGATTATGAAAGGTATTTTTTAAAATGAGATACGTTGTTTAGTAAATTTAAAATTACGGTTAGTAAAAATTTGTAACAAAAGATCGTCGACAGCAGGATTCGAACCTGCGCAGGCAAAGCCCAACAGATTTCGAGTCTGTCTCCTTAACCACTCGGACATATCGACGTGTTGTACATAGGGCAAATTACTATTTATTTATTTATTATTCCGTTTGATTGGGGGACACAAAGAAATGTGAAAGAATGATAGCTACTGAAACAAGAACGCTACTATCTTCTCTCTGATTGATGTTGTTGTTTTTCAACGCATTGTTCTTGGTATTATTCATTTCCTGTCCATTTATAACTCCATTGTTAAATGTGGTGCATCCTTTTATTTTAACTGTATTTGAAATAGAGCGAACACATGAATCCAGATGAACACTGGTTTACAAGTTGAGGCACTTGTTGGAATTTTGGTAGATTAGGACTAGGAGGAGGAAATAAGAAGATAAGAGAGAATTTGGAAAAAGTATGAGAATGGGGAAGAGACTCAATGAAAAAAAAATGTTTGCTGTTTGTTATTAATAAATAATTATTATATTCATATTTATATATTTAGATTCATGTTTTCACATTTTTGTCATAAAAAATTTCATTGAACTTAATAAGATAATTAAATTTTATTTAATCGATGAATCATCAAATTAATTTTAAGAATTTCCTGATATGATTGATAAAGTCAATTTGTTCTTGACATTGTTCTTACATAGTTGAGGAAATCAATTTATCTTTTGAATAAATTTATATACATACCAACATCTACCCTCTTAAACTTGTTATTCCTTGAATTCCTAACAAATTCCTTTAATATTGAAAAGCTTCCGTTTTTAGAGGCTTTGTAAATATATCAGCTACTTGGTCACTTGACTCCACATGGAGTCATTCTATTTTTTTTTTTTGACTTAATGTACTCTCTTATGAAATGAAAATGAGTATCGATATGCTTGGATCTTTCATGATGAACTAGGTTTTTGGCTAAAGTAATTGTCGATCTGTTATCCACATAGATCTTGGTTGTAACTTCTTATTGCAATCTAAGATCCTAGAGTAATCTCTTTAGCCAAATAGAATGACAAATACAAAAAGGCTACATCAATATACTCATCTTCACAAATTGATAAAGCAACAATTGATTGTTTCTTTGAAGACCAAATAAATACATTATTACCAAGATAAAATATGTATCTAGTAGTGCTTTTGCGATCATCATAACTTCCAACCCAATCGCTATCACTTAAACAAAAAAACTTCATATCTTTTGTTAATGAATAGAGAAGTTCATAATCAATTGTCCCTTTGATATATCTAAAAATTATCTTAACTATATATAAGTGAGAAGTTTTTGGAGTTTTTATATACTTGCTTACCAAACCAACTCCAAATAACATATTAGACCATGTACATGTCAGGCACCTAAGGCAACTCACAAGACTCTTGTAATAAGTCAGAATTCACATGTTTGTCTTCTCCATATTTAGTCATTCTAATGTCATACTCAACGGGCATATCAGTAACAAAACAATCTTCCATTGAGAATTTCTTCATAATCTCTTTGGCATATTTTTCTTGTGATACAAAGATTCCCTCATCTCTTTATTGTACTTTAATATTGAAAAAGTGTCTCATCAATTATATATCTGTCATGTCAAACTCCTTCTCCATCAATTGCTTAAATTCTCTAATCGTGGAGAGATTATTACCGGTAAAATTTAAATCATCCACATAAAGACATACCAGCAGAATATCTCTATATGAATTATACTTTAAGTATAAAAAATACTCGTAGGGGCACTTTGTAAAACCTTCCTTTATAAAGTGTTCATCAAGTCTTGAGTTATAGGCTCTAAGGGCTTGTTTGAGTCTGTAAAGAGTTTTCTTTAATGTGTATACTTTTTCTTCTTGTCCTTTGATAATAAAACCATGTGGTTGCTCGATATAGACATCTTCTTTATGATTTTCATTTAAGAAAGTAGATTTTACATCCATCTAATATATCTTCCATCTTCTTTGAGCTGTAAGAGAGATGAGTAGTCATATCGTCTCAAACCAGGCTACTGGTACAAAGCCTTCTTTATAGTCAAGTTCAGACTTTCGCTTGTATCCTTTAGCAACCAACCTTACTTTATGTCTTTCAACATCTCCTTTTGCATTTGTCTTTATTTTGAACACTCATTTAACTCCAATAGCTTTATCTTTGAGGAAGTGAAGTGAACTCCCATGTATTATTTTTCTTTATAGGTTGAATCTCTTCTTCCATTACTTTTCTCCACTTTGCTTTTCAACCAAATTTTAAAATTATTTAAATTTAGTGAAAACTTCTTTATTTTCTTTTAGCATATATACCTAAGTCTTTCCACTATAATTATCAGTAATGTCATGAAATAATTATTTTCACTCGTAGAGATAGATTTGATGGATCCATAAACATCGAAATGCACAAGTTCAAGTTGTGAAGATGCTCATCTCAGTTTGTACTTTTTGAATGACTTCCTCTACTACTTTCCTGTAACACATATTTCACGGAAGTTTCAATCTTTGGCAATCCAATTACCATGTCATTTTTTGAAAGTAACTTTAATGCCCTAAAATTTAGATGCTCATATCGAAGATGCCAAGAGTGGAACTGTCCACAATTCTTGCCTTGAAGCAATTCCCGTCATTGATGCTTAACTTCAGTGGAAACATTCTAATCTTAGCTATTGTGACATGAGTAATAAGATTATTACTCTTATCATGAATACTAAGAGTCAAATTCTTCATTTGTATATCGTATTGTTTCTTCAATAGTTGACTAATGCTCAAAAAATTATTTTTTATATCGGGAACATAATAAACATCTAAGATGCATATATTCTTTTCATTTTGCAATTCAAACAGAATGTCACATTTTCCTTTAATTGACCTTTGTGAGAGATCTCCAAAGGTAATATTGCCTATTGACCTCTCATCAAGCTTTGTGAATAACTCCATGCTCCCACACATGTGGTTCGATGCTCCTGTGGCTAGGAACCATGTAATAGGCTGGACAGATTTTGACCCATCCCATGTCATCAACAATACTGATCCTTCATTGTCCATGTCCTTATTAACAAGTTCACTTTTTCTTCTCCATTGTTAGTGTTATACCTGTTGGAGGATCGGTGGCCGGCTTGAAGGGGGGTTGGATAGACGGCACCCCCAAATCGTTGCTTCCTATGTATTCGTTAGTGCGCAAGCGGAATAATACAATACAAAATACAAATAAGAAAGCTAAACACTAAAGGAAGGAAAAACAAGCAAACCAATGACACGTTCGTTTAACGTGGTTCGGAGATTAGGGCTCCTACTCCACGGCTTGTCCTTGAGGTGGACGATCCCTATCCGTCGGTGGATTAGCCCCCGGCAAATTCCGGCTATCTCAAGTCGCTCCTTGTGGGTGGAGAAACCTCACCACAACACACCAAGACCTCTTGGATTCCACAAACACTTGAGAACTCTTGTGACTACTAATTAGGCTTTAACCAAGTCTAATTTCGTCAACTCTGGCCGGCCAAACCAAGCTCCCTCTTATAGAGCTCGGGAAAACAGCCATGCTGTTTTGCCCGTTACCAGTCGACTGGTCCATGCACCAGTCGACTGGTGCCAGCCCAACGGCTATCTATCAGTCGACTGGTCCCATGACCAGTCGACTGATCCCAGCCATTTTGGGCACAGAATGCTTCTGTGCTCACCACCAGTCGACTGGTCCCAGTACCAGTCGACTGGTACAACCCTAAACTTAGGGTTTCCCATCCCGAGTACATTTCACTCGCACTCGGACCCTCACGACTCACTCGACTCTTCTTTGCAGCCTTGACCTCTTGCCTTCAAGCCTACTTCCTTTGGCTCTCGTCCCTCGGATGCATCCAAGCCCGCGGCTTGTCTCCAATGCCATCCTTCGCGTATGCCTCGAAGTCGCTTCCCTCGGCCCTTGTCCTTGCTGCCTTGTCCACGATCCCTCAGATGCATTCAAGCCCGCGGCTTGTCCTCAATGCCATCCTTCATCGGACCCGAAGACATCAAGCTGAGTCATATGTGTCACCTGCAGTCCTGCACAACTCAAGTACACATATTAAATACAAGGGTGAACCTAACTTAAACCCTTTGCCCAAACACCAAAACACATGGTCCCGCGGACCATTGGGATTGCTCCAACAATCTCCCCCTTTTTGGTGTTTGGCAATACGTTTAAGTTAGGGAAAACAAATAGCAAAACAATATGCTAAAACAAATGGACTTACAATGCCAAGGCTACACACTTGGACTTACTCCGCCGAATGGACTTACATTGCCAAGGCTACACACTTGACAACCACCGAATGGACTTACGTTGCCAAGGCTACACACTTGGACTTACACCGCCAAATGGACTTACATTGCCAAGGCTACACACTTGGCAACCGCCGAATCAAAATGCAAACATGCATTAGAACCTATCCCAAGGCTCCCCCTACACCTACGCTCCCCAATGAGCTAGGATTTTACCACGGGCTTTTTAAGAACCTATCCCAAGGCTCCCCCTACACCTACGCTCCCCATTGAGCTAGGATTTTATCACAGGGCTTTTTAAGAACCTATCCCAAGGCTCCCCCTATGCAAAGGCACTAAAGGTTTTCCCAACTAAACCTTAATTCTCCCCCTTTGCCTAACATCCAAAAAGTTCTCCAACAATATCCCAATTGTTGAAAACTTATCATCCAAACTGACCCTAAACTCATGTATTAATCCCCCTTGGATCCCATACATCTAAACGAGTTGACATGGTCAAGAACAGCGCTGAAAAACACTTTCAGGCTGGTATCAGTCGACTGCCCCAAGTGCCAGTCGACTGCCCTCGTCAAAATGAGCTTACAGAACCATTCTGTGCTCAAAAACATTGTTACCAGTCGACTGGTATCTGCACCAGTCGACTGGTACCCTATTTCTGAAAAAATCAGCCTTTTCAGGCCAACTTCAGAAATGCACCAGTAATTCCCTAGACCTCCAAAAATTCCCAAATTTTGTGGAGAGGTCTATTGTACCCTTGTCTACTTGGGAAAAATACATTACAAAATGTATCTATTACCAATCCCAAGATTGACACAAAATCCAAAACTAGCTAAATGGTTCAATTGAACCTTGACCTAAAGTCCTAGTTTTGGCTTCCTTTTGATGTATTTGCCCATACCAACCCACAATGCATCCCTAGCATTGGTTTATATGGCATCTATACATCCAAAACCAATTATCATGCAATATGACCCCAATTGTCATATTTCTTGCATGAAACACAATTCATGTGTGCCACATCCCTAGGTTTGAGACTCAAATCCGTCTCTAAACCATTTGGCACACTCCATGGCTCCTCTAGACCCCCAAGTAGAACCCACCTGAGATCCATTGGCCATGGGTCCCAAATTGACACTTGGAGCTCCCCCTAGAGCTCTTAACCTTAGCCACCTCCCTAGGTGACTCATCTATTTTGGCCAAACCACAATGATGTCCCTTAGAAGATCTCCTTATCTTCTTGACCTTGGACACATCATCCTTGCCATAATCATATGCAACCCTAGCATATTTCTTTTTATTGGCATTGGATGACTCTCCCTTGCCCTTATCATGTGCCACCCTAGCACATGATCTTCTTTTAACCTTGGAGGGACTAGATCGGTATCCCAAACCCGATCTATCATTGTTGGGTTTTTGGCTACCCAACACCATACTTAATCCCTTAGATCCAATAGTGAATCTCTTAAGGAATTTCTCTAAACCATCAAGCTTTGCCTTCAAAGCTTGATTCTCCCTTTCTAGGTTCCTAACCCTAGAGTCAACATGTCCACCTTGGACATTCCTAGACCTACCCTTCCTAGGCATGTGTCTCCCCTTCTTGGGATTAATGCCTTGGTTCTCCATTACCTTCTTCTCCTTAGGTAATGAGAATTTAACGTGTCTAGGTCTATCATGTATAGGTCTCCTAGGGTTATGATCTACATTTACCCTATTTCTATCATGATATTTAAAACCAAAATTCTGCATGGCCATATAATGATTAACATTATTTTTCCTAGCATGCATGGAGGAGTTTAAATTTGACTTCAAATTTAAATTAGGGTTTACCTTACCCTTTACCTTTGGAGCTCCCCCTTGACATGAGCCTCCATTCTTCCTCCACTTCTTCTCCCACATCTTCAAATGCGCCAACTTCTTGAGCTCTTTCTTCTTTGGGCATTTGGTGTGGTAGTGCCCTATTTCACCACAAGTGAAGCATCTAATGTGCTTCTTCTCCTTCTTCTTCTTGGCACCATCATTTCTACAACCCACATTAGTATTCAAATCAACTTGAATGGGTTTAGAATTTACCTCTTTCTTACCCATAGGACATCTACTCTTGTAGTGTCCTTTCTCATGGCAACCGAAGCAAATGATATGGTCCTTTGACTTGACTTCGGTGGAGGTGCTTGCTAGGTTGATTTCCAAGACTTCTTCTTCTTCGCTTGTCTTGGATTGTTCTTCAATCTTTGAGGATGTCTCCTCATCCACACTAGTGGATGGAATTTCTTCATCCTTCCCCTCCTCCTCGGAAGTTGAGTGCTCTTCACCTTCCGATTGCTCCTCCTCTACTTCTTGAGCAACTACATCCGTTTCTTCGGATTTTTCTTTTTCTTCTTCTTCTAGGGTAGCCAAAAATCCAACAATTGGTATCAGAGCGAGGACGCTCTCCATTGGACTAACCGCCAAGGAAGCAAGAAGATGGCCTACTTGATAGAACCACCGAAGTTCGAAGGAGGAAGCTTATGGGACATCACCTTTTGGATGGTGAAGATGAAGAACTTCTTCGAAACGGATTGGGACACAATGATGGTGGTGGAAGAGCCATTTGAAGTCCCTAAAGACAAGAAAGGGAAGAAGCTCCGACCACGACATTGGACGGAGGAGCAAATCACACGGTCAAAGGCAAACGATAAGGTAATATCAATTTTGGTAGATATTTTGCCTTCTAACATGTTAAGTGATGTAGGTGAGTATGAAAATGCCCATGAATTATGGAGCAAAGTGAAGAAATTTCCATGGGAGGAATTTTTGCCTACACTAGAAGAAGAAGAAAAAGAAAAATCCGAAGAAACGGATGTAGTTGCTCAAGAAGTAGAGGAGGAGCAATCGGAAGGTGAAGAGCACTCAACTTCCGAGGAGGAGGGGAAGGATGAAGAAATTCCATCCAATTGTTGGAGGATCTTGCGGCCGGCTTGAAGGGGGGTTGGATAGACGGCACCCCCAAATACTCGCTTTCTACACTATTGTTAGTTTACGCAGCGGAAATCTAATACTAACTACAAATATGAATACAAAGAAAGCTTAAGACAAGAATAAGAAATGCAAACCAAGCTAACACGTTCATTTAACGTGGTTCGGAGATTAGGGCTCCTACTCCACGGCTTGTCCTTGAGGTGGACGATCCCGATCCTTCGGTGGATTAGCCCCCGGCAAACTCCGGTTATCTCAAGTCGCTCCTTGTGGGTGGAGAAACCTCACCACAACACACCAAGACCTCTTGGATTCCACAAACACTTGAGAACTCTTGTGACTACTAATTAGGCTTTAACCAAGTCTAATTTCGTCAACTCTGGCCGGCCAAACCAAGCTCCCTCTTATAGAGCTCGGGAAAACAGCCATGCTGTTTTGCCCGTTACCAGTCGACTGGTCCATGCACCAGTCGACTGGTGCCAGCCCAACGGCACTCCAACGGCTATCTATCAGTCGACTAGTCCCATGACCAGTCGACTGATCCCAGCCATTTTGGGCACAGAATGCTTCTGTGCTCACCACCAGTCGACTGGTCCCAGTACCAGTCGACTGGTACAACCCTAAACTTAGGGTTTCCCATCCCGAGTACATTTCACTCGCACTCGGACCCTCACGACTCACTCGACTCTTCTTTGCAGCCTTGACCTCTTGCCTTCAAGCCTACTTCCTTTGGCTCTCGTCCCTCGGATGCATCCAAGCCCGCGGCTTGTCTCCAATGCCATCCTTCGCGTATGCCTCGAAGTCGCTTCCCTCGGCCCTTGTCCTTGCTGCCTTGTCCACGATCCCTCAGATGCATTCAAGCCCGCGGCTTGTCCTCAATGCCATCCTTCATCGGACCCGAAGACATCAAGCTGAGTCATATGTGTCACCTGCAGTCCTACACAACTCAAGTACACATATTAAATACAAGGGTGAACCTAACTTAAACCCTTTGCCCAAACACCAAAACACATGGTCCCGCGGACCATTGGGATTGCTCCAACAATACCAACATTCATTATAATGACCATACTTCTTGTAAATACAATCATGAGATTTAGTTTTATCATAACTTCATCCAGTGTTTCTACCTCGTTCATGACCTTGACCTCGGCTTCCACCATGGCATCTTCCACACCCATATCCTTTTTTATTATCTTCAATTCCATCATTTTTATTTTGAGTGTGCTCATTGGAGTTAAAAGTACGACCACCTCTGTTAGGACCAAAAGTAGCTAGAGGGGGGGGTGAATAGCTCGTCGCGTTCTCTCGGTGCGCTTCGTTGCTTGGCGTTGCTTGTTTCTTCTTGGATGTGCAGCGGAAAATACAGAAACAAACACAAAACGCTAACACTAGGATTTTACTTGGTATCCACCTCACAAGAGGTGACTAATCCAAGGATCCACACCAACGCACACACCCTCCACTATGAATAACACTCCTTTATGGTAAATACCAAAGGCGGAGAAGCCCTACAACACTCTCAATACAAGAAGAAGAAAGGGAAATACAAGTTAAGCAAAAGCTTACAAGATGTGCAGTAAAAACCCTAACCCTAACTTCTTCCTCTTGCAATAGATCCGCCTCTTGACTTGGAAAACCTCCAAGAACCTTCAAGAACTGGCGATCACGTGCTTGTAGAGAGCTGTGGAGGAGCTGGAATGAATCTGAGAAGAGCTCGTAAAGGGATGCCGAAGACCACGCTCGCCTGCGGCTTTAAACCCGACGCAACGGTCGGATCCCGATCGATTCGAATGTTCCGAATCGATCGGGGAGGCTTTGGATCGATCCATGGATCGATCCGAGCGCTGCTCGAGAAGCGCTGGATCGATCCACGGATCGATCCGGCGCTATCGCGCCAGCATCGTCCCGATCGATCGGCCGATCGATCGGGACCTGATCGATCCACGGATCGATCCGGAAGCTTTCTGGAAGAATGCGGATCGATCCACCGATCGATCCACATCTGGATCGATCCACGGATCGATCCGAACAATTTTTTGCCCAAAACCAAGTCCCAAACCTCCTAACCAACATCCGGTCAACCTCGACTGTTGGTACATCATGCCTCGCATCCGGTCACTCCTCGACTGCCAGACTCCCCACCAGTGTCGGTCAATCCCTTTGACCCACTTGGACTTTTACTCGTCGTGCCAAGTATCCGGTCACTCCATTGACCTACTTGGACTTCCACCAGATGTCTGGTCAACCTTGACCCATCTGGACTTCCTTCCTTGCCAAGTATCCAGTCAATCCTTTGACCTACTTGGACTTCCCAACACCAGATGTCCGATCATCCTTGATCCATCTGGATTTCCTTTCTTGCCTGGCTTCACTCACCAGGACTTTCACCTAGCTTCACTCACTAGGGTTTTCCATCTGCCTAGCTTCACTCACTAGGACTTTCACCTAGCTTCACTCACTAGGGTTTTCCATCTGCCTAGCTTCACTCACTAGGACTTTCACCTGGCTTCACTCACCAGGATTTCCTTCTGCCTAGCTTCACTCACTAGGACTTTCACCTGGCTTCACTCACCAGGACTTTCACCTAGCTTCACTCACTAGGGTTTTCCATCTGCCTAGCTTCACTCACTAGGACTTTCACCTAGCTTCACTCACTAGGGTTTTCCATCTGCCTAGCTTCACTCACTAGGACTTTCACCTGGCTTCACTCACCAGGATTTCCTTCTGCCTAGCTTCACTCACTAGGACTTTCACCTGGCTTCACTCACCAGGATTTTCACCTGCCTAACATGCCAGTTAGGACTTCCCAGTCAAGTATCCGGTCAACCTTGACCTACTTGACTCTTCTTCGATCAATATTTTATTGTCAAACATCTAAACCCAAACCAAGACTCAGCTTGGTTAACCAGGTCAACCTTGACCTGAGGGATGTTGCACCAACAACCTCTTCCTCTCCTTGTACAAGTCCTTCTCGTTGAGGACCTCCTCTGAATGATTCATTGAATAATAGTTTAGCTTGGAGTGCTTGCTCCAAAGTTCTTCCTTTACTTTTCTTCAATATTCTTTGTTCATATACTTGAAGGGAGCCCATAAGCTCTTCCACAGTCATCATCTCTAAATCTTTTTGATTCCTTGATCATCACAACAATGAAATCAAACTTTGAGTCTAAAGACCTTAAGATCTTTTTTATAACTCGAATATCTTTTAGCTCCTCACCATTTCTTTTCGTTTGATGAATAATGGAGATAACTCGGGAGAAATAATCAAAAATTATTTTTAAATTCTTTTTTGTGGTGTTTCAAATTGAGCTTACAAGGCTTGTAGGCGATTTTTTTTTACTTTATTTACTCCATCATATGTTGTCTTCAATGTCTCTCAAGTTTCTTGTGACGTTGTTGAGCAATCTAACTCAAAAGTGGCTTCATCAACCCCTTGATAGATAGTGAATAAGGCATTCTTATCTCTTTTCTTCATCTCCTTAAGAGCTTCCTCATACCCATCGCTTGTTTCGGCTATACTATAGTTGGTCTTCACAAGGTCTCATACATCAAGGGAACATAATAAAGCCTCCATTTGTATACTACATATTCTGTAGTTGTCTTTGGTTAACTTTGGCACTTGGAGGGAGCTCGTCGAATACCAGATTTGTTGTAATTTTGGTGGATCTAAGATAACGAAACAAGAATGTAGGAAAGACTTTGTAAAAAAAAAAAATTGTGGAACCGCCACATCAGCGGCCCCCCTAGAGCCGGTCCCACGGATATGGAGGGAGAAAGGAAAGACTTTGTAAGAAAGTATGAGGATGGGAGAGAGACTCTACGAAGAGGAATGTTTACCACTTGTTATTGATAAATGATCATCATGCAAGGTGTCTATTTATACACTTAGATTCATGCTTCCACATCCTTCTTCAATTAATACATCGCAGAATTATTAGTTTTTGTTTTTGTCTATACTAATGACTCTTACCATAAAGAGTTTCATTGAACTTAATAGATAATTGAATTTTACTTAGTTGTTAAAGAGTCACATGAAGTCCACTTGATTTTGACAACTTCTTTGCATGGTTGATGAAATCAAGTTGTTCTTGGCATTGTTCTTACATAGTTGAAGAAGTCAATTTTTCTTTGGAATAAGTTTACATGCCAACCAATATTAATGAATAGATTAACTGCTTCGTTCTTATTTCTAGAGTGCAAGGAGAACAATCTTCCTACTGAAAGGATGCCGATCTAACCTAGTTAACCAAATAATTTTTCAGCATCCATACGCTCGAGGACTCGACGGGCTTCTTCTTCAGTTGCAGGAACCACATTGCGAATCTTGAGTCCATTCTTTAGGGCATCATGATTGACAGTGAAAGTGAAGTAGAATGTGTTTGAGACCTGCACGTTGATGAAACAATCAGGCTAAGCCGTGTATATGTAGATATTCCATGATACTTGTGACGAAGCACTTACCTCGCTGGTTCGAAGCTCAGGTCTTGTTACATGAGCAACAACTTCAACATTGATCAAAGGTTTCTCCGGGTTCTCTAGTTGTGTATAGAGAACGCAAGATTTTAGTCGCAAGAAATCTCCTACATCGACCTGAGAAAGAAGATAAAAATTTTCTATAAAAGAAGAAAAAGAAAGTTTAATATGCTACACAAACAAAAGAACAGTTTCAGTGAGTGAGTTTGTTAATACTCACTGGTTTCAAGAAATCAACATGGTCTAGTTCAAGAAAGGAAGGCATCTGCCCAACAAATGCATATGCAGTAGATAAGGCCAATTCATACGCCAAGTTCATCAAAAATCCTCCAAAAATACGGCCATGGAGATTTCTCTGTTGAGGTTGGCAGATTAGTGAATTTTCGAGTCGGGTGTCTCTTATCAGAATGCTGTCTCTATCCGCTAATGCAGGCATATCACAAAACACACGGCCTTCTGCTAACAAATCCTTTAACCTCTTTGCATCATCGCCATGGAAACTATGGACACCAGTTTCGTATCCTCTTTTCTGTTCCTCACGTTTTCTTTTCCGGAGTTTATCCTTTTCTTCTGCTTGTTCAAACAGCAACTTTTCTTGCTCAGTTTGGGGTGACAAGCGGTTTACAGGAGCTGACTTTCCGGTTTTTGAATCGCGCGCAACGAATGTGAAGTTTGCCGTCAAGGCCACAGGATTTGACGGTTTAGAGTCATCTGCAACAAGAAACCAAGATGAAAACTGAAAATTTTGAAGATGGAATGATGCTTTTAACCGTGAGTGAGACTTGAGATGGACATGTATAAGGGAGGAATATACAATCATTAAAGGAACGATCATGAATACCTTGTTGATTCTGTCTAACTTCAATTTGGATCTCAATGGATGAACGACCCACCCAAGTGACAGCACCTTCTATCTTTAGATCAGTGTCCACACGCAATGGCTTCTTCAGAACCATCTTATCCACAGAAGCAGTGACCAACAAGAGAGGCCTTGTGGTGCTATCATCATCCGAACAGTGCTGGAGAAATGCAACAATAGCATGTTTGCGATTTTACGTGTTAAGGGATGGGAGAGAATCTAAGACAAAAACTGTTAACCAGATAAGCTTGAGATCAAAAGGGTACCTTCACGGCAATCGTCCCGGCGAGAGCATCAAGATCCTCCAGCAACTTTTCGATTCGGACTTTATACCATGGATCACGGTACTGCTCTCTCAGTATGTAATCGCTTGAGAAATTGTACACGATCCTCGTCCTGCTCTGCGCCGGCGTCCTCGTGAGCAACTCCGTCTGCGGTGGCCCGTCCTTGTCCGGGTCCAGAAGCCTCTCGAAGATGCTCGAGCGCGCCTCCCAGAGCGCCTTGGTCACCGGCGAATGGTACATCCCCGGCCACAAGCTGAGCGGCTTCCGGACCGACGACCCCGCGTCGATGTGCGGTGGAGCTGCGTCGAACGGCGACGCGAACGTCGACACCACGCGAATTGGCGAGGCTGGCTCCGCCGCCGCCGCGCCGGCGGAGGGTTCCTGTGGCGCATCGTTTCCCATGAACCTGATCGGAGAGGTGGAAAAGGGGGAAAGGTGCGATCTTTGCGAGAAATCCGCCGATTCCTTACGAATTCGTGAAAAAGAAAGGAAAATAGATCTCGACGCGGAAAGATTCGATTTTGAGAGGAAATTTATGGTGTTTTGTGGAGGAAATTGGGGGTTCGGATCGGCAGAAGGCTTTGGAATCAAGGATTGCTTAGGGATTTCGGGGAATCTGTGGAGGTTGACGTAGGCGTGGGACGAGGATTTACCGCGGTGGAAGAGAATTCTAGAGAAGAAATATGCAGAGCAGCGAGCGGATGCCGGGTTCATGATAGAGTCAGTCAGAGAGGGAAAGGAGCTTGGTGAGAAGGTTAGTTAGGTTACGAATCGGTGGTCGGTTGAATGGAGTGGTTGTGCTCCAATAACCTTGGACGGGAGGATGGGAAATCTAACCAGCAAAAATGATTTTTTAAGCAAAATTAAAAAAAAAAAATCAAAAGAGAGGCCTTTAAAATCAAAAGAAAACTAACAACATTTTACTGGTATATTATATTTTAAAATATTCTTCAGTATGTTAGCAATATTAAAACATTTTTTAAATATTTTTGTTTTATTGATAAAATATTTCTCTCAATTTAAAAGAACAAGTAGGTATTTAGTTTTTCAAAGAGAGACATTTTAAGGAAGGACTAGCATACTATGATCATTTTCCTGAACCTGACCTACCAGAATTAGTTCTAACAGAAGAATATATTGACAAACTTCATCAAGAATTGCCTGAGCTTCCTGGAGTAAAGCACAGACGATATGAAAAAATGGGTCTTCCTATGCAAGATGTTCCCTCTCCATCCAGTGATAAAAATGTAGGGGAGAACTAAAATCTTGAGTAACTTTCAGAAATAATAGATGCTTTTTCTATTAGAATGGTTATAATTCATGAATTTTGTAGGTCGCTGACTTTTTTAATGCCATTGTTGGATTTTTATTTTTATTGGATAAATTCCTTGAATGAGCCTTTCTAAGTTATGGTATAAGATGACAACGTTAGTCTAGCGTCTTCGTCAATTCGTCACAGAGTCAACATGGAGGAAGTAAATAACGGATGACTACTAGTCTTTGGAATAATAACTAGCGCACAGAGGAGTCATTTACCTCGTCTATGTCGAGATTCGAACCTTATATCTCATGATGGTAACACCTCATGCGTTAGCCACTAGACCGTCCCGAGAAGACAAAGAACCTTTCCAACTTATTTCTATAGCAAGTGGTTATTACTTCTGTAAGGAACTAGGGTGTTAAATACGTGAAAGCGTAGCGAAAAACATCTAGTTCCTCCAGAAAATCCATGCGAAAGGAAACCATATACTAAGATTTACATGAGAGAGTGTTATACCTTTGTTGCATGTCCTTCGCAATCCAGACAGCAACGTTTCTTTAGATACGGATCTTAGCACGATCAAGTGATTGCGCCTCTATGATATCCACACGAACAAACCTCATTTGTCTCACAAACTCACAAAGTGGAGAATGAAACAACCAAATGTTGTGCTAGCAACTCTTCTTGGAAGTTTCGGCCAAGTGGAAGAGAGGAAGAGGAATAAGAGCAAGAACACAAAAAACTCATTATCAAAATGAATCCAAAAACCCTCTTTTATAAATTCATGAAATTACCTTATGTCTTAATGCCAATTGTCTTAATTGACATTAATATTTGTCTTCATCCAATGTATTCAATGCATGAGCAATTCAAATTATTCACTTTTCATCCAATGCATGAGTAATTTAAGTTGTATACTCATCTTTCTTCATAAATTCAAATTCATGAAATCACTTAATAAGTCAAATTCATTAATCATCAATCCAATTGACTCAATGAGTCTAATTCATGAAATCACATAATGAGTCCAACTCATTAATCATCAATCCAATTGACTTAATGATTCTAATTCAAATTGGATTCAATCCAATAGTTGGATCTAATTGAGTTTAACTTAATGAGTCTAATTTGAATTAGATTTAATCCAATGTTCCATCATATGAATTTATATCCATTGACTTTTTTTTTATGTGTGACTCAATACGTTCTCGTAATGTTGGAATGTATCCAAATCAACATTTAGATACATAAGCAATGAATGACATCTAGCAATACTTTGTTGCTACCCAAGTGATAAGAATGTTGAGATTCGATTTAATCTTTCTGTGGCTATTATCTTGTATGACTCAATTATTCTATCCTTGATATCTAGATTAATCAATGAGGCGTAGACCGTGTCATCCTCTTATCAATCTTTGTGTTTCTTGATCTTTAAGTAGACACACTCAATCAAATAAGTTCAATATCACATATTGACTCATTTAAGCATGGTCATGCATTCTTGTATCTTACTAATCAAGGGGCCCACAGATATCACTTTCGTTATATGGAAGGGATAGATCTCATATACATCACTCATATCCCTTCGCATAACTTATTGTATACCTAGTCATTGACTTTATGGTTCACCCTGTTACGAGTGACGTTTGTCGATAACAAAGTATATAACTTCTTATGTAGGAAACTGTAGTGACTTCAGGTCTAAGAACTATTCATACTAATAGTCACATCAGAATGTTTATGACACTCATATAATGATCCATGAAACATTCTCATGATGGGTCATTCAATATATATTCTCTAATATATACTAATGTGTCAACTTGATATCTCATATCCATGACTTGTGAGATTAAATCATCCGTTGACCTATATGATAGTCTCAACACATTAATATTGTCCTTGCATATTAATGCTTGATTAGAAATAGTCAAGAGTAGTGTTCTATGTATATCTACAATATCTCACTATCAAATCATCCAATTGATATCACTACAAAAAATACTATTATTACCGACTGAATATTCCGTCGATATTCGGTCGATATATGACATTACCGACGGAATACCGACGGAAGTTATGGTATCGGAAGTATTTTGGTCGGCATTCACTTTACCGACGGAAAAGTATATCCGTTGGTAAGTACCGACTGAAGATATAATTCCGTCGGTATATTACCGACTGCATTTTTTATCCATCGGTAAAAAACCAAACGGCGGTAAACGGAGTTTCCGATGGAATCACTGAGTCCGTCGGTGATTACCGACTGAAGATATAATTCCGTCGGTAGTATGCCGACGGAATCACTGATTCCGTCGGGACCTACTGACGGAATAACTGATTCCGTCGGGACCTACCGACGGAATAACTAATTCCGTCGGGAATATATCACAAAAATCACTGTGCTTTTTCGATAATTTACCGACGGAAACTGTAATTCCATCGGTAAAAAACTGGAAAAAATTTGAAATCCAGCCCCTGTTTTGCTCGTTTTCCATATACAATTTTAATACAAATACAAACCATCACAAGCGATGGCATCACAAACACAATCCACACGATATATTAACAACATACAACAACAAGATCACAATATAAATCAATCTACAATCTTCAAAATACAACATACAACAAATATATAAACATAACTGAACGACAAATAGAAAATCTCCAAACTATAATAAAATCTAAGTATCAAGTTCTCACAATCATAAGTATCTAAAAGTACATAAGTGAACGACAAATACAAAATATCCAAAATACATACCATGATACATCACTTATACATATATCCGAATATAATCCTGTAAAAGTCAAATACAATATATTATGATTAGATTAAATTGATGCAAATGTAATATAACTCAAACATTGTTATATATAACTAATTTTACTTGTAAAAAAAATATCTGGATTATATTTTGGATAACCAATAATAGTGGTGATGGTGAATGTATTAGTATGAACTCCTGAAACATGTAAAACGCTTTAAGATAAGCATCTAATAATATCCCAATACAATAAATATATTTGACTTAATGAATTTCTAAAAAAATCTAAAAAAAATCAAATTATAGTTAAACATACCTCAAAAAAATCTAATCATCAGCGGGGTCTAGGTCTGATGGGTCTAGGGTCTCCTCTGACTGGGGCTGCTGTGATGGGTCCCATCGTGCAATGATTGCTTGCATCTGGGCCAATGCCTGCTCCTGTGCAGCCCACTTCTTCTCCCACTTCTGATCCATAGTAGTCATTTGAGTCTTCAAGTCTTGGTTTTCTTTTCTTAATGACTCTACCTCAGAAGAAGAAGAAGAGGAACTCGCACGGCCCCTAGGAGTCCTCAAGCGATCAAATACCACCTTGGCTTGGGAACCAAGGCCGTAGAGGGAGGAGTTCTTTGTCCTTCCACCCACAACATCATAATAAATTTCATTTATTTCCTGGGTGGATAGATCCTGTGACTCCCCTTCCTCTACTGGTGGTTGAGATGCCTAAGCAACCCTGCTTATCATTTCCTCCTGTGTAGAAAAAATATATAATTTATATATTATACACAATTATTAAAGCTAATTAATCATTATTAAAGATTAAATATAAATTGTAAGTTAATAATTCAAACCCCAATGTTCTTTGATCGATCATCAATATATGTGTCATCCTTTCTCTGGTGAGTCTTGAGAAAGATCTCCAAGCAAGTGGGTTGTCTTTCTAAAGAACGTTCCTGCATGCACAAATAAGTTTGGCTAAAATTATACAAGTTCATTAATAAATAAAAATTTAATTTATATAACTTTAAATTAAAATCACCAGATCCATAGCGTGCTCAACAATGGATCGAGATCCTGATGTATGCCGAGCAGATCCGGTACTCGGGCCACCTGGCTCTGTATTCCTATTCGCTCGAGCTTTTAGAGCCTTTGTCTACCATCTTTCTGCATACCAAGTGGTCGTCCATGCACTTCATATCTCGTCGGATACATAAGCAGGCCGTGTGTCATCCTTTCTCACATAGTATAATAGGTCTTTGTACAACTTGACACAATAAATATTCCAAGTTTTTGCAAATTCTACCTCGTGCCCCTCCTCCCATGTATATTTTTTCTGCAATTTAAAAATAAAATTTTAGAATATTAAAGGATAAATATAATGTACATATTCAATTTACTTACCACAAATTCTTGATAATAGAAATCCTTAGTTCCAGCATCTACATGTCTCCATGTTGTCCCAGATATGCAGACTCTTTCCTTAAATTTCCGTGTGATATATGTGGATACTCGATGGCCGTCGGGAGTAAACCTACATATAAGCAATATTAAGACATAAGATATATGTTATAAATAAAGAACTTGAATTACTAATAATAAAAAAATACTTACGACTCTCCAACAACCCTAAGGATGGTGGATCCACGGAGTGGTGCTGGAAGATCTGCCATGATACCTTATATCTACAAAAACATATTACAGCACATCATAATAAGTCTTTAATAACATGATAAATAAGCAACAAAACATGATTAAAGCATAACTTACTAGATGAATAATAATGCTAAAATTTAATCAATGCTAGACTCTGGAAGCATTTCTACTCAACATTAACAGTTTGTAACTCGTCGTCGCTAGACTCTGTTAGTTCAACAAAATCCTCACTGCTGGATTTCTCTCCATCATCTATCTCCTCGTCAGTGGCATTACCATCTACAAGTAATTGTGATGTAGATTGGAGTTGTGAATCAATCGAATGTCTCTCTACTTCGTCATTCTGAAATGCATCATGGTTTTGAGCAGTAATAGTGTTCGACATTTCTATGGTAGAACGAGACTTCAATCGACAAACAGACAACCATTCACTAACTCTTCTTCTCTTCGTAGAATATTCAAGATAAACAACCTGACCCGCATGTATTACAAAAATGAAAGGTTCAAACTTATTGAACCTTCTGTTTGCATTAACCTCTACTAAATTATAATTTGGATGTATTCTGGTACCTATTCTTGGGGTTGAATCATACCATAAACATTTGAACAACACACACCTTTTTATCGGTAATGCAGGATACTCAACCTCTATAATTTCCTCAAGTCTATCATAGTAATCAAACTCAGTGTTATTGGTGTCGATAGATCCTTTAACGCAGACACCAGAATTAAAAGTTAATATCTGCGAATCTCGTTGTCTCACATGAAATTTGAGACCATTAACATAGTAACCCGAATAGACCATTATTTGGCGTAGGGGTCCAGATGCAAGATTCAATATTCTATCATCTTGTACATTAGATATTCTTCAGTTTTTCACCTATCAAAATAGTAATAAGAAAAATTAGGACCAAATTTATTTTAATAAAGAATTATGAAAATTTCTCTAACTCACATATATTTGAAACCATAATGTAAATTCGGTCTCTAACTTTTCAGCAACCTCACTTGCAGTCATTGATGGATTTTGAAGATGTAATTCTTGCTCATACAAGTTTTGAAAAAAGATAATTATAAGAAAATTAGGATATCAAGCAATTAACTACAACGAAATAAAAGCTTGATTAGAGAAGTTAACTTACTTTATGTAGGGTTTGACCTCATCACAGTTTAAGAGTATGTATGTTCTTGCAGCTGTTGGAACCCCAAGGTGTTTTGATGTGATCAAACAAGCTAAGTTAGATCCTGCGTTTGTTTAACCCTTGTGTCTAAGTGTGCAGGAGCTTAGGAACACAGGAAGTCGAGCGGAAGACGCGGCTAACGAGAAGGACGGCACGGGGAGAGAGCCGACGGGCTCGGTGCGTCCGAGGGACGAGGTGACCGCGGAAGAGTACACCGGCGGACGAGAAGAAAGTGTGCGGCGTTCGAGGGACGAGAAACCGGGAAGGAAGGCTGCTCGAGGAGAAGGCCGGAACATGGGTTCGGGTGAGCCCTATTCCGGAAGGCCGAGATCACCCAAGCAAACGGAGTCAGAGCGAACAGACCCGGACCGAGATGAGCTGGATCGAGACGAGCTGAACCGGAATTGACTTTTCAACAGGATCGAGTTTTGACTCGATCCGACCGTTGGGGGATAAAATTTATCCCCCCCAGGGCGCCCGGAACCCTTCCAGGCGCCCGGACCAAGACTATAAATATAGTCTTGGTCCAGAAGCTTAATAGTAACTACTTGTAATCCAGTGCTTTCATTTGTGTTATTTCTTTCTGTGCTTTCAACGCTGTAAGAGGCTACTCCGCCCAGAGGAGAATCAATTAGTGCGCCTTCTTTGCCTTGGATTAGCAATCCTCTGATTGCAAACCAAGTAATTCCTCTGTGTCTACTTTCTGCCTTAATTAGTCTCTGCCGTTTTAATTACAAGTTCTTTTAAGTTAGTTGAATATCCGAGAAGGGTTTTTGGTTTTAATTTTGTAGGGCAATTCACCCCTCCCCTCTTGCCGGCCTTCAAAGGGACCTACAGCAGCATGGTATTCTTGTTGAGTTAACCATCTAGAAACAGATGCACCCATTGGTTTACCAGAAAATTTGAAAATAGAAAGCATCGATGGATCTATATTCTGAGTATCATCGAAATTTCTAGGACATTTGTGGTGTCTGGTTTTAACATTATCAGCAAAATAATAAGAGCAAAAAGAAGATGCTTCCTCCACCAGATAAGCATTACATATTGACCCTTCAACTCTTGCTTTATTACGAACATTATTTTTTAATTTTCTCAAAAACCTTTCAAATGGGTACATTCATCTGTACTGCACAGGACCAGCTATTCGTGCCTTATATGGTAAATGTACCGGTAGATGTTCCATTGAATAAAAAAAACTTGGTGGAAATATGCGCTCCAACTTACAAAGTATGAGAGGAATGTCAGTCTCTAGCTGAATCATATCAACCGTCATAATACACCTCGTTGTCAAATCTCTGAAAAAAAAACTCAACTCTGTAAGTGCTTGCCAAACATTATTGGGAAGTAAATCATGAAAAGCTATTGGAATAAGTCTTTGCATGAACACATGACAGTCATGACTCTTCATTCCAAACATCTTTAATTTGTTCATGTCAACGCATCGAGTCATATTCGAAGCATATCCATCTGGAAATTTGATTTCTTTTAACCAACTACATAAAGCTTGTTTACCATCTTTGTCCAATGTATAACAAGCTTTTGGAAACTTATTGGTTGTTTCATTCTGATGCAACTCTGGTCTGTTGACTAGTTCTTTTAATTCTTCACGTGATTTTGTAGTGTCCTTAGTTCTTCCAGGTACATTCATCACAGTGTTAAAGATATTATCAAAAAAATTTTCTCAACAAGCATCACATCTATATTGTGTCGAATGAGTAGATACTGTTGGGACCTTGACGTCCGCTAGAGGGGGGGGTGAATAGCGTCTCACCCAAAACCTTACTTCTTATAATGTTAGTGCACAGCGGAATACAAAAACAAACTAACAAATACGAAAGTTAACCTAAAACAAGAAGGAAGAAGACAACAAACCAAACACAAACCCTAACACAAGGCGTTTACGTGGTTCGGAGATAACTTGCTCCTACTCCACGGCGTGTCCGTAAGGTGGACGATCCCTCAATCCGTCGGTGGATTACTCCCCGGAAGACCTCCGGCTAGCTCAAACTCCTTGTGGGTGGAGAAACCTCACCACAAACTCACCAAGACCTCTTGGACACAAGGAAAACTCTTGAGCACTTGTAGACTACTAATTAGACCTTAACCAAGTCTAATTTCGTCAACTCAAACCAAGCTCCCAAGCTTTGGTTTTATAGCCCGCGGGTTGAAAACCTCGCCTACCAGTCGACTGCTAAAACATGCAGTCGACTGCCCTCTGTGGAAATTCGACCGTTACACCCCAACGGCTCGATTTCACACTAACCGAGCGATCGGAGACATTCTGGACTGCTACAGTACTGCTACAGTAACGCTACAGTAACGCTACAGTAAACCCTAATTCTTGTATTTTACTCCGAGTACAATCTCTCAGCACTCGTCCCTGCCCGACCAACCTAGACCTAGCCTTCTAGCCTCCTCCATCAGCCTTGCGTCCCTCGGATGCCTCCCCATCCTTCACGTCTTGCCTTCTGGAGCTTCCATCGGCCTTGTCATTGTTGTCGGGTCTTCCTTTGCCAAGAGGTCGCGCCTCCGGGACTTCATCCATTGCCAAGTTACACTTGGACTTACGTTGCCAAGACTACATGCTTGGACTTACACCGCCAAGACTCATCCTTGGACTTTCCTCCTTTGCCAAGATCACACTTGGACTTCCTTGTTGTACCTGTATCCTGCACACTCACAATGCATATCAAATACAACAATAAACCTAACTTAAACCTTTGCCCAAACATCAAAACCTAGGGTCACTAGATTGCTCCAACAATCTCCCCCTTTTTGATGTTTGGCAAACCGTTTAAGTTAGGGAAACAATATATCAATAATAATGCAAATAAACATGCAATCTACACATGCATAAATCATGGAACCTAATCCTAGGCTCCCCCTTCACCTAAGCTCCCCCTTGAGTTAGGATTTCTTGCAAAGGTAAACTTCTCCCCTTTTGCTAATAAATGAGCAATCGCTCCCCCTTCACCTAAGCTCCCCCTTGAGCTAGGATTTCTTGCAAAGGTATGTAAGTTCCCACTTAAACCTAAACTTCTCCCCCTTTGCCATACATCAAAAAGAGCTCCAACAATATCCCAATTATCGGACTCTTTGACCTCTAATGACCATAGACATCATGTATTAATTTCCCATAAGATTACATACATGTTCACCTCTCTTTTAGTCATTTTCTAGTGCTGAAAAACAATTTTAGACCGTATCAGTTGACTGCAAGAAGTACCAGTCGACTGCCCCCATGAAAACGAGCTTACAGAGACATTCTGTGCTCGTGAACAGTGTTACCAGTCGACTGGTAACTGTACCAGTCGACTGGTACACTATTCATGAAAAAATCAACCTTTTCTGGCCAACTTCAGAAATGCGCCAGAAATTCCACAGACCTCCAAAAATCCCCAAATTTTGTGGAGAGGTCTATTATATCAATATCTACTTGGGAAAAATATATATAAAAATATATCTATCACAGATCCCAAGATTGACACAAAATTCAAAACTAGCTAAATGGTTCAATTGAACCTTGACCTAAAGTCCTAGTTTTGGCTTCCTCTTGATGTATCTGCCCATACTAAACCATAATGCATCACTAGCATTAGTTTATATGGCATCTATACATAAAAAAACTAATTTTCATGCAATATGAACCCAATTCATATTTCTATGCATGAAACTCAACTCAATTGTGCCAACCCACTATGTTAGAGACTTAAGTTCGTCTCCTAACCATTTGGCACATTTGATAACCCATCTACCATGGGTCCCAAAGGCTCTTCCTAACCTTAGGAATCTTAACCTTAGTCACCTCCCTTGGTGACTCATCCACTATGGCTAAGCCACTTCGGTGCACCTCGGGTGATACTTGACCTACAAAACTCACCTTCTTAACCTTGGACACCTTGTCCTTGGTTAATTTCTTCTTGTCCTTAATCTTGGACACCTCATCCTTGCTATAATAATATGCTACCCTAGCATATTCCTTCTTATTGGCCTTGGATGACTCTCCCTTGTCCTTGGTAACACCTCCCATACCAATGTCATGTGCTACCTAAACATTTGACCTCCTTTTGGTCTTTGAAAAAATTTTTATGTTTTCAAAGAGTAACTCCCCCTAAAAACATGGTCAAACTCCTATCATTGCACCAACAATGACTTGGGGTTCCTAAATAATTAGGAAAACCAAAACTTGAAGTTTTGAGGTTCAAAGTTTAATAATGAAATTAAATCTCAACCGAAACTTCACTTTGGTTTTTCTTAACCAAACCATACTTGTTTTCATCATGAAAACTCATGTAGACATTATTTAGGGTATACTTTATCAAGGAAAAATAATTTTCTATGAAAATACTTCCTATTTTCAAAGATTGACACAAATTTAAAAACTCTTGAAAATTTCAATGTTTTCTCCTAGTTTGTGTCTAACTTTCCAATGATGATTACTATCAAAAGATAGTCTTCACCAAGGTTTTTCAAAAGTATTTTGAAATCATTTTTAAAACCAATATCCAACCACGTTCTTTGGGCTCAATGCACATGACTTGTACATTAGCTTTCCCAATGATTGGAAGACACATAACTATGTGTTTTGATGAACCTAAAACTCAACAAGATGCACTAGATCAACATCTTGAGTTTAGTTCACCATCTTAACATCTCACTTGTATCTAACGTGTATTAAAACACATACAAGTCACCTTATAGTTCTTTGTGAGATGTATATTTGGTCTTGCCCTAAACTAAGGGATCATGCATCTCTATCTAGGCATTGTAAAAATTATGATCATCCATCTAGGATGCCACTTGATATAATCCCTCTTGTTGGGATATTTACCATTTATAATAGATGCCATTTGTCCTTAAATAACAAGGGAATTAAAGTAATGCATGATGTTACATGGCATACATCAAAATAAGCAATTTTCAAAATGAAAAGCAAGCTATAGCTACATGATGTATGTATGACATGACATGGTATTTTGTATTTTCATAATAAAATATGAATGCTAAATATAAATATGATGTCATGACATATGATAGGCAAACAAAACATGGCAAGTTAGCATAAATAAAATTTACCTAGATTACCTATCTAAGTATTCTTAACCCTAGCTAACTCAAAATTTAACCCTAAATTGCCCATGATTTTCCATGAAAATGCCAAAACCCAATTTTGACATTTATTTTTTCCTTTCTAAAGTTGTGCCATTTTAACTTAAACAAATTTCTCAAAGTATGGTACATTTTACTCTTTCCAAGAGTAAATGAAATCAAATTAAAACTTAGATTTGCCTTTTACCTTTTAAGAAAATATCAAAACCCCAACTTGGCATTTCTTATCCTTTTCTAAATGTGTCAATTTAAATTAAGTTCAAAACCTCAAGGTTTGACACATTTCACTCTTCCAAAGAGTGAACATCTTACATTATGACCTAGATTTTTCTTTAATTACTCTAAGAAGATACCAAAATCCCAATTTGATATTTCTTATGTTTTTCCACATTGCGCCAATTTAATTCAAACATAATTCCTTAAGATTTGCCACATGTTACTCTTTTCCAAGAGTGACAATTTGGATTAAGGTTTACATTTCCCTTAATTCCATAAGAAAATGTCGAATTCTAAATTTGGCATCACTTTTGCTTCTCTCTAGTGTGCCAATTTAAATTAGATTTAACTCCTCAAATTTTGACACATTTTACTCTTTCAAAGAGTAACACTTATCATCCTTTTCATTTTCAAAGGTTAACAATCACTTTGAAAATGCTCTCAAGTGTCAACTTTCCCAAGGTTGGGTTAACTACCTTTCCAATTGGAGTTGACACTCTCTAAACCCATCTAGGGTGTAGAGAATATGTTCCTAGGAACCCAATACCTATTGGTGCTCCTTGGATGCTCTAGGTACTCACTAGGGATGACTTCCCTAGATACCTTCCTAACGACCTTTCTTGGCTTCTTAGAAGCCTTGGTCACTTCCACTAGGTCACTTCTAGAGTTAACTCCCTTTGTAACCTTATTTGTGACTTTATTAGGCCTTTTTGGAGCCTTAGTCACATTGGTCTTGCCAAAAATACTCTTAGGGATTCCTTCCCTAGTATCTTTAACTTGACCTCTAAACCTAGGGTTGGTCCCATAACTATATGGAACCCTATGAAAGGAAGTCACATCCTTCTTGACTTTAGGTTTGTATCCCAAACCTCTATAGCCATTGGATGGCTCTTGTCTAGCTTTTCTTAGGTTATGCTCATTTTGACCCCTAAGAATATTTTCCATTCTTGTTAAGGTCCTTTCTAAATTATCAAGTCTTGTCCTCAAGACTTGATTTTCACCCCATAAATCTCTAGATTTTGGTTTTTCATTGAATCCTTGAACATTTCTATTTTTAGGCATATATCTAAAATCCTTGGTGTTATTGCCTAAGTTGTTATTTACCTTCCTAACCTTAGGTGTGGTAAATCTAGCATAAGGAGGAATATATTTATCCTTAAGGTTATCATGCCTCCTATTCTCATGATAAATAGCATTAAGATGATAAGAGTTATTTCTAGCATGCTTTTTATCATATGTCAACGGAATGGATTCATTAAATGATACCTTGGTTTTTACCTTGGAAGCTCCCTTCTTCTCCCACTTCTTCAAGTGCGCCAATTTCTTGAGCTCTCCTCTCCTTGGGCACTTTGTGTGGTAGTGACCCCACTCACCACATGTAAAGCACCTAATGTGCTTCTTCTCCTTCTTCTTCTTCCTACAACTCACATTAGTTTCTAAATTAACTTTAGTGAGTTTAGGGTTTACCTTCTTGAGCGAAGGACACCTACTCTTGTAGTGCCCCATCTTACCACACTCAAAACATTTGATGTGGTCCTTTGTGCTCTTCTTGGTAGTTGAAGTAGAGGGTTGAGCTTCCAAGATCTCCTCTTCCTCGGATTTCTCTTCTTCCTCTTCACTTGAAGATGTGGACTCTTCCACTTCTTCATCTCTTGAGGATGTGGAAGATCTCTCCTCTTCCACCTCTTCCTTCTCTTTCTCTTCCTCCTCTTCCTTTTCCTCCTCGAATGTTGATCTCTTGTCAACATCGGATTGGTCCTTCTCTTCTTGGACCAATGAGCCATTTTCCTTGGGCTCTTCCACTTCTTGGATTTTTATAGGGTCTTCATGATAGGCAATGATCTTTTTCCAAAGATCACTTGCATTTGTGGTTTCACCTACACTCAACAAAATATTAGAAGGTAGTAAATTATTTAAAATTCTCGTTACCTCCTTGTCTGCCTCCGATTGCTCTCGTTGCTCTTCGGTCCAATGCCGAGGTCGGAGGCGTTTACCCTTCTTGTCCGTAGGAGCTTCAAATGGGTCACTCAAGACAACCCATTGGTTCCAATCCATTTGGAACCATGTCTCCAACCGCTTCCTCCAATAATTGAAGTCTTCTTTGTCGTACGGAGGTGGAATTCGGATATCCCATCCGAGCGGTCCTTCGGACTCCATCTTCTTCTTCCTCTAGCTTCTTGCTCTCTTGGCGGTTAGTCCGTAGAAGAGCGACCTCGCTCTGATACCAATTGTTGGGACCTTGACGTCCGCTAGAGGGGGGGGTGAATAGCGTCTCACCCAAAACCTTACTTCTTATAATGTTAGTGCACAGCGGAATACAAAAACAAACTAACAAATACGAAAGTTAACCTAAAACAAGAAGGAAGAAGACAACAAACCAAACACAAACCCTAACACAAGGCGTTTACGTGGTTCGGAGATAACTTGCTCCTACTCCACGGCGTGTCCGTAAGGTGGACGATCCCTCAATCCGTCGGTGGATTACTCCCCGGAAGACCTCCGGCTAGCTCAAACTCCTTGTGGGTGGAGAAACCTCACCACAAACTCACCAAGACCTCTTGGACACAAGGAAAACTCTTGAGCACTTGTAGACTACTAATTAGACCTTAACCAAGTCTAATTTCGTCAACTCAAACCAAGCTCCCAAGCTTTGGTTTTATAGCCCGCGGGTTGAAAACCTCGCCTACCAGTCGACTGCTAAAACATGCAGTCGACTGCCCTCTGTGGAAATTCGACCGTTACACCCCAACGGCTCGATTTCACACATTCTGTTCGCTGCCAGTCGACTGCCCCAGTCGACTGCACCAGTCGACTGCTACAGTACTGCTACAGTACTGCTACAGTAAACCCTAATTCTTGTATTTTACTCCGAGTACAATCTCTCAGCACTCGTCCCTGCCCGACCAACCTAGACCTAGCCTTCTAGCCTCCTCCATCAGCCTTGCGTCCCTCGGATGCCTCCCCATCCTTCACGTCTTGCCTTCTGGAGCTTCCATCGGCCTTGTCATTGTTGTCGGGTCTTCCTTTGCCAAGAGGTCGTGCCTCCGGGACTTCATCCATTGCCAAGTTACACTTGGACTTACGTTGCCAAGACTACATGCTTGGACTTACACCGCCAAGACTCATCCTTGGACTTTCCTCCTTTGCCAAGATCACACTTGGACTTCCTTGTTGTACCTGTATCCTGCACACTCACAATGCATATCAAATACAACAATAAACCTAACTTAAACCTTTGCCCAAACATCAAAACCTAGGGTCACTAGATTGCTCCAACAGATACTTCCAATAAGGCAACTGCCAGAATATGCTCCTTTTCTTCCAACCACACTTGCACATCCTCACCAAATAATTATTTATCTCATCAGAATTAGACTGAGATACTGGGAGGAATCCATAACTATCTATTTGTTCAATGATTTCTTCACCTGAAGCATGGACTGCTGGGGGATGTTTTCTGACTACAACATTCTTTAGAAAATTTTTCTTATTTCGCCTAAAAGGATGATCCAGTGGTAGAAATTTACGATGATTATCAAACCAAGATACCTTTCCACTGCAAGACAATGAAAATGCATCGGACTCTGTCATGCAATGTGGGCATGCTAATTTACCAGTCGTGCTTCATCCCGACAACATTGAGTATGCTGGAAAATCACTGATCGTCCATAATAAGGCCGCATGCAATGTAAAATAGTTTTACTTACAATATCATAAGTAACCGACCCTACATTCCATAATTCATTAAGCTCGGCAATTAGAGGTTGCAAGAAAACATCTATTTTATCTTTTGGATTGGTTGGATCAGGAATAAGCACGGTAAGGAACATAAATTCATCTTTCATGCACATCCATGGTGGTAAATTGTACGGTGTTAATATAATTGGCCAAGATGAATATTGTTGTCCCGACTAACCAAATGGTTGAAATCCATCTGCAGAAAGTCCCAATCTCACATTTCGTGGTTCCATTGCAAAGGAGGGAAACACAGTATCAAGATGTTTCCATTCAGAAGAATCACAAGGATGACACATTATACCTCCTTCGTGCTTATGCTCATGCTCATGATGTCACAACATGTGGTTAGCTGTAGCTGCAGATGCATACAAGCGTTGAAGTCTAGCAGTTAACGGAAAATAATACATCACTTTCCAAGCAATATTTTTCCTCTTCTTCCCTGGTATGCAATTACGATGCTTAAAACGAGGGTGAGTACAGATTTTACATTCATTCAAATCACTGTCTTCATTCCAAAATATCATGCAGTTGTTTATACAACAATCAATCTTCTCTATAGGCAAACCTAAACCTCTGATCAATTTCTTTGTTTCATAGAAGCTATCAGTCATTATGTTATCAGTAGGGAGCAACTCTGACATCAATTGACAAATGTCATCGTAACATCTTTCTGAGAAATGATGTTCTGCTTTCATATTCAATAACATTGCTGCAGCTGATAGTTGTGAATGACCAGAAGGAATGCCTTCCCACACTTCTCTTTCACTAGCCTTTAACATTTCATATAGTTGCTGATATTCAAGGGTTGATATTTCATCTATATTCGAATAATCAACTGCATTCATCGCATCTTGAACCATTGATTGCATTGAAATATCAATATTATTTGATGCTTCAGGAGCTGTAACAGTAGTCCCAGAATACGAACCACCAGATGACCCAATTGGTTCATATAAATAAGGCTCTCCGTGACAATACTAATTGTAGTAATTTGGCACAAATCCATTTCTACATATGTACATTTTTACAGTATCCTCATCACGAAATGCTCTATTTTGACATTTTTTATGATTGCACGGACACCGTAACTCAGAACCATTCATACATTCTTGATGACTTTTAGCAAAAATCACAAACTGTTCAACTTCAGCAATAAAATCATCTATGATAAAACCATTGTCTAATCGATTGTACATCCAAGCTTTGTTCATATACATTGTTATAACCTAAAGAGAATATAAATTGAAACATTATTAAACTTGTTGTATCACTTGAAATAAGTTTAAATAAAGAATTATGTGCACAATTTCATCTCACGATCATCATATCATATTACCGAAAATCACCTCTACACTAGAGCAAATAAATGAAACTATTATAAACATGTTGTTCCTTATAGCATCATCAAATGAAATAATCATACATATATGAGAAGCATCGATCAAACACCTGTTGGCCACTACATTTTATGCAAGTACAATAGCGAAATGGATCAAAATATGTCACGACACTTAAATTTTCTAGGGTTTTGATTGTGCTCAGCTACGAACAGTAGCAAAGCACAGCTAAAATTGCGAGCAGGCTGCTGCCCGCGAGCACCCTGCCGACCGCGAGCAGGCCGCCGGCAGCGATCCGCGAGCAGGGCGCGGCTGCCGGCCATGTGAAAACAAAAATGAGAGAGGAGAAGAGCAAGAGCATACCTGAGAGATCACCAGAACGGGGTGAACGGGAGGAGAGGGCGCCGAAATCACTGGAGAGAGCCGCCGGAAAATCGCCGCCGCTGGAAAATCGGAGGAAAGAAAGGTCGCGCGAAGAGGAAAGGGTCATTCGAATTAGGGTTCCGTCGATAATTACCGACAGAACCCTAATTCCGTCCGTGATTATCGACGGAATTGCTAATTCCGTCGGTGATTTCGGCAAGTTATCGGGTAAGATTTAGCGAATGTAAAAGAGAACGGGTATGGACGGAAAGACACCGACGGAAAGATATATCCATCGGTAATTCTCGACGGAATTGTAGTTCCGTCGGAATTATAAAACCCTAAACTCGTTAATTACCGACTGAATATCATTCCGTCGGTAATTTTTACGCCCGCACCCGTTAGCTGTGCCTATTTACCGACGGAATAAGAATTCCGTCCGAAATAAACAGAAAACCTAACGGTAAGTCACGGTATTTCCCGACGGAATAGTAATTTCATTGGTACTTACCGACGGAATTAGTCATTCCGTCTGTAAGTACCGACGGAATTACTATTCCGTCGGTACTTACCGACTGACTTGAATCCCATCGGGATTTATCGACAGAAGTATATTCAGTCGGTATACGCCGACGGAGTTGAGATTCCATCGGTACTTCCGTCGTTAAACACAGACATTTTTGTAGTGTATGTTGTAGATTAGAACCTCTGACTCTAAGACATTATTTGACACTGAATTGAAGTAACTATAACCAACTTTATCTGTATTAATAATAAAATATGATACAAAAAGAGCTCTTTACAATCATCTTATAAGTAATACTAGGACTAATACTAACAACTTGACACCCAACTTCTTGTTACCATGACACAATATGTTATCAAGTCTTTCAGGGAAACAATCAGTTATTAGTCATCTTTCACTGTTTCATCCTGCTTTGAGCTAATATTTTATGGATTATCAGTGTCTTTTTTTTCGCTTAATTGTTGTGGTTAGCATCCACAGATCCATGCAACTTATACATTTCCTACCAACTGACAATAACATAGTAAGCAAATACCAATTTTTTTCTCTATCTATGTGATATGGGATCATTGTAACTATCATCAAAAAGCTTATATTGGCTATTTTATCTTGTCAAAGCATTTGGTTCTAGCTTTAGTAAGGCAAGTCTGTGTTACTCTTATTAACTTCTAACCACATGACAACAGACACATTTGAATAATTTTTGATGTCATGCCACCGATAGTTGCCATAGACTTCAAGAGAACATTCCAAATGCTTTTCTTAATTTTTTTTCCACATAAACTTGTAGGGAGAAATTGTTTCTATAGTTCAATGAAATATAATACGGTGCGTAAAAGAGGAGCATGATAAAGCAAGGAAATCAATAGTCAAGAGGACGTGACAATCAATAGTCAAGAGGACGTGACAATCAATAGTCACGAAGATGTGGCAGTCAACCGTCAATTAAAGTCGTGACAGTTAACAGCCAAGAGAAGACAGGAATCAGGGTCACTTCGCATCACCAGTCACATAATTCCTGATCAGTTACAAGTAGGGCAAGTTCCCAGGTCTAAATACTGGAATGAGACAATTCCTGACCGGCTCTGCAGTAGCCAGATCATGAAGGCTAGATCCTTGGCCACCGTCTCCGATAAGCCTCAGTCGAGTCGACACGACTCATCTTTTTCATCAAGGCTCAATCCTTATAGCACATCTGAGCAGTCATCCTGAGCTATCTGCAGTTGAACCTGTATGGGACGGATAACGTTAAGCGACAACAGTGTCAGGGAATCATAACCTTCTATCAAAGAATAACTGTCATCAGTAAGGGAATATTCCAGTGATTTGTCACACACTGAAGGTGGAACCTTCTGCCGGCCAATGGGAGACCGACAGACATCCTCCCTCCCCGACATATCCTGACACCTGACATTCTCTAGCAACGATCAGGCTCAAAAGGTAGGTAGAGTCTTATAAAAAGGGAGGTCTTCTTCATTGGCCAGGTACGCGCATATTCGCACGCATCTTCAATAGTTCCTTTTTATTTCCTTCGTTTGTACACTGCTCTTTCAGGAAAAAAGAATTTGACTTGAGCGTCGGAGGACCTGCGCCGGAGACTTTTAACTTGGTTTCTGGTCTCTAACGCTCCATGTGCTTATCTCAATGTGTGCAAGACCCAAGTATCACCGATTTCATTACTACCGACCTTTAGTACCACGTGGGGGTTCGCTTTTCCGAGGTACATACATAAGATGTGTCAAAATCGTCTTTTCCATCAACACCGACGTCACCTTCGCAGACCTCCGTCAAACTCAAATTCCGAACAGAATCAAAATAATATACACAGCCAAATTTCAGCATATCAAAACTGCCATATGAATCTGCTAATAGCAATACCAACTAACATTATAGACACCAATTATTGAACTTTTGCTGGTTGTCTGACAAATTTGTTTCACACAATTTATAACTTTCTTTGCTATGAGAAATTTCAGATTGTAGATCCAGCAGTCATAGAATCGCTAGTTGATAAAGTTCTTTCTGCAAATCCCAAGCAACTCGAACAGTAGCAAGCAGGAAAAACGAACTTGCAAGGATGCTTTTTCTGGCCAGGTCTGTGAATCAACCAACAATATTGCCTTTGTTTCCGGCCCCTTTCAAACTGCAGCATCTGTGTTTATGAATGACTTCACTACAGTCTAAGACCTTCACTTTTGGTTCTCTAGGTGATGAATCCAAAGTCAAGGTAAGTCTATTGGTTTTGCATGACACTCTAGGCTTTTAACTATTTATAGTTATGAACAAAAATATTATTTAATTTAGGTAATCGATGATTTTTAAATAATATTCTATATTCGATATATCAGCAAAAGAGATATGCAATTGATTCAAAGAAAACTTAAATTTTTTTATTTCGAGATTAATAAAAATTTTTTACCAAAAATATCCTTGGATAAGAGAAGAATGTTAAAAAAAAATAAAGAAAAAAAATTTGAAAAACATAAAAAAAATTAAAAGAATTTTAAAAAAGGGAAAAAATTTAAAAGTAAAAAAACATAAAATAATAATAATAATAAAACATTAAAAATAAAAAAAGGTTTTTAAAAAAAATTAAAAAATAAGAAAAGTAAAAAAATAAAAAATGAAAAAATGGGAAAAAAAAGAGAAAATAAAATAACGAAAAAAATAAAAAAAAATTGTAAAAAAAAAAGTGAAAACGCACACATAAAAATAAAGAAAAATGAGAAAAATTAAAAAAAAACATTAAAAAAGAAAAAGAATTTAGATAATAATAATAATAATATTATTATTATTATTATTATTATATATGATTAATTTTATAATTAAGGGTAATATTTTAAATATTAAAGCAGGTTATTTATTAAAAAATTTAAATAAATAATTTTTTTAATATTATCTAGATTGAACCCAATAATATTTAGTTATATTTTATTTTTTATAATTTTAGTTATATGATTATCTAGTAATCACATAACTAATATTATATATGATAATTTAAACTACCTTACTACCTTATAAGTTACATGAAAAGGAGAGAGTTGATACGAGAGTTGAAGTAAAACCAAAGATGTAATCCACTGTATAAATTTTGGCGCAAAATAATTGATCGTCGAACATTCGGTGCCAATTATAATAAATGGCTCATCATAGGTCGCTCACTAATTATACTAATTACCAATATATATTTTCTATTAATTCACTATAACAATGCCCATTCAGGACCGACGTCTAATGTAAAAAAAAAATCTTTATATCCATATAAAAATAATAATAAAATTGATATATAAAATAATTTTATTAGAATATTTTTTTCCATTTAAAAAAGATTGATAATGTGTTTTAAATTTATAATTAGATCTTTTAAATATATTTTTTTTGATTGAGAGTTAACATTTACTAAAAACAGGGAAAAATATCTTGAACCTCTTTTATTTTATATTAAATAATCTTTTGTCTATTTTAAAAATAATACTTAACCTGCCGTTGACCAAAGTTAAATATGAAAAAAAATATAAAATATTATGTCCTTATGTATATTGAATTTATGTGAAAAATAATTACACATATATGTGAAGTAAACTCTTTAATTATTGGTTAGTTAGATCAATGATGTATACAGGGATAAAATATATATATAAATAGATAAAAAAATATAAAAACATCTAGTGATTATGCCCTTCATCAGTCACTCGGATCTGTGGTTGATGTCAATTTATCAGTACATCCACTTTTAGTACCCTACAAAACAAAGTTTGTCAACTAAGGATTGACATTATCGGTGTTATCCTCTCTAATGGTCCAATCAGTGATGAACTGAGATGTGAAGCTCGCGTGCATGCATGAGTAAATAAAAAAGCTCGAAGAAGAAGAAAATTTATCTTCACATAAAAAAATAAAATTATACATTCACCTATTTTCACAAAACCTCGTATAATAGTGGATAGGGACATATCTAAAATTTTAAATTTAAGAAAAATAAAAAAATAATTATTATACATTATATTCGAAAGTTGCGCAACCGACGAAAATATATATTAAACTACTTAATTTTATTTTATTCATATAATTAAATATTAATATTTATATATCATTGAACGTTACATATAATTTATTAATTTTAATTAATAAATTAGTACTCATAAAAATATTGAAAACATCAATTAGCATTTTGAATGTTATAGAATTATTTGAGATATCAATAACAAATAAATAAAAATGAACATATAAATTATCAATAAATTTACTATAATTTTTTCTTCTTAATATTATAAGAAATTAAAAACGTAATTATCTTTTATAATTTGTTTTCACATCTTACTCGATCGAAAATAAAGAAAATGGCCTCACCTTTTTAATTTATTTTTTTAAAATGAGCAAACCTTTACTTTTAAAAAATTATAAAAAAAAAAGTGAGACCCACCGTAGGTGACCCTGTGCACCAAAGTGCAAATCTTCTGTCCCCAAATCTATCTTTCCCCGTGTCCCATACGTCGCCCAGCTCATCGCCGGTGGCCTTCGGTCGTTGCCCCGATCAACACTATAACCCTTGGGGAAGGTGAACCCAAGGAGGTCGCCATCAGTACTATCGGCGTCGGAATCTAGCCGGATCTGAGCAGGGGCTTAGATCGATGGCAGAGAAAAATATTCTCAAATCCGATTAGATTCCGACGTTGATCGTGCCGATGACGACTCCCTTGGGTTCACATTCCCTAAGAGTTATAGTGTTAATTGGGGGTGACGGCCGAAGGCCACCGATGATGGGCTGAGACCATTAATGAAACACGGGACAGGTATATTTGTCCCTTGTACTCATGTGAAATCACCCTTTATAATCGTTGTTTGAGAGCTATTAATGACGGTTTTTAATAATTATGGTTGTCTAATTATCATATATGATGTTTATATTTTTTTTCTATTATAAATAATATCTCATTTAAGAAAAATAAATAACACGTCTTGTTTAGGTATTATAAGATTTTAGAAAAGAATAGAAAAAAGGGTAAAAAATAGAGAAGATAGAATTATTATTATTATTATTAAATAATAATAATAATAATAATAATAATAATAATAATAATAAGAAAAAGAAATTGAGGGTGTCCCCTCTCGAGTCTCGGCTTCTGGCAATAATATATAGCTTACTTTTCTAGTAAACATGGCATCATTCGCTTGCCGCTTCTTCCTGGTGGTCTTTTCCTGCATCCCAAGAGATCTTCGTACCCTTCTCCTGTAGTCCTCGCCATGGATGAAGAATACGACGTCATCGTCCTTGGTACCGGGCTCAAGGAGTGCATCCTTAGCGGCCTTCTCTCCGTCGATGGCCTCAAGGTCTACTCTCGCCTCCCTTTGCTCGATCCGCGATGCTTAGGGGTTTGATTCGATCTGTCTGTTTGGTTGCGAAGTAGCTAAGGAAGCAACCTCGTGATCAAAAGTTGAGATTGGTGTTTTCATGGTCTTGTAGTCTTTATTCGTGTTTCAGATTGATGAAGTTGTCGGTGCTTGATTATTGCTTTGGTGTGGTTTAGTAGTTGGATTTGGATAGAAAGGTTGGACCTTGACGCTATATGCTGAGTGGGTTGCGTGTTTACCTGATCTGGACTTCATTTACTTATTTGACTCAAGGGCCCAATTGAAATTCTAGGTCATGTCTATGGCTGTAAACAAGCCGAGCCGAGTCGAGTCGAGTTTTGGGGTGTTAAGCTTGTTTGATAAGGTAATCAAGCCGAGCTTAAAATGAACCAAGCTTTGAAATGAGTGTTCAAGCTTGGCTTGGTTTATTTTTTATGAGCTTGAGCTTGTTTGAAGCTTGGCTTGAGCTTGGTTCGTTTAGATGTTATCAAACTCTCAATTCAAGCTTGGCTTGAGCTTGGTTCGAGCTTGGTTTGTTTAGATGTTATCAAGCTCTCAATTCAAGCTTGTTTGATTGTTTGAAACTTTTAGTTGTTTGATTGGTTATTGAGCTTGATAATTTAAATTTATTTATTTTATTTTATTTTATTTTATTGATTATTTAGTATATTGAAAAGAGTTTTATTAATGAATATGGTTCGTGAACATTGTTCACGAACGTTAACGAACTGAACACATATGTGTTCAAGCTTGTTTGTTTAGCTTAACTAGCTGTTCAAGCTTGTTTGTTTAATTAATCTTATGTATATTAAACGAAAATAAGCAAGTTCTTACCAAGTTGAACACCAAACTTGTTTACGAACGCTTGGTTCATTTACAGCCTTAGTCATGTCCATTAGATCACTGAGAGACCCTTCTTTTATATTTCATTATGTCCCCTGATGTTTTTTTACTGATCTAGACTTCATTCATAGATGAAATTGCTTGCTCAGTTTTTGATTCTAGATGTTTTTTACTCTCTAGCTATGTTTTGTGCATAACTTTTGACTTGAGTTTCGCTTACCTTTTATGACTCTAGGTAACTGTCTTATTATCATAAAAATTCCTTTGAAGGGCCCTGAATGGGAATTCAGTGCTGAGACATGAAAGATATAGCATTTTGAGAAATTCGGTTTTGTTTTTTCTTTAAATTTATAATTATCCAATTCAATCTATGTGATAAAAAACAGTAACCTTGCTGTAATATTTTTTTTTGACATAATCTGTTACTTTTATAATATCAGATATGGTTGCCTTTGTCTTTGGGAATATCCTTGGTCTAATTCGAAACAGAGATTGTTGGATGAACATTAGTAGGCTGTGTTCTCTTCCAAAAAGCTTCTTTGGTTGTTTTTAGCGCACATTGAGGATCTTCATCCTTGATTAACCGGTCTACAAAAAGTTTCTTTACAATTTCTACAAATATGTGAATCTCAGTTTTGATTCTTTATACATGAATGAAATATTTGATTCTGGGAATAATGGAATGGTCACAGAAATGTAAATTTAAATTAGTTTTTTAATTTTCTGCTTAATGATGATTCTTAATTTTAGGCATAGTTGTTGGCGCAACGGTAAAGTTGTTGCCATGTGACCAAAACGTCACGGGTTCGAATCAGTCTCTTGCTTTTTGCAGGGTAAGGCTGCGTACAATGGATCCTTCCCCGGAACCCCGCATGGCGGGAGCTTCGTGCACCGGGCTGTCCTTTTTAGATCCCTAAAGTTTGTCATTTGTTGGTATTTTTTCTGTATGACCAAGTCATCTATGAACCTCTTGTGTGGTTTATATAATTTCAATCTTAAGTGTGCTTCCATGTTGACAGGTCCTACACATGGATAGGAATGATTACTATGGAGGAGAATCAAGCTCCCTCAATCTTATTCAGGCAAGGAGTAAACTCTACTCTGTTTTAGTCACTTTGTGAACATTATCTCCATGAAGTACTAGAATGAGGGTATTATGTTTGTTACATCTTGCTAAGCACAACAATCTTCCTTTCCTTTCTGCAGCTCTGGAAAAGGTTTAGGGGGAGTGATAAGCCTCCAGCAAATCTTGGGCTTAGCAGGGATTATAATGTTGACATGATTCCTAAGGTTTACTTCTTTATTCACTTGTTTTTCGTTTTTCCTTTTTTAAAAGAAACAAGTTTCTGTAGTGCAGAGGTGCACAAACGCTGTCTTTAGTGGAAGGCGTTGGTCATATAATCACTAGGAAAAATTCTCTATTTTAGCTAAGCAATCTGTATGGATAGCTATTCAAACTGTAGTTAGAAGATAATTTTTCATGTATCCATTAATTTCTATTCCTACTTATTTTAGAGTCTTATCTGTTATAAGATAATCTGGGAGAACACATATACATACTGCTATTGCTCGGTCTTGTCTTTGAAGATATCTTTTACTGTTAGGGGTCTGTATTATGATGCCAAATCATGAATGTCAAAGCAAACTTGAAATTTTCCCCTTTCTTTCTTGCTTCTGGCTTCTATCATCAGATTCTCCTTTGGATATTTGACTCGCTGGAATCCTCTTCTCCCGTGACTTCTATGCTTTTATCACTAGATTCTGTGGCTTCTGTCTGCATCTTAATTACTGGATGTCATTACCAAATGTAGTTTTTGACCTTGCTAACCTTCAAGTTCTCTCCTGCCTTCTCATCAACAAAAATTTGGTATGGCCTTGTTGGCTAATCAATTGAGTCACACTAACATATGAACCCCATTGTACACTTCTGTTTGTGATCATGTGGAGAAGCCAGTACCTCCGTTATCCTCATCCTCAATCACACACAATCTCAAGTCTCTACATAGTAATTTTTACTTTTCTTACACATGATGTCTCCTTACAAAGGGATTGAGATTGAAGGAGGCTCAAAAGCAAATGTGAATGTGCGATATGATTCAAAAGGGAAGTGAAAATGGAGTGTGGAATATAGTTTCGTGTGTCCTTTAGGGATACCAGGTGAATGGTTTTAATTGAGTGTCATAGTTAATGCCTCATAAGAAGCATTAGGAGAGTGTGTCACCTTGGGTCTTACCTCCTAATTAAAAATAAATAAATAAAGTAGATGCACAAGAAGTAGAGCTCATGTTAATAAGGTGATTGGTCTTCTACATGGTGAAACATGAACAAGGTAAGTTTTTCTTGTGCATTTTAATTTCATTGAACATGCTCCAATTTAAAACATACGCTATTTATACACACTTTGTTGAGGATTTTTGGCCGGCTAGAAGGGGGTTGAATAAATGATCACTCCAAACGTTTGCTTTCCTATGTATTCGTTAGTGCAGTGGAAATACAAGCAAATACAAATACGAAAACTAAAGACAAAGGAACAAGCAAACTGCTAACACGCTTGTGTACGTGGTTCGGAGATTAGGTCTCCTACTCCACGGCTATCCGTAAGGTAGACGATCCCTGTGATCCTTCGATGGATCAAGCCCCGACAACCTCCAGCTAGTACGAACTCCTTCTTGGTGGAGTAAACCTCGCACAACCTTGATCAATACACCGTACTCTAATCACAGCTCAAGATAGACTACTAATAGGGGTTTTCCACTCCTGTTTCGTCAATCAAGGCCAGTCACCCCAACTTGGAGTGTCAAAAATGAACCCGACCCGACGACCCAACCCGAGTCGACCCGAAAAAAATCAGATTCGGGTTGGAGAGTAAAAAAATTTCGGGTTGGGTCGGGTCGGGTCGGGTTCGGGTTGACCCAGGTTGACCCGGGTTGACTTAAATATAGGGTTTTGTGGGTTTTTTGGGGTTAAATCAAATTTTATTTTAAAAATTTAGATGTTTTTATGTATATTAATATCATGTTTGTATGATAATGATGGAGTATTGAGATAAAAATGAAGAATTATAGGGAAAATATCCCAAAAAAGTTGTTTTGAATCGGATTTTCGAGTTATATGGGTTGGGTTCGGGTTGATCGGGTTGGTCGGGTTCGGGTTCGGGTTGAGGTGTTTTGGGTTGCACTCGGGTTCGCGTCGGGTTCGGGTTGGGTTAAAAAAAAAAAAAAACTCAACCCGACCCGACCCACCCGAATTGACACCCCTAACCCCAAGCTCCATTATATAGAGCTTAGGAAAATTAACAAGCTGATTTTACCGTTACCAGTCAACTAGTGCTGGCCAATGGTACTCTAACGGCTGTTTACCAGTTGACTGGTGCTATCACTAGTCGACTGGTCTTTTCAGCCATCGGGCATAGAAACATTCTGTGTCCTGCCCAGTCGACTAGTCGACTGGTAAAACCCTAAACCTAGGGTTTCCCTTCCCAAGTATATTTCTCTCGCACTCGGGCCCTTATGACTCACTTGACTCTTCCTCGCAGTCTTGACCTCTTGCCTTCAAGCCTCTTTCCTTAGGCTCTCGTCCCTCGGATGCATTCAAGTCCGCGGCTTGCCCCAATATCATCCTTCGTGTATGTCTCGAAGTGCGCTTCCCTTGGCTTGTCCTTGCTGCCTTGTCTACGGTCCCTCGGATGTTCCATCCTTCACTGGACCCGAAGTCATCAAGTTAAGTCATATGTGTATCCTACAAACTTGCACAACTAAAATATAAAGATGAACTTAACTTAAACCCTTTGTCCTAACATCAAAACTCATGGTCACACCGGACCCTCAAGATTGCTTCCAACACACTTCACACGACAAAGCATCAGGCAAGACATAGTCATGGGGTTTTAGCATGAGCAATGAGTCTTTATATTGGAGTATCTATGTTGCAGCTAGTCTATGATGTTCAACTATGATTACTTGCAATGATAGTCTTCCATTTTCTCTCTGTTCTGTTTCTCTTTCAGAATTCCTCTTCTCTAACTCTCCCTGTCCTGTATAGATGAAGCCTATGCAGACTTAGCCTAATCTACATTATCTTTGAGAAATGTCTTCTTAACTAGGGTAATCGTGTGCGGGAGGAACTTGCTCTATGAAGAAAACAATTTTTAGGTAAATTTCTTATCAGGAGCTAGTCGTTAAAATAATATTCCAAGAGTTATTCGAGAATTTTTAGGTAAAAAACTAAAAATTCTTGTCTGAGCCATGAAAAAAAATCATGGATATCCTTTTCTATGGCCAAGTGCTGAAATTATATTGGAAGCTAAATGGAGGTAGGCTGTTGTATTGGATCAGTTTATCAGGTAATTCCGTTAAGTTTCGCTAGTTTTTACTATGCCAAGGCTCAAAGATATATAAACTGTATAGATAAAAGACTTGGGAAAAGACAAATCAAATAAGAGGTGTTAAGCTTTTCCATAATCTCTGTATGTATGTAGCATTTCTTGATTTTAGTATCCCTATCTACAGGTGGTATGCTATTACATACTTCACTTTTGATGAGTATCTCAACAATATCTATCTCTGTAAAGCTACATGACCAAAAAAAGAACAGTCCGGTGCACGAAGCTCCCGCTATGCGGGGTCCCGGGAAAGGATCCATTGTACGCAACCTTACCCTACCTTTTGCAAGAGGTTGTTTCCATTATTCAAACCCGTGACCTTTTGGTCACAAAGCAACAATTTTACCGTTGCACCAAGGCTCCCCTTCTAAAGCTACATGACCATATAAGATGGAAATTTGTAACATGGTTAATGATCTTGAATATTATCTAATGGCAGCCTATGCTAGTTTTACAAGTTAATTTAATTCCAGTAGGCTAAACTCTACGGGAGGCAGGCAACTAAGTAATTTTGATGTTTAAATATGCTTGGTGATATATGTCTTGTTTTGCTGATCTCTAAACTAACTTAAGAATTATATTGAATGTCTAGTTTATGATGGCTAATGGTACTTTGGTACGCACACTTATACATACTGATGTCACAAAATATTTATCTTTCAAAGCCGTTGATGGGAGCTACGTCTTTAATAAAGGAAAGGTACTTTCATCTTCTTTGTTGTTTGCTTCCATTATTTGGTTGTATTTGTCACAATTAATAGCGTATGGTAATGCTTATATCCATTTTTTTGTTCTGTTTGAATTGGAATAGATTCACAAGGTTCCTGCCACTGATATGGAGGCACTGAGATCGCCATTAATGGGATTGTTTGAGAAGCGTCGAGCTCGGAAGTTCTTTATATATGTCCAAGACTATGACGAGAATAACCCAACGACTCATGAAGGATTAGACCTTACTAGAGTGACTACAAAGGAACTCATTTCGTGAGTGTCTTGTTATTGTTATTAATTAAGTTCCATCTAGGAAGTTGCTGTTTTTCATTAACAATTTTTTATATCACGTGCATGCACAAAATTAAGGTCATTTTTTGGTATCATGCATTACTATGTTGACTATCCTTCGCATGTCTTCATACCTTTCTGGCCACGAAAACTGTAATCAAGTAGGCACTTGCAAAAGTTACAATTATGTCTAACACTCAGAATAATCCAATCAGCTGGAGTTTACTTTTTTGTACATTATTGCTATTTATTTCTTTGTAACGTAGATATATAATCTGATTGAAGATAAGTTGGAGTTTAAGCAAGCACTAGGTAGATATCTGTTCCTATTACTCGACCTAGTCTTATACTAGTAAATAGTAATTAACTCTGACTTTATTTGTGTTGTTTAGAAAATATGGTTTGGATGACAACACGATTGACTTCATTGGCCATGCCTTGGCCCTTCATCGAGATGATCGGTATCTGTATGAACCTGCACTTGATACCGTGAAGAGGATGAAGGTAAATGCTTTATGCAACAACCACTATATGGAGTTCTTTCAGATTTCGATTCTATTTTTAATTCAGTTAATTTCCTGATAGTGGATCCCTTACTATTTGCAACATTAAAAAGGCTATTCTCTGAATTATTAAATGGAATGCAGCAAGATACCTGTCCTCTGTCAAACTTTATGGTAACAAATTTATTTATCCATCCTTTAGCTGAGCAGTAACGAAACACTTGGAGTTTCAAAGCAAATTCGTTTGATCAACATATACTTGTTAGATGGTCAAAAATAAAAAAGAAACTCAACAATTCGAAAATGCTAAAATTACCAACCTACTATTAATACCCTTTCTATGTCTATACAAATAGACACCAGTTGTCTTTCTTGTTTAAGTGGGAAATAGTGATTGACAATCAGACTGACTTGCTCTGTTTTTTTGGTTGTGTTGCTGGGATTTGTTTCTGGTTTTAAATTTTGGCCTCTTTCTGTGATAGTTGTATTCAGAGTCCCTAGCACGGTTCCAAGGTGGTTCGCCATATATCTATCCTTTATATGGACTAGGAGAGCTACCTCAGGTTGGTCATTTATTTCTCAGTTATGTTATAAGGAATATATTTCTTATCCAACGAATTTTTTTTCTTCTGGAATTGCAGGCTTTTGCACGCCTTAGTGCAGTTTACGGTGGGACATACATGTTGAATAAACCAGAATGCAAGGTTTGTTGTCACTGCATATCTATTACAGAATCAATTAACTATGCAGTCTGAGAAACAAAAAACTTGTTGCTTATCAATTCCATGCTGTTGCTTACTTTTTGTTGGATTATGTCTAATATTGCTTGACTTAATACAGGTTGAATTTGATCTTGAAGGAAAAGCTTGTGGTGTAGCCTCTGATGGGGAAACAGCTCGATGTAAGAAAGTTGTCTGTGATCCTTCTTACTTACCAAACAAGGTAGAGTTCTAGTTTATTCACATCGAAGTAGAACTAATATTACATTTGATATTTTCTTCAATAAGAACTGTTCCTGTGGTAACAATTGCAAAGTGTGAATTTCTTGGATAATAATTGCTCTTACTGCTGTGCCTAGTTGTAATATGATAGTTTGCTAGGAGAAATTTCAATGATGAATACCTCCTTGCTAACGATCTTTCAATTAATAGGTTAGGAAGGTGGGGAAGGTTGCAAGGGCAATTGCTATTATGAGCCATCCTATACCAAATACAGACGAGTCTCATTCAGCACAAGTTATATTGCCACAGAAACAACTTGGACGCAAGTCTGACATGTGAGTCCTTGGAGATCATATCATTGTTAATACCATATACATTGAATTACTTCCAAGCTAACTATTTTGTTTGAATATTTTATGATCTTCATTTGCCTTGGTTTGGCAGGTATCTCTTTTGTTGTTCTTACTCTCACAATGTTGCCCCCAAAGGGAAGTTTATCGCATTTGTCTCAACAGAAGCTGAGACTGATCGGCCTGAGTTGGAACTAAAGCCTGGTATCGATCTTCTTGGACCAGTAGACGAGTTGTTTTTTGAAACTTACGATAGATCTGAGCCTGTCAACGAACCGTCACTGGATAATTGCTTTATATCAACTGTAAGTGTCGATGATGCATTTCTTAGTTTTTGGATTCCTTTATGTTTTTTTTGACCTTTTAACAACTTCAATCATTCTCAGAGTTACGATGCTTCAACCCATTTCGAGTCCACCGTCATGGATGTGCTTTCCATGTATACCATGATCACCGGAAAGGTAAATCTTTTGCCAGGTCACAATCTCATCAGCCTAGTAGTATTTAGTATTTAAATACTTCATGCTATAGGTGACCACCTAATTCATGGTAACTACCACAATCAAAAAGGAGTAACCGTGCTTAGAATTTTACCCCATTTTATGAAGAATGTTGCTCCTGTCTAGCAGTTACTTTCTAGACTTACATTGTTAGCAAGATTATGTTCTGCAATTCCTATCTAGCACTTCATGATGTTTCATCTCCCGCGTTGTAGTCTTCAGTAGGAGTCCTTTTCGTCACCTCGAACACATTCTTATCATTATGTTTTCCGCTGCAGTCTCTTGATCTCAGCGTCGATCTCAGTGCTGCCAGTGCTGCTGAAGAGTATTGACAGCTTCCTCTGATGTATGCTATTACTTGATCGAGCTATGTTTCGCCTCGATGATTGCTATAATCCGTGTTCATCAAGCTCTGCTGTGTCATTTGGGTTAAATTATGACATGTAAAATGTATGGCTGTTTTAACTGCTCAAACGGTTGGAGACTTTGCAATCTGTAAGGTACTAATCACTCAATGGTTTGATATACCAGCCACGCCTTATGCTTTTGGTTTATTAGTTTTTTTGAATATATATATCTTGTTTGAAATATCATACAAATAAATTTCAGGAGATGCACAAATAGTTTATCTTAATTAAATAAGTCTTTTTTGGAGACTTTTGAAAAAAAAGGGTAAATGTGATTTTGTTATTAGATAAATAATCTAGTTTGATATGTTATATTATTTAAGACTATGCTCATTTTAATATTAATTGTCATAACCTAATTAACTTATTATATTCTAAGGAATATAAAATTCTTGCTATGATTACTAACAGGCTATTTGTCTTTCATTAGTCGCAAGGCTCGCAGCTAATAACGGGAACTTCTTACGACCAATTTAATTAAATTTAAATCAACTGGTAAATCATGTAATTGATTTTTTTTGTTTGTTTCAATTTTGTTAACAATCATATGTATTGGTAAGCATTAGATTTGATTAAATAAATTAAATTCTAGAATAAAAAATATTATAGAAAAATAAATTCATGCAACACAAAAATGCAGTGGACAGACAAGTCAGAGGGTAGAAATTGTCATTTATTAAATGAAATGGATGTAAATGCACAAGTTAGGAATTTTTCTCAGATCAACCCAAGAGTCAAAATTGATTTTGACCATCCTTGCGTTTCTTCTTTCGCTGCGGCTTTCGTGGTTCGTTTTCGATGGCTCGAGCGCTTTTGAGATGGCCTCCCTTCTTCCCTTCTCTCAACCTCAAACCTTCCTCCTCCCCTCACTTTTTCCTCCAACTCCCGCATACCTTTCTGCCCCGTACTGCTCCCACTTTGTCCTTCTTCTCTTCCTCCTCCTCGCCTGCCGCCGCCGCCAACTATCTCGATCTCTCCGATGACGATCTCATGGCGCAGTGCGACGTGGGCACCTTCAAATCATCAGGGCCCGGAGGTCAACATCGGAACAAGCGTGAGTCTGCCGTTCGCATCTGCCACCGCCCAACTGGCGTCATCGCCCAGGTCTCACATACCCTAGACCTCCTGGGAGTCAATCTGAGTCGCTGAGCATCATTTGATGATAAAGTTGGAATTTTGTAGGCTGCAGAGGAGCGATCTCAGCACAAGAATCGAGCAATGGCGCTTACTCGGCTGCGTACTAAGTTAGCTCTCAAAGGTTACGCTCCAAAAATCATTTCCTTTTAGGGAACTTGCTTAACTATAATTCAATTTTGAATTATTCTACAAAGATTTGAATCGATTGGGCTCTTTGTTTTTCCTACTAGCATATATTCTTATGTGTTATATATATCATATGGTCTTCCTGTTGAAGTATGCCTTTTCTTAAATTAGTCAGGAACGCAATAGACTTGGAAGGATATACACCTTCTTATGAGCTTCTTAAGATCCTGCCTGCAAAGTCAGCTATTAGGGGAAAAGATGTTGGCCCCCAGATTGGTCCAAACAATCCTAAGTTTGCTCTTGTATGAACGACTACTGCAACTGCTATCTTTTACTAATGGTGAATGTTGGAAGCCATTATTTAGAAAACATTAAAAAAAAAATTCTTTGGTTTTTTTTGTTCAACAGGGAATGCAAGCTCTGTTAGATCTAATATATGCTGTAGAAGGCTCTGTTTCAGAAACAGCAAAAGTACTGGGGTATTTCCCTTGCGTCTTCCTATTGGATTCCACATTTTGTTCGCTTCTTTATAATTTTAGTGCATGAGGGATTTTTGTGAATTATTTACGTTCCATACTTTAAATTTTTAAGCCTGAATACTTACTTGTGGAAGATTGCAAGCAAAGATACTCTTTTTCCTTATTTATAACAGATATAACTAATATTGCAATTAATTTTTATCTGGATTCAAGTTCACGTACACTGAGTTGTTTTCATTGTTTTTGTGTTACAATTGTTTGCTAAGGTTTTTTTTTTCCTACTAATTGCATGAATGGTTTGTATTGAGTGTACTTGTTACATTGTGACATGGTTCATCTTCATTTGGATGTTACTTTCTAGATATCTGCAACTCGAAGTTAAGCTATGACTTTCAGATTAGGAAAACAATTTGTTTGCCGGTTGGTTTGTTGGAAAGAAGAATTGAAGGGTTTCCTTGAACAGACTAAGATAAAAGGGGTTCTATAGTTGAATTCTGCCTTGGTTAGCTTTGTTCTTTGAAGATACAAACTGTTCTTTGAATCAATCAGATGTTTCCAATTACTTAGTTTTCCTTCGACTCTGTTATGATCATTTTCTATTTGATATCATCCTGCATTCTACAGCTGAGTGAACTGATTGGAAACAGTTTCCTTTGTATGTTGTTTATGCACATCAGATTGAATGCTCTATTCCAATGAATATCTTGAAGTTGTCCTTTGTTTTGCTATTCCTAGATCTGAACAATTTTATTTTTTAATACCATCCATGTCTGAGTTCATCTTACATGTACATGAAAAGCAAAACAGTCTGCACCCTTCATTCCTTGATCTAGTATCCATTTTGTGTCCCTTTATCAATAAGTTTGTTTGAAAATTTTAAGGAAGAACTATCAAAAAATTGAATTATCTAAAAGATCATACCTTTAGTAACATTCTTTATTGTAGCATCCTGTGAATCGAACTATTGCAGATCTCCTCAACACCTTAATTTTAAATTTCAGGCTGAGCACTGGTGCTTTGTCAAGGTTGTTGCTGTCAGATGATTCCCTTAGAATTGCAGTGAATGAATTAAGAACAGCCAAGGTATTTGTCCATGTTCCAACCTTGTTTCTTTCTCTAGACATGATGTTTCGACAAAATCTTGGCTTGCTTGAGAAGTTGCATCATTTAATGGTGTTTATGTTTCAGTAAATCATGACATTCCATTTCATTCATTCTAGCAAAGGTGATTACTCTCACCCCAGATGCCCCTCACAGCCCGTCCCAGATTATGTGAAGGGGGGGAAATCACGGAGTCAGCTTATAGCTGACTGCCAAGTTAGCTAGGGCATTCCATTCCATTTCATTCATGAACAATAAGAATTTTGAAGAGGAGCTAGTACATGGCTTGTTCCTGCACTAGTGTTTTAAATCTAAACTCTTTCACTTCATTAAAAGCTTAACCTAATAGATGGAGAGGAATGTGTTCATTTGTATCAGTCCCCTTGCATAGAGATTAGAGAATAATCGGATGGCTAGATTAAAATGAAAAATGGAACTAAACATTAAGGACATGCTTTTCTGAAATTACAATAAAACTATTAACCTTCTCTGTTCATTTAAGGTCAAGACAATAGTTAAGATACAATATTTGGCTCACATTTGTAATATTGGCTCACAGAACAAATTGAGTTCTATAAACTATCATCTGATTCCTATATTGACCCAGTTATTTTGTTTTTGTCAATTTTCAATTAACTTCATGCAGAACAAAAAAACTCAGTTCAACTTGTAGTCTATCAACTTTTCCTAGATTTGCAATCTGTATCTAAACATACTATTCCTTTGCAGGGTCTGAAGCCTCTCAAGTAACCAATTCTATAGTGGCGTTGGCGATTAACGCATCAGCAAGTTTTATATTACCCTTATCTTGTTTACGCACCTCTAGTAATTTTCATCTTATCCCTCATCAAAAATCCTTTTCCCATGTTCTTCCCTTTCGTTCGGAAACAAGTCTGTTAACACAAACAAGCTGCCATCTTTGTTATCAACTAGGTGTAGGAGGCATGAACAACATCTAAAATAAGAAGAGTTGAATGCTCTACTTCTTTGGATGCTTATTTTCAAACCATGACTTGATGCCCACATTGGTGATGTGTAACCATTGCTACCACTTGTGGAAAGATAAGAAATTAGGTTTGAACTTTCTATGTAATTCATTGAAGCAATGCCACCAAACAAGAAATGTAGGTGATATATCAAGCAGATGGTTACTGCAATCCGAACGGTATCCCAAGAGTGAAAGCCCCATTTTCTTAGGGTTTTCCAAAAAAAAAAGTGGGTTGGAGACTTGGAGATTGAAGAACAAAAGCAAGGGCTGTGAAATTTCAAAGTTTGGTTATCAAATTGGCGCCAACAGCATAGATTCTGATTAATTCTTGATTGTTTTGACTAATCAATGTGTTTTTGGATGGGTTCAATCAGAAACATCAGCTGCATTGGTTTGGTTTATGTAATCGATATTTGATTTATAAAAATGATATAAATCTTTTGTGAAGGAAAACATTCCTGATATCGAAACATTCCTATTGAGCTAAGCTTGTTTGGTCGACCTAGTTGGCTCATTTGAATTCCTTCCATATCAATTTTTTTTATTAAAAAAAGAAGAGAGAAAATGACCATCTTGTAACAAAATGATCAAAAATTTAAATTTAATGAACTAAATTTATTAACTCCCCATTTTACTATATGGATCCAGACTGCCTATATTTTACCTTAGAGTCGGTGATATTGGACCGTCTAGAATATTACTTACAAAATAATTTAATGAAATAAGTTGTTGAACTAAAACATTATAGATTCCACTTTCTTATTAGTTTGCTCTCATGTGTGTTTGTGTTTGAGTGCGTTGGTGTTATTTAAGTCAATTTTAATACTTTTTGATATACAAAATGTCATTTGTTAGGCTATTTTACAAAAAGAAAAAATAAAATTGATGGATAATTTCTCATCATTTTTATTAAATAACAATGTTATTAATTATGCTATGCAATGATAAAAGTATCAACTTCTAAGAAGCTTTTTTTGGACAATTTTAAAAATCAAGGGCATATTGAAAGGCAAATAAAGCTAGGAGTTAAGTTTCTTTACGAAATTCTTTATTAATGGGGGCCTCTCCGATTCGGATCTTAATTGGATCTGACCTCAATCGCAATCTAAATTGAAAGGTTGACTTTGACCACAATCCACCGTCCTTATTACTCACGCGAACTCATCGCGGCCGCAGACCAACTTAACCGTTAACTACCGTCTCTCCTCATCGGACGCCCTCCTACTTCCCTCGATAAGCCATTACGACTCCGCCGGAACACTACACCCTCAAAAAAGGAAGGAAGAGACCAGCCGCTTCCTCCTCCTCCTCCTCCTCCTCCTTCCCAGCTATATAAGTTCTTCCCATCATGTCCTTATCCTCGGATAATTAACTCGATGTCCGCAATCCTCTTCCGGTCCAAACTGCGGGCGGCCGCCTCCGTCGGCCGCCGGATCTCCACAGCCCGCTCGGGAGATCCACTCGGCGTGGCAACCTCTCACCGCCGCGAACTCCTCTGCCAAATCCGCCGCAGATCGGACGACGCTGGCGCCGGTAGCGGTGGCCTTGAAGTGCCTCAAGTGCGGCGGATCCGAGCGGAGGCCAACTGCCCCCGCTGCTCGAAGCACATGGAGGTCCTTTTCTCCTCGCAATCTCCGCCGCCGCCTCCGCCAGCTGTATTGGCCGGGACCGGTGGTCGCGGAGGGGGTTACCAGGCCATCAATCTGTGCCCTAGCTGCCGGTCCGCCTTCTATTTCAGGCCGAATCGGCTCCTGCCGCTTCAGGGAAGCTTCGTAGAGATAGGGAGGGTAGCGGGGGAGGAGAAGGGGGGAGGTGATGGTGGTGCAGGAGAGGAAGAGACGGGTAACCGGATCAAGAACTCGTTCTGGGATTTGCTGCGGGCCATGTACGGCGGGGATCCTCCGGAACTTTGGCCACCAATGCCGGGCCTCCCGGGGCCACCAACGCCTCCAGGGGGGAAAGAACTAGCGATTCACACACCACCAGGGCCGCCGTTGCCTCAACCTCATCAGGAATTAGGGCGCTCAAAGAAGAATGGAAGGGTTGGTAGAGGCGCAGGATCTGTTGTTTTGGGTAAGGAGAGCAAGGAGGCTTGGGGAGGATCCAATCTGGGGAAAGATTTGCCAACGCCCAAGGAGATCTGCAAAGGGCTCGACAAGTTCGTAATTGGGCAGGAACGTGCTAAAAAGGTAGATTTTCCTTGATTTTATCACTTAATTAAGAAAATTACTCATTCTGTCACTGCTGTAGTGCTTTCATTTCTCTGTTCTACATGCTAAATAATGATCCATGCCATGATAATATGCAAATTTATTGAGTGAACCATTAGAATTGTCCAAAATCTGACCTTACATTCATGGGTTTGGACAATTTATCATTTTATATCAATTTAAGAAACAATCTATAGGAGCATTTGCACCCCTAATAAAAAAGGACACATTTCTTAGAAAATAATCCATATTCTTAATGGAGGATATAAATTTGTGCAATGTCCTGGCACCACATACAACATGCAGGACAAAGCTATCCTGCCAGCTCTCTTCACTGGCCAACCAACAAGCATCTTATTCAGTTAGACTGAATTTCAGTTAAAAAATTTGCATGAAAATTGCACTCATTTAAAAATCGGGCAAGAGATGGGTGGATAACACTTGTTGATTGTCTCAGCGGAAGACAATCCTTTACTTTTCAGGTCATGAGAACTATCTCAGATTCTCAATTGGACCTTCTGAACATACTGCTACTTAAACTTTCCAATAATGAAAGGTGCATATTCCTGTTATATATGCTATGCCCCCCTTGTTCTCTGTTAGTTTTGCATGGATAGAAAGAGACATTAGGTATTATAGGCCCCAGCTTGATTTGAAGTATCAGCTAACTAGAAAGTTGTCATTCTTTCTGTTGTGGCACAGCAGTGAGAATGGAGAACAGAATATTAGTAGACAACTTTCAAGAACTAAAGTAGCTGATACTAGAATTAAAGTAGTTGATACTAGAATATTATAGGCCCCAATAAAATGTCTGCATGGAAAATCACTGTTGGGTAGTTGATACTAGAACTAAAGTAGACAACTTTCAAGAACCGAGGCTAAAAAAGAACAGATCTCTGATAATGGGTAAAAACAACAACAATTAGCTTAGAGTGAACTCAATCTCAAAATGCTGAATCTCAATTTCTTGAATTTTTCTACTCTTTGGCCTGTCATTTTGCTGAACTATGCTTTTCCCTGCATACATCATTCAGCAGTAGTGCACTCAGTTCGTTCTGGTTTAGATCATTTTACTCTCATTGGTCTTACTTGATCTCATTAGTTTCAAGTTATGTACAAATTTATCATTAAATCTCCAACAACAAGATGAAGCGTTTTTAATCAATATGGGCATAAATAATGATTTGCTTTCATCTGAATTTATATGTGATGACAATGCTATGCATTTGTTCTGCTCTGTTGAGGCAGGTTCCCCTAAGAAGGAATCAGGGCAATATTTATGATGGTTCCTTCTTTGAGTTCCAGTATAACGAGCCTAGAATTTGAGGCTTGTGAAGCTTTATATTGAGACAAGGCACTACACTTTTTTCTTGCATGTACTTATCTTGCTAAGTTCCATTTTTCTCTAATTTTTCTTGTCTAGACCTTGCACATTTAAATCTATCCAAATATTTGCATATTTAAATTGCATCAATTTGAATCTTCGCCATACCAGATTTTTCATGGTGTTTCTTTTCCATGATAATAAGCTAGTCAAAATATGGTGTTGGGTAGCTAGTAATTGAACTTGTTCATTATGCTTGTAGTCTTTTATGTGACTCGATATTTGTAGTCTACATAATAATTTTGAGTATCTAAAATTGAAATTGTCCTGTTCTCATTATTGAAATTTTTATTTGTTCAACTGTTTCATCAAAGTTGGTTATTTCAAATATTTATTTGATTTTGAAGCCTGTTAAAGTTAAATACAGGTACTATCTGTGGCTGTTTACAACCATTACAAAAGAATCAGTCAAGCATCTCCAAAGAAAGGGTTAGATTACCATTCCAATAATTCACAGTTGGACTTTTTGCTTCTATGAAAGTGTCCATTGGCATGAATTAAGTACATTTGAATCGCTGCTAAAAAGATTAATTTTTTATGTCTACTTTGTAATGAAATATACTAAACTTAAGAATTGTAACAATTATATACACTAGCTTTTAGAATTGAATAATTGTAGTTATTGGTTATATGCAACTTTGTCCACATGGCTCTATTTAACAATCAAAGGCCATGTAAGACTGCCTAATTAATCAATCAGATGCACATATCACTTGTATTTGATTAACATTTGTGATGATAAACTGTCTAGTCACAATAGTTGTTTTAAATGTAGTTTACAATTATTATAGTTCTTTATCTTTTCCATAAAGGTTATTTTTAATTTCAATGAATTTTTATGAACTAAATTTCCTGGTTCCATTTCCAGTTCAGGGGCTGATTCTGAAAATGTTGAGGTAGAAAAAAATCCCCATGATGATGTGGAGCTCGAGAAAAGCAATGTTCTGTTGATGGGACCGACAGGATCAGGTAATATATATTTTCTTTTATTTGAAATAGATTTTAAATGCTATAGATAGGTTTAATTGAGCCCATATGTCATATTCCACTTCTGATCAACATAATGACTAAAACAGGAAAAACTCTACTGGCAAAAACATTGGCCCGGTTTGTTAATGTCCCATTTGTTATGGCAGATGCAACTAGTTTAACACAGGCAGGTTCATTTCCTTAGCTTATTGTTCCACTCATGCATTCAAAATACAGTAATTTCTTGCAGCACATCTAATGACCATCTTTGAAGTCTTTTTGAATTTAGTTTTCTGTTTCTTATCCAAAATACATCTTTCTATTTTGGTTCAGACAACTTAATTGAATTTTAGTTAAAATGCTAGCAGAAACTAAATCTTTTCGGTTCACTTATCATGGCAATTCTCGTTTCTCATTTATGCCATATCTTGAGAAAATTACTTCTTATGATACCATAACAGTTACAGTTTTTTACTTTCATCAAACCATTAAATTAAGTGGCCCTGCTAAATATATAAAACTAAATGAGGCGATGAGATGCTATCTTGAACTGTTGAAAATAAGTTGAATTTCCATAGAGCTGCCTGTCCATTCACATGTGTGAGTATCAATGTGGTTCACCCAGGTACACTACATCACTGTTATGTATTTCTCAACTGTAACATTCTTTGAAATGACTAAAAAACAATGGATTAACTAGTGGAAAACCAATCTCTTTACCAGTTTGATTTATTTATCATGTATAGTATTTGACTAAGTGAAATGTGCACATATTTTCTTAATAGGTTTTTCACCTTGTTTGCTAGAAACTGAATTTGGTGAAATATCTTGCAGGCGGGTTATGTTGGAGAAGATGTTGAGTCAATATTATACAAGTTACTAATGGTATGATTTTGGATTACCCATAGACAGTTATATTAGTGCAAAATATTTGTTCCACCATGATTCCTTGCTGCATAAAATTGGTATAAATCAGCTGAAATCATGATATTATTAGAAATTTTAAAATTATTTATCGATAGTAGCTGTTAAAAAAGAATATACAATTACTTCAAAAGTCCTCTCTTTTTTTTACTTTTTAGCTACTATAATGATTGTTAGAGCATCCACATCAGTTACCCTATACAAAGGTTTTACCTTAAATTTTGGATAGGGTAACTAAAAACCTTCTGCATCAGTTACCCTATCCATTCCCTAAATTTAGATTTGATGAATAGTGATTCTCTAAATTTAGGGAATAAAACCTCTACCCTAGAAATAAAATAATATTTCTTTTTAATCTCTCTCCTTCCACTCATTCCATAAATATAATAATAAAAAATAAAAGAAAGAGAAAAAAATAATAAAAAAATTAAGGATGATGAAAATTTTAGGGTATTTGATGTAGTGTGTAGTGAAAAGTTATTATCTAAATTTAATAAAGTGAGTCATTTAGCCTAAATTTTAGATATAGTAATAGAAAAACTGATGTGGATGCTCTTATGATGCTAAATTCTAATATTTATAACTTAAAATTTTCTTTTATCTTCTAGTTTTGTTATTCATGCTTCTAAAATTATGCATCTTTTTTATTTAGGATCATAATATCACCTGATTGGATAAGTTGGCCTAAAAAAGTTGACAATTTAGCGCGCTCATGGTTTCTTTGAGCATTTTAAAATTTTTAAAAGATTCAAGGAGAGGGCTATGCTTTGTATATGAAGAACTATAACAGGAGGAAACAAGCATGAGAGTCTCTTTCTGTTTATTTGCACTAAACCTAAAATTATTGATTAATTTTATTATCACCATACTTTCCCCGTGATTTAGCTGATCATCTAATGTCCTAAAATATTGTCCAAATTGATGTTCCTTCTTTGGCTGCAAGGATTGAAGTGTTTATGATTTCAAGGAATTGAATGAACCTTCATCAAAATAATCGAATGCCCATGAGAATGTACTAGTTACTAAGATTTGGATGTGTTTGACCTCTGTACACTAACTACTCCACCTTGTACTTTAAGATCGTTAGTCATTATGTGATAACTTGTTATACAATCAAATTTAACATGATCAAATATATATTGATTCACCATTTAAGTTGGAACATATATATTAATCAAAGCACAATTACACAAACTACTACCAAGAAAAAGTGTTCTATAAATAGTTATTGTTAATGCCAAGCATAGAGAAGATGCCACATTGGTGCAGAGGTTAAGAGACTTTGATGGTACAATGTCAAGCAAGAGGCAGGAGATAGGAGGCTGAAATGATGCGTTAGTTGAGAGGTTAAAAAAAAATTGGTGGGGACCAACAGTAAATGTGATGTGTCATGGTAAAGGAGGGCGGAATTTTAGAGGAGAAAAGGTGAGTGCATTAGCCGAGGAAAGTCAGCCAGTGATTGCACAACAGAGGAAGCATTGCCGGAGGAATAACACTGGATTCATACTAGATCTGTTATAGAAGTAGGGTGGAAAGTTGTCTTGCACAATGGATGCCTTGAAGTTCTCTCATATGGGGGAATTTTCATGCTTGAGAATGCTGCTGATGAAGAAGCACAATCTGTATGGTGAGGAAAAAAACATACCATGGGATGATGGAAGGGAACATGCATGGAGGAGGATAGGAGAGGACAGATTGCTACATTAAAACTACAATGTGCCATTTCTAACTTGGACATCCAAGAATTAGAACGTTTGGACCACTCTGAAGTGAACTGGTGGAGAAATATTATTCAATAGAAATGGAATATTATGTCCACATTTAACTCACCATTATAACTGATGGCTTAATGGCTTATCATTATCCTCTGCTGGTCTAAACTATCTGTTCTGACTAGGGTCATGCTCTAGCAGCTTTCTTCTGACATAATTGGGCATATAAACAAATTTAACAAATTCATTTTTTTCTGGCAGATATATTTGTCCTGGTATGTTCAATATATTGGTTTATGATTCAAGAACATTATTATGAATTGTAATTATGTACCTTTCCACTAAATGCTTCACTATGAATTGCCTAATACAATCTTGTGCAAAAAGTTTGTTACTGTAATACCACAGATAAAGTTACGCCAAAACAAAAACATTATCTTGGAAAGTTCTGTTTGAGAATACACTTATTTCATAGCCATCTATAAACACATGTGATCCTCCATTTACCATCATTCTCACTAATCATTTTATAAGATTGCTTTACAAAAGTTTAATTGTTGAATTACCACACAGATAAAAGGACAAGTATCTTAAAAGTTGTTTAAGTAGCTTGTTGGTTCATTTCCATCTACGGACATTTGTGATCTTCCAGACTTCCACTCATGAGCATGGATGAATTTAGCATTTCATCCCCTGGGATTCAAACGTTTCACTTCTTTATGTATCCCTTCAAATTGAGTTTGCTTGAGATACCGCCTTTTCATGTCTAGTTTTCATTATGGTACAATGTTATTCTTTTAATAGCTTCAACTTATGTTTAAATGCTCTATTTTTTGTGTGTGTGTGTGTTTGTCTAGGTAGCAAATTTTAATGTGCAAGCAGCTCAACAAGGCATTGTCTACATTGATGAAATTGATAAAATTACTAAGAAGGTCTTTCTTTGATTAAATCATTATTTCATCATAGCCAATATGGTATGAATATTTGTCTAAATTCGATACTGCAGTCTGAGAGTCTAAACATCAGCAGAGATGTTTCTGGAGAAGGTGTTCAACAAGCATTACTCAAGATGCTAGAAGGAACTGTAAGTCACAGAATATTTTGGTTTTTCAGTTCTATATTTATCTTCTTTCTACTTATAGAAGGTGGCATGGACATGTCTGAAGAGATATTTCACTAAGATTATTTCTGCCATTGCTGAAGCATGGATTTATTGGTTTGTAATGTAATTAGGATTTGTCTAAGATTTGTTGCAATAGTCGGATGATGACTAAATCATTGTTTTAAGAAGCCCTCGGTTGAGCTGCACAAACATTGTTTTAAACACCCCTCGCTTTAGTTCACATAACCATCGCATATGCCGTCTATACATGCAATTAAAAAAATCTTGTCTCTTTCATTTAAACATTCAAACTAAACCAAATTAACTTTGAAATTGTAAGCTAACATATTTAGTAGCCTGACACTTGTAAGTGTTAGTTTAAGCAGATGGTAAATACTGCTATTATGAATATAAATATTTTTAATATTTTAACACTCACCGCATAAAGAGCAGCCCGGTGCACGAAGCTCCCGCCATGCGGGGTCTCGGGGAAGGATCCATTGTACGAAGCCTTATCCTGTTTTTTGCAAGAGGCTATTTTCAGGATTCAAACTCGTGACCTTTTGGTCATATAGCAACAACTTTACCGTTGCGCCAAGGCTCCCCTTCTTTAACACTCACTGCATATGCCTTGCAAATCACATATTCACTAACCGCATAGCATGTATGTTTTTGAAACCTTAAATCCAATATATAAAGTATACATTATCTCTAAAAACTTTTTTTGGGTTTTCTTTGGAGTATTCATGTTAAATAGTGTATTTTTTTAACAAAATGTGTCCTAATCTTCTAGAACCAAATAATTTTCCAACTCTCTGATAGATTATACTATTTTCTACTTGTTCACCTTTCTATGTTTTTGAACAAATTCTTGTCCTATAGGAATGGTTTAAATTTAATTGTACCTTCATTGCTTGCATGTTAGGGGTGAACCTCGTACTGAGGAATTCGTCCAGGCTTTTTAACCAAGTTTCCTATATCATTCAGATAGTCAATGTACCCGATAAAGGAGCTAGGAGACAATCTCGTGAGGGTATACAGGTACTTAGAAATTTGTTGTCAAATATTTTAGCTGTATGCACTTGGAGCCTTTTAAGTATTGTTTTCAGTGGTTCTCTGCACATTGTGTTATAATTTTCAAACTTTTTTCTATTTGTGGTTGATGATGATTTACTGGGAAACATTCTTCACTGATGCATGAATTCATTTGAGAAAATGCAGATTATGTGAATGGTATTTAAAATAGTTTAATGATAGATATATGGAATTTCTTGTAAGCATAGTTTAACAATAGGTTAATGAATAATTTGTTCCATTCAAGTTAGGTAAGAATTATGATCGTTGATCAAAAGTACCATAAAGAGGATTCTTATGTAATTCCAGGGTCAGAAAAGCCAGGTTTTATAGGCTAATTTTTACCCCTTATTTTAATTGCTATCCTGCTAAGTGGATCATCTGTGTTGGCAAAGAAAAGGAAAAATCCATTTTATCTTCAATCAATTCTAAACTCTTTTGAACTTGTTGGTTTGATCCTTATTTGACTTGAGAGGATTTGGCATGTTAAACCATTAATTCTGTTTTAACCTTGCCTAATATTCAATCAAATGCAACCTTAAATACCAAAGGAAGTTTTAGGATGTATAAATGAAGCTGCCAATTAAGATGTGGATCACGATAGATCTTTTGGTCTCACTGCAATTTTCTCAGTATAGCATATTGCATGAACTATTTGATATATACTTCAACTTCTACAGCTTTACATTTAAAAAAAAAAAATCACTTCATTCCATTACTTTGATATATTTTTGAAAATGCTATGCAGATAAATACCAAAGATATACTTTTCATATGTGGTGGTGCTTTTGTTGATTTGGAAAAGACTATTTCAGATAGGTAAAATAATTTCCCGATCTTAGATACCTCCAGCAATATTCCCTATATATTCTTGCTTGTCAAGGAGTATGAGAACAACCTTACATTTTAATATGTCACAGACGTCAAGATTCGTCAATAGGATTTGGTGCACCAGTACGTGCAAGCCTGAGAGCTGGTGAACAGACAAATTCTGCAGTGGCATCATCCTTGATAGAATCGGTGAGTTCCAAGTGCTAGCTAGCTGGATGAATTTCTAAAAAAAAGTTTTGCATGAATCATAAACATAATTCGTCAAACTATTGCTCTTCCCAATACTAGTAGCTATTTTTGCATATTTTTATGGTGTGCATATATATATTAAAACTAAGAGAGCTAATTTATATTTTTCTTGATAGGTTGAAAGTGGAGACCTTATATCATATGGTCTCATCCCAGAATTCGTTGGGAGATTTCCAGTTATTGTTAGTTTGTCATTGCTAAATGAAGACCAACTTGTTCAGGTAAGATAAAATCTCTATCATGTTTCTTCCACTTTATTTCCGTTTTGTTCAGTTCATTCAGTTTGTGCTGTGTCAACATTTATGTTATCTTCACAGTTCCACTGTAAATGGCTATAGGATTAGCACTTCTTTAGTTTCTGATCAGGTGATCTGTACATAGTAAAATATCCTAATATATTATGTGAGTTCGATATCATGGAGTTGCCTAACAATGAGTTCTAACTTCTAAGTAAATCAGTTGAATTATGTGTAATTGATCAATTTCTGGAATTTATCAGCCTACATAAAAGGTGTTACCTTGAGCTTGTTATAGATTTTCTTCATTCATCAATAGGGAAATCAACTGACCAAGAATGTCAACTACAGGTTTTAACAAAACCAAAGAATGCACTTGGGAAACAGTATAAGAAAACCTTTGATTTGAACAATGTAAGTCATCTATATATTTCTTGGAGTTCATTCTTCATTTGTTCAGAAGCTATGTTGAGTGTCAAGTTAATCACATTGCATCACAGGTAAAACTGCATTTCACTGATGCTGCTCTACGGCTGATTGCAAAAAAGGCAATGACCAAAAATACTGGTTCCCGAGGTTTAAGAGCCATTCTGGAAAGTGTTCTTACAGAAGCGATGTACGAGGTATGCTGAATTTCAACTAGTCATAATTATCTTTTAGTATAACTGAAATTTATGGCTCAAGTTATACAAGTTACCAGCATGAACATTATCCAAGGATAGTTTCTCAATGAGAGAAACTTCTTTAGAACGATTTAAGTTGAAAGTTCTTGATGCTATTGACTGTGGAGCATGACCCATTTTGAGTCGATTAGCCAATAATGAATTGAAAGAAAGTATGAAGTAACCCACACCTTGCATTTAAATGCAAGGTGTGGGTTACACTTTGACCTTTTGCTAATAGGCTTATCTGACACAAGCCTAATTTTAACCAAGAACCTGCGATATAAACTTTTGCATGTTCCAGAATTACAAATCCAAATTTATTTTTTAGATTGAGCATCGTCCAGCATGACTACATGAGAGGGAGTGCTCCATGACAAGTTATATTGCAAATAACTTTTCACAAAACATCCCCAACTGTATTATGTTTTCCTTAACCTTATTTTCTCAGCTTCTAGAGGGTGTCATTCTAAATCCAGAACTAAGAGACTTGGCAAGGCATGCACGGCCATATTCTCTAATAACTTTTTTTTGGCACTTGGATTTAGATTCCAGATGTGAAGACCGGAAAGGATAGAATTGATGCAGTTGTGGTGGATGAAGAGGCAATTGACTCCCTCAACAGGCCAGGGTCCGGAGTAAAAATTCTACGAGGAAATGGAGCACTAGAGCGCTACCTTTCCCAGAATAAGGTAACATTTGCATCAATTTTTTTATCTCATTAAACCATGCCTTGAGAATGATGCTTAGCATTTATTAACTGCACAATAAGCCTTTTTTTAAAAAATAATGTTACTTATGTCAAAACAAACATCCACTTACAAGAGCCTCTGGTTTTATTAATCATTTTCCCGTTTTATCCCAACTAAAACATTTCCTCTCAAGCAATCTTGGATGGAACTAAATCTTACAGAAGTCATTGCAGTAGAATTTTCAACCTTCTTCAGCTTATAAGTTATTATCATGTAGGATAGTCTCATCTAGAACTATTTACACTGGTAGCTAAACACATTCAGGGTGTATTTAGTCTGAGAGGAAGAATTCAAATACGCAGGGAGAGAGAGAGAAAAAAAAAACAAAATAATATATTTATTTGGCTTGAGTGGTGGAGAGACTAATTGAAGAGGATCTCTTGATCTCTCCTTTCCACCGAAATCAACTAAAACATTTCCGCTCAAGCAATCTTGGATGGAACTAAATCTTACAGAAGTCATTGCAGTAGAATTTTCAACCTTCAGCTTATAAGTTATTATCATGTAGGATAGTCTCATCTAGAACTATTTACACTGGTAGCTAAACACATTCAGGGTGTATTTAGTCTGAGAGGAAGAATTCAAATACGCAGGGAGAGAGAGAGAGAAAAAAAAACAAAATAATATATTTATTTGGCTTGAGTGGTGGAGAGACTAATTGAAGAGGATCTCTTGATCTCTCCTTTCCACCGAAATCAATCTGTCTAAAACCAGACAGATTGAAGAAGGAAAAAGAGGAAACTCACTGCTGCTTGGTTGAAGGTGGTCGTAGACCAAAGCTGGTCAGCTGTTGGACACCTCCAGTGATCTGATTGCCGGCAAACACCGACATCACCACCTCTATTTATTTTCTTCCCCTCTTAAGCTCACTACTGTTGTGACACAAGCAGCTAATATGCACGTAACCAATACTATTCCCCTATTGACACTTGAGTTAAATCTGCAGGAAAAGAATGACCACTCAGAGAGCGAAATGGAGGGTGAATCTGAGCTCGCATCTGGAGCTGCCACCCTATAGGCTATAGCTTTTCTTGATCATCTTTACTAACTGGTTAAATAAACCATTACTTGAGGAGACAAAATAATCACATATTATCCAGTAGAGGATATTCTTGAAGCCAAATTTTCCAAAGACATGGAAATCATAAATTTAAATAGCAGGCAAAGTAGTAGCCACTGAGGAGACAACCACAAGGTGAAGATTCTGACTCGGCATCCAACGAGATTAGAATATAATGTATTTGTAATTGTCATTTATTGTTGTAATCAAGCATTTGTTTTCATAGGGGAATGCTTCCTTCTGATTTATACTTAATCTGTGTCATTTATCTAAACCTGAAACATCATGCTTTAACAGCAGGCATTGGATTTTTTATCAATGAACTAAATTAAAAGTTTATATATACATAATTGTGAGGCTTCTGGCTGCATGGGCTTCAATTGTTCATGACCCAACACTACAATTTCTATCAGCCCGTTATGAATCCGAACCTATAATTTAAATCAGTAAATTTCACCAACACATCTAAATAAAAAAATAAAATAAATCATTTCACTTAGAACATCATCCAGGTTTCAAAATTATCAAAATGAGTCTCAAACTCTGCAAGTAAAAACTAAGCTCCCTGCAATGAAACTATAAAGATACCTCAAGTGGATTGCCAAAGCACTTGCCACGAAGATTCATGTAACCAAGAAATTGGTCCAACCGCACAAAATTAACAAACTTCTAGTTGTATGGTCTAACTGGCCATACTCATCATAGCTACTACTTTATTTCGAAAGCAGAAAACAAATGTGAAGAATTCTCAATTCAACTCCTGAGGAAACACCGGAGCTATGAGTGAACTTCTCGATTCAAATCCTGAAGGAAACACCAGAGCTATGAGTGAACTCAACCAGAAGCTCTTAAGAGCACATCAGGTCCTATGGCTTCCTGTTGAAACAAAAAACAAATAAAGAATAAACAAAGTACCTTTTGTAATCGAAACAAGAGATAAGTTGTTCTATCAAATTTCAAATTACCATCAAACTAAAAGATTTGAACACTAAGAAAAGAACGCCGACCTAAAGTTTTGTCCTCCCACCAGTAGAGGAACCTGAGATTTGCAGCCTGTTTATCAATCTTGTAGAGTTGCTTCCAATGTTCAGCAACTTCCATTCCAAGGACACCGCCACAGAGAGCACCAAATCCAGTAGCCAAAACAAAACCTATAATCCTCAAGCGTATCAAAGAACTAAATGATAACCCCTATAATATATAAACGTACATGTTTCAATGAACTAGGAAAGAAGTGATTGCTCCAACAAGTCTGACACGGTCAAGAAACTAAAGGCATATCTGGAATGCAGGTGAACTGGTTATCGAAAATGAAACGCTGTTAAAAATTTTTGACACCAGGAATTGTTGTGAATGACTGCAAAACATTACCATGTGGACTCTTCGAGTATTTTAAAGAAACTCCACCAAGATGTGCAGCACCAAGTAGACCTCCAGCAACTGCATATTTCCTTGATTGCCTTATTGCTTTCAGCTGAAAAGAAAAATGGGTCCATACATCATCTAAATGGATAATTTGAAGCTTCATAACCGCAGGTAAATTCTTTTAAGATATTTTGCACATCTCCATTGAGATCTGGCAGATATTAGCTTCTAATTCATTTATACTTCCTCTACAAATGACTCAACTTGCCTTTTCACTTGAAAATCAAGCTTATGAACATGCAGTTATTAATTGTTATCAAACAATTGGTGAAGCAGTCAAGTAAGAATTGAATATATGAATCCATAGATTGCCTTATAGCAATATAGTTAAAGATCAATATTCAAAGAAAAATATACAAACATACGTCCAATAAGACAATATAATGGATGGGCGATATAAATTCTAGAAACAATGGCAGGTAATCGATGGCAACACAGCATTCCCGATCGCCACAATGGATTTACATGAAATAAAAGAAATAATGAATCAGAAACTCGTCAAGGTATCTAAAGAACGGAAATTTACGAGTCAAAGATCCAAATTATTAGTCTGGTTAAAAGGGGATTGTGTGAATACCTTATAGCAAACAGTTACCATTATTAGTCAGCATAGTGATGCAAACGATGACAAAATTGAGTTAATGAAGATGCAGAAAAAAATCGGGTCTTTTTTGTCACCAAATCCAAATAATAAACAAGATGCACATTTATAACTACAAACCGAAACCAGATCGCTGATAATCTACCACCAATTCATCGCCCCAAAACAAGAACGGCATCGAAACAAAAGCCACCAGGAAGAAGAGATAAGAAAAAAGAATAGCCTTCACTGACAGGGAGAAAATCCATAATATCGGGAGATAAAGCGGGTACCTGCAGGCCATAGACTGGATCGGAGGCGATGAACTCCTCGACATCGGCGTCGGTCCACTTGGGGAGCGGCTCCTTGCGCCCCAAGGTCTTCCTGTAATAGTCCAGGAAGGAAAAATTGCTCCTCCAGTGTTCCTTCACCTCCTCAAGGTGCTTCCACAGGAACCCTAGCGGCGACGAATCCGAGCTCTCCGCCATCGCCGAAAGAACTCGGATCGTTTGAAGAACAAGAAGTCTTAAAATGACGGGTAATGCCCTGATGGAACATCTTATCGCGGATACTCGATATGACCACTATAACGTCCCGGTTTTCCTCCAAGGGACATGACCATTATAACGTCCGGGTTTTCCCCAGAGGGCCCGTTACACAGCCTGCCAAAACCGTTAAATATATAGAAACTCAAATATTCTGTCAATCGGGTTTTCTGGAGTTATGGTATAATGATAGAGTATCTAGATTGTCATTTAAATATTTATGATTTGAATTTTAGTTATAATGAATTTATAAAAAAAAATTTAGATGGGATGTGCAAGTAAATTTATCTTGATAATTGATGAAAAATTTACATGAAATCATTGATTTCACTGTTAAATATAAAAAGATAAATGTAATATTAACATAGATAGAAAATATATCTTTCATCCTTAAATTATATAAAAATAAATAAATTATAAAATAATTTATGACCGACAGTCAAATTCATTAGGGGAGGAGAATTTTTTTAACATATCTTCCGAACATAAACATAAGTATATACATAGTAACATAGAGACCCTACTATTTCTCACTCATTCTCGATCCGATTTGAAGCGGCTAGTTCGACCCGGTTTTAAAAATACCGGTCGAGCTTTAATTGGGTCATGGTTCATTGGCTGCCGGTTGAATCAAATCGAGAAGTACGGAGCAATCGCGACCGTCAGACCTTCGACTTTGTTAGGGTTTTCTTTGCGGATCCAAAATGCGCGACCCTTTATAAGGCCTTCTCCACGCTCCGAAGAGGGCAGCAGCAGATAGCAGTGAGAGGAGAAGAGCGAGATGGTGAGGTGTTCTTGAATCCCTACCTTCGTGTATTTCTTTCTTAATGCTAGGATTTGTCGTCTTGAATCAATCTGAATTGTTGCTATAAAGATATCTGCTCTTGTTGCCTACGTACATGATGATAGATAGGTATCGAAGTGTAATCTGTTTAGGCTCCATGTTTAGAAAATTATAGCTATTTATGTAATTCTGTAGTAACTTGTATTGCTTCCACTAGTTACAATCATTGTATTGCTTCCGATAATTCAACCATTCTGCTTGTCATTAGGACGTCAAATGCAGTGGTTTGATATTCCTTGTATTATACGCTCTTCAATATATCTCCCAGATCTAATTCATTTTCGTCTTTTTTCTGATTTGTTTGGTTGTATTGTGGCCTTGTTGCATTAGTAGTGGTTGTGTTCTTTTAGTTTGGTGTATTATCATTGTTGAATCTGTTTGTTAATTTACTTTGCTCTGTACCATTTTTTTTCGTGCTAATGTTCTTACGTGAGATTTGGATAGATGCTCTTTCAAAGGAGATTTGGATTGAATTAGTGCTGAATGAACTCTCAAGCTCCTTTGTCACCGATGACATGCAGGAGTGGGTCAAAATAACTGTTTGCTTCTCCGTAGATAGAAAGAGATTGGATGACCCATGATTTTTGAAATTGGAGATTGAAGTTGTGCAAGTGGCACAACAAGCACATATTTTTACTACAATGTGCTCTTTGATTGTCTCTGGAGAAGCAGTGTAATATTGGGAATGGCAATGAAATATTGTATAGAGACGAGTCACCAACTGGATTCTTCTCCTCCGTTGGGGTAAGAATGCAGATCACGGCCACAGTTGCGCATGGATGTAGCCATGATGTCAGGCTTTGGGTAGGCACTATTGGATTCAAATGGAAGAGTGGTAGATGCATTCATACACAAGGTAGGACCAATGTTCATACCTGACACAGAGCTGCATGGGTAGATGCATTCAATGAACACAAGGTAGGGCCAATGTTCATACCTGACACAGAGCTGCATGGGTATCTGCATTCAATGAACACAAGGTAGGACCGATGCTCATACTTGACACAGAGCTGCATGCCTAGGTAGGCTTAGGCATCGTCTAGGACTGTGGTGTGAGAAATCTCTTAGTAAAAACTGATTTGCCCTGGCTAGCTGCTGTGGTCATGCAGAAACCGGTTAAAATGAATACTAACACCCATAAGGATAGAGACTAGGTGATTAATTCCTCTTGTTCCCGGAGAGTGGATACAGACTAGCAGACGAATTGGGGTGAGGGATCATCTGGAGCTTCACTTTTCAATATATGCCACCAGACCCATTTCATGGGACACACCATACTGGAGCGAATTCAATATTTTTTAGATTCTGAATGAAATGGCCAGATTATTGACCACCCAAAAAAACTCAATGCAATTTTGAAACCTAGGTATGATATCTCACTCAGTATCATCATAAGTTTAAATGTTTATAACAATTGTGATGAAAACCATTAGGGCATTCCTCTTCAGAGGTATTTATGTCAGGGAGCCCAGCCGTGAAATTATAATTTGCTTTCTTGCCGCTCTATAATGAGATTGACGTTCACTCCTTTCCCTGTCACCTCAAATTAGTATTTCTCACGAGGATCATCGAGGTGACACACCAAAAACCTTCAAAGGTGGTTTTATTTTTGTTCATCCTTTGATTAAATCAAGAAACTTGTTCCCTGTTAACAGTATTTTGCTCTGATTTGTGTATTGTTAGTTGTAACATGGCTTTGTTTCATTATTGCTTGTGTTCTTCACATTCTAGATTCCATTATTTCTAGTGGATTTTTTCCTTGAATTTGACGTAGCTTAAGTCATAGTTAGTATAGAGTAGCTTAAGCCAGTCAGTACAGAAGAATGTTCACTAGATTTGGCCAAGTCTGTGATTTGGATTAGTTTATTGTTGATAAATTCCTATTTGTATCTACTACCTGTGTGGATGAAATGATTGAGATGTAATTTTTGGTACTAGTGAGCGGATTTTATTGGGTGATCAAGTTGAAGGATGTGCAAATTTTGTTTTTTTTTCCTCTTCTGTTGGCTAAATTTAGAAAAAATATATGTATTTTGCAGCCAAAGCAAATTCATGAGATTAAGGATTTCCTTCTTACTGCCAGAAGGAAGGATGCAAGGTCAGTTAAGATAAAGAGGAGCAAGGACGTGGTCAAGTTCAAGGTCCGCTGCTCCAAGTATCTATACACACTTTGTGTGTTCGACTCTGAAAAGGCAAACAAGCTGAAACAATCTCTTCCCCCAGGTTGGTTTTTGTGGCTGCAATTGATCCTTAGTAGATTCCCATGATACTTGAAATAATAAGAGTAATTTATGCCTACACACACTTGAATGTTAGTAGCATGATATGCACTAATCTATTATTTTAATTTTGCTTTTGTTTAGGCTGAACTAACATAGAAATTAGTTTGTACGCATAATCAGTATCTGGTCTGATAAATTAATGAAATTATATATCTCAAAACTCATGGAACAAAAGTTAGTGATGGATCAATCTGTTGTGGGAGTCATACTAACGTTTCTCATCTACACATATACAACTTTTACTATTCTATGCAGTTGATTTAAGACAATAAAAAAAATGGATGGGCTAATCAAGAATTCACTTGGGTTACTGTCTGTTAGAATTTGTTCAATGTTTTCTCTTAGAAAACTATTGAATATATGTACCAATAGCTGGTTTTGGTAACTGTGCAAATGATCTTTATCTTTGCTTGCAGGTTTGAACGTCCAAGAAGTGTGAAGATGAAATTAAATTGTTAGTTTTTGTTAATTGAGCTTACAAGCAGTGAGTTTACTCTCTCTTGAATGAACTCTGTGATTTGAGTTTAGAAACCCTACATGACTATCTTGTCTTGATTCTACGTTATTGACATTTGTTGCTCGTTACAAGGTGTTTGAATTGATCTGTGGACATTTTTTATAAAATGCAAGGCGAGTGTATGCTTGTATCCTTATTTTCCGTCCTTGGAGCTATAAATTGTCACCTAGATATTATATTTTTAGCTATAATATATTTGTAGAGATTTTTCTTTTAAATGGAACTGTAATTAAGGGATGTTCTATTTGGACTGTTCTTTGTGAGATTTGTTTATTTATTTTAGTGGCGGATAAAAAATTTTGATGGGATTGGATTGATTCCAGATTATATGTTATATGACTTATTTAATTTATCTTTATTTTCCTTGTGAAATATATGACATAGAATAAAGGATAAAAGAAAGATTAATTTATTCTTCAATGCATATCTTACTAAATATATATTTCTCTTTTTTATAAATTTGATTATAATCATTGTCAAAATTCAATTATATTTGTTTTTCTTGATGGTTGGTTTGGTGTTGTAAGTTGTGAACAAATATAAAATTTAGAGCATTAAGGACTTAAATTGGTAGGTAAAATCTATTAATTAAGAAATTCTAATAAACACTTAATTTATTTGTATAAAATCTTGATATCGTATTAATATTTTTTAAAAATAAAATGAATAAATATTTATTATTTTTTATTAAATTTGAGTTTTAAATAAAAGAACCTATTAAGTTTAAGAAAATCAATGGGAAAATCAAGAGTTTTGTAAATAGGATATTATAATTTATTTTATTTGGATTTAGTAAAAAAAATTAATTAACTATTTTATTGCCTTAATGATATCTTTATATATACTGCACTTACGTATAGAATATATCTTTCATGTAATTAACCAACTAATAATGATTAACCAACTTATCTTGTCTTAATTTAAATGATCTATTGTTAAAATTGGCATTCAATAATTTTTACTACCCATTTCATAACTACCACCCTTTTATTTTCAACTAATTTTGATTAAGGTGGTTGAATCCTAGGAATTAAAATAAGACCTTAGGGTGTGTTTGGTTCAAGTCATCATGTATAACCTTGGTTATGTGATTATCTGGTAATCACATAACCAAGATTATGGGGAATAAAACATAACCAATGTTGTTTGGTTCAACCTAGGTAATGTAACAAAAACTTGTTTGTTTGAAGGTTTTAATGAATACCCTAGTTTAATATTTTACCGTATTACCCTCAGTTACAAAACCAACTATACATAATAATAATAATAATAATAATAATAATAATATTATTATTATTATTATTATTATTATTATTATTTATTTATTAATATTTTTTTACTTTTCTTTTTCATGTATATTTTTTTACTTTTTAATGTGTTTTTTTATTTTTTAATGTTTTTTTATTTTTTATATTATTTATATTTATATTTTTTTATTTTTTACATTTTTAAATTTTAATTTTAATTAATTTATTTTATTTTTAAATTTTTTAAATTTTTTTATTTTTTATTTTAAAAAATAAATTTTTAAAAAAATTTTAAAATTTTTATTTTTTAAAAAATAAATTTTTAAATTTTTCTAAACATTTTTTATTATTTTTTTACATTTTTTAATATTTTTTTTACATTTTTTTTCTCTTTTTTTCATGTTTTTTCTTATCGGAGGGTATTTTTGGTAAAAAAAATTCGTTAACCTCGGAATCAAGAAAAACCTTAGTTTTCTGAGGTTTTCCGATTCCGGGCTGCATGACCCTTTTGCTGACGTGTCGGGTATGGAACATTACTCGGGAATCATCGAATACCTAAACCAAACAAGGTTTTTGCTGATAACCTTGGATGGATAACCAAGGTTATCAAGAATAACCCCGAACCAAACGCACCCTTATAGTATTATGGAATGAGAATGGATATGAACTTATATTATTCTTAAAAATAATTTTTAGTTAGTTGAATATTTTCAATCGAAATGAACCTAAATTTTCTTTTTTACCTTTAGAGAAAAATAAAAGAAAAAATTAGACGTGGGAGAAAGTTGAATATGATGAGAGAGAATGATAAGAGAAAAAGTGTGATTAAAGAGAAAATATGATGGGAAAAAATTGAAGAAAGGAAAAGTGTGGTGAGAGAGAGCGTGATAGGAGAAATAAAGGAGAAAAAAAAGTATAATGAGAGGGAAAGTATGATGAGAGAAAATGAGAAAAGATTGAGGAGAAATAAAGTACGATGAGAGAGAAAATATAATGAAAGAAAATGAGAAATATAATGAAAGAAAATGAGGAGAGAGAGTATGATAGGAGAGATTGATGAGAGAGAAATTGTAATGAAAAAAATGAGAAGAGAGTGTATAATGAGAGAGAAAGTGTGATAAAAGAGAATAAAGAGAGAGAAAATAAGGAGAAAAAGTGTGTAATGAGAAATAATATAGAGATAAAATGATAGAGAATATGTGATGAGAGAGAAGGTTTGTTGAGAGAGCAAGTACGATAAAATGAGGAAAGAGAAAGTATAATAAGAAAAAACAAGGAGAGAGAGTAAAATGGAAGAAAAAACTGAACAAATATATTAAGGGTATTTTTATCCAAAATTAAATTTTTATTTTCATTCTTATCAAAAGAGAGAAGAGGTGAGTTTCAACAACACTCAAGTTTTTGGATTTCATTTTAAAATCTCAATTCCATTCCTATCAACCAAACATAAAATTTAGAAATAAATTCATTCCTATCAACCAAACGCCGCCTAAATATAATGCTCCTCTAGGCCTTTACGATGCCCCCTTTGTGTATTAGTTTTACTTGATTAATATTTATTTTTACAAAATTTTTTATCAACCATCCAATAAATTCGAAAAATAGAAATAGATCATGGGCATCTATGTCGATTTCTCTAAATATAAAATTTAATTTAATTTTTATATTTTACGTAAAAAAATTTATATCAACTACCCTATCCATTCTAAAGATATTACATAAGGAGAAAAAAATAATAATAAAATAAAAAAGAGAAAATAATAATAAAATAAAGATAATAAAAATTTTATGATAAATAATATAATGTATAGTAAAAATTAATTATCTAAATTTAATAAAATAGATAATTTATTTCTAATTTTAAAAATATTATAAAGAAATTGACATCAATAAAAAATAATTTGTTCACTGCGTTTATTTGCACTGGGTAGAAATCCAACCCATATCTTTTTACTTAAAACCAGTACGCGTATACTGTGTGATATAATTATATAAAATAAAAAATAGTCGTAAATATTCAAAATTAATTAAAAATATCTTAAAATTTTTAAATTGTGACAAGGATTATTAGTCGCTATTGCAACATTTTCAATTAGTTATTTTTCTGACGCAAAATTAAAATTTTAATGCGTCAAAATTGTCCCTACAGGTACCTTTTTTATAAATAAAACCGCGAATGCCCCCATGCAGGATCGAACTACAGACCTTCAGTTTACAAAACTGACGCTCTACCACTGAGCTATAGGGGCCAAGTTGAAAATGAATAATAAATATATTCTAAGTTTAATATTATAAAATTTATTTATCTTCAGTCAACCATGTTAAAGAATATTGTAACAATGGTGTTTTAAAGAATCTAACTTTAAACTGCTCTTTTGATACCTGAGCCACTTGATTCAGCTTGAACCAAACCAATACGATATGGTGAAGCCAGTTTGGTCGTCTTTATCTATTTTACGCCAAAACTTGCATTCGCTTCTTCTCCTACAATCTGTTATTCTATTAGATGGTGAAAATATACATTGTAAATTTGTACACTAATTTGATGCCCCTATAAGAAAAAGGTCAAAATAAGTACCTTTCTGATTTCAAGGAAATGTGACAAGAGATATGCATATTTGAGGCGACCTGTCCAGCATTAGAAACATAATTTAACAAGATTTCTAAGCGAAGCTGATTGTGGAGCTTTACGGACAAACTATGCACATCTCTTTATGAAATTGTCAGCCCTACGACCACACTAAAATGTCCAACTAAACCTCATATCTCGAAGAACAAACCAAAATGTTATCTTAAAAGCACAAGATGCATATGTAAGATCTGATTCTAATCCACTGTATTATACTAACAATTAAACCAAGGAAAGACAACATCGTGAAACGGCACATGAGAGAGAGAAGCAAGGAGTTGTTTCTACAACAAACTGTAATGCCTTTCTGCATCTGGCATGAAAGATACAACGCCTAAAAGGATGTCAGAAGCCATCCATGCTTCCTAGCATGGTCCACGTATGCTTTGAACTTCTCGTCTGCATTGGGAATGTCAAGAGCAATATCTTCGAGCCCATCTCTAACCCTAGAGAACCCTTTCGTCATTTGGTGAATGGTGATCAACCCTTCGCTGAAACACTCCTGCAGCAAGTCCAGAAGCCTGACATTTTTCTTCTTCTCCATTGCCATAACCAATGCTTTCTTCACCACTTCATGATTGAAAAAAGGCATTCCTATATCACGGATGCACTGGCACGCTTCTCCAATGTCACCCCCGCTCTCGTATTCCTCCAGCAGCTTAATTATCTTGTCCTTTGCGTCTTCCACAGCCCAGCCAGTGCCACCACCCCAGCATCTAAGGAGTCTCTCACCGGCATGTCGAGCAGATACAAGTGAGCGAGCCATGCGTACGGTTTCACTCCCACTTGAATTGTGAGGAAGCTTCTTACAAATCTCCTCTAAATTGAGGGGTGCTAAGACATCATCGATTACTGCCCTTGCAAGGAATAGCCCCAGCTCATTTGAGGCATCCAAAATGTCCAATGCTGTGTCCTCCGCAGACAGGAGCAGCATGATGAATCCATTAACAATGTCATCGCTAGAGAATAACTCCATGGCAAGTGCAGATAACAATACAGAGACCATCTCCTTCTCCCTGTTCTTCCGGTCCATTGCAAGTGTAACCAGTTTCTTGATGAAAACAGGATTATACTCTGAAGCAGCTAATTCTTCAAGGCTTCTAATAAGTTCTGGTATGTCATCAGAGAGAAAGTATTCGAGTATGATAGTAGAAGCTTCTTCCTTGTACTTCCTCAACTTCTCATCACCATTGTCGTTGTGATCTTGATCTGTATCATTGGACTTCAAGAAAGACGGATCAAGCCATCCATCAGAAATTGCTTTTGGCACTATCATCTGGAACAAGGATTTCGCAGTGGGAATATCCAGAGATAGGTCATCGAGGCTGTCCGCAAGCCGAGAGAATCCCTTGATCATCTGACTAGAGCTGATTAGGCATTCTTCAGCCGCTTCTTTTAACAGCTTCAGTATAAGAGGTTCAGATGTTGGAATTTCCATCGCTAGAGTCAGAGCTCGTTTCACAACCTCATGATGGAAGAATGAGACTCCAAGCTCTCTTATGCACCTACAAGCCTCTAGCGTGTCTCCACTCTCAATATATTCCCTCAGCAAATCTGTGATCTTCTTCTTGACTTCTTCAACGGTAATATGAATGGTACCACCCCATCGTCGCTCAACCAATTCAGCATGGTGGGGAGCTGAGAGATAACTTTTTTCAACAGTCTCAATCACCTGAAAACCTTTAGAGACTTCAGAAATTGTCCTCTTTGCTTTAGTGAGAAAAGCAGGAGGTAGTATGTCATCAACAACTGCACGGGCTATGAATAAGGCCAGTACATCAACTGCATCAATGATGTCAAGTGCCAAATCATCAACAGTCTCAAGTAACATAGAGAACCCTCGGCTAATCTCAGACGAACTTATCAGATCAGCATACAAAGCAGATAGCAAAACAGAAGCCATCTCTTTCTCCTTATCGTGTCTGTCCATTGCCATGGAAATAAGTTTCTTGACAAATAAATGATGGTACTCAGCAGATCCAAGATCTCTAAGATCAGTGGCAGCCAATGCAACATCACCAGTGGTGAAATACTCCTCAATGATTGTCACCACAGACTTTTTATACTCATCTATGGGATTTGAAATAGTTGCACCAACAAGTTCATATGGTTCCTGAAATTGCATAAGTGTACACAAATGGAAGTGTTATCCCCAGACATGTTTGTTTGTGCTGCACAAAATTATGTTATTACACCAAGAAACTAATGAATGTGAAACAAAACACTACACAAACATATATACAGATACATACATGCATACAAAGTAATAGATTGTCTATGTGACCTAAAAGACGATGTTAAATAAGGTGGACTTCTACCTCTCCACTATCATAAATGGGATATATATAAAATGATTAACCAGGTTGGGTAACGTTGAGCCTGGGGTGACCGGCCCGGCCCCACGGAAATTTCCTACCGCCACCAGAATAATTTGGGAATCACTAGCAGCAGGCGGCCCAGAAGCCCAGCATCCCTTAGTTGCAAATCCCATTTGGAGTAAAAATCCGTATAAGTACGTCATAATTGGGAATCAAACCGTGGGTGCTTGGAAGACAACTGAGCGTCCTTACCACACCATAATCCTGAGGGCTATATAGATAGAGAGAGAAAGAGAGATTTGTTACCCTGGGCACCCAATTTGGGTGACCAGGGTGGGTGACCCTCATAGCTCGCGGCACCCGGCCCAAACCTGGTCCGTGTGCCCAAATTGGGCGCCCAGGATAAAATATATTCTATGCATGCATATGAAGTAAAAGTAGTCATGTGGACATTAAAAAAGATATTAAACAGATGAACTCATACCTCACCACTATCATAGTTAGGATCATTCCGATCAATGCGAGAACCAGGATCAGTATCCATGAGTTTGCCCCATGTACCTTTACCACCAGCACCATCTAAATCAACAACCACATCATAGAAATTAGAACATGCCAAATGGTAGGTGAATAAATAATTTTAAAAACACACCAAAAGAACGACAATCATTCAAATGTACATGGTGCATGACTTAAATGTTTATTGACCAATTACGGAAAACCATACAGTTACCAAACAAATCCATTCATCCTTCTATATGTGACAAATAAAAATCAAAGAAATAGCATGCATGATATTTTAAATATCAAGAACTCAAGAAACTTCATCGAGTTTAATCAAGGCTACTCATGTACAATTCCAGCAAAATCCCAAAAATCAGAGGTAGAACTAACACATGGAATTATGAGAAAATCAACTGAGGGGGGAGGGAATTCCTACCATATTATAGAAATTAATAAGCCTAAATGAACCTAGTGTCTAGTAAACACATTATGGCACAGAGTAGGCTACTTAAAATGTATAAAATAAAATCATTCAAGTAAACATTAGTGTCAGCCTACCAGTTGAATATTTTCTCAGTAAAAAGAAACAAATTGGTACAACTCAATGGGCATTAGTTATGTGCTTCAAACTTATCGAATTAAAGCCACCATAGTCTACGATTTAGGACCTGAAGTTTTGAGAACATTAGATAGGGTTATCCTGTCATTAAGATATATGAAGCAACAATTGATAGCATTCTATTAGTAGGAAAAACATGAGGGTTTGCTTCAAGCAACCTACTGAATCATAGAGTCACTTGGGAAGTACCAGCCAGAATATTTCCAAAGACGACCACGACCAGTCAAGATTTCATAATAGATCTTCACAAACAAAAGGTACTAATAAATTCGTGAAGTCTTGCTTTAGTTGAATGTAATTTATAAGTCAAAAATTTTTTTTTTTCAAGTTTGTTTTACACCAGCATGGTTGATACATCCGTTAGTGTTGAATTTTGACTAAGATCCAAGTTCTCTACATCAATTGTTGGATTGGCTTAGGTGCAACAGTTTGTGTTGTAACATCAGAGAACTTGAGAGGCAATTAGCTTGGCATGGAATGAGGTGGTAGCTTGGTAGATGGGCAGATACAACATATGATTCATTAGAGTAGCCGATCAGGTGAAATTGGACATACTAAACATATTCAACATAACTTGAATCACTTATCAATGAAAAATATAACATGTCAGAAGATTGTCTAAGCAGCACTGACTGTAGTAGGAGATTGACAGATAAACCATAAAAGTCATTCAATTAGACCAATTATATTTGGTTAATTTTCCTGAAAATGAACATCCACCTTTTATCCATAATAAAATCATCTATAAAAAAACAAATAAAAAAATCATGGCCTGGCCCCCTAGTCTTAATGGTAATGTGGTCATCAAATTGGATGATAGGATCATGATTTCCTACCAATAATTTACTTATATTGAGAAAGATTATCCTAATTCTTACATTTTTTAATCCATACTTCTCTAGAAAGCATCTACAAGAAAATAAAATAAAATAAAAATCAAGGAGGATGACATCATCATACAAACCCAGAATCAACATAGGCAGCAAAATTAAACACCAGTCATAGAAGCAATTACGGCACCTAACATGACCGCATTAAGTCAACCATTAACCAATTTAGGAAGACAGTTATTAAGTTTATGTTGTTGGCATAAAGTGGTACATGAAATGAAAAAAAAATGTTTCAGGAATAAAAATATAATCATTAAATGACGAGCTCACAAGAGAAAAGAGTATGCAATGAATCTTCAAGGTCAAACACAATCTACTAGAACTCGCTCAGTTCATAAAGGTATTTATCAGGAGCTATAAACAGATATAATCACATTGAAACTGATTTTCTACTGATTTAGTAATGAACAATAGAAAAGTTCATTCAAGAAAATGTAATATTAAGTGATATTGAAAGTAAATGTATCAAATCTTGCCCATGCTAGAAAGGCAACTTTAATAGAATCCAGGCTTCTAGGATATTCAGGAAAATCTTACCATGGGGAAAACTAAAAAATGATTGCACAATATCTATCCCATGGGAATGATGATAATTTTGTTGTTAGCGAGAAACGTGTAGGTATATGATAAAATGCATAGTTGATGTTTCAGACTGTTTAAGGATCTCGCATATCAATAATTTGCAAATATTTCTCTGTAGGTTAACAGATATGACTTGTGATAAAATAAAACCATTACTAAGACAGGATGTACCATCCTCACGTTAATGTGTGATGCCAATGAACAAACAATTAGAAATGCATTAGAAAGTGCAGCCAACAAGCTGTGATATCATTATTGTTTTGAAATATTGGAGATTAAGATCTGAGTTACGGCATCATTTCTTGGCTTGGATGGGGAGTGAGGTTGGCTGGCTGTATTCGCTCTATCAAACGCAGGCATTGGCCACAGCCTTATTACAATATGCTGACTGTTTTTTCTCATGGCTTGTTAAATATGGAAGCAATTTGAACATCAGTCGTGCGCACCTTTTTGCAGAATAGTGACATAATTGCATTTTCAGCCTTTAGCTTCCCATGATGTATTAACTAGAGTCTACAACCTTCTATGTTCAGGGAACCAAATCATGTCAAGAATGACAAACAGTCACAGATGAGGAAAAGATTTGCAGAACAATACAACGGACAGATGAACAATGTCTTGCAACAGCCTTCCAATTTCAGTCCTCAATGATTCATTAACTAGAAACTTATGTCCAAAACAGGAATCGCAGTTTAGATACATAAGACTGTTTATATGAGGAATGAAAACAGTCTGGTTGTTTCCAGATTCATTCATGATTTTCACGCAGTCAAAGCTTGTTTCATTCCTCGTACTCAATTAGTCAACCATAGTTCTAATAAATCGGATAAATAAGTGAATTATGCAAAAATCTCATTCCGAAAAAACTACATCTTTATCTGTCGATAGGTGATTCAACTGTCTTAAGTGTTAAGAGAGAAGTATAGACAATCCATCAAAACTCAGATTCTCAATCGAACCTCGTAGATTCTACCTTTGAGTTTATTTAAAAAATCAAGTTCATAGATTCGCAGAATAATTACCAGGCGTGCCTCTTTCTAGCAGAAAATAAAATAACAATCATATTAAGCATTTAGATTTAGTATCCGTTTCGCGCAGTTCTGAATTTACCCACCGAAAATTCCAAGTAACAGACTCACCCTTCTTCACCCGCACAAACTTCCCTGAGTGCGAACGGCGCACACGTCTCCCGCTGGCCGTAGGAGATCTCGGCCCGCCTCCACCAGCCTTGCTGTAGAGTTCAGGGAGCACCAGCTTATTAGGAGATCTTGGTGATGATAAAATCGCATCAGCGTTGGAAGCAGCAAGCTTCAGCGTCTCCCGCTGCCCCTCCGTTAAGAACCCCTCTTTCCTAGGCGAGGTCATACTCTTCTCCCCGATCGCTCCACCGGCCTACACATAACCACGACGAAACCTCATCCACCGAGCTAAAATACGCAGGGAGAAGACTAAGAGGAAATCCATAGAGAGAAAGAATCAGACATCGAAGGAAAGTCACCTGGATCGGGGCTTGGCTCCGGGATCTCGAGCCAAGCGGGGGAGAAAGCCAAAGGAATCCGAAGGCTTATTGGAGGGGTTGTTCGTCGTTTTCTTTCTTCTCGGATCTTGCCGGAGGCGGTCGATCTCGCTCCGGCGAAGTGGATTTGGAGGAGGAAGCCAGCGAAGAGAGATCGAGGAGAGAGAGAGCGAGAGCAGTGGTTATACACCGATCAAGAAGGCGGTTTCGGTTTCTTGTACACGTCAAGGAGAGAGAGAGGCTCTTCGGATGTACTGAATCCCTATGGAGCTTACACGTGGCCCAATCCGGACCGGGGGTGACCCGGATGGGCTCGCTCCGTCGCCGGGTTTGTTTAGTCTCAATTCTCATAGACCTTCGCGGCGGAGGGGAGGAAATGCACAAGGAAACAACCAGCTCCCCTACGTTTACTTAGAAAGAGGGGGAAAAAATATTCAGATGATTTGCTTCGGATCGAGATTGGACAAACGACGGAATAGGAGATCCAAAACGCTAAAGGACGAAAATGCCCATTCGTTTGTCTTCTTCCTTTTCGAATCCTTATCGTCGACCAACCACAAATAAGATGATCGAGTAAACAAAACTTCTAATTTTTTTTTTCTTTTTTTTTTCTTTTCCTTCTCCAATTTCCTTGCCTTTCGATAAATAAACCTTATCCAAATAAATTACATTAGAATTTTTTAAATTATTTATCTAGAAGCGGAATTGAAATCCAATAAAAATTATCAATTTAGTTGAATTCGAACTTAATTGAGCTCCTCGCACAATGAAAGGATGCGACCATACAAACAGTTAAAATTACATCAAGTCGACTTATACAAACAGTTGGTGAGGCAGGGGTTGTATTATTCCTTCCAAAAATATGCTTCCATCAAACTTGCGTAACGAGGAAATAAGTCTGAGCAAGCTACTGATGATGATTGATCAACAACTCCTTTATCCTTATCAGGAATCTCACATGTCAAGATAATTTTTCTATTTGTTTTTTTCCAAAAAAAAAATATATGATATCATGGTTATAAGAATTCAAAACTGATCCCATGTACAAGTTAGAAGCGAATAACACACTCAAAAGTAAATCTGTGCCTAAATGAACATTTTCTTGCATAATATTCTGGGCAAGAAAGAAAGACCAAAGAATTCAATTCCTCAGCTATCGACAACCGATTTTCTGTATCTTGGTTAAAACAAACTAGTCGAGATTAATTAAGCCAAATCTGATATGAAAAAGAAAGTAAACTGATTTTTTGTCTGTGAAGACTATTATTCAGCATTTCTAGGAACCCCTAAGCAGTTATATGCTACCATAGGCTAGACCCGACCCCGGGCCGGGTCTGGCCCGGACCCGGCCCGGGCCCGTAACCGGGTCAACGGGCCGGTTGCCCGTTGACCCGGTTCGCCGGGTCGAACCGGAACCGGCCCGGCAAGTTGCCGGGCCGGTTCCGGTTCATTGGATGTAAAACCGGCGAACCGCCGGTTAACCGGCGGTTCAGCCGCAAATTTTTTTTTTTTTTTTTTTAAACGGCTTGAACCGCCGGTTAACCGGCGGTTCGTAGCCGTTGGGAGGGTTTTTTAGGTATTTTTTTCAACGGTTAGGATCATTTGACCGTTTTTTGATCAATGGCTATGATTTAGTGTCCGTTACTATCAAAACTCTATAAATAGAGAGCTTATTTCATCATTTTTCACACACATCTTCTCTACTCTTAATCTCATTTTCGTATTCTCTACCCGCTTTCGTTTTCAATTACAATGGAAGGAGGCCGTGGAGGTGCATCATCTCGAGCTCGGAAGGGAAAGCAAATAATGAATCCGCGGGAGGAGGACCCCAACATTCAATCCACCGATGATGAGATCGAGCATCTTCCGAATCCGACACCCGACACACAAGGAAGTACCGATGCAATTACTTCTAAGGTTCGGGAACTTCCTCCTCTAAAATCTTCTATTTTTACTAAACATTTTGAGAAGGTCACTCTTCCGTCGGGAGAAATGCGTGCAAAATGTAAGCACTGCAATGCTTCCTACAAATTCCAAGCTGGCGGCGGCTATGGGTCGTTGAAACGACATGTAGAAACGAAGCACCCGACGGAATATGGACTCGACCGTTCTCAAACACAATTATCAAGATTTTCTTCAACTAACGGTAGTACCGATTCCGGTTTATTTTTATATTCGGATAATAAATTAAGAGAATCATTAGCTAAATTTGTTTCCGTAGAACATCTTTCTTTTAGTTTTGGATCTAAATGCACAGTTGAAGATTGTTGTAAAGAATCTCGTAATCCATGTGCTAAACGTGTTCCTAGGACTACACTTGTACAATTAAAAAATTAGTAAAACAAGGGAAAAAGAATTTAATTGATGAATTTAGTAAATTAGATAATAAAGTTTCTTTATGTTCCGATATTTGGAGTGATCATTGGCAAACACATTCGTATATGGGTGTGACTTGCCATTGGATCGATAACTCTTGGAATCTCCAAAAAGATTATTAGCTTATAGAGTTTTTGATGAATCACATAATGCTCATAATATCGCACAATTATTATGTTTAATTTTAGAAGAATATGGTTTAACTCATAAAATATTTTCAATATCATTAGATAATGCTAGTTCTAATACCGCTTGTATAGATGATCTAAAATTTGTTTGTCAACCTATTATTGGAGGTTTATTTTTTCATATTCGTTGTGTATGCCATGTTTTAAATTTATGTGTTCAAGATGGTTTAAAAATTTTAGAAAGTTATATTAAACCAATTAGAATTGCAATTTCTTATTTATGGTCTCATCCATCTATAATGAAACAATGGGGTAGGTTTTGTAAAATTAATGGAATGAGACCTAAAAAATTTCCACGTGATGTACCAACACGTTGGAATTCAACATCCCAATTATTACAAGATTCATTTCACTATCAAGAATTATTCTGTTCATTTTTGACACAAAGTATTAATATATATATATATATATATATATTCACAACAATGGAATATTTGTACTAGTATTTGTGAAATTTTAAAAGTGATTAATGATGCAACCGAACAACTTTTCGGTGTTTATTATCCCATTACTCAATTAGTTTTAGAAATTTTTTCTAATAGAGTATTAGTTTTAAATGAATATATTAATAATGAATCTTTATTTTCTTACATCTTAGCTATGAAAACTAAATGGGAAAAATATTTTTATTTTATTCCTAAAATTGATTTAATTGTATTTGCTTTAGATCCTAAATTTAAATTAGAAGTTTTACAAGAAATGTTAACTTTATATTATGACGCTTTAATTTCAATTAAAGATTCTTCTTCTTCTGCTCCAGTTAATGTTAGAATTTATTTATATGATATTTATAATCAATATTATGCAAAATATGGATCACAAACTAATATTTCTGAAATACAAAAAACTACTACTAGTAATTTAAAACTTACAAAAACATAACTTTTATTAAAAAGAACGAACGAAACGTACACAAGGATCCTCAAGTTCCATACAGGAACTTGAGAATTATTTTACGACTTATTTTGATTTTAATGAAATAGATAGCGAAAATTTTGATATCTTAAAATGGTGGTCACAGAAGGCTCAAAGCTTTCCCGTTCTCTCCGTGATCGCAAAAGAAATTTTAGCTTGTCCAGGTCAGCTGTTGCTGTGGAGCAGACATATTAGATGAACGACGATCAACTTTGTCTCTCGACTCATTGAAGCCCAAGCATTACTGGACGATTGGACCAGAGCGGAGAAAAGAATCCAAGGAATGCAACTTTCAGATGACGAAGTTGAAGATTTTGATACTGAAGGAACAAATACGACAGGAACAGGAAATGGAAGTGAATGAAAATGTAAAAGGATAAAAATGTAAAAGAACTACGTGGGCTTTGATTCCCCTAAAGGGATACGTAGGCAACTTAAATAAGTGCAAGCCCTTTTTTTAATAAATTTTAATTTCTAATTTTTAATGTTTAATGTTTAATTTTTAATTTTTAATTTTTATTAACATATTAATCTTGAACCGTGACGAACCGTGACGAACCGTGAACCGAACCGTGAACCGGCGGTTCTGAACCGTGAACCGTAACCGTCTTGGGCGGTTAAGGTTAAGGGTCGACCTGCCTGGAACCGTCGAACCGGCGGTTCCGAACCGTCGAACCGTCGGTTCCGAACCGTGGTCAGGTCTACCATAGGCTTGAAGTCTTGTAACACACTGGTAGGTATGTACTGGTCCATGCAAAGACTGACTTAAGATGCACTCAATATTAAGTGGATAGTTTACTGCCTAAGCAGTTATATATGCCATCATACTTGTTACTTGTATTCATGGTTTGAGGTCTCATATTACATGGGGAAATTTTGGTGTGCAAGGAGTTTACCATGGAATAGAAGAGAAGAAAAATCTTTCTAGCCCTATTGATGGGGGTGACCATCACAAATGTTAAAATTGCAATTTAGGGCAAACAATTGTACTTAATCAATTTAGGGCAAACAAGAAGCATGTCTATGTTGGAATTATACAGAAGATAATTGACTATTTGATATCCATATGTGATGCACTATTAGGAAGCAATACTTGCAGAAGGTTAAGGTAGTGGAGATAAGAATGTTGCATCAGATGTGTGAAATTATTAGAAAAGTATTATAAATAAATAATTAAATATTTGAGAATAATTAAGTGTAGATCCAATAAAGAATTAAATGATAGATAATAAGTTGCAATTGTACAGAGCATGAACATATTTAAAGGCGACTAGCAAATTTTATGGTAGAAGAATAAGGTGTATAGGGAGAATAAAGCAAAAATTAGTTCATGTAATTACAAATGATTTAACTAATTTGAATATTATTAATAATAATATATCAATTGAGGAAAAGGATTATGTAGCCAGCATCAAATAGTTTGGACAAGCGCAGCTTATGAAGATGATGATCCTTAACTATTACTTAGTAGATTATATTGATAATCAATGGTCTTCATCGTGATAATAGCACATAGCCAAGGTGCAATAAAAGGTGTAGATATGACTTAATTTTGTTTTAGACTATTCTTTCTGCTAAAATGGCATGTCATGCACAGGATAAAAGGAATTAGATTGGTTGTGGGCAGAAGCCTGTAGAGCATCTCTCGCTTGCCAGTTGTTGTCAAGAATTATGCAGCCTAACGACATTATGAAGATAGTTATTGGCCAAGTATGTGTTAAGCATTAAGCCTTCGGAGAACTTTTTTAAGGAAGGTTCAAATCTAGTTCTCTCAATCAGGGTTTCGGTCTCTAGTCAAAAACATATGCCACACTATGGATGGTGTCGAGAACTGAAGGTGGTGCCAACTGGCACAAAGAAAGGAAGAGGATGAAGAAATCACCCCTATAGTTGCAAGTGAGATTTTGAAACCAAATAATGCATTTCTTCTTTCCACCATGAGCTAGGATTCAAAATTTGGTTATGCTGTAAGCTAAGGGTTTGAAATCACACAAGGAGGAGAAAGAAAACCTACCTGGGAGCTAATCAAAGTCATCACCATCAAAAACATCACTGAGATTGCTTCTGGAAGCCTCTGTCGAAGTTCTCTGGAGTACCAGCATCTCAGCCTTTGCTGGCACCTTGTCCCATGTCTGGAATATAACATCTTGCTTGATCGAACATCATGCGAAACGACACAAGATTTAAAACCATGTGTTTGAGTTCAACAAAGAAAATGGAATCACAGAACTGCCCAATCAAGAGGTCATTAGCATTACTTTTTTATAATTGTTTACCCTTTACACAAAGCCTTTTCAGGTCCCTGAAAATGCCATTTTGGATCCCAAGTACAGAATTTATTTGCATTATTCTAGGGAGAGTTAAAGTAGTACTCTATTCCATAGTAGAACATGTGAAGTGTGAAAGTTGGAATATTTTTTTCTTACCAGACCCAATCCACAAGGAAAGGTCGGCTTTTAGCAATCTGTACAATTTTCTCCTCGAATCTCCTGATCATACTACATAATCGTAGTAAACCAAGAAAAGAGTATCTGGAATGATCAGTGGCAAACTATCTATATACCTGTATAAGCGCTTCAAATTATCGATCTCCAAAGTCATTGTATCAACCACATCGCTCTTGTTCGTAAGCACCCACAGGTCTCTTGAGCGCACTCTCTTAATGCTTCCTCTACAGAAGGGACAGGACTGAGATCTCACATTCCTGCAAAAGCATATTCACAACTTATTTAGCAAACATAAAAACCGAAATAGTTGATAACACGGATTCAAACAAAGCATTTACCAGTCGCGATAGCATTTCATGCACATGGCATGGTTGCAGTTTGGCAGCACCATCTTGGTGCAAACTTCCAGACAAATGCCACATTCATCATCTCGGTCTGAATCCTTATTGAAAATTTTCTTCCAGTCTTCTGCCCTTTTCCTACCAACTATCTCTTTTGCTCGGACTTTCTCTTTTGACAGCTCTCTCTCTGCTAAATTACCTTCAAGCTGTTGAAGGGAAGGATATATGATACCTGTAGTTTTAGTTCAAGACAGTCAAGATATGTAAGACACTAAAACTATGTGCTTCAAGAATCATTAGCACACGAAAAAAGGAACTTGACTTCAGAATACGCACCATAGAATTCTCGAATACTCGCCCTTCTTTCGAAAGTAGATATGGTGGTCACGCCATCTGCATAAACCTGCAAGATTCACCCTTTCATTACCTTGCACGTCCTCAAAGTCATTTCTTTTTCAACATTTATGTGAGGAGTAGTTAGAAGAGTACCTTGTAAACAAGTATTTGAAAAAGCCCTAAATGGCTAGTTAGAGCATAAGAACAAGTGCAGTCCAACCACTGCATTAGGTAAACAAAGAACGGCGCCAAGGGGCTACACGACAACCTCATCTGAAGGCAAGCACCACCATACGCTCTTTGAACAGCATCCGCCCTGCAACCCCCAAACAACTCATAAAAACCCTCGATTCGATTCCAAAATCACATATTTGGGGCAAATGTTTGATAACCACCCTTTGATTACTGAAACTAAACAACTGGGGAAAAAAATAACATATCAGAGATGAAAGAGGGAGCGGGACTATTACAAGGTGTTGGCATGGTTGATGTCTGCTTCAAGGGCTTTGAGGGAGCCTCTGAAGGATGGCGGCCTGGGAACCAGCTGGCTCTGAAACATGGCTCAGGAAACCCCCAAAATCCTTGATGAAAACCGAGAAGAGAAGAAGAGGCGAAGAGGGATTTCGATCCTTTGGTGCAGTCGCCTTGTGGCTTGATTAAATAGAAGACAACGAAAAAGGAAGTGGACCACAGTGGGAAAGGCAGGAAGAAAAGGCCGCTCCTGCCATGGAAAGATGCCAATTAAACAAATAGATAAACAGAAGAGGAAGGAACATGGTACGGCAGCGGAAGGCTAAAATTGCCACCAACAAAAATAAATTTAATATTTTAAGTAAATATTATATATATATATATATAAGAAATAGCAATTGCACAGTTACTTTAATTTATTTAACGGGCAAAAAAAAATTACTAGATTAATTTAATTTACATCGCTCAGAAAAAATAAAATGAACCAATGAACCTTAAAGAAGAGCCCAGAGCTGGCCGGTCCAAGTTCTGCTCTCTTATGTTTTTTCATTGTTTCCTCTTCTGAAAGAGACTGCAATCAATGGCCTTTACCAACTAAAAAAACTTTTTCAAAATGCTTCTATGATTTTATTGCTTCGAAAATATTTTAAAATTTTGCATTTCGTTAACAAAATATTGTGTCTCCTTTAATAAGAAAAATATGGAGTTTGGGGTATTTCGATGGTAAAATAAAAAATCTCAATGGTATTTGATATTAGAGGTATTTAAAAAACACATAATTAATGATGGGGTTGAGAAACAGGTCATCTGCCAAGAATTCTCTGTTTGTTTTGTTTTTGATCTGACTCGGAGCATGTTTCTTCCTGTCTTCTTTGGGTATAAACGATCACGAGGAGTACTTTTATTATAATTTATTATTATATAAATTTAAACTTTTCACTCTAAAAACTAATTTATTTATCGAATCGAGATAACAATGAAATTAGATGGCTTAAGCCTTATCATGAGATTAGTTTATTACAATATCTAATTTAATGAAGCAAAAAAAAAAAATGATTTCGTGTTAGTCTCGAACACCCCTCACGCGGTCCTAATGAAATAAAGGGAAATAAATTATTTATCAAACGGTCTCCTATCTAGAAGGATATTTAATCAGGAATAAACTCCACAAAAATTAATACTCGTCCGATAAAATAATGTTCAGATAAATAAACTCCCCCAAAATTAACCCTTTCCAATAAAGCAATTCCGTCCAACTCGACTACACGGGATTACAATATATAATTCAATAATATATTCAAAAAGATAAATATTAAAACATTAATAAAATAATGGTTTGAAGTGAAACAATTAAAGTATTCGCACGTATTGTTTAAGATCGTTAGATTTTATGTCGTTATATAAAGATTATTGATTGTATGAACCTGCCTTGATTGCATAGAATTTGTCATAAGTAGCAGGAAGATCCAAACTTAACGTGTTCTAGTATATCTTTTTTCGTATTTTGGTAATTGCATTAATAATTAATAATTTACTTCTTTCCTATTAATCTAGAGACGATTTAATGAAGACACTAAAACAAACGAAGAACGGGTTAGCGAAGGCGTTGAGGATGAGCGAATTATCTTTTACACATTAAGTTGATCATGTGGCAAAGGCGATTCGCTCGCCCCCAGCGCCCCCGCCAACCTATTCTTAGGCCAACACGGAGGAGGTAAATCACGAGTGGCTACTAACCGAGTTTTGCCTAGTTTATGCTCGGTCACGCAGAGTTTCGACCCCAAGACCTCATATGACAACACTCCATGTCTTAACCATCGCACCGTCTTAAAGAGACCCACATTAAGTTGATCATGTTGAGTCATTAGGATGACAAATTCTACCTTTTGTTATTATTTAAAGATCCATTCATTAATATATTTTTTTGTTTAAAGATCCATTCATGATTTAATTTTTTTTATTGAACATTGTTTTTCATTATTAAATGTTAAAAAAGGATTTTTTTTTTTTTTAAAAAAAGATAGATTTTACGTGAAAATTATATCTTATCTTAAATTTTTGTAAACTAAATAAAGAAATAGTAATTCCATCAACATTTATCGTAAATGAAAAAATATTCGACGAAATCAATTAATTCATTTAGAAAAGGAAATCAAAAAAAATATTGACTAAAGTTAACCTATTTCATCAGCTATGTCTTTAGACCAATATTTTGACTTTATTTCGTCAATTAATGTTAATGTCAATGTCATGATTCTCCTCAATTATGTCACAAATTTGACCATCTAGATAATGAAAAAAAAAACAAAAAAAATATTTGCTCCTGATTGGCATAGTAATAATATATTATCGGCATACTTAAAGAGCATTGCGGCTTTATTTTCTAGTGGGCGGATGTATCAATGTTAAATTTGATGTAATACTTAGATTGGCGTCCTCAGCGCAAAATACCCACGAGCAAAAATAAATAAAATAATAAATAATTTGTCTTTAAGATAGAATACTGAATTTCGCGGCGGTTCATACGGTCGATCGAAAGAAGAAGACAGAATGAATTTATAATTATGAAAAAAATTTATAAGTGGATTTTAAGCTTTGAGTGTTGTCCCATTAAATATGGACTCGATAGAAGTATATCAGAACCTAAGAATGGAAGCAGTGGTTGTGAAAAGCTTGCTATCAAAAACGAGGATGATGACGATGAACAATAAAAAGATTCGAATGAAGAGATGAAGAGACTTACAGAAAGGATTGCTGGAGAAGAAGAAGCAGTGAAACGTCATCAGGCAGCTTGAAGACGAAGGCACCGAAGTGGAAAAGACGACGACGCATCACGCATGCGAGGTTTATAAACCTCGTGGTCGATCGGCCTAAGCCGTCTGATCCAGGATTACAAAAAACTAGGAGGAGATCTTGTCGTTGAATTCGAAAAGGCGCATGTCACGTCGCCAGCGGATATCCGCCTATCACGTCAAACGTGCGATAGCAAAAAGCACTACAAGAATACTAATCTATTATGACACGCATAAATGCCCTTATAGTATATTTATGATGACACTAACGTTTTAGTGACATTTTCAAAAAATGCCCTATATAGTGATGTCGTCTTAGACCTTCTTTTATAATGTCGTTGTACAATATCAATGCTAACGTTAAAAGTGTCACAATTTAAAAATATAATAACATTCTAAAATGTTAGGAAAAGTAATATTTTAAGGACATTTATATATATATTGTTATGATCGTAATAGGAATAAAGTTAAATGTCATCAAAACTCATTTATTATAACATTTATATTTTTTTATAAGGACAATAAAAAGTATCAATAAAAATAATTTATAAAATCATTTTAAAATATCACATTAACTAATCTATAATGACATTAATAAATATCATTATAATAATTTATAAATATATTTAAAATGATAACTAATATTTATTTAGAATATATAATATGAATTCAATATTTACATATCATCACAATTCATCCACCATTTAAAATAGAAAAAATTATAAAATACAATTTAAAATGTAAATAGATCATCTAAATTCATCCAATTAAATATTTGGGTTAAAGTTACAAATGCAAACTAATGACAAATCTCTTACATCCAAAACTACTTATACACTATACTCAAAATATTAAATTTTAGAAGGGAATCATATCACCTTTGAATATGAGGTAGCACAACTAAGAAGGGCTTTCGTGTAGTTGGCTCAAATACTAAGAGCTTTGTTGCAATCCTCAACAGCCTTTTCGCACTATCTGAGTTGTAGTCAAGAACAAGGTTTGCAGGGTCATACTTGAGTCCTTCCCCGTAAGCTAAGCTTGCTTCTGTAAATTTTCTTCAGTTAAAGAGTTCATGGCCTAATGCTCGTGCTCGAGATATAGCTCTTGTGTTGTTCAATAATGTATATATCTCCACATTTCTAGGATGAATATGCTTTTCTTTTTGTGAAGACATTTTCAAACCTGAAAATTATTCATTACACATTTTCAATGAACATAAAAATATTGAAAACTACCTTAATATTCAATATAACACTTTAACTTTACCTTCCTCGAGCCATGCCCACTTGGACACTGACGACATACAAGTATGAATTTGCCAACATACCAAAAAACTTAGTATTTGACGATGGTGAATTTACACTATCAAGTTTAAATACATTGGATATGAACATATCAGCTTCTTCAAGTTGATGAAGTCAAAGTTATGCTTCAGATTTTGAAGCCATTACCTGCAATTGTGGGCATTATAAGAATACATTATTGTATTCTCTTATAATAACATTAACAAGACATCCAAACTAATGAGATTAAGTGCTAGTATGAATTTACAAATGAAGAAGCATTTGCTCCTTCAGTGAAGGTAGCATCACACTCCTTAAGGGCACTCTTCCAATCTACAACCTTCCGGGCTTCTGCACACATGTCCAAATGTCTTTCCACTACTTGAAGCTCCCTAAATTCAACAGAATTAGGCTGTAGGCTAGCCAACAAGAGATGTTTCCTAGCATTCTCAACTTAACGTAAGTTGTCGACCAAAATAAACAGTTTATTTAGAAGAATGCATATTTCAGTATAAGATTTACTCATCAACATCATTTATCACAAGGAGTCAAAAGAAAGAATAATGAAATTTAAAAGCTAAAACAAACTAAGCACAAAAAACAACAATTTCTTTTTCTTCTCAAGTTCTTGAGTTCATATAACATGATAAAGAACTTCATGTGTTATTATTTATTTCTGATCACAATATTTGTTGCAGTGTGGTCTATAATCATAGTAAACAAAACAGACACTCGATTGTATGTCTGGAATTCAATTAATCATAAGTACATATGGAGCAACATTAATATATGGCAATATCAATGTTATTTTTTTCTTTTCTTATTGAGCAACACAAGGATATATTTTAATTACTACAATTAATGACACTCCAAGGCTATCTACCAATATTGTGAGTTAAAACAGAAGAATGTAAGAAAAATATATGGGTAGTAATTTGTTTAAAGCTGCTCAATGCTTGACAATTCTACAAAAAGATCTTTTTCACAATTCATAATTGTGATCAGGCAAAATGATTGTAGTAAGGACCATGGATTGATGTTGCAACTTTGAATAACTAATATAAACAGCGCAAAAATTATAAGACAACTCTACCATAAAAAAAAGATGCAACCTCATCAATCAGAATAGAATTTGATAAAATTGTGATAGTTCTTCGATTATACCTATTAATTATGTAATAGAAGTATTCATAAACAAATTACACATCATAATTAATAACAATAATGGGTGACTAGCTCCAAGGAAATGAATCATCTGCAATTAAGTAATATCAATATCTCAGCATAACACTAGGACCAGTAGCAATCAGTTTGCAAACTTGAATTAGAAAGAATGGAATATTTTTAAAGTGTTATAACCCTATAAGCAACGATGCCAACCTCTGGTGTGTGTGCCTGAAAGCATGATCTAAAACCAATGCCTCTTCACACTCCTTTATGTAAAATTGAATTGGCAGTTTAACATGGGAGATGTGCTTATTGGTGGTAAATCTACTGGTATTGCATGCAGACTGATTTATTTCATTCTCATTCTTCCATTCATGTCTTCTATAGCACAATTTAATTACTCAAACATTTCCAAAGCCAAGGAGATAGAAAAAACAAAACAAAACTGAGCATCATACCTTCTTCAAGGATTTCAGATCTTTGAAGAACACATCCGAAGAAGAAAACTGATCCTTCAGACGTGCACCAGCATGAGCGCAGCGACAACAAGCATCAAGACCAACACCCACCATCACAACTATGCCGTGAGAGGAGAAATTGAAAAGGGGAGGGGAACATGTGTCAACCAACAAACAAGGAAAATAGTTAGAAAAAGAGAAGGATGCAGTGCTCGTAACAGATCCTTCGGATGCGCTCCAGCAAGAGCGCTACGAGACCATGCCATGAGGGGAAGAATTGAAAAGGAGGGAGGGGGCAATCGAGGATTAGGACACAAACCTGAGAGAAGATGAATGTCGAGAAAGGAAAGGTTGATCGCTTCAACTCAGTGCTGCATGAGGAAAAGGGCAAGCTTCCTACTAGTATATGGAGATGGAAAAGGGCGAGAGTTTCAGAAGAAGATAGCAATGTCGCTGCCTTGCTATAGGTCACTGCCCGGTATCGGCCCCCTCGTATGTACCTGTTTGTGAACGGGCTACCTAGTGAGGCATCGGCCCTTTCGCATGTAGTCGTTCGCGAATATACCGCTAGCGAACCAGCGGCCAAGCGAGGTTGCAGCCCCCTCAAGTGCGGTCACTTGTAAAATGGCTGCTCGTCGCCTGGCGAGGCTGTGCGCGGTGTTGTGGAAAGGGAAGAAATGAGAAATAGGGTTACCTTTGAGCCACTCCTTACTTGGTACGGAGAGGGAAGAACCTAGCTGTGTTGTGGAGAGGGAAGAAAAGAAGGGGTGGGAGATGAAGAAACCTAGCAGCGATAAAGGAAAGTAACGAAGAAGAAATGGGAGAGGGAAGGAAATGATAGGGTAGAAGAAAAAGTTTAGATTAATATGTTTATAATATAATGGAATTTAAATAATATGTCATGGTAAGAGGTCTAATATGATAATTTATATTAAAAATTAATTAGTGGTAAAGAGTGTCATTATTAAATATTTATAATGACACTTTTTAATAAGTGTTATAAAGAAAATGGTACAATAAATATTTTTTCTTGTAGTGAAGGAGGACACGTGGCGCTCAATCACCGGATGATATTAATGAAGCTTAATTAAAAGGTATGGTTGCGTGCTCGATCATAATGATTGGAGATTTGCACTGTCTTTGAAAAATCTGGATGACGTCAGGGCGCTCAACTGAGGAGCGCAGGAAAAGAATTTTTTTCACCAAATGTTGCCGCTCATTGCCCGAGTGGCGCGGGTAAGCAATTATCACACAGCGGAACGGGCGAGGCATAGTTGGCTTTGAGAGACTTGTGTCGAACGACATCTACATAACCAGTCGGGCAATGCGAAGTCAAAAGGCGAAGGCATGGGAGCCACCAAAGACTACTGGTCAAGTTAGTCGGACTTGCAGTCTCCTTCGACAAGACTTGAGGAGGATGTTTGTGATGCGGCGATTGAGGGAGGTCTATCTGGCACGGGGTCAACTGCCAAGGTGAAAGTCAAAGTCAAGGTAGTCAACGTCCGGATGTTAAAGTGTCGAACGGAGGACAATGACAATGGTCGGTCGGGCGGTCAAAGCCCTGACCGGCAGGAGAAGGGTCCGAGCCGCCCTCCATTTGGCTCGAGATGATACACAAGATGGTCGACACTCGATACGAAGCAGCAGGACGTTGAAGGAGACTGAGTAGCCTGTTTGAAAGGAGGGAAGGCAGGTGCTACAAATCCATCGCATAGGGGAGCCACCAAGATCGACAGAGTGGAGGGATCCCGGACGAGCAACTACCCCGCTCGACCAAGCAGCGGGACCTGACCCCGAATGAAGTGGAGTCCTGGTCGAGTAGCTACCCCGCCCGACCTAACAAGGGGACAACTGTAGTATCTCTCGACATCCTTTTTAGAGATAATGTCACTGATACGAGGCATGATCGACAGATAGATCATATGGCCAAAACTTCTACTATCGTGTCAGGGATATGCATGCCTTGTTAAGGTATGATATCAAGGGTACTTTCCTGACAAAGCTCTTTCATGGGATATGATCCTGTCCGAATACTGAACCAACAGACGCTGGGCACGGGGCGCTTTCCGACTGTTGACGTGGATCTTCAACTGGTAGCACGAAGCTCCGGCGAACCTGCACAGAAGTCGGGCCGGGAAGGGGTTCCCGGCGGCAACCCTCCGACGCTCAAGTCAGGCGAAGCTCAAGAGAGAAAAAGTGGCTCCAAAACTCGTAGAATGCATACCTCCGGCGAAAGATGAGAGGCTTTATATAGGGCTGTGGAGAAGCAGGTGCACACATACCGAGGTGTACACGTGTCCTCAGCCCATACCCCAGTAAAGGCCTGTCAGTGAGCTTACCTGACCACATACTGCTACAGTCCAAGCACGTCTTCGATGGGACAGCGGAACCCCCCGTCAGAAGATTTGGAGTATGGCCTACACGTGAAACATACCTGCTGTCAGAAAAAGATGTCCCTTGTCCTTTTCCCTTTACTCCAGATCTGGCGTCCGGCCGGATGGTTCCCTCAACATCCGGCCGGACATATGCGATGGTTTACTTGGGGAGACTCTCCATCACGTGCTTTGTGGAGACTATTAGCAGTACGTTACCTTATGGCTTTGGCCGAGCGTGCAGTCCGCTCGGCCATGCGACCTTCTCCACTGAGCGCCGGAACCCTGATTTCGACAGGGCGCCTTTAACCATCAGCCGAACACCGAGCGGTCGGCCGGTCGGTCGGACCCATCCATCTTCGGACGTTCGATTCCACCGGACGGTCGGCCGGTCGGTCGGACCCATCCATCTCCGGACGTTCGATTCCATTGGACAGTCGGCCGGTCGGTCGGACCCGACCCTCTCCGGATGGACAACTGCCACTTTGACTTCCACGTGGCGTTGACTCCACAGGACGGGGTCCCCTGTTCTTACTACCGGATCAGGACACATGGGAGAGCATATCCATGTCTTGTGAAACGGACACGCTGCCCACCAGGGCTCTATATAAAAGGGAGTCCGTCACCGACAGAGGTACGTGTTATTTTTGAGTTCTACTATTGCTCCACTTTTCTCCATATTTCGATGATTGACTTGAGCGTCAGAGGGCCAATATCGAGGATCACTTTCTTGATCCAACATTGACGTCATTTATTTTACAGAGTAAAGTAAAATCCATGTCTAATCAGTAAAGTCACCACCTCCTAACTTTCCAATTTCACCTCCTAATTTTCCAATTTACTTTCCAATTTCAAAGATCAATATCCTTTAGATGAACTAGAGAAAGGATCACCCATCTCCCGGAAGAATCATCAGATGAAATCTCGACATCTTGGCTATTAAAAAAAACTCAAAAATATTCATCATGTGTTCATTAAATGTTATTAAATTTAAATATTATTGTTTATAAAGTAAAAACAAAATTTGTAGATATGAATCAAAAACCTTTTAATGAGAATTTTATTTCAAGGGTTATAATTTGAAGGAGTGTAATCTCAGTCGTCGAATCTGATCTGATCGGAACTGGATCGTAACCGTTTGTAATTAATTGGAAAAGCATCAACGGCCAAAATCAAATTCAGAATTTTTGCATTTTCCCAACCGCGAGAATCGCCGGCTCCGCGTCGCGGCCGCTCACAGGAATCGCATTACCACAGCCACGAAACCATTCCCTCCGCCCACCGTTTCCTCCTCCCCGACCGCGATGCCGCCGCCTCATCATCCCTTCTCTACCTCTTCCTCCACACTCCACTTTTCCTTCTCCTTCGCGATCCGTCCATGGCCACCAAGCACACCCCGACGCACTACGTCTTCCTCCTCGGCATCGTTGTCCTGCTCGCTGTATTCCTCCTTGGAGACTATCTCTGGGCCTCCGCCTCCGCCTCCTCTTCCCGCTCCCACGCCTCCTCCTCCGTTCCCTTCTGGTCCAAATCGCTTGCTCTCTCGCTAGGCCGCTCCAATCCTGGGCCAAAGGAGGTGAGATGCTTCTTCAATACGAGTTCTTTTCTGGGGGAATGTGGGTTTGATCGGCATCTTATTCGTTGCTAGTTTCCAAAGTTCCAAATTTTATTGATTTTGGCTTTTGAAATATGGATTATTCTTGGAGGAATTGGTTTGCGTGCGATGCAATTTCGGTTATTTTCTTTTCGAATTTGAGCTCCAGATCAATTGCTGCTGCGATGTCGAAGTTTAATTCTTTTTATTCTATTCTTCTTCTAGAGGATGATATTGCTGTTAGGATTGCTATATTGGTGAAACTAAAGTTACTGTTTCAACTTATTCTTAGAGATGAGTTCAACTGCTTCACCTCCACTTATGAAACGAATGATCATTTCTTACTTACTGTCATATTCTGTTCTGCTATGAATAATATAGTTCATTTATGAAATACGTTTTGGAAGAAGGTTGGATTATTCTTGGAGGAATTTGTTTGCGTGCAATGCTATGTAATGCTGATTATTTTCCAATCGAGTCTGGGCTTCAGATCTATTGTTTCTGCAATAGCAAAGTTTTTTCCTTTTTAAATTCTACAGGATACTAATGTAGGATTGCTATATCGGTGAAACTGAATTGACAGCTTCATAATTATTCATAGGAATGAGTTCAACTACTTCACCTTGAAAAGATTAATCATTCTTTTTATATATATTAGTTCTCACTTAGATATCTTATTCTTCTCTGTTACGAAGCTTATTTATGAGATCTAGTTTGGAAGAAGGGAATAATTCTGTCAGGACTCCTACATGTTGGTTTTTGGAACTCATTCGGCCTGATGATGATTCGTTCAACAAGACAAAGGGATATTAAAGCATTTTAAAAGACATTCAATGCACTTTTAACACCTTCATTCTAGCCTTTACTTTAGAGAAGTTTTCAATTTGGATTTATTCTATCCAATTCAAAGCATAATTTTTCTAGTTTGACAATAACGTCTCTAATTCGCCTAGACCTCTCCAATTTAATTAGTCAATAGTTTGAATGATGGCTGTGATGACTAAAGAATGAATGATTATGCATTCGTTGCATTTGCTTGATTTCTTTTTTATGTTATGGTCTTTTATCCATATACGCTTTCGACTCAGTTTTTTCTTTTTCTCCAACAATTGGTATTTACTAGACAAGCAGAAAGCGCATAATTAATGGACTTTTGTTACATGGTTGTGGAATGTGGATGCTCAAAACTGGATGGTTGAAGGCCCTTGCAGAATGCCATTGCATTTTCATGCTCTGCAATTTATTTAGGCTGACCATCAGCTTCAAGAATCTATGTTTTTTTTGTTTCTTCATTTTTCTTAGTACTACTGTTTTGCCTCTTTGTTCATGTTCTGATTATTAGAATGTGGATTCGACAGAATAATAGTTCCATACTTTTGGTAAGTCCTGCAATCAAATAACCATAACTTTCTGCTTAAGAACAATGTTTTTGCAGCATCTCTATATATGCTTAAATTGATAATCTGTTTCTTCCCTTGCAGCCAAAAACAAATACAAAAGGTCTAAAAGTGTCAATTAAACTTCTCAATGCAACATATACTGATATTCCATCACCTAATTTGGTATGGGAGGAGATGCCTGAAGCACCTGTACCTCGTCTTGATGGGGCTTCTGTACAAATCAAAGATCTGCTTTATGTATTTTCTGGATATGGCACCATTGATTATGTAAGAACATTTGAAATTCCTATATCTTTTTTTCCTTCTCGTAGATTTAATGCATTTATATTTTGCGTTTTTCATTTCTCCATGAAACAATCTTGCCAACACCGGCTATAGTTCTTTTTCATTTTTGCTTAGTGTCTATTCGCTTCTCTATTTAGGCATTAAATGGTGAATTTGTTGCATCACTGCAGAACACACCATCTTATATCTCCTATGAATGGAATTAAATGTCTTACTATTAAACAGATTTCTAATGAAGAAAGTATAGCTGGATTATTAGGATGAACTTGCCCATTGAAAGCTTGAACTATTTTATAGTTTCATAATCTAGTTAATATTTTTGCTATCCACTCGATACTAGCTGGAACATGTTTAAGACTTATGGCCATATCCTTTTGACATTGAAAAGGAATCTATTCAGTGTGACAATAGAGCTGCTGCAGACTTTATATCATGCAGTATATACCTCATGGCATAAATATACAGTTTGATGTCTACTTGCTATCATCTAGTTAGTATTCTTATCGAAAGGACTATATAATGTTACAACTGTTGGACCGATGCGGCCGGGTAGAAGGGGAAGGTTGAATAGCCCTGAAAAATCAAACACAACCCTTTCTCGTACGATTAAGCTAACACATAAAAAATAGATTAAACAGAAAATAAAGCATAAAAACGAGGCACCGAATTTGACTTAGTTACAACCGGGGAGGTTGTTAATCCAAGGATGAAGATCGCACTAAGAGCTCCTTCAGGCGGAGAAGCCTCGTTTACAGCAGTGTAAGCACAGAAAGACAGAAGCTAATCTAAACAGTGGAAGCACACAAGTGTTGTTTACAATTTCTGAACTGATGAAGAGCTTCTGGACCAAGGCTATATTTATAGCCTTGGTCGGGGCGCCTGGAAGGGTTCCGGGCGCCCTGGGGGGGATAAAGTTTAATCTCCCAACGTTCAGATCGCGTAAATCGCGATCTTGGTCAAAATCAGGGTCCGGGCACCCGGAAGCATTCCGGGCGCCCCGGAGCAAAAAGTCAACTGTGGTTGACTTTTTGTCCGGGACCACTTCTCCGTTAAGTCCCCGTTTCGGTCCGGGTCTTCTGCTCCGGATCCGCTTGATTCGGTGATCTCTGACATCCGGAATAGGGCTCACCCGAACCCATCTTCCGGTCTTCTCGAGCGTGCTTCCCTCCGGCTTCTCGTCCCTCGAAATTGCCGCGTGTCCCGTCTCGTCCACCAGCGTACTCATCCGCAGACTTCGTCCCTTGATCGCACCCCGTGCCGACCTTCGCGCTAGCTGCGTCTCTTGCTCCCCGAGCAATCTTCCGCTCCGGCTTTCGTACCTCGGAACCATCGCGCGCACTTCCTTCTCGTCCGCCGGTGTATTCTTCCGCCCTCGGACGCACCGCGTGCCGTCCTTCTCGCTAGCTGCGTCTTCCGCTCGAGTACCTGTGCTCCTAAGCTCCTGCACACTTAGACACAAGGTTAGAAAACAACAGAACCTAACTTAACTTGTTGATCACACCAAAACCAACCTTGGGGTTCCAACAATCTCCCCCTTTTTGGTGTGATCAACCCAAGTTAAGCTAGGGTTAACTAGACAAAAAATAAACTAACTAAATTTACAATTTAGTGCACAAAGATAGAAAAAAAAATAGTTTTAGGCTACCTCCCCCTAGACTTATACTTATCCTTCTCCCCCTTTGATTACAAAAAAATGGGGTTCCAAAAAAATCTAAGGGTTATAGACTTAGAAAAATTATTTAAAAAAAATCTAAGTTTTTAAGAAAGTTAGAAAAATTTTCTAAGTATATATAAAAGCTGAGATTTCTAGTTTCAAGAAAAAAGTTCCTAACTTAGGAAAAAAATAATTTTTGAGAATATTTCTAAGTATATAAATAAAATAAAAAAAAAAGTCTAAGTAGGTAAATTGAAATAAAATGTTTTGAATAACCTTTTTCAAGCACTAATTAATTCTTGTATTAATGCTTCATTAGTAAGTTAATTAAACATTTATTTCAATATTTTGGCTTCCAGGTCGTGGCGAGGCACTAGGCCTTCTTGGTTATTGGAGCAACAACCACTTCCTTAGACAAAGCCTCATAAAGAAATTCTTTATTTAATTTTATCACTTAAAGCGCTAATTTTACTTTTAAAATTAATTTAAGCATGATTTAGGAACCCAATATAGGTTCCAACCTACTGGATTAACTAAAAAGATTTTAGGGACATATTTTCTAGAGATATTTTTAATTTGTCCCTCGTGATTTCTATAATACCAATTTAAATTATTGAACCTTCTAAAATTGGTTTTAGATGAGCAAGCAGAGTTTTTCAAGTTTTCTACTTGAATTTTTAAATTTTGAATTTTAATTTTAATTTTTCATTTTCTAAATTTGATTTATCTAGCATTTCTAACGGACAAGATGTAGCTAATATTGCTTTTAAGTCTTTATTTTCATTTTCTAATCTGCAGCAATCTTTTGTTAAAATTTTAATGAATTTAAACATTTTATTAGGAGGAAGAGATCGTACCTCACTTACCTTGTCGATCTCGTTGTCGGTTTCTCCCCCTGAACTGCTGCTCTCTTCGGACGTGGCTCCCCTTTCATTGATGCTTTCGATGCTCATTTCGGAAGAGCTTGATTCGCAGTCGTCGTCTTGATGACTCGCCATTAACGCGAGCCCGGAGAACTCCTTGACTTCTGATTCCGACGACGTATCGTCCCACGTCGCTTTTAGGGCCTTGCGATTTTGGATAGGCTTCTTACCCTTGTCCTTCCCGTTGTTCTTCAGTTTAGGGCAATTTTCCTTGACGTGCCCTTCTTCATCGCAATGGTAGCAGCGGATGGTTCTTTTCTTTCTTCCCTGCGGATGGTTAGATTTCCTAGATTTACAAATATTTTTAAATCGTCTTACCATCATTACCATTTCCTCGTCGTCGAGAGAAGATTCTGACTCAGGTTCGTCTCTCGAAGCTTTAAGGGCGACATTATTCTTGGGCTCCTTCGGACCTGCACATCTTGACTCATGCACTTCAAAAGTTGAAAAGAATTCGTCTAATGAAATTTTTTCTAGATCTTTTGAAATGTAAAAGGCATCTACTAGTGATGCCCATTTTGAGTTTCTAGGAAAGGAATTTAGGGCATACTTTAGGGAATCTCGGTTACTTACCTCTTCTCCGAGATTCGTAAGTCTGGTGATGAGTTCCTGAATCCTCGAGTGTAGATGTGCAATTGTTTCACCTTCTTCAAATCGGAGGTTTGTAAGCTGGTTACGAAGTAAATCCCGTCTTGCAAGTTTGGCTTCGGATGTTCCTTCGTGTAACTCAAGGAATTTCTCCCAAAGCTCCTTTGTCGAGTTGTAGGTACCGACTCGATTGACTTCTTGTGTTGGAAGTACACTTAGCAGATGAAATTCTGCTTTCTTGTTTGCCACGTGGTCAGCCTGCTCCTTCTTTGACCATTGATTTCTTGCTTTGCACTCTGGTGCTTCATAGCCAAATTCCATTGTTAGTAATAAATCATAATCTGTTTCAAGAAATACCTCCATTCGATTTTTCCAGCTAGCGAAGTCCCCTTCGAATTTTGGTGCGTGGATGTTGGATCCGGCCATCTTGTTGCTTCGTTCGGCGGTTAGTCCTCCTGAAGCGCCTCGGCTCTGATACCACTTGTTGGACCGATGCGGCCGGGAAGAAGGGGGGGTTGAATAGCCCTGAAAAATCAAACACAACCCTTTCTCGTACGATTAAGCTAACACATAAAAAATAGATTAAACAGAAAATAAAGCATAAAAACGAGGCACCGAATTTGACTTGGTTACAACCGGGGAGGTTGTTAATCCAAGGATGAAGATCGCACTAAGAGCTCCTTCAGGCGGAGAAGTCTCGTTTACAGCAGTGTAAGCACAGAAAGACAGAATCTAATCTAAACAGTGGAAGCACACAAGTGTTGTTTACAATTTCTGAACTGATGAAGAGCTTCTGGACCAAGGCTATATTTATAGCCTTGGTCGGGGCGCCTGGAAGTAGACCCGACCCCGGGCCGGGTCTGGCCCGGACCCGGCCCGGGCCCGTAACCGGGTCAACGGGCCGGTTGCCCGTTGACCCGGTTCGCCGGCCGGCAAGTTGCCGGGCCGGTTCATTGATGTAAACCGCGAACCACCGGTTAACCGCGGGTTGAACCGGCGGTCAGCCGCAATTTTTTTTTTTTAAAGGCTTAACCGTGGTTAAGTAATTTACTTGTAATGGAATCGCCGTTAACCGGGTTCGTAGTTGGGAGGGTTTTTAGGTATTTTTTCAACGGTTAGGATCATTTGACCGTTTTTGATCAATGGCTATGATTTAGTGTCCGTTACTTATCAAAACTCTATAAATAGAGAGCTTATTTCATCATTTTCACACATCTTCTCTACTCTTAATCTCATTTTCGTATTCTCTAATCTCTACACGCTTTGCTTTCAATTACAATGGAAGGAGGCCGCGGAGGTGCATCATCTCGAGCAATCATAAATTACAATGGAGGAGGACCCCAACATTCAATCCACCGATGATGAGATCGAGCATCTTCCGAATCCGACACCCGACACACAAGGAAGTACCGATGCAATTACTTCTAAGGTTCGGGAACTTCCTCCTCTAAAATCTTCTATTTTTACTAAACATTTTGAGAAGGTCACTCTTCCGTCGGGAGAAATGCTTGCAAAATGTAAGCACTGCAATGCTTCCCACAAATTCCAAGGCGGCTATGGGTCGTTGAAACGACATGTAGAAACGAAGCACCCGACGGAATATGGACTCGACCGTTCTCAAACACAATTATCAAGATTTTCTTCAACTAGCGGTAGTACCGATTCCAGTTTATTTTTATATTCGGATAATAAATTAAGAGAATCATTAGCTAAATTTGTTTCCGTAGAACATCTTTCTTTTAGTTTTGGATCTAAATGCACATTTGAAGATTTTTGTAAAGAATCTCTTAATCCATGTGCTAAACGTGTTCCTAGGACTACACTTACTCGTACAATTAAAAAATTAGTAAAACAAGGAAAAACGAATTTAATTGATGAATTTAGTAAATTAGATAATAAAGTTTCTTTATGTTCCGATATTTGGAGTGATCATTGGCAAACACATTCATATATGGGTGTGACTTGCCATTGGATCGATAACTCTTGGAACCTCCAAAAAAGATTATTAGCTTATAGAGTTTTTGATGAATCACATAATGCTCATAATATCGCACAATTATTATGTTTAATTTTAGAAGAATATGGTTTAACTCATAAAATATTTTCAATATCATTAGATAATGCTAGTTCTAATACCGCTTGTATAGATGATCTAAAATTTGTTTGTCAACCTATTATTGGAGGTTTATTTTTCATATTCGTTGTTTATGCCATGTTTTAAATTTATTTGTTCAAGATGGTTTATAAGTTTTTGATAGGTATATTAAACCAATTAGATTTGATATTTTTTATTTATGTTCTCATCCATCTATAATGAAACAATGAGGTAGGTTTTGTAAAATTAATGGAATGAGACCTAAAAATTTCCACGTGATGTACCAACACGTTGGAATTCAACATACCAATTATTACAAGATTCATTTCAATATAAAGAATTATTATGTTCATTTTTGCACAAAACACTAATGCTAATATATATTTATTTTCACAACAATGGAATATTTGTAGTAGTATTTGTGAAATTTTAAAAGTATTTAATGATGCAACCGAACAACTTTCCGGTGTTTATTATCCCACTGCTCAATTAGTTTTAGAAAATTTTTCTAATATAGTATTAGTTTTAAATGAACATATTAATAATGAATCTTTATCTCCTTGCATCTTAGCTATGAAAACTAAATGGGAAAAATATTTTTATTTAATTCCTGAAATTTATTTAATTGCATTTGCTTTAGATCCTAGATTTAAATTAGAAGTTTTACAAGAAATGTTAACTTTATATTATGACGCTTTAATTCCAATTAAAGATTCTTCTTCCCCTGATCCAGTTAATATTATATATAATATTAGAATTTATTTATATGATATTTATAATCAATATTATGCAAAATATGGAACACAAATTAATATTTCTGAAATTCAACAAACTACTAGTAGTAATTTAAAACTTACAAAAGCACAACTCTTATTAAAAGAACGGACAAAACGTCCACGGGGATCCTCAAGTTCCACACAGGAACTTGAGAATTATTTTACGACTTCTTTTGATTTTAATGAAGCAGATAGCGAAAACTTCGATATCTTAAAGTGGTGGTCACAGAAGGCTCAAAGCTTTCCCGTTCTCTCCGTGATCGCAAAAGAAATTTTAGCTTGTCCAGTGTCAACTGTTGCTGTGGAGCAGACGTTCAGTGCCGGCGGCAACATATTAGATGAACGACGATCAACTTTGTCTCCCGACTCATTGGAAGCCCAAGCATTACTGGACGATTGGACCAGAGCGGAGAAAAGAATCCAAGGAATGCAACTTTCAGATGACGAAGTTGAAGATTTTGATACTGAAGGAACAAATACGACAGGAACAGGAAATGGAAGTGAATGAAAATGTAAAAGGATAAAAATGTAAAAGAACTACGTGGGCTTTGATTCCCCTAAAGGGATACGTAGGCAACTTAAATAAGTGCAAGCCCTTTTTTTAATAAATTTTAATTTCTAATTTTTAATGTTTAATGTTTAATTTTTAATTTTTAATTTTTATTAACATATTAATCTTGAACCGTGACGAACCGTGAACCGAACCGTGAACCGGCGGTTCTGAACCGTGAACCGTAACCGTCTTGGGCGGTTAAGGTTAAGGGTCGACCTGCCTGGAACCGTCGAACCGGCGGTTCCGAACCGTCGAACCGTCGGTTCCGAACCGTGGTCAGGTCTACCTGGAAGGGTTCCGGGCGCCCTGGGGGGATAAAGTTTTATCCCCCAACGTTCAGATCGCGTAAATCGCGATCTTGGTCAAAATCAGGGTCCGGGCGCCCCGGAGCAAAAAGTCAACTATGGTTGACTTTTTGTCCGGGACCACTTCTCCGTTAAGTCCCCGTTTCGGTCCGGGTCTTCTGCTCCGGATCCGCTTGATTGGGTGATCTCTGACATCCGGAATAGGGCTCACCCGAACCCATCTTCCGGTCTTCTCGAGCGTGCTTCCCTCCGGCTTCTCGTCCCTCGGAATTGCCGCGTGTCCCTTCTCGTCCACCAGCGTACTCATCCGCAGACTTCGTCCCTTGATCGCACCCCGTGCCGACCTTCGCGCTAGCTGCGTCTCTTGCTCCCCGAGCAATCTTCCGCTCCGGCTTTCGTATCTCGGAACCATCGCGCGCACTTCCTTCTCGTCCGCCGGTGTACTCTTCCGCAGCGCCTCGTCCCTCGGACGCACCGCGTGCCGTCCTTCTCGCTAGCTGCGTCTTCCGCTCGAGTACCTGTGCTCCTAAGCTCCTGCACACTTAGACACAAGGTTAGAAAACAACAGAACCTAACTTAACTTGTTGATCACACCAAAACCAACCTTGGGGTTCCAACAACAACAAGATCTTTTTCTTGCCTAATTAGTTACTTTGTTCTGCAGGCCAGCATATGAATATCTTCACTTAAATATCCCTAAATGTTATAGTAATTAAATGATAAAAAATTTATATGGTTATTGTTCTTCACTTTCATGTTTGTCAAATTTAATTGTTACAGAAATGATGAATTTTCTAAGTTGGTTGCACAAATTTAGTTGCTTTCAGTATAATAAGTCTTTTTTTGGGCAGTTACTTTCTGACTTACCCCTAAATTCTGATGTTTCTTTGTTGCTTTCATCCTTTAGGTGCATTCACATTGTGATATATTCAATTTCACAAGCAATACCTGGTGTGGAAGGTTTGATACACCAAAAGCAATGGCAAATTCACACTTGGGAATGGCAACAGATGGTAGATATATTTATGCTGTCACAGGGCAGACTGGCCCACAGTGTAGAGGCCCTACAAATCGCAACTTTGTGTTGGATACACAAACAAAAGAATGGAATGAATTGCCCCCGCTACCTTTTGCTAGGTATGTTCAGTTTAGAACACTATATTTATCATTAATACCTGTGCTTTTTTGGTCCATTACATCAACCATAGAAGAATTTATGTTTTTCTATGGCTATAATTCACTATAAAAAATTGACTAAACATTAAAATAACAAAATTGAACCTTTTGGTTTTCAGATATGCCCCAGCAACTCAATTTTGGAGAGGCAGATTGCATGTTATGGGTGGTGGCAAGGAGGATCGCTATGAACCTGGATTGGAACACTGGAGCCTTGCCGTAAAAGATGGCAAGGCATTGGAAACGGAATGGAGAACTGAGATACCAATACCACGTGGTGGTCCTCACAGGTAGTTTACCATAAAATTGATCGCTACATGTATTATTAAAATTTTAGATATCTGACCCGGGGGTAGGGTGCCATGGTTAAGCCCTCCAATCTATATTGTGTTTGCTTTGAATTGTTATCTTAGATATTCTCGTGGTTCTTTTGTAGTAAAACACACCCTTTAGTTATAATAGCAACCTAACTTAGATTTTTTTTTTTCCTCACACGAGTCAATAGTCTATAACTCAAGAGTGACCTGACAGTTCTTTTCATATTTCTCATGGTATAATGTGCTTTTCCTTCAGGGCGTGTGTAGTTGCGAATGATAAACTGATAGCTATTGGTGGTCAAGAGGGTGACTTCCAAGCTAAGCCAGGATCACCTATTTTCAAATGTTCACGGAGGCATGAGGTACTGATATATTTTCACAATTGACTTGCATCAATTCAAGTTGAGTGACTGTACGTCATTTATACTAAACTATAATAGCTATATGGTACTAAAGTCGTATTTTTACGTTTTCTCACTATATAACAAATGTGCCTTTGCATTGCAAAAGACATTATAGCCATAAGTGATGGATCATGAGGATGCTGTAAGTTATAATAGTGAGTGAGATCAATTTAGAAATTTCTGTTGGATATATATATATATATATATATATATATATATATATATATATGAATGGAGAAGAGGTGAAAGAGAGAAGAAGCTCCATTGTGAATGGAATTTTAGTCTCACATTGGGAGTTTTAAGGTATTTTGGTTGGTTTATATTGATTCACATGATTTGATGAAGTGAACAAATGCATGGAGAGAGACTCTTTCTCACGCGTGGATGCGCAGGGGTGCAAATCTATGGCCAAGATTATACTGAACCAAGTTGGCTCGTGTGCGAGCACGACCTGCGTGCGCTGAATGTTGGACCGATTGAGGCAAAATTTGTCCAAGTGGAACAACCAATATTTTGTTCAAAAAGTCGAAGCTCTCCACCTACATTCCCCTCCTCCTTTGTCGTGCAACTTTTGCTTGACGGAGAGCCCATGATAGCAGTCGGATACCTCTCAGTTCGCCGTGACCATCAGTGCTTGGTGGGAATCACAGTTCACCGTTATATCCTGGGAAATAGACGACTCGAGGAAATCTTGAAGCACAGCTAGAGGTGGGTGAATCTGTTTCAAGGAAACTGCGTTCATCTCAAGCCTCGGTTCACTTGGTCGTAAGTCCTCTTGCCCGACCCTCGTTCAGTCTCTCGGCTGAACACTTGCTCGCCCGGAAGGTCTTCTGCCCGGACGTTCACTTCGCCCACCCGGTCGGCCACTTCATCTGCTCAGGCTGCTAGCTCGCTCAGCCACTCGCTCAGTTCGCTGGGCCGCTAGCTCAATTCGCTCGATCGCTCCCTCAGTTCACTCGGTCGCTCGCCTAGTTCACTCGGTCGCTCGTTCACTCGCTTGGCCGTTCGACCAGTCAGCCTTTTTGTCTTGTCGGATGTACGCCCGTCCGACCGTTCACTCGTTCGGTCATTCGACCACTCGACCCTCTGTTCACTCGGCTGCTTCGCCCGTCCGACCAGAGCTCGCTTGGTCTACTTGCCCGGCCACTCGCTTGGACCACTCGGCCTCTCTGCCTTTTGGCCGCCTTGCCGTCCACAGTAAGGCTAACTGCTCGCTCGACCTGTCTGCCCGGTCGGCCAATCTACTGCTTGCCAGCTCAACCTTTCAGTCCGTTCGGACTTTGCTGCTTGGACTCGGAGCTCGGTCTGCACTCAGTAATTATCAGAAATCAACCCCTGCTGACAGCCTAAGATTATCTGGTCAGGTCATTTCTACAAATAAGTTGAATTTAATTTCATGTAATTTAAATTCGACAAAGTCCCAGATTATTTTTTCCAACAATTTCTTTTAAAATTTTAGACTAAAAAAAGTTTAAAACGGTCTTAAATTGATCCCCAATTGTCAACGGATTTAAATATTTGTAGCCTTGCTCCGAGATCTACGGATTCCATGCAATCTATCAAACATAGTGAGGATTTTGATAGCTAGATGGTGGTGTTTCTTAATGTCGTTATTTCTCTTGTCCAGGTGCAATATGCTGATGTTTACATGCTGGATGATGGAAAAGAATGGAAGCAGCTACCTCCGATGCCAAAACCAAATTCCCACATAGAGTCTTCTTGGGTACTTGTCAACAACTCGATTCTTATTGTTGGCGGCACAACATTGAAGCACCCTATCACCAAAAAGATGATTCTAGTTGGTGAGGTCTTCCGTTTTGATCTACATACCCTGGTAAGAACAATTGTCTCTTTCTTGTTGCTTGAAAACTGCATTTTACATGTTTTATCCAGGAATTGGATACAAGTATTAAAACCTGACTGAAAACTATCCCTTTTGCACCATACATGGAAATTTGTAAAATGTTTTTGGCTTTTGGAAAAATGTTTTAACATGTTGATTTTTTTTTTGTTTGCTATGTTAAGTCATGAATAAATGCTTTGTACATCTCTCTGTGTTTATTTTCACATAAGAGGCTGCCTAGCAAAGCCCACAATCAACCTTATGTATAACTCTCCTCTAGCTAATTAAAAATCATCACGTAGCATCTTCAATATTTCTTTGATTGTCTGTGATTACTGTCACAATCCACTTGAACAACAGAACTTCCTCATTAATTTAGCAAATCTCTACTGAAACCCAAGCATATAACAATTCATCATTCTAAGTTTAAAATTCTCTTTCATTTGCTCACAACTCACCTTCTAAGACTGTACTAGGATGTCAAATTATTCTATTTACCATGAATGTGTTATGTTGTATGATGTTAACTTACTCTTTTGTGATTCTAATATGCACAGAAATGGTCAGTAATTGGGCGCTTGCCATTCCGCGTCAAGACTACTTTGGCTGGTTACTGGAATGGTTGGCTGTATTTCACATCCGGTCAGCGGGACAGAGGGGTAGACGATCCCTCTCCAAGGAAAGTTATTGGGAGCGTGTATAGATCTAAAATAATCTTGTAACCACAGGATTGTTTAGATACCCATAAATTGGTCTTAAAATAAGGTCATTTAATTGTATATTTTTTAATTCAACCATTTGTATGTCCAAGTTAAATCTTCTAGGTATTTTCTGGCCTTTCTCTTCCTTGTGCGAAGGGGGGGAAGGGGCAAATGCATATAAATGTTTCATTTACCATCTCAGAATCTCATAAAATGTTTCAAGTTTTGTATCAGTAGAAGTTGTTCTAATTTGGAATTGCAGTGTTCATATGCTTGTAGTTGACTGGCACATCCTCATCTTTCAAAACTGATTACTTAGACAAGTCAATGCTAAGCTCAAATGATAGATTTTTCTATTTTTGGATATAAACATGAATTTGGAACACACTTCTTATGAAATTATTATTCGCTTTGTATCTTGTGTAGCTATTGTTTACATCATTTCAAGTAGTCATCTTCTTGCTTTGTTATTGTCGAAGAATATAGTGTTGTAGTTCTATAGACTGAATCATTGCACAAGTCATTTTTCATGCTTTCTTCAAACCTCTATCAAAGTTATAGTCGATTAAATATTGATATAAGTTTTCATTACTAATTATGAAATTTATTAATGTGATTTGTGATTAAAATATCTTACCTATCAAAGTTATACAATCCCAGCCTTTGTCATTGTTGAAGAACATCACATTATATTTTAGCATAGATTTTAAGTTCTAACTATGAAAATTACTAGTGTTATTAGTTCCAACTATGCCTTAACCATTATCAACAAATGTAGTATTATATCTATATGCTGGTGCAATCCTCCTTCGGTCGAGGTTGACCAATTTGATTAAGCCTGGGTTGATCCGTGCTTGAGTTTTGATGTTTGACTATATGTGAGAGAAAAGTCAAGTAGGTAAAGGGAAGACCAGATACTTGACTGGAAAGTCCTAATTGGAGGTTAGACAAAGCAACGAGAAGTCAGTTAGGAACTAAGCAAATGGAAGTCCTAGCAGTGGAAGACCTAATTTGGAACTAGACACCTAGTTGAGAACTAGGTAATGGAAGTTCTAGCAGGGTTAGACAAGGATAAAGTCTACGTGGATTATAGAGGAGCAAACACTTGGTAATCGAAAGTTCAACGGAAAGATTAGCAAGGGAAAAGTCTAGGTGGATCAAGGAGAATCAGACACTTAGTGAGGAAGCTTTAGTAGATCTAGGTTGACCATATGCTAGATAATGAGAAGTTCCAACAAATCACGGATGACTGGATGTTGAGTAGAGAAAATCCTGGTATGTTAAGGTCAACTGGATACCAGACAATACACTAATTTAACCTTGGAAAGGTTGAATTTAGGGTTACCAATGTCTCAATCGATTGACAAACTCTAAATTCAAAATTTCAGATTTTACTATTTAGATCGATTGACATAATCGCCAATCGATTGGGAGGTTGATTTGTGAAAATAGAAGGGGCTAAAATCGATTGAGACAATCGATCCTAACAATGTCAATCGATTAGGTAGTGTTCTCTCCATGAATAGAAAGGCATAGAACAATTAGGGGATAAAGCAATCGATCAAGTTAATCAATTGGATGTATTTTCGCGTAAGAACAAAAAGCCTCGGAAGTGATTGGGGCAATCAATTAGAGGTTAACTAATCGATTGGTTTGGTGAAAAGAGACGTTCTGTAAGTTTAAACGGTCTTATCCAATGTGACAAACAATTGGGGGTAAGACCAATCGATGAGAGGTGTTTTCTAGCTCGAAAGAAATTCTAGAAAAGGGGGTTCCATGAAGTTTTGAAGATGTTAGTTCTTGAGAGTTTGGGAGATAAGTGATGATGCATTTCCTACCACCAAGAGGCAATTCAAAGTAAGAAAAGAGCAAGTAAAACAAGGTTTATTATTATAAAGTCATTTTCAATTATATTTGTCTATGCATTCTCATTTTCTTATTGTACTCTTGTAAGAATAATTTGTACGAGGCATTTCCACCTCCGAAAAATTTATGAGAATGAGACATTCATATTGGAACTGTAAATGTGAGAAGTGGATCCTTGAATTAGTTACTTCAAAGAGATATATACCAAGTAAAATTCAAGTGTTTTCCGTGCAACATCAAAGTTGAAGAAGTGAAGCAAGCTATGTAATTCCCCCTCTAGCTCATACATGTCCTAACATTATAGATTTATTAAGACTAGCTAAAGAGCCACTTTTGGTGTTTTCTTAGAATCTCTAACCTTGACAAGCATTACTTGAATGGTATAATAAGTTTAATGTTTTCTAATATTTTCAAACTAAATAGTATAATTTATTAAGGGGAAAAATTCCTTACAAATAGTTTTGTTTTTTCCAAAATTTTGATCTAATATTTAACTCCATACGAGCTTCAAACTCCTCGACAAAAGGTGTTTTTTAAATCAATAGCAATCAACTCATATAACTTAGAACCAAAGGCCAATATACTCGAATTAGAATAATAAAAGCATTTCGATTGAAGTAACATTGAAATGTTACAAAAATAGATTTCACATTGTTTTAGTCTCTTTTAAAAAGCTTTTATCCAAAATTATTAATTATGCAAATCTCAACTACATTCTCCCAACTCCTTTGAAAAAAAGAGTTTAGATCTTTAATTCTAGATCATCCACTGAAGGGTACAATAAGATTAGAAAGGAAAAAAAAAAATACTTTTACGATATATTAACTAAAATTAATGAATTTGATATTGGCATGGCATCAATGATTAATTTGGCCAGTCCTTTCGAATCTCGAAGTAGTAGTTCATATCCAAGTAGCACTTGCCATCATCATCCACAAACTGAAACAAACATAATAATAATAATAATAAAAATCTAAAGATATATTCCTCAAAAAAAAAAATGTTTACCTTCGTTTTCGCACTGTAAGATCCCCTTGCAAAGTAACCAGCAGGAGTCGTCTCTTCTTCTAGTTCATATGTGTAAGGCTCCTTTTGTGGACTAAATGTTCCCAACATCACTTTATTATTCTCGACTAAACAACGAGAACATATCCATTTTTCAATCGAGAATAGTTAGAAAAAAAATACAATTTAAAAGTTTTCCTTGATTATGAATATTCACCAAAAAAATTGTAAGACTTGATTACCTTTTACTCCGGTTTTCCAAACAGTGTTAGTGTATCTAAGACCAGAAACAATGTTATTAGTGACAGTGAAGGAAAATTTGAGACGATATCGACAACCATCCTTGAGTGCGAATGCGAAGCCCTTTGAATCAGGCGCAAAGGGAATTGGCAAAACTAGATCGTCGCGATCGGGGCTCAATATGGTCAGCTCCTGAAACTCCACATTTGGCTCAAGTATCTCTGGAAACATATGTAAACATGAATAAAGAACTTTGAAAGAACAATATAATGAAATGAAGAATGAAAAAAATTAATCCTTAGTAAAATACCCCCGACATCATTAAGATCTACACTTCCAAGGAGTTGCTCCTTCCACTTCCTCAAGCTCTCGTCGTCCTATAGTTTCCATGAGAAATGCTATTTCATCATTGAACTTTCGATATATATTGAATATATAATATGAACAATTGTATGCAAATCAAATAAGCACCTTATCCATCTCCAATTGTTCCTTGAGCCCAATTTGCGGGCCGAGCAAAATAGCTCGCTTCTCATCATCATCATCGCCGCCGCAATCATCCTCGGAGACAATCGAGGTAGAGCTTAGCTTGCGAGAGATCTTGTCCTCATCGTCAGTGTTATGTCCGCTCTGGGCACTAGTTTCCTTCTCCTTATCCATGGGTACCAAAATGACAATGGAGACCTATCGAGTCCTTTTGGTCTTCTCCTCTGGTGCCTAACATTTAATGAATACGCATAGTGCAAGGAGAGGTGAGGGAGGAGAGGAAGAAGAGGCTTTTGGAGGGAGAGAAGGAGGTAGATTTACGACAAATGGAATGATTTCAGTGATGGAAATCAGGAGAGCCATTGGTGAAACATGAGTAAGAAGTGGCTATAAAGGGTCTCTACATGGGACAAGTGGTAGGAGGGGAAACAATTCAATCTCCCTTTTATTTAATATTTTAATACTATCCTAAAATATATTTTAATTAACATTTCAAATTATTGAAAATAAATATTTGAAACAAATACTTTAAAGTTTTTGTAACATTACGTGAGTAAACTCAAATGACTAGGATACCATTCTATTAAAAATCATTTAAATTTAATTTAGTGTTTGATAGTTAAATCAAAGTGGTTTATGAAAATTAAATCAATTTGGTATTTAATTAAAAATAGAATAAATTAAATTAAAATTAAAATAATTATATTAATGATAATAATGAGTTGAAAATATATATGATAAATAAATATAATTTATTTATCATTTTTAAATTTTAAAATAAATTTATATACTTTAATAAGATAATTTGATTAGGATTTTAAAAAGCATATTTAAACTATCTCATTTAAGTTAAAATAAAAAATCTATGTTACTGTGTCACCTCACCCGTGCTCGTCGCTCATCGATCACTGCTCGTCGCCATTGCACCCCTCATGGCTTCACCAGCAAGCTCGCTCATCAATGTTATCGTTGTTGTCCGCCACCGACTGATGCCTTCCTCTCTTCGTTGGACCACTCACCATTGCCGCTCCCCTCATGGTGTCACCCGCGCCGCTCATGCATCCATGTTACCGCCTCTGCCAGCTGGGGGTCGACGCCTTACCCTTTTCGTCCCTCTCCACAAACCGTCAACATCGTCTCCTCGCATCCCCTCCAGTGTGGCTGCCTGTCGAGATGCCGATGATGTCAAGTTCTGGTGTCACATTCTAGATCATTTGTGGTATACAATTGTGTTGATTCCACCGATACTTTACGATTCTAACAATTCTGTTTCGATTTAACAAATCCTCGATCGATCTAAATAGTAGGATCGATCCGAATCGATTTCCTCCTTCTCGGATAGTACGATCTTACGTGTGCACTGCACTTGTGTACATCTAGTGTAATTTTTTTTTAAACTTAGGGTGTATACCTTAGGTATGAGGATTTAAGGTTTAGGATGTAATATTTAGGATTTAGGAAGTAAAAAAATGATACACTAACAAAGGTGTATTCAATCAAGATACTAAATGATTTTCATTGGCTTTTATTTTAACGATAAATTTTTGTAGAGTTGATAGATTTTTATTAACTTTTATAGAATCTCATATAGTTGTTAAAAGAATAGTTCTATAAACTTTTTTTTGCAATACTTTTATAGACATTTGTAAATTTCATGAAAATTTATCATTTAAGGGGGTGTATTCAATCTTGAAAAAACATAGACAGTCATAGTCTCACACAATATTTATTTTCAAACAAAATGTAAAATATCTAATTAAATTTATTTTTTTAAATAAAATAATAAATAATATACTTGTCCATAATTTTTTTTTAAACTTTTTATATTTTTATCTTATTTTGGTTAAAAACTAAGAGAAGATATTGTCTCACTTTTAAAAAAAACTTTAATAATATAATTTTAAATCCAACAATATTATAATAATTTTAAATGTTTTTATTTATAATTTTAATCTAAATTATCATGAAATATTGGTCGATCCTTTAATTTGGTCAAACTTTAATAAAATATTGAATTAATAAATTTGATTAGTAATAAAATTAATAATAATATTATTAATTTGATTAGTAATAATATTATTAAAATAAATAAATATAAATATATAAAATTTATTTAGGAATTTTTAAATTTTAATAAATTTTATAGAATATTTTTAGGTCGAATTTCATTAGACTTTATTAAATTATCTGTTAATTAAGTTGAGAATTAATTTAATTTATTAATATATATTTTATATTAAAACCTAATGTATCAAGTTTCTCTTCCCTATATGCACAGCGCCGCCATCTAAATCGACTTTGACCTGCTCGCAAGTAGCCGACGGAAGCATTACCGACCACCTTAAATAATTTTTCTATTTGTTTTCCTCTTTTCTGACGCATTGCAGGTTTCACTGGATGACACTCATTGTTTCCCATCACGAGCAACCAGAGAAAAAATCTCCGCCTATAGTCCACCGCCGTAAGCCGCCATCGGAGAAAAGGCTGCAAGCGGCTGCTGCTCCGTTCCAGCCGTTCCGATCCATTCTTTTACCGTTATAACGTCGAAGAACGGTATTTCAGAAGACTCTCAGCTTCGCATGAAATGCATGTTGAGAGGTTGATATAGGCTGCCGAGAGATTGAACAAGGATCGGGCCTTAAAGATCAAAAAAATAATCAAAATCAAGAAGTGGGAAAAGAAAAGACTTATTTGTAAAAAATTAAAGCGATTTGAAGTCAAGGGTGAAGAGAAGACTTTTTATTTTATTTTTAAAATTATACCAAGTATTTTGAAGAGATCTTATTGGTTAAAATTTATATCCAAGGATTTCTAAACATCCATGAAAATCTATTGAAACTTTGGATATCAAAAGATTTTCATAGAGTTTTAAAAAGTCAAGTTTAAATACCACATGACTTTTTAAAACTCTATAAAAATCTAATTTGGATACTACTAGATTTCTATAAAGTTTATAAAAATCTAGATTGAATACACTTAGACTTTTAAAATCCACAAAAGTCATTCAAAATAATTAAAAGTGGAATATTGAATATATATATATATAGAGAGAGGATTGATATCCTACGCGCTCGCACAGTGTGCGACTGTGCACGCGCAGGATATCAATCGATTTTTTTTTAATAGTTTAAATTAAAAAAATCAATTAAAAAATAAATATTTTCTTATATAAATTTCTAATACATTAATATATCCCCTCAACATATTACAATACTCAATAAATACTTAAATTTATTTTATTTTAAATTTTTTTAAACCAAATACTATAACATAATTGGGAAGACTGAAAGCCTACAGATAAAATCTAAAAAAATAACTTAAAAACTATAACCCAAAGCCTGAACCCTAGAAATAAAATTTTAAAAAAATATTTTATTTATTAAAAAAATAAACATTTCTTTATATAAATTTCTAATACATTAATATATCCCCTCAACATATTACAATACTCAATAAATACTTAAATTTATTTTATTTTAATTATTTTTTTAAACCAAACACTATAACATAATTAGAAAGCCTAAACCCTATAGATAAAATCTAAAAAAAATAGCTTAAAAACTATAACCCAAAGCCTGAACCCTAGAAATAAAATTTACAAAAAATATTTTATTTATTTTTTTAATTAAAAATTTTTAAAAAATAAAATGTGTGATATCCTGCGCGCGCACAGTCACGCACTGTGCAGGCGCGCAGGATATCATTTTAATTCAAAATTAAAAAATAAATAAATAAAAAATAAAACAAGTGATATCCTGCGCGCGCGCACAGGATATCAAAACTTTATATATATATATATATATATATATATATATATATATATATATATATATATATATATATATATATATGCGGATATATGGAGAAGGGTCCAAAGGGAATTAAGAAAAAGAGGAAGGGCATTTCCGTCATTTGGTAGGTTAGGCTTGAAGGGGGAAGCACTGTTCACCAGTGGGGGAGGGGGGCTTCGTTTGGGTTTGGCTACTGCCGCCAGGAGGATTTTGTTCGTCCTCTCAAGCTCCTCGCCGGCGCGTCGGCGTTGACGCCGACCTCCTATGCTCTACCTCTCCTCTCTTCCCCTCTCCCTCTCTCCGTAGACGCCGGTTCACCGGAGGAGAGTTGTCCTCTGCTTCGGTCTCCAGGCGGACGGCGAGGAGCACCACCACCGTTACCACTAGCACACGCCGCCGTCGCCCACGGGCACCGCCACCGCCTCCTGCGACCATCGCTGTCTCTTCTGTTGATACAATCGACCTAGGATTAAATAGGTGATCTTTGTTTTTGATGTGTATGTCAAAGGGTTTAAGTTAGACTTTACATTGGTTCTAATATGTACTTAAGTTGTGCAGGACTTGGTAGACTGCACAATCTTGGAAAGTTTCATGGCTCATGTTCATCCGATGGATTACGGACAAAAAGCAAACGGAGTGAAGGGAAGTGAATCTCTAGGCAATGTGAAGGATGGCACGAAGATTAGCTGCAGGCTTGAGTGTATCTGAGGGACAAAGGCTGAGGAGAAAGACTTCAAGGGTAACTCCGGACACCAGTCGACTGATGCAGTTGACTGGGAGTGAACAGAGACATTCTGTTTGCTCGGTCCACAGTCACCAGTCGATGTATAAACAATTCGAAGTGTGATCCTTCTTTTCCTACTTGATCTTTGGTAGTCCCTTTACTAGCTCCATCTTGGCTACCTTGGCTATGTTTCTCATGTTGATGTGTCCAAGTCTTCTATGCCATAACCATCCTTCCTCTTCTTTTGATATTAAACACTTAATAGGAGGATTAGAAGCATATGAAAGATCAATATAATAAAGATTTGCTTTTCTAAATCCGTTTAGCACAACATTCTCAAAATTTTTATGCTTAACTAAACATTTATCGGGATGAAACTCAACATTATATCCGGCATCACATAATTGGCTAACACTAAGCAAATTAAACCCCATACTTTTAACCAATAGGACTTTATGAATAGTAATTTTAGATGATACCTATCTACTAGTCGAGGATATAGAGTATACAACAAAAGGACTCAAACAATTGAGGAATCATCCAATGTTGAGTTTGATGAATCCACTAGTACTTACCCTAGGAAATCCCCTATTGATCATATAAGTGAACCAAATCAAGACGTTACTCAAGGATTACAAAATCTACATTTAGGGGGTATTGATCAAGGGGGAGGAAGAGATGATTCGAATGATGAAAGAAACAATGTAAACAATGATCCTTCCAAAGATGATGATTCTATAACCTCAAGGATCTTAAGGCATCATCAAGATCATCCTATTAATCAAGTAGTTGGAGATGTTGCACAAGGGGTAAGGACTAGGTCATACTTTAGGGATCACACTAGTCAAATTGCACTAATATCACAACTTGAACCAAAAACAATTGATGACGCTTTGCTTGATACGGATTGGATTCTAGCAATGCAAGAAGAGTTGAATCAATTTGAAAGAAGTGATGTATGGGAGTTGGTTCCAAGACCAAATGATAGTACAATTGTCACAACTAAATGGGTCTTTAGAAACAAGTTGGATGATCAAGGGAGAGTCACTAGGAATAAGGCTAGGTTGGTAGCTAGGGATTTCAATCAAGTGGAAGGACTTGATTATGATGAAACATATGCTCCGGTAGCACGATTAAAGTCCATTCGGATACTATTAGGATATGCCGCCTATATGAGGTTCAAACTTCACCAAATGGATGTAAAATCGGCTTTTCTAAATGGGTTCATTAAGGAAGAAGTTTATGTAGAGCAACCACCCGGATTTGAGAATATGAATTATCCGAACCATGTTTATAAACTTAAAAGGCATTATATGGTTTAAAACAAGCTCCCTAGGCTTGGTATGAGAGACTTTCATCTTTTTTAATCTCTAAGGGCTTTCGGAGGGGAACAATTGATCCAACATTGTTTTTAAAGTCTAAAGATGAAGACATTTTCATTGCCCAAGTCTATGTTGATGACATAATCTTTGGCTCAACAAACAATGACCTTCTTCATGATTTTATTCAACACATGGAAAGCGAGTTTGAAATAAGTCTAGTTGGAGAATTAAGTTTCTTTTTGGGGTTACAAGTAAAACAAACTAATGAGGGAACCTATGTGTACCAATCCAAGTTTGCTAAAGAACTTATCAAGAAATTTGGATTGGAAAATGCTAAAGGAGCAACTACCCCTATGGGGACAAACACCAAGATAGATGGTGATCAAGAAGGAAAGTTAGTGGATCCAAAGCAATATAGGAGCATGATTGGTAGTTTGCTATATCTAACCGCTAGTAGACCGGATATATTATTCGCAATAGGAATGTGTGCAAGATACCAATCATGTGCTAAAGAGTCACATTTAGTAGCGGTAAAAAGAATTTTGAGATACATCAAGAACACTCTCAATGTGGGGCTTTGGTACCCTAGAACTAGAAATTTTGACTTAATTGGGTATACCGATTCTGATTATGCGGGTTACAAATTGGATAGAAAGAGTACTAGCGGTGGATGTCAATTTCTTGGACCTTCTCTTGTAAGTTGGAGTAGTCGAAAACAACCTTGTGTGACATTGTCCACAACCGAGGCCGAGTATGTGGCAATGGGTGGTTGTGTAGCCCAATTGCTTTGGATGATGCATATCTTAGAGGATCATGAGCTACATTATTCCAAAGTCAAGGTCTTATGTGATAATGTGAGCACCATTAATTTAACCAAAAATCCAGTACATCACTCTAGAACAAAGCACATTGAGGTAAAACACCACTTCATTAGAGATCATGTGACAAGAGGAGACATTGAACTACTTTATGTTGAATTCAAATCTAATCTTGCCGATATTTTTACCAAACCTTTACCCGAAGCGGAGTTTATCTCTATTAGAAGAGAGCTTGGTTTGTGCCTTGTAGAATAATAGATTTAGCTTTTCATGATCACATAAATTCAAAAGCTAAGTACATACTTGAATGCATCTCACAACGACCTAGGATGACTTGAATGTATTTAAACATGATGTGAGATATTAAGAAGATGCATTTGGCTCATCATGTTAGTTATGATGCATTATTGTGAGCCAAAATGACATCTAGAGATATCAATCCTTCATTGGAGCAATCATTGGGAAGACTTGTGCACAATCAATGTGCTCTTTGCTCCTAGATTATGATTGGAAATTTTTGAAACAAATATGGCCATGAGGACATCAATTTATAAATTCGTTACAAAATTATCATATAAATGACTCCTTGAAATGTACTCAGATTTGGCTAGGTAAATCATTCTAAGGAAAAACTCAAACTAGTACTTTGGCTCAAGGTTCTATATTTGTAATCTTAATGGTTATTAAGTTTGTATCTATTTTATAGGTTGGCTTGTATCCAATTGGATACCTATTTTTCCCAAGTAAATATTCACATAACAGATCACTCCACGAATTTTGGGCATTTTTAAAGGTCTAGAGAATATCTAGTGATTTTTCAAAACTCGGTTCCTGATTCTTCCATCTGCGTGCCAGTCCCCTGTCACTGCATTAGTCGACTGGGTCAGTCGACTGATGCAGTCGACTGGTAGCACTATTCGACCATACAGAATGGTTCTGTAGGTTTTTATTCTGGGGTGCAGTCGACTGCTAAAACATGCAGTCGATTGCAGCAGTCGACTGCATGTTTTAGCAGTCGACTGATGCCCTCGATTTTATATAAGCCGCCAGATTGGGGCGGCAGCAGAAACCCTAGTTTTTTCGCCGCCGCCCGCTATTTCTCGCCTCCTACCCCTTCTTCCCGACATCCTCCACCGTTTTGGGGCTCCAAATACTCTTCCAAGCTTTTGGATCCGCTCTCCCTCCCGTTCCTTCTCTCATTTGCCGCCTGGAACAAGGTTTAGCCACCCCCTCAAGGTTTGGGTTGCGGTTCCTGCCATTTCTCTGTCGTTTGACGATTCCCCGGCACAATGGAGCGTCGGTAATACCTTCTTCCTTGTTTGTTCTGTTATGTTGTGGTTGATTCTTGCCTAAAGTCTTCTATGTGTTGTTTCCTTGTTGTTTTCCTTCATGATTGACTGGTACTTGGCATGGTTATTGCATATGCATGGTTTAGAGTTAGGCAAAAGCGTCCGAGTGAAGCGGGAACCTCTCGGCAGCCCACTCGGCAACCCCCTCCGGCGCCTTCTGGAGGGCGGTTTCCCTCTACGGCTTGCCGAACTCGGTTTGAGAACACCAACTTCAAAATGATGAGTTGTCGCTATCTCAATCGTCCATATTTCACTAGAATTGCCCCCGAAATCATTGACATCAATGTGCATTATGGTTTAGAAAAGTTATTTCATTGCACAACTACTGTCAATTTAGACCTCTGTAAGGAATTCTATAATAATCTGTGTCCATCTAGTACTGAGGGTCATGCATATGTCACTATGGTTGGCGGGACATCCATTAGCTTCACCCCTGAAATATTGAGGTCATTCTTAGGGTGTAGGCGGTCTACTAGTACCTTTACATGCTTTCCTCAGGTTGAGGAGTCTCTATCTGATACACTCTCTCATGTCTCTGTTGATCTGATTCATCAGTATTATTTCCATGTTCCTAGGCCTCCACTTAAATGTATTTTTGATGCCACCCGCATGTCAGCCCCCAGTTACGTTCTCTATAAGGTTGTCATTGCATGTCTCCTGCCCATCGTGACCAAAGGGCAAGCCAAAATCCGTCTTCCTCATCTAGTTATGATGTATGCTCTAGAGCAGCTTCTTGATATTGATATTGCTCTTCAGGTCTATGAGTCTATCATCCACTTCTCTAGACCAGTCCAGGGGAAGCTATACATGCCCTTCTGCCATGTCTTAACATCATTTTTCGTGCATAAAGGGATAGATGTCACTAGGGGTGCCTTGCATCAGTTGTCTAAGGACTTTGATCAGTTAGGACCTCGCTAGATGTCTTTAGCCCAGATTGAGCCACGTGACGGTGTTATGGTGTGGCGTCGCCGCCCTGGCCAGGATGATTCTAATTCTGATGAGGATGCAGAGGATGTTCCTGTTCCTGCTGCAGAGCCAGCACGTGCTCCAACATCTTCCTGCGGCCACTATCGCTGCCGCCTCCTGTGACCATGGCCGCCGGCTGCCACCGATGCCTCCTCCCGCGGCCACAGCCATCGCCTCTTGCGACCATGGCCGCCGGCAGCCACCGATGCCTCCTCCCGCGGCCACAGCCATCGCCTCTTGCGACCATGGCCGCCGGCAGCCACCGCTGCCTCCTCCCGCAGCCACAGCCTTCGCCTCCTGCGACCATCGTCGCCGGCAGCCACCACTGCCTCCTCTCGCGGCCACAGTCGTCGCCTCCTACGGCCATCACCGCCGGCAACCACCGCTGCCTTCTCCCACGGCCACAGTCGCCGCCTCCAGCGGGTGTCGCCTCCGTTAGCTGTCGTCGCCTCCTCCCGCGGTCATAGCCGCCGTCTCCAGTGGACGCCTTCACCCTCCGGGTGGTCACCGCCTGCGCACCGTTTGTTTACTCCGACCTTCGAGTCGAGATGGGGTTCCGACCAACGAGTCGTGTTGTGTTTCTCTATTTATATTGCTATCATGCTTGTGAGTTACTTGTATCATCCGCCCTGCGAGCTGTCATCATATCCTGACCTATGAGTCGTTGTAGTATTCCGGCTCAGGAGTCCCCGTCCTATTTCGACCGACATGCCGCCTCTTGGATCCATGCTGCACCAGATTTCATGTCGTCTCCCCCTAGATTCGGCTCCTCAGCTGTCTCACACCTCTCTACTTGTCCAAGCCGCTACAACTCGATTAACACCGTGATCAGCTCACCGACCCATCCGAGGGCGCCTCCTGGGGCCAGGGTACGTCATCGTACTCATCCTACATTTACTTCATTGTTGTGCTATTATTTGATTGCTTATACATTTGTGGGACCCGCCTCGAGCATCGGGGTACCAAGGACCGGGGCAACTCGGTCGCTGGCTACAGGTACTGCTGACCAGAGGACTTTTGACGATTTAATCAACACAGAAGACAGCTCACCAGCCGGGTCACGGACATGCGGTCAACATTCCAGCCACGTCATTTCGGCAGTTCCGTCTTCTCAGATTCCCGACAGGAACATATATATATCTTAGGCAAAAGCATGGAAGCCGACGTAGCAGTAGGGGTGGGCCCCCACCCCCGTGATTTATCCTCTTTTAAAGAGTATGGTGTAAGTACCCCGGATTAGTTTTAATATAGTCAATCAAGTTAAGTTAGGTCTTTTTGTGTTTTGATCTTTGTGTCCAAGTGTGATGGAACTTAGGAACATAAAAAATCGAACGGAAGATACAATGGAGGAGAAGGATGGCATAGGGAGTAAGTTGACGAACTCAGTGCATCCGAGGGACGGGAAGCTTCGAAAAAGTACGCCGATGGAGCGAGATGGATGCGCACGGTGTTTTTTAGGGATAAGAAGCCGGAGCGGAAGACTGCTCGAGGACAAGGCAGGAGTTGGGTTTGGGTGAGCTCAACTCTGGATGACTGAAAAATCACCCAAGCAACCGGAGCGAAAGACTAAAAAAGTCAACGCAGTGTTGACTTGTCCAGGTGCCTAGACCATTTCCGAGCGCTCAAACTGTCTGGGATCAAACCAAGCGCCTCATTGAATGGATGGCGTTCAGGTGACATCAGCAGCACCCTGGGAGCCTGGACCGGTCCAAGCGCTCGGACATTGATAAAGTTTTATCATCGCACCATTGAATAGTTGTTGCGAGCATATAAGGCGCACAATTGGGGGTACCCGGAGTGGGTCCAGGCACCCGGAGATGCCACGCCATCAAAATGGCTAGATCGACCAAAAGGTTATAAATAGAGCACTGGTCCTCTTCATCTCATAACAACACTTGTATTCAAGTATCAAATCTTTGTTTTTATTTTCTGTGCTATAAATCATTGTACGGGGTTTCTCCGCCTTTGAGAGTTTGCTCAAAGAAAGAGTATTGATAGTGCGCTTTACTTGTCTTGAATTAGCAACCTCCTGGGTTGCAAACCATGTAAATCCGGTAGCCTCATTTCATTTTATGCAATTTATTTCTAATGTTTTTTAATCAAATTCGAAAGTTTTGAGAATGATATAATTGTTATTTCAGGTAATTCATCTCGCTCTTGCCGGCCGCACTGGGACCTACATATGGGATCGCCCAGAAGGGGTCGATAAAAGGATGGGTTCTAAAATGTGCAAGTGGGCCACCGTCCCATGTGCAACTGAGGGGGGGGGGGGGGCTCACACCCACTCTACATTATATATAAAAACTAATCTTTTAGAACTCATCCTTGTTAGTGGCCCTTTAGAAAAACCCCATTTGTCCCAGTGCATTGACCCTTTCCATGGAAGAAGGCAGATACCCAATAAGATATTTTACACCCGTTAAAAATTGACTTCAAAATCTTTTGAAACAATCATATGTAGGATCGTATGCATGTGAAAGAGAGAGAAGGGGTGAATCACGTATATTTTAAAAATAATTTTTTTATCGAACTTTTAAAAATGAAGTACACGGTGGAAAATAGTTAAGTAAAGAATAAAACTAAAAACTAAAAATAACGACATGATCAGATTAATTGGTTCGGAGCCTTCGATAACTCCTACTTCAAGACTCATGCTCCTTGAACCTATCGATGATCAATCCACTAATATTCTCTATCGGTAAACTCCTGACAAAGTAATCGAGAACAAAGAGAAGAATAGGAAAGTCTAACAACCCTACACTTCCTTAGCAATAAAGTAAATGATTTTATATTAAATCGTTACCAACACAAGGATGGAGAAGTCATCAGTTGGTCTGCAGTAGTCGAGTGGAGCAACATTGTAGGACAACAATAGAATGAAGTTAGACCAGCAGAATGATCGTGAATAAGCGTAGAAATGTTGTAGAAAATTTATGTCTGAGGCTACTATTCGAAGCTCCTTTTATAGACATTTCTGGGCACCTGTGTTGAACCTCGTAGTTATTTTGATGTAATCAACCAAATTTGGTTGGGTCCTATTTTATTTTAATCCCTGTGTCTAAGTGTGCAGGAGCTTAGAAATGCAGGAAGTCGAGCGGAAGACGCAGCTGGCAAGAAGGACGGCACGGGAAATGAGCCGACGGGCTCGGTGCGTCCGAGGGACGAAAGAGCTACGGAAGAGTACACCAGTGGACGAGAAAAATGTACACGACGTTCGAGGGACGAGAAGCCGGAGAGAAAGCCTGCTCGAGGAGAAAGCCGAAAATTAGGTTCGAGTGAGCCTTATTTCGGTTGTCCGCAATCACCCAAGCGATCAGAGCTTTGGAAGAAGAAAATGAGTGAAAAGAAGCTGGAGCTATTTATATGCTGCAGCATTGAGGGTGCCCTCCATGGCGTTGAGGGCGCCCTCCACATTGAGGGCGCCCTCAACGCCATGGAGGGTGTCATCAAACCAGTCAAAGTGACTGTTTCACATTTAGATAAAACTTTACCCAAATGCCATGCTGGAGGCACCCTCCATGCTTATGGGAGGTGTCCTCAAGCTGAAGATTGAGTTTCCAGACCCTATTAAAAGGGCCATGGAACTAGAGAATTAATTATCAACTCTTGCATTAACTTCCTAGCAAGTATTTAAGCTTTTATTGTATAAAACGTTTCTCCGCCTTCAGAGAAGGAGATTTTGACTGAGCTTTTTAACCACCTTGGATTAACAACCACCTACATTGTAACCAAGTCAATCCAGAGTCTCTTCTTTAATTCTGTTCTTTTATTTTTATTTATTATTGTTTCACCTTACGAGTTGAAAGAATGAGGAGGGTATTTTTTTTGTTTCAGGCAATTCACCACTCCCCTCTTGCCGACCCGCTGCACCAACAAGTGGTATTAGAGCCCAACAGCCTCAGAAGGACTAACTGTCATCTGAAGCAATAAATATCAAGATGCTGGCCGATGCAAGTATTCACCCCCCCCCCCCCAAATTCGACAGAGACTTTGCTACATGGAAACGCCGAATGGAGTTATTTTTTAAAACAGATTTCGATATTCTATTAATAATGAAATACTGTTTAGTAGCACCTACGGATCATAAAGGGGTCGAGAAAGAAGAATATCAGTGTACGAAGAAAGAGCAAGCCGATTTCGTGGCGAACAGGAAAGCAGAATTCCATCTGCTCAGCGTCCTTCCACCCTATGAGGTCAACCGAATCGGCAGCTACGTCTCCGCCAAAGATTTATGGGAGAAGTTCTTGGAGCTCTACGAAGGTACTTCAGAAGCGAAGTTAGCAAGGCGGAACATCCTCCGAGCTCAGCTAGCAAATCTCCGGATTAACAATGGAGAAAAGGTAGTGCAACTCCAAGCAGGAATCAAGGAGCTGATAATTCAGTTAAACAATCTCGGAGAATCGGTAACAAACCGAGATTAGATTCGGTATGCCCTCAACATCTTCCCAAGAACTTCAGAATGGGCGTCCTTAGTAGATGCATACTACATCTCTAAGGACTTTGAGGTAAGTACGCTAGAAAATCTATTTTTTACCTTCGAACTTCACGAATCTCGAATTACATATTCAAAAGACATAGAAAAGACAAACATCAACGTTGCCCTAAAGGCAAGGATGGAAGATCAAGAGTCTGAGACATCCATCGATGAAGACGAAACGATTCTACTGGTAAAAAGGTTCAATAAATTTCTTAAGTCTAATAAGTTTAAATCGCAATCAAGAAGCCATCACCGAAACAAAAGAAATGTCCGATGCTACAACTACAACAAAAAAGGGCATATCAAGGATGACTGTCCAAAATTGAAGAAAAAAGGACAAGCACAAAAAACTAACTTCCTCCAAATACAAGACCATGAAGGCCACTTGGGATGATTCTTCATTCTCTTATTCCGAGGTACCAGCCTTCTCGGGACTAACGCTAATGGCTAACCATCAAGAAGAAGATGAGACCAGCTCAGAGATGAGCATAGATAAAGGAGGAGGATCATAAGAAGAAAGCTGCGATGAAGGAGGAGCATCAGAAATTGAGATAAGTGAGGTACCTGCTCTAACCCCCAAACAGTCTTTTCATTTTATCAAAGTTCTTACAAGAGACTTAGTGAAATCAGAAAAACAGATTACTGAGTTAAATAGAATATTAGATAACCTGAAATCAGAGAATGAAAAATTAAAATTGCAAATTAAAAATTTGAAATCAGATACATGTTGTCAAAAACTAAACATTTTTCAAAAGTCTAACCTTAAGATTTATGAAAAATTAAACTGGTACATTAAAAATATCAAGAACAACTTAAAAGAATACTTAAATGATATGTACCCCCTAAATATCTAACTAACCCAGTAGGAAGGACCCTCTATTGGGTTCCAAAATTCTATCTAGATTAAAACCTTCTGTTAATCAAGACTTTCAAAAGAAATTAAATGTTTCAATTCCTTAAAAGGCTTTGTCTAGAAGTGGTTGATGATCCAATAACCAAGAAGGCATAGTGTCTCGCTATAACCTGGAAGTCAATTATCGAATTAAATGTTTAATTGACAAACTGACAAGCAATTAAGATAATGTTTTTAAATTCTTGTCAACTATTTAAGCGTTTCAAGTTTTTTTTTGGAAATTTCTAACTTGGAAATTGTTTCAAATTTTGTCTAACTTGGAAATTTTGAAAATTTGCAACTTGAAAAAAAAATTCTTTTTCGAAATTTTTTAATCTGTACCATGGTTTTTTTTTATGTGTACCCTATTTTTTGATGTGATAGAAGGGGGAGAGATAGGTACAAGTTTAGGGAGAGTTAGAATATTTTGTCAAATTATTTTATTTTATTTTATTTCTGAATTTTAATAGATCAATTCATTTTAGTATTGCAATTTCTTTTTTGCAATCTTTATGCTTGAAATGATGTTAGTTCGGTAATTTTTTTAAATTACTTGTTTGTTTTACCTTAACTTGAACTTGGTTTAATGCACATCAAAAAGGGGGGAGATTGTTGGACCTCATGGTTGTTTTGATGTGATCAACCAAATTAGGTTGGGTCATGTTTTGTTTTAATCCCTGTCTAAGTGTGCAGGAGCTTAGGAATGCAGGAAGTCGAGCGGAAGATGCAGCTGATGAGAAGGACGACACGGGAAGAGAGCCGACGGGCTCGGTGCGTCTGAGGGACAAAAGAGCTGCGGAAGAGTATGTTGGAGCAATCTAGTGACCCTAGGTTTTGATGTTTGGGCAAAGGTTTAAGTTAGGTTTATTGTTGTATTTGATATGCAGTGTGAGTGTGCAGGATACAGGTACAACAAGGAAGTCCAAGTGTGATCTTGGCAAAGGAGGAAAGTCCAAGGATGAGTCTTGGCGGTGTAAGTCCAAGCATGTAGTCTTGGCAACGTAAGTCCAAGTGTAGCTTGGCAATGGATGAAGTCTCGGAGGCGCGACCTCTTGGCAAAGGAAGACCCGACAACAATGACAAGGCCGATGGAAGCTCCAGAAGGCAAGACGTGAAGGATGGGGAGGCATCCGAGGGACGCAAGGCTGATGGAGGAGGCTAGAAGGCTAGGTCTAGGTTGGTCGGGCAGGGACGAGTGCTGAGAGATTGTACTCGGAGTAAAATATAAGAATTAGGGTTTACTGTAGCAGTACTGTAGCGTTACTGTAGCAGTACTGTAGCAGTCGACTGCATGTTTTAGCAGTCGACTGGTGCAGTCGACTGGCAGCGAACAGAATGTGTGAAATCGAGCCGTTGAGGTGTAACGGTCGAATTTCCACAGAGGGCAGTCGACTGCATGTTTTAGCAGTCGACTGGTAGGCGGGGTTTTCAACCCGCGGGCTATAAAACCAAAGCTTGGGAGCTTGGTTTGAGTTGACGAAATTAGACTTGGTTAAGGTCTAATTAGTAGTCTACAAGTGCTCAAGAGTTTTCCTTGTGTCCAAGAGGTCTTGGTGAGTTTGTGGTGAGGTTTCTCCACCCACAAGGAGTTTGAGCTAGCCGGAGGTCTTCCGGGGAGTAATCCACCGACGGATAGGGATCGTCCACCTTACGGACACGCCGTGGAGTAGGAGCTTTATCTCCGAACCACGTAAATGATCGTGTAGCTTGGTTTGCATTCTTTCTTGTCTTGTATTTTGTTTATCTTGTTTATTTTTGTATTATTCCGCTGCGCAAGCTAACAACGTAGGAAGCGAACGATTTGGGTGAGCCGCTATTCACCCCCCTCTAGCGGACGTCAAGGTCCCAACAATTGGTATCAGAGCGAGGTCGCTCTTCTACGGACTAACCGCCAAGAGAGCAAGAAGCTAGAGGAAGAAGAAGATGGAGTCCGAAGGACCGCTCGGATGGGATATCCGAATTCCACCTCCGTACGACAAAGAAGACTTCAATTATTGGAGGAAGCGGTTGGAGACATGGTTCCAAATGGATTGGAACCAATGGGTTGTCTTGAGTGACCCATTTGAAGCTCCTACGGACAAGAAGGGTAAACGCCTCCGACCTCGGCATTGGACCGAAGAGCAACGAGAGCAATCGGAGGCAGACAAGGAGGTAATGAGAATTTTGAATAATTTGCTACCTTCTAATATTTTGTTGAGTGTAGGTGAAACCACAAATGCAAGTGATCTTTGGAAAAAGATCATTGCCTATCATGAAGACCCTATAAAAATCCAAGAAGTGGAAGAGCCCAAGGAAATGGCTCATTGGTCCAAGAAGAGAAGGACCAATCCGATGTTGACAAGAGGTCAACATTCGAGGAGGAAAAGGAAGAGGAGGAAGAGAAAGAGAAGGAAGAGGTGGAAGAGGAGAGATCTTCCACATCCTCAAGAGATGAAGAAGTGGAAGAGTCCACATCTTCAAGTGAAGAGGAAGAAGAGAAATCCGAGGAAGAGGAGATCTTGGAAGTTCAACCCTCTAGTTCAACTACCAAGAAGAGCACAAAGGACCACATCAAATGTTTTGAGTGTGGTAAGATGGGGCACTACAAGAGTAGGTGTCCTTCGCTCAAGAAGGTAAACCCTAAACTCACTAAAGTTAATTTAGAAACTAATGTGAGTTGTAGGAAGAAGAAGAAGGAGAAGAAGCACATTAGGTGCTTTACATGTGGTGAGTGGGGTCACTACCACACAAAGTGCCCAAGGAGAGGAGAGCTCAAGAAATTGGCGCACTTGAAGAAGTGGGAGAAGAAGGGAGCTTCCAAGGTAAAAACCAAGGTATCATTTAATGAATCCATTCCGTTGACATATGATAAAAAGCATGCTAGAAATAACTCTTATCATCTTAATGTTATTTATCATGAGAATAGGAGGCATGATAACCTTAAGGATAAATATATTCCTCCTTATGCTAGATTTACCACACCTAAGGTTAGGAAGGTAAATAACAACTTAGGCAATAACACCAAGGATTTTAGATATATGCCTAAAAATAGAAATGCTCAAGGATTCAATGAAAAACCAAAATCTAGAGATTTATGGGGTGAAAATCAAGTCTTGAGGACAAGACTTGATAATTTAGAAAGGACCTTAACAAGAATGGAAAATATTCTTAGGGGTCAAAATGAGCATAACCTAAGAAAAGCTAGACAAGAGCCATCCAATGACTATAGAGGTTTGGGATACAAACCTAAAGTCAAGAAGGATGTGACTTCCTTTCATAGGGTTCCATATAGTTATGGGACCAACCCTAGGTTTAGAGGTCAAGTTAAAGATACTAGGGAAGGAATCCCTAAGAGTATTTTTGGCAAGACCAATGTGACTAAGGCTCCAAAAAGGCCTAATAAAGTCACAAATAAGGTTACAAAGGGAGTTAACTCTAGAAGTGACCTAGTGGAAGTGACCAAGGCTTCTAAGAAGCCAAGAAAGGTCGTTAGGAAGGTATCTAGGGAAGTCATCCCTAGTGAGTACCTAGAGCATCCAAGGAGCACCAATAGGTATTGGGTTCCTAGGAACATATTCTCTACACCCTAGATGGGTTTAGAGAGTGTCAACTCCAATTGGAAAGGTAGTTAACCCAACCTTGGGAAAGTTGACACTTGAGAGCATTTTCAAAGTGATTGTTAACCTTTGAAAATGAAAAGGATGATAAGTGTTACTCTTTGAAAGAGTAAAATGTGTCAAAATTTGAGAAGTTAAATCTAATTTAAATTGACACACTAGAGAGAAGCAAAAGTGATGCCAAATTTAGAATTCGACATTTTCTTATGGAATTAAGGGAAATGTAAACCTTAATCCAAATTGTCACTCTTGGAAAAGAGTAACATGTGGCAAATCTTAAGGAATTATGTTTGAATTAAATTGGCGCAATGTGGAAAAACATAAGAAATATCAAATTGGGATTTTGGTATCTTCTTAGAGTAATTAAAGAAAAATCTAGGTCATAATGTAAGATGTTCACTCTTTGGAAGAGTGAAATGTGTCAAACTTTGAGGTTTTGAACTTAATTTAAATTGACACATTTAGAAAAGGATAAGAAATGCCAAGTTGGGGTTTTGATATTTTCTTAAAAGGTAAAAGGCAAATCTAAGTTTTAATTTGATTTCATTTACACTTGGAAAGAGTAAAATGTACCATACTTTGAGAAATTTGTTTAAGTTAAAATGGCACAAATTTAGAAAGGAAAAATAAATGTCAAAATTGGGTTTTGGCATTTTCATGGAAAATCATGGGCAATTTAGGGTTAAATTTTGAGTTAGCTAGGGTTAAGAATACTTAGATAGGTAATCTAGGTAAATTTTATTTATGCTAACTTGCCATGTTTTGTTTGCCTATCATATGTCATGACATCATATTTATATTTAGCATTCATATTTTATTATGAAAATACAAAATACCATGTCATGTCATACATACATCATGTAGCTATAGCTTGCTTTTCATTTTGAAAATTACTTATTTTGATGTATGCCATGTAACATCATGCATTACTTTAATTCCCTTGTTATTTAAGGACAAATGGCATCTATTATAAATGGTAAATATCCCAACAAGAGGGATTATATCAAGTGGCATCCTAGATGGATGATCATGATTTTTACAATGCCTAGATAGAGATGCATGATCCCTTAGTTTAGGGCAAGACCAAATATACATCTCACAAAGAACTATAAGGTGACTTGTATGTGTTTTAATACACGTTATATACAAGTGAGATGTTAAGATGGTGAACTAAACTCAAGATGTTGATCTAGTGCATCTTGTTGAGTTTTAGGTTCATCAAAACACATAGTTATGTGTCTTCCAATCATTGGGAAAGCTAATGTACAAGTCATGTGCATTGAGCCCAAAGAACATGGTTGGATATTGGTTTTAAAAATGATTTCAAAATACTTTTGAAAAACCTTGGTGAAGACTATATTTTGATAGTAATCATCATTGGAAAGTTAGACACAAACTAGGAGAAAACATTGAAATTTTCAAGAGTTTTCAAATTTGTGTCAATCTTTGAAAATAGGAAGTATTTTCATAGAAAACTATTTTTCCTTGATAAAGTATAATCTAAATAATGTCTACATGAGTTTTCATGATGAAAACAAGTATGGTTTGGTTAAGAAAAACCAAAGTGAAGTTTCGGTTGAGGTTAGTTTCATTATTGAATTTTTAACCTCAAAACTTCAAGTTTTGGCTTTCCTAATTATTTAGGAACCCCAAGTCATTGTTGGTGCAATGATAGAAGTTTAACCATGTTTTTAGGGGGAGTTACTCCTTTAAAACATAAAAATCTTTTCCAAGACCAAAAGGACGTCAAATGTTAAGGTAGCACATGACATTGGTATGGGAGGCGTTGCCAAGGACAAGGGAGAGTCATCCAAGGCCAATAAGAAGGAATATGCTAGGGTAGCATATAATTATAGCAAGGATGAGGTGTCCAAGATTAAGGACAAGAAGTAATTAATCAAAGACAATGTGTCTAAGGTTAAGAAGGTGAGTTTAGTAGGCCAAGTGTCACCCGAGGTGCATCGAAGTGACCTAGCTATAGTGGATGAGTCACCAAGGGAGGTGACTAAGGTTAAGATTCCTAAGGTTAGGAAGAGTCTTTGGGACCCATGGTAGATGGGTTATCAAATGTGCCAAGTGGTTAGGAGACGGACTTAAGTCTCTAACATAGTGGGTTGGCACAATTGAGTTGAGTTTCATGCATAGAAATATGAATTGGGTTCATATTGCATGAAAATTAGTTTTTAATATATAGATGCCATATAAACTAATGCTAGTGATGCATTATGGTTTAGTATGGGCAAATACATCAAGAGGAAGCCAAAACTAGGACTTTAGGTCAAGGTTCAATTGAACTTTTTAGCTAGTTTTGTGTTTTATGTCAATCTTGGGATTGGTGATAGATATATTTTTATATATATTTTTCCCAAGTAGATATTGATATAATAGACCTCTCCACAAAATTTGGGGATTTTTGGAGGTCTGTGGAATTTCTGGCGCATTTCTGAAGTTGGCCAGAAAAGGCTGATTTTTTCATGAATAGTGTACCAGTCGACTGGTAACACTGTTCACGAGCACAGAATGTCTCTGTAAGCTCGTTTTCATGGGGGCAGTCGACTGGTACTTCTTGCAGTCGACTGATATGGTCTAAAATTGTTTTTCAGCACTAGAAAATGACTAAAAGAGAGGTGGACATGTATGTAATCTTATGGGGGATTAATACATGATATTTATGGTCATTAGAGGTCAAAGAGTCTAATAATTGGGATATTATTGGAGCTCTTTTTGATGTATGGCAAAGGGGGAGAAGTTTAGGTTTAAGTGGGAAACTTACATACCTTTGCAAGAAATCCTAGCTCAAGGGGGAGCTTAGGTGAAAGGGGAGCGATTGCTCATTTATTAGCAAAAGGGGAGAAGTTTACCTTTGCAAGAAATCCTAACTCAAGGGGGAGCTTAGGTGAAGGGGGAGCCTAGGATTAGGTTCCATGATTTATGCATGTGTAGATTGCATGTTTATTTGCATTATTATTGATATATTGTTTCCTAGCTCAAGGGGGAGCTTAGGTGAAGGGGGAGCCTAGGATTAGGTTCCATGATTTATGCATGTGTAGATTGCATGTTTATTTGCATTATTATTGATATATTGTTTCCCTAACTTAAACGGTTTGCCAAACATCAAAAAGGGGGAGATTGTTGGAGCAATCTAGTGACCCTAGGTTTTGATGTTTGGGCAAAGGTTTAAGTTAGGTTTATTGTTGTATTTGATATGCAGTGTGAGTGTGCAGGATACAGGTACAACAAGGAAGTCCAAGTGTGATCTTGGCAAAGGAGGAAAGTCCAAGGATGAGTCTTGGCGGTGTAAGTCCAAGCATGTAGTCTTGGCAACGTAAGTCCAAGTGTAGCTTGGCAATGGATGAAGTCTCGGAGGCGCGACCTCTTGGCAAAGGAAGACCCGACAACAATGACAAGGCCGATGGAAGCTCCAGAAGGCAAGACGTGAAGGATGGGGAGGCATCCGAGGGACGCAAGGCTGATGGAGGAGGCTAGAAGGCTAGGTCTAGGTTGGTCGGGCAGGGACGAGTGCTGAGAGATTGTACTCGGAGTAAAATATAAGAATTAGGGTTTACTGTAGCAGCACTGTAGCGTTACTGTAGCGTTACTGTAGCAGTACTGTAGCAGTCGACTGCATGTTTTAGCAGTCGACTGGTGCAGTCGACTGGGGCAGTCGACTGGCAGCGAACAGAATGTGTGAAATCGAGCCGTTGAGGTGTAACGGTCGAATTTCCACAGAGGGCAGTCGACTGCATGTTTTAGCAGTCGACTGGTAGGCGGGGTTTTCAACCCGCGGGCTATAAAACCAAAGCTTGGGAGCTTGGTTTGAGTTGACGAAATTAGACTTGGTTAAGGTCTAATTAGTAGTCTACAAGTGCTCAAGAGTTTTCCTTGTGTCCAAGAGGTCTTGGTGAGTTTGTGGTGAGGTTTCTCCACCCACAAGGAGTTTGAGCTAGCCGGAGGTCTTCCGGGGAGTAATCCACCGACGGATAGGGATCGTCCACCTTACGGACACGCCGTGGAGTAGGAGCTTTATCTCCGAACCACGTAAATGATCGTGTAGCTTGGTTTGCATTCTTTCTTGTCTTGTATTTTGTTTATCTTGTTTATTTTTGTATTATTCCGCTGCGCAAGCTAACAACGTAGGAAGCGAACGATTTGGGTGAGCCGCTATTCACCCCCCTCTAGCGGACGTCAAGGTCCCAACAGAGTACACCAGTGGATGAGAAGAACATATGCGACGTTCGAGGGACAAGAAGCCAGAGCGAAAGTCTGCTCGAGGAGAAGACCGGAAATTAGGTTCGGGTGAACCCTATTTTGGTTGGCCACAATCACCCAAGCGATCGGAGCTTTGGAAGAAGAAAAGGAGTGAAAAGAAGCTGGAGTTATTTATACGTTGCAACATTGAGGGCACCCTCCACATTGAGAGCGCCCTCCACATTGAGGGCGCCCTCCATGGCATTGAGGGCGCCCTCCACATTGAGGGTGCCCTCCATTGCATTGAGGGCGCCCTCAAACCAGTCAAAGTGATCGTTTCGCATTTGAATAAAACTTTATCCAAATGCCACGCTAGAGGTGCCCTCCATGCTTATGGGAGGCACCCTCAAGCCGAAGATAGAGTTTCTAGACCCTATAAAAAGGGCCATGGAGCTAGGGAATTAATCATCAACTCTTGTACTAACTTCCTAGCAACTACTTAAGTTTTTATTGTGTAAAAGATTTCTCCGCCTTCAGAGAAGGAGATTCTGACTGAGCTTGTCAACCGTCTTGGATTAACAACCACCTAGGTTGTAACTAAGTCAATCCCTAAGTCTCTTCTTTAATTCTGTTCTTTTATTTTTATTTATTATTGTTGCACCTTAAGAGTTGAAAGATGAGGAGAGTATTTTTTTTGTTTCAGGCAATTCACCCCTCCCCTCTTGCCGGCCCGCTCACCAACAACCTGGACCACCTGGACTGAGACATATATGATCCAGTTTTGTCGTTGGATTATCCACCTCTGGGTGCCTGACCACCTTCGGGTGCCTGGATCACTGATGTAGCTACATCGCGACGAAGCTCTATTCGGTTGTCTCTATCTACTTCCGGGCACCTGGATGTTGACGTACACCAGTCAATCGGAGTGCGCCAACTCATCTACACGAGTAGTTGGGTTTGGGCCAATCTAGGCGCCCAGAACTATTCGAGGCACCCAGACCTCCGAGCCCCTGGACCCTTTTCGAGCACCTGGAACACCTTTTTTCTAATTTTCTTTTTCTTATACCACAGAGTTAGCACAACAAGCATAATATGAAAAATTAAATGTTTTGACAGTCTTGTAACTATCCGGTCCTGACTTCGGATTTCATTGAAATATTAGGTCGGATAGACACTTATTGTTCCCTCAACTGGGAACACGTCATCACTATATCACTCTCCTCCAGTACTTATATTACTTACATTTCTCAACTTACTTGACTTTTGACCCACCAGTTGGGGTGTAATCGAGCCGAGTTGAGCCGAACTCTTGAATGTTTGAGCTTGGCTCGTTTATAATCGAGCCGAGCTCGAGCTTTATTTAACGAATATATTCATGCATCACGAGCTTATTCGAGCTTTTATCGAGTCTAAACGAGTTTAATAAATATAAATAATAAATTTAAATATTCATTAAAAACTAAATTATATATTTAGAGAAAATTATAATATTATTATTAAAATTTATAATTTTACTCTAATAAATAAATTTAATATATTTGTCTATATTTTTCATAAGTAGAATATAAAATCTATAAATTCAATATCAAAATTATTATTTTTTTTATTTAAAAATTATTTAATGAACTTAACGAACGTGTTCACGAGCTAACGAGACGAATATTGCGAAATTTGAGCTTCGTTTGTTTATCTTAACGAGGCTCATTAAACGAGCTCAAACGAGCTTTTATCGAATCGAGCTTCGAATAGCTCACAAACGGCTTGATTCATTTACACCCTACCCACCAAGTCTTTTTGCTTCATCTGAACTTCAGCGAGTTAACAAGTCATACAGATTCAATTAGTCTTCTTGTCATATAACAATTTATCTGATTTTTTTTATTAATTATCAGTTTAATTAGACTTTAATATAGTATCAAGTCTCATCAAATCTTTCAATTCTACGTATTTAACAAATAAATTAAAAAATATAATACTAACTTTAATTCATTTACCATCGAATCGAATGAGCATTATCAACTGTGTTATCGGAAGAAATGTTCATATAATGCAAGATGAATTTGTAATAAAAATAAAATAACAATACTAAATTATAAGGATATATCTGAAAATATTTATAAAAATGTGTGATGATAAAACAAAATAATAGAGATATTTTTAAAATATAGTTGAAATTATGGGATAAAATGCAATTCTCTATCTCTTTTTCCATGATTTAGTTTGATTTTTCGACTTCCCGTTTTGGATCGACACTCGAAAGGGTTCGCGAGGCTGCTGCGAAATTGGCATCTTCCTGTCGAAGGCGAGTTTTCTTCCTCCTTTTCTTCCTTTTCGGCCTCTTCTGTTCTTTGCCGATGCCGATCCCTTTTGCTCTCTTGATTTTCTGATCTGCCGCCTTCTTCCAGCTCTTTAGATGAGCCGTCCGTGTGGGTAGATCTGGTGAGGGCCGTTGGTTTGGAGTTCAGGTCTGTGCTGGAGGTTCGGGCTCTTTCCGACGGAATAAATGGAGGTGGAAGGGTAGCCGTGCCGGTGAAACGACAGAGATTTTGCCGTTGTTTCATTGTCTTCTTCCCTCAACACTTCCTTCCGCCGGCGGTGATCAAGGTCAGATCTGTGTTTAAATATAATAATAATCATATAAAAATATTAATAAATTTAAATGTGAATTGATAATTAAATTATGAATAAGAAAATAAAATATTCTAAAGAATATGTCTTTTTGTGTGGGTGTGAGCGGGTTGAAGCTGAATTAATGTTTGATATTTAAATTGTACAATTTTGATGAAAAAACTATATCGAATATAGTGTTATGGTTTGGAGATGTCTAAGGTCTCTCTTTCTCTCTTTTTTTCGGTTGATGTCGCTCATTAGTTCTATAATTTTGTGTTTACTTGGACGGAAGTGGGAAAGAAAAGAATGATGGGAAAAAAAATTTTTTAAAAAAAAAGAGATACTTGGAACGAAGTAGAGAGAAAGAATGGGTTTGATTCGATCTTATTTCTTTTTTGATTTTATTTTGGCCAAAATTGGGCAAAAGTAGTGAGCAGGAAGGTCATTTCCTCTAATGTAAGACATCAGTCCTTGAAAGTCCCAATTTTACAGTTGGCTGCATGAACTTTATTAATCAATTTTGCTACATCAACTTAACTTGAGTTTTCTTTGATCTCGAACTATTTTCACATCTGCAACTCTAATTGATTTATCTCACTTAAATATAGAATAATTTTTGCAATTCCACTAGTAGAATTTATTATGGGTAAAAATCAAAAGGGTGCCTCTTATTTTTGGAATCATCCAGATGCGCCCCACTTTTATTTTTTATTAAAAAGGCACCCCCGCCTCATGTAAAATTACCCATTTACCTTTTACTACATTGTTCTCATTATTATCTTTCTTATATTTCCCACCTAAATCCTGATCTGAGGGCATGTTATATTGTAACTGTTACAACTGAGATGTCATACAGTTGTAACAGTTACGATTTCGTAGCTGCTACAACGTGAATATTAGGTAAGCTTTGAGATGTCAAAATTTTTTATTCGGGTTAAACCACAAGACGTATAATATATCAAATTGAAGCTCGTTCAAATATCTATATTTATTATCGAGTGTAACCCGTAATGGCCCAGTCTTAGGCCAAAAAAACGTAGTTTAAAGCTTTTTGAGACTCTAAAGAATTTTAATCCTCTTGATTAAAGTTATTTTTCATGTTATAACAGCTATGAAATCGTAACTGCTACAACTACCAGCTACAACTATTATAGTTGTAGCAGCTACGAAACCGTAGTTACTACACCATGTGTAGCAGCTACGGTTTCGTAACTGCTACAATGCACACCACCGTTTTAGGATTTAGACATGCGATATAGACGAGATAATAATGAGAACAATGTAATATTAACTGCTACAATGCACACCACCGTTTTAGGATTTAGACATGCGATATAGACGAGATAATAATGAGAACAATGTAATATTGTCAAGCATTGTACCCAAGGCAATGATGTCATTTTACAAGGTAGTGAGACATCCTTTTAATAAAAAAATCAAAATGGGATGCCTTTTGATGATTTGGAAAAGTAGGGGCGCTCTTTTGATTTTTGCCCATTTATTATTATACTAATAGGTCTTGTCAACTTTAGAGCTCGGCTAATGTTTATGAACAGCCAGTAGAATTTATGCTTTAGATTTAGAAGTCATACTAATATGTAGTAGGACATCCTTTTCTAAATACTTTTGGCAATTGTGTTAATGATTGATAAAATCTTCATATAATACACTTCAAGTCTACAGATATAAGCTCTAGTTCCTCCTATTATGTTTGGCACCAACTAGAATGCCTGAACACTATGCTTATGGAAGTGTAAAAGCTATGATGTAGAAAAAAATTTAAGATGTTTTTTTTTTTTGACATAAAGACCTCACTTATGAATGATAGTTTAAAATAATGTTGTGATTGTGTCTAGCAGTCTGCTTAGAGCAAGTTGGCTCAACCTCGTCTAGATCCATACCTTGAATTCTTCGAAGGTCAGTCACAAATCTCCCTTCCTCATTCTTTTCCAAGATGTTACTGGCTCCTTGCTCGGGGTGGTGTCAACCACTCAATAAGACACCTATGCCTCCCTTTCTAGCACTATGATGTACTTCCTAGTTGCCCACATGAGCCAATTTTTGTCCAATAATGTGGTTACTGCATCCATTTCTTATTTTTGTAATGATTTGATTACAGAAAAAATTTACTTTGTTTGGTTTTAGAAACAATTCCGAAAAACTGACAAAGCCTTTTTACCTTTTGATGTTGCAAGGATCATGTACCTTTGTTTATACTTTTTCCCCTTTATATATTGCCTTTTCCGGCTATATGATCACTTTTGGAATTGCATTCTACAGTCATTGCCATTAAGGAAACTGCCTAAGTAGGAGTTTCATGGCATCAAGACGACATGTTGAGTTCCATGGAAATCAGTAGCTCTTGCACTTTTTCTCCTGGCCCTCGGGACTCTTCTCCTTATTCTATCAGTCTTCATCTTTACAGACCATATGGAGGGTGAGCAATCCCAAGCATATGGCCTCTTGGCGCTTGGTAGCCTTGCATTTCTTCCAGGTATGTAGTGTATAGGTTTGACATCTGTTTTCTGAATGAACTTTTTTTTTTGTCTCAATGAACTTGTGCACATGATGCTCCAAATTGCTCCATTTCTTCTCCTTGCCTTTTCTTCTTTTACTGATGTAGACAGAAGTATCTTGTTGCTTTCCCTTTCCTTCTGTTTGGGCTCCTTCCCCCTAAATTAGACTCGCCCTTGGGCAAAGTTGATGTATCATGGGTATTGAATCAACATTTATAATTATTGCAGGTTTCTATGAGACTCGGATTGCATATTACTCCTGGAGGGGTGCACCAGGGTATAGGTTTTCTGCCATTCCCAGCTAGTGCAAGTCGCGTGCCGGGGAATGTGGAATGTGATACATCATAAAAATAACAGTTCAACTCCACCTCAATCTGTCTTACCAACTTTGTTTAGCATCAGTTCAAATCTTTTGTCTCCGAATCTCGTGTCCCCTCTGTCCCACTCGTTGATTGGATGAGTCATATAACATCTTAAGGATATGGTACACATCACGAGGTTATCACATATGTCCGATCAGCAAGGGGACATGAGGACGAATCTGACGACAGAAGATTTGAACTGGTTTAGCATAGCTTGTTATGCAACTTTGATGGTTGCTCACACGTTTCACAAATTGTCATGCGTGGAATGGCTTTGTGATCTTATAGCCTGGTAGATCTTGAGTTTGGAAATGTTTCCACAAGAAGTTTATTTTGTTACTTTTTCTCAGTGTTTTCAATATATATAAACAGCATTTCTTTGATAAATCTGAAACACAGCCCAACTTATGTAAATAAAAATGAGGGAATATAAATAAAAAATACCATATAGTTCCACTCTTGCAGGTGCCAATGTTGGCACACCAAGAACAACACCAGATCCTATTCAATTTTGTCTAGACAATGAAACTCCAACTCAACAAAAATTTAAACCATGATTCATCCATTTTATCAATCTATCCACTAGAATGAACAAAATTCTGGCATGGAAGAAAACAGAGAAAACAATTGAGGGGAAAAAACTTCTAAAGCCAATGCATACGAGCGAGAACTGGCTTTTCACAGAATTACATACATAAAGTTTCTCAGATATACAGAGAATAATTTTTTCCGTTTGTTCTTTTATCTCAAAATGAAACACAACAAGAATGGAGACTTCATCACCCTTCAGCACAGCACGTTGCAGTCCTTGTGAAAAAAAAAAACTGTACATTATCGGCACAGGCACAGGCACAAACTCATCACCATGGATGAGTTTTCATTTACAAGGACACCTCTCTCGTATAGTTAGGAAAAAGAAGAAACTTTCCCACTGACGTTAGAGGTGGTGTGATCCCTCCGATTGAATGCTTTCATTGCCCGAGGCAATTTGCCGGGAGTCAGAGAGAGAAAGGCGCCTAGACTTCCCAGTGGTAGCTTCGAGAGGAACTTCTAGGGGTGGAGGGCCTGACGAGGAGACGAGGAAATTTCTTGCCATTGGAACATCAACCGGAGAGGATGGAGAAAGACTGTAAGCATACAACCCCATGGGTGTTGCCATTGGATGGTTAAATTTGCAATGGGCTCCAAACTTGCAGATGCCATATCTCGAATAGAAAATGCACAAAGGTTCTCCCTGCCATAAAGAAAACAGGATCCTACATTTAGCCAGATCCATGTCGAAAGATGCAAGGAGTATAAAAGTTGCCCGTATCGATTCTAGTATGCAAACATCAAGTTGGCAAGCAAGTATTGATTCCCAACAGTACAAAATACCGAGGATCATAGCAAGCAAGCAAGCTACCACACAGGATCAATGTACGGAAGATGATCCCAAATTCCCAGTGTCAAATCACAACTATAGAGGTCAATCATTGTCAAATTTACAAAAAGCCATACAAGAGAATTGTGTTTCTAATGATTTGTGTAATTGGCGAACAATGCAGGATGCAAAAAAGGAACCTAGACATTATCATATAAAGAATTTGATGTCAGCAAAAGTAACGAAATTAATGGAAGGAAACACGTGTGAAAAATGTCAATTTATTATATAGGATGACAGACACCTAGAGCATCATAAAGGAACAAGATGAGTTTGTGAGAAACATACAGGGCGTAAAGGAAGGCCTAACGGACTCAGCAAACAGTTAGGGGGAGGAACCATTCTCTCTCGAGGATGATTGAACTTGCAGGCTGCGCCAAATTTACAATCTCCTGTCTTCATATAAAATTGGCATTCAGGTTGATCAGGTCTTTCAGGGAAGACACTGTCCCTTGCCATTATGTACTGACCCATGGGAAGAGCATTTGATCGGTAAGATGGGACTGTCCCTTGAGCTCCTGCCACTGTTTCACTTTGGCGAGATGTCCCAAAAAATGAAGATGTTCGTGGCATAAGCAATGGACTCTCGGATGATGAAACAGCTCCTAATTGTCCCTAAAGAGGCAGAAAATACTTGTGATAGTAGCATAATCCAATATGATAACAGTATGTAAGGGGGGAAATCATGTCGTTAAAGAAGGCATTGTAGCAAAGAAGTAATTTGGTTATAGGGGAACATTCGGCCTTGAGGTCTATCTATATCTTACTGAGCAGCGAATCATGTGCATAGATCCAATTATTGATATCAAATATAACAAATTGTTAATAAAGAATAAAATTTTCCCAAAACTAAAGTAACAATGTTATAGAAGATAGAAACATTCAAACAGAACTATTTGATATCAATTATCTTTAGAGCTATGTAAGTATCAAAGATTTGTGATAACTACTTCCGGTAGAACTAAGAAACCCAGTTAACATAACATGACCGCCACAGGCATGGAATTAAATTTACCAAATATTGAGTCTCTCATAATTACAATGAAATTGGGCAAATTAGTTAACTTGCTCAAATATATAAAACACTAAATATTAAGAACAATTAATAGAATTCTGAACACCCATAAACAAATAATGGGTCAAATATTCCTGGCATAGTGCTTGTTATCCATGTTATCATTCAAAGTTGGATAAGATTAGCTGCTCAAATGGTTGGACAAGTATATTAATCAGAAAACTAGTCCAGTTTAAGCCAAAAATACTGGTGTTAAATAACAGGTCAACCCAAGTCAAAATGAAGGTTTAGACTTCAACATGGATGTTTTGTTTTCAAATAATCCTATTTCCATAATCCATATTCAGTATTTCCTGTATAGTTTATATTTCTAACAACAATAGCAATGGGAACATAATGTTTGCATTGCACTAAACAGTTAGCTGGGAGTATGTTGGAAAACTGATTCAATGGAGACTTGTGTGTGGAAATGCTGATGGTCCGAGAAAGGGATACCAACATTAAAGATGTTTAGGGAATGCATATTGTTTATATCCAAAAGTACTATAGGCTTTCCATCCAGCTTATACATGGTTTACTATTGTAGGTACTTCTAGTTGTACATTTGTGAAGTAATATGGTTACACTAAGAAAATGGCTTCAAGGGAAAAGAGCTGCACTATAAAGCAGATGACCATAAACATTCGTTGTGTCAAAGTTCTCTCTATAATTTTGTTTACATACTTGGGAGCAAAATATAAATATCAGAGCAACTTCAGGAAAAAAAATGAAAGACAAGAAGGCTTAGCCATATGTACTTGTTTTATCCGTTTGAAATCTAATAAAAATCCTGAGTGGCGTCAACCACTAATTCATATATTCTTCCAATTGGAGAGAGGAACTTTAAGTTATCCCATACTGGAGCTACGCCTTGAAAGAAAATGATGGCTTCAGACAAAGGAAAAGTTTAAGATAATCTAGCAGTCTCATCCTTAGGCAGTTGTAAGAACTCTTAACCTTGCAAGACTATCTTCCTTTTGATCCCTATCAAATCCTAGAAAAGCTGGTGATTCCAAAGATATAAGAAAAGGAGTGAAAGAAAGCGGGAATATAACCCTTTTGAGATTTGACTACTTTTTTACCAGCTCTACTTACTCAGCCCACTGGCCTTTCCTTCATCTCCCTGATTCTTATGTTGCTGTAAGTAGCTGCCTGCTTTGTCTAACTTTGCTAAGAAACAATAATTGACTGAGAGTAATGTAGAAATCATTCATATAATAGGTGCTAATATATTTGATTATACAAATTTTGCTTGGATATTTGAATACATGAACCGATAAACAAACCTATGAAATAATCCAAAGTTTGCTCTTTACTCTCCAGTCAGCTATAAATGGTAAGGATAAGTGAAAGGAGAATCCAAGATGCCCATCATAGATTAGAGAACCAAGGATATAGTTCTCTTATTTCACATAGGCTAAAATGACTAATGCTCTGTTTACTCTAAAGTGCAGATAAGGAAGAGAAAGAAATCTATAGTAGAAAATCATCCTCAGGAAGAGAAGAGAAAGAGTGAAGAAATATCTTCCTTTGCATGCTTGTTTATCTTGATAGATGAAGGTGGATACATGCAGCATAATTTTGTAAATAAAAAAAGGTACATGCACCATTTTTTTTTTGGCACATGGTCTAATTTTGTGAGTTAAAAAGGGTACATGCGTCATTTTTTTCCCATCCTCTGTTTTCGTCCGATTTTGAGATGATCGATTTTGACTCCAAAACTATCCGTTGATGGATTACATTTCTCTTCCATCTGAAAATTTTAATGAAGTAAACGACGGAAACTCTTCCACTACGGAAACTTTTCCTTAATTTTGCTTTCCGTCTTCCAAGTAAACTGAAATAATCCAAGCTTGCTCTTTACTCTGCTGTCAACTATAAATGGTACGGATAAGTGAAAGGAGAATCCAAGATGCCCATCGTAAATTAGAGAACCAAGAATATAGTTCTCTTATTTCACATATGCTAAAAAGACTAAGGGATGGAACCATTGACAAAATAATATTAACTAAAATAAAATAGTGTAGGGCAATTATAATTTAGCTCCTTTTCAATTTCAGAAAAGAATAAAAAAGATGAGGCCATGATCTGAAATCATTTATAACTTAATAGTTTCAGTTGACAACTCCAACTTCATGTGTTTTTTTAAATCTAAGTTCTTTCAATAACCATCTTATGGTCAGAGAAATGGCATGCAATAAACTTTAGCTTCTAGAAAATTCAGTGTTAAATTGAGAAACTCTAAAAATCTAGTTATGCTAGACGTGGGACAAGTATATCATGTTTTGCCAACATGAGCTATAACAGAGTCAGGCTGATCCAATTTACCAGAAGATTAAAGAACTGATTGGGTTGATTTTGAAGAGCAACAAACAAATAGCTTTCATCTATAATAGTGAGGAAATAAAAAAGCCCTTTCAAAAATAAAGAGAAAGAAATATCATCATTGTTAAAGAAAAGAAAGAATAGACAAGCTGAGCAGCAGACTTCAGTTTTTTATTTTCATTTCAGAGGACATCAAATGAGTTTGGTCTACAAATCAGAGCCCCAGATCATCAACTATTTATATAATAAAAAATAAGAAAGCAAGGATTGATGTATTATTCATTAGAGGGAGACAATTACATGATTCTTACTGAGTTTTGGCATATATATCTGTCAGTAGCAAAAATCCTGGCTAAAAGAGAGCTTATACATTACAATTTTTTTCTATAAAGATGAGATGCAAATCAAACATTTTTTTTCTCAAATTAGGATAATTTCTAAAATAAACGAATCAGACCGTTAAAACAAATTACCAATCGATAATTAAAGATCCAAATAGATACTTATCTGCTGATAATACACATAGTCACATACCTGATGGATCCTAATAATCCTCCATTTTGGCTAATTTGAAATGACTTGGATTTAACCAACCATATATCCATGAAGGATCTTTGAATATGGCATCACTAACCTATTGCTCTTGCACACTAACACAATTTTGTAGTTTTGAATATGTAATGGTCAAAATTTGGCTGAGTCCACGTCAGCTCAGGGTATATAAATTCATGACCATGAATGCATCATGCAAAATTGCACCATTCGCATACACAGTAGTTCACAAGAAAATTTAAATAAAATATTTGCAAAGCTTACTCCACATGCCGTATAGATATAATTCCTGAATTGAAGCATCTTTTTCTTAATCAGAAAAATACAGAGTTTTTTCTGAATGATCCAATATACAATCAACAATGACATAAAATGATCTTATTTGTCCAGTTTATGAATACTCTAGAAAGCAAAGGAGTTTAAAACAAAGTTTGACTTACTGGAAATGTGTTCCAGCTAGGTACTTGAACCAAACCTTGAGGAACAATCACTTGAGCATAGCTTGAAAGACCTTGCCATCGTGGGCTAGCAATGAAAGAAGCTCTTGACAAGGGCCAGTTTGTCAAACCCCCAGAATAAGATTGCTGAGAAGTAGGAGAATGTACACCAGGATAAACACTAGACCCGCGTAGTGAAACCAGTGTATTAGAAGGCTGTGGATGGTGAAATTTACAAGTGCTCCCAAATTTACATACTCCAGTTCTCATATAGTATGCACATTCTGTCTCATTCTACATAAATGTAAACATTATGTTATACATATATCATAGTTACACACTCACCAAAAGCTTCAAATACAGTCTTAGAGATTAGCAAGTAGCAGTTACAAACCGGACGAGTTGGATAGCCTAAAACATTTAGTTGGACTCTCCCAACAATCCCTGCCTTATCTCTAGGATGATGAAATTTGCATGTAGCTCCAAATTTGCATGTACCCGTCCTGAGATAGAACTAGCAAAAGGCAACAGAAGACTGTTGAAGTAGGAAGATCATTAAAAAAAAAAGACCCAAAATAATATTAAAAAAGCCATACATCATACACATAGGCAAAGTAACATCTAGTTCATGTGTACTACATAAATAAGAAAATTGGCATCTTTATTCCATTAATATTTCTTATATTATTCAGGAAAAGTAAAACAACTGTAGTGTATGTTCTAATTATTTTAGGTTTCAAATAATAATAGGAAATAAATGCAGAGAAAATAGAATACGCACAAGATGGAAAGAGTAAAGAACTATTGGGAAACAATTACCTGACATTCAGGATGTCCGACCCTTTCAGGATATCCTCCCTTAATACTTGCAGTAGCAATAGCCTGAAAGTTGACAGGTTTCAACCAAAACCAAGATAATTATGACCTCATGTAATATATATACAAAAGAATATAAAAGGCAAAGTTATATTACAAGCTCAAGGAATGAGAAGAAACCCATATAACAGAGAACTTGGGCAAAATGGCAACGGCAAACAGCCAACCACCAAACCAAAAAAGTGAAACCGCCACCAGCACCCAAGCCTTTAACCATGTATCAAAATACTTACTATGTGTAAGAAATTTAAAAAGAAGGATGATCTGTCTCATAATGATTATCTGGTAGATAATAACCTTTTGATCAACTAGATGTTGGTAATTCTTGCAATATATACATCAACAGAAATTGTGGCACCACAGACAAGAGTTTTACAAAAATAACTCTCAAGAAGGCATGCAATCTAGCTTATTCTTACTTGTGGTCAGTAAAAGAGTCATGGCTTTACCATTGAAGGTATCACTGCAATCACGTAACCAAATGAAATGGAAACACAGTCATGAGTGTTCACAATTATTTTAATTTAGAGTATTATCTAAGTCCAAAATTGGGAAGCGACAGATGCAAAAATTCATTCGGATGACATTGAGATGATTGGAGTACGCTCAGTGGAATGTGGATGAGATACATGTCTCCAGACATGTGCCAGGAGAAATAAAATCTGAAGAAAGCTTATATGTGTTTCTATAACAATTGCAAGATAGATTCCTTAGTAAAGTGACTACACCGTCAGTGCATTGTTAAATTAGTCTAAAGGATACACTTGCTTAATGCATAAGTTACAATAATGTTGATGCGTTGAAATAGAGCAATGCCCTAATTATTTCGTTAAAAACTAATAAATGAATTCATACAACAAATTTAAATTTAACAATGCAACACTTGGAAAAGGACAAAGGTGTAAATGGTCACACAATATCATTCACACTCAGACCAAAAAAAAAAGTTAGCAAGAAGGACAATAAAGAAACTAGTTTACCATCTGTCTATTAGGAGGATGATTGTATCTGCAAGTCATCCCGTATCTGCAAAGGCCGGTTCTAAGATAATAAGTACAGTCAGGCTCCCCTAGACGCTCAGGGTAGGGTCCCGATTCCATGGAATCAATCTCTCTGATGCTCATTTGCCACATTGCTTCTGCACTTGCAACAAATGCGTGGGCTTAGATTACAAGTGAAGTTAAAAAAGAAGAAGCCTCAGCTGAACACAAAATTTTAAAGGATGAACAACAGTGTCAGGAAATAGAAATCGTGGTCGATTAAGATCAATTGCCCCCAATGCATTTGTACCCGGAAGCACAGCTACTTCCTCTGCTTAACCAGAGAACTTCCGTAACGAGACCGGACGGGAAATAACAGTTTTGTAGAAAGGGCGTTGAAATTTCGAAAATATGGGAAGATGCTAAAAAGGAATATAAAAATAAACCTTTCCAGCGTATTGTGGCTTCTCGCGACGAAAAGCCAGCAACTTCCCAATCCAATTCGTCAGACCCGGATCGCCCCACTAGCCTCGGCCCAAAGACGCCCAATTTTAACTCCATAACCCCTCAAAACGAAATTTTCCTTGCGAATCGAAAGAAACTACGAAGCCCAGGCACGCGATCGGGGGTGACGAAACCCTAGCTAGCACACGGAGGAGAGTAGAGATGGCAGCTTACCTTCGTCCATAGAAGGGCGGCGCGACGGGGACGTCGAGGCGGAGGCCTCCGTGACGGACACGGAGGACGCCCGGGCGCCGCGCTTGTGGACCCCGGCGGCGGCGGCGTCGTAGTCCATGGGCGGCAGGCGACCCTCAAAAGGTCATGGAAAGGGGAGGAGCCAGGGCCGAAGGGGGGGAGCTCCCATTGGGGAGGAGGGAGGGAGAAAGAAATGGAGTGAGAGGGAGGCGAAAAGAGCGGAAGAGGAGAGACTCGAGTCTCCCGTCTCCTCCACAGCCACAAAGCGTGAGGAAGAGAGAGAGAAGGAGAATAAAAACCACAGCCATCCGCTCCATATGCGTTTGTAGAGGTCGCTGCTGTTTCATTTATCGATTTATGGAAAATAAAACTAAAATAGAACGTAAAAAAACAAAACAAATCGTTTTTTATTTTAAAAATAAAGAAATAAATATAAATATAAATCCATATTCCAAAATTTTAAATTTTTATTTATTTTCTTCGTTTATTTTTTCAAAAATAACCTTACTAGTTTGCTTTGTTCGTGAACGCAAGGGCAACGTGACCATGTTACTTTAGGTTTTTAATTTGCGCAATCTGACTATTTAAATGTCTGAGATGATTATTCATATATATATATTTAATTCAAATGTATTACACCAAGTGCATGCATCCTTTTATCAATATTCTCTAAGAAGCATCAAGAGTTTCAAAATTACTACTTGAATTATCATTTCTTACAATTTAAAATACATAAAAAATTACTAAATCTATATGTGTGACATTTTAATAATTTCAAATAGATCGAGAAGAACAATATTCAAAATATTATAAGAGGAAATTTTAATGAAATTATTTATTCGAAATAATCTTTTTATTTTGTATGCCACAAGAAAAAATACATGATTTTTTTTTGTTCGAGTAGGTAAGAAAAAGATGATGCAAGATTCTCAGCATTTAAGAATTCTTAAGAGTGTACATGATAATGTTTGTGCATATTTGATATTTTGAACATAATTTATTAGTTGTCATTTGTGTAGAATACAGGAATATAACTAAAAAAAATGGCAATGCAAGTTAATACATTAATATATATAATAAAAACCATGAAAATAAAAAATAAATAAATAAGTAAAGTCCATAGCTAGGGTTGGAATTTAACTCTAGTTTTTTTTTCTATAAAGTTTTCTTTTTGCATAATGTTATTTTTTTAAGGGTTGGTTAAGTTATGAGTGACTGGAAGCTTTGACGTAACCATAAAGTTTTTACGATCTTGGGCTGCTCCTCTTTGTTTTTTTTGTTTGGTTGGGTTAGATTTAGAAATTTATGCTATAAATGGAGGCCACAAGTAAAAAAGGGCCGGTCTCTCTTGTGTCTCTATTTGAATATTTTGGTGTTGGATCTTTTATGAGAGAGGAATACCCCGGTAGGAGCTATTGGGAAGGGTTTTTACAGTCCTTATAATCTCATATCAAAAGTAAAACAGCTCACTTATATTTTCCTTATAAAAAATCTCTGAACCATTTTATTCATGGTCTCACTCATCTTTCCTTTTTTTTTCTTTTAAAAAAATCATTCAAAATAATTATATTGGTCTCTTTACCGCCGGCCAGAGGAGGGGTGAAAGATAAGAGCAAAAATCTTTCTTGACTTATATCTTATTAGAGCAAATACTTGTATAAAATATATTTTATTAGAGCAAACACTCCTATAAAAAAAATAAAATATTAAAAAATAATTATTATAAGTAAATAGTTATTTATTTCTTAGTTATTAGGGGTGAGCATTCGGTCAAAATCGAATCGACCGAATCGAATAGACCGAAAATCGAATTTCTTTTCAATCAACCAAACCGACCAAATTTCCCTATGAAACCGAACCGACCAAACCGATAAGATATCGGTTAATTCGGTTTTCGACCGAATTGACCAAATTTTAAAACCCTATTCGGTTTTTACTTTTAAAAAAAAGATTTTATTTAATTAATTATATTTTAAAATAAAAATTAATTAAAATAATATTCTTATTCGGTTTAACCGAATTACAAAATTCAAAATCGAAACCGAACCGGATTAATCGAAAACCGAACCAAATTTTCAAAAAAACTGAAAATCGAATTAACCGAACCGAATGTCTAAATTCGATTGGTTCGGTTCGGTTAATTCGATTTTTCCGAATTTTTGCTCACCCCTATTAGTTATTAGAGAATAATTATTATTAGAAAAATAGTTATTTGTTTCCTAGTTATAAGAGAATACTTATTATTAAGAAATACTTATTGTTTTCCTAATTTATGTATTTTCCTATTTTCACTTGTAATAGTATTTATATATATCATATGCTATCATTAATAATATGTTTGAATTCTATCGTCAATATGGTATAAGAGCTCTAAGCTTAACAACAACTTTTTTTTTCTTCTCTTTCTTTCTTTTCTCCACAATATCTACCAGCCGCCTTCTACAATGGTTGCCGCCGACAACATCAACTGTCGGCTCCAGTAGCCTTCTACAATGGTTGTCGTCGATGACATCACCCGCCGACTATCTCTCACAAATACTCCTGATTCTCCTGCCTCTCTTGTGGTTCTCAACATCAATGCTCAGGCACCGTTAAAACTCACCACCTCCAATTATTCTGTATGGTGCTTACAATTCACGTATCTTCTATTCGGATATGACTTACTGGTTTTGTTGATGACTCACGTCCCTGCCCCCCTGCGCAGATAACGCCTACAGATGTCACGCTCCCTCAGGCGAATCCTGATCATATTCTCTAGCTCCGCTAGGATCAACTTCTCATCAACGCTATTATAGGTTCAATGTCCCATACTCTTGTGCAATTTATTTCTTCATCAACTTCATCTAGAGACGCATGGCAGACGTTGGAGAGAACTTACGCCACTCCCTCACGTGGTAGAATTATGACTCATTGTCAAAATATTGCCAGCCCTCAATAGGGTAACAAGTCTATCACTGATTATATGCAGGACATCAAAAGAAATATTGACGCTCTTGTGCTTATAAATGTCAAAGTTGACTTTGATGACCTCTCTATTCATGTCCTGAATGGTCTTAGCCAAGATTACTGCATTATCTCACATGCTCTGCAAGTTCGTGACATCCCTATTACCTTTGATTAGTTATTCGAGCAGCTCCTCAGCTATGAAGCCCAGTTAAAAGTTTCAACACCATCTCCATCTTCGATGCCAATGACTGCTCTTGTGGCTCAAACAGGGATTTCTTGTAATCGGTATTCAAACTATCGTGGTGGTCACCAGCAGGTTCCGCCTATATCCAATCAGCCATGCATGTCTACTCCTGGGCTATCTGCACATTCTCGTGCACATCCAGCTGTGTCCAGTCCCAATTGTTATCTTGGGCGCTGTCAGATTTGTGGTGACCAAGGTCACTTTGCTCGCCAGTGCGGTCATATGATTGCCTCGATGCTTGCTCTGCTTCCGTCGACTCCTCCGCGTGCTCCACGTCCCACATATAGTGCGTTGTTTGCGCACACTACCATTCATTATACACATTCGTCTGATTCTCGAGAATGGATTGTCGACTCTGGCGCCCCTCATCATGTCACCACTGATCTTGCTACTCTCTCGTTGCATGAGCCTTACTCTGAGAATAATAGCGTCGTCATTGGTGATGGTTCTAGACTACCTATTACACACACTGGTTCTTTCTCTTTCTCTACTCCATCTTTCCCTTTAGTTTTCTTCAATGTTTTATTTGTGTCATCTATGTCAAAAAATTTGATTTTTGTCGCAGCACTTTGTGCTACTAATTCTGTTATATTTATTTTCTTTGATTCCTATTTTCAGGTGTTGGATCGTCGTACGAGAGCGACACTGGTCAGCGGGGTCCATAGAGATGGTGTCTATTACTGGCCAAAATTTATGTCTACGCTATCATTACCTTCCACCTTTTCTATGTCTGTCTCATCATCTATTTCCTTATGGCATAGTCGTTTAGGTTATCCGTCATTAGATGTTTTGCAACGTTTTTTTTTATCCTTGGGTCTTTCGTTTCATGTGAATATTTTGTCTAATTTTTGATGCACTTTGTGCAATATTAATAAGAGTCATAAATTGTCCTTTCATAAATCTAATATTTTGTCTCGTGCTCCTTTGGATATTATATTTTCTTATGTTTGGATATCTCCAATATCATCATCTGATGGACTCAAATATTATGTTATCTTCGTTAATCATTTTACAAAGTATATATGGCTTTATCCTTTACGCAATAAATTAGATGTATACTCTACCTTTATTGCATTCCAAACTCTTGTTGAAAATCAGTTCTCGATGACTATCAAAATCCTATTCACTGATAATGGAGGTGAATTCTTAGCCCTTCGCTCCTTTCTTATTACTCATGGTATTAGTCATCTTACCACTCCTCTACACACTCCTAAACACAATGGATACTCTGAACGTCGTCATCGCCATATAGTCGAAACTAGTCTCACTTTGTTGCATAAAGCATTTATTCCACTCACTTTCTGGCCTTATGCCTTTGCTGTGACAATCTATTTGATTAACCGCATGCCTAAGGTCAGTCTCTCCCATATGTCCTCTTTTGAAAAATTATTCACCATCGTTCCTGATCTTTCTAAGCGTCGAGTTTTCAGGTGTCTATGTTTTCCGTGGTTGCGCCCCCTACTCTCATCACAAGTTTGATCCCAAGTCAACCTCTTGTGTCTTCCTTGGCTATTCTCTCACCTAGAGTGTCTTCCTGTGCTACGATGTAGCTCTCAAAAGAGTCTTTGTATCTCGTCATGTTAAGTTTATAGAGCATGTTTTTCCATTTGCCATCACCTCCTTCTTGGACTCCACAGTAATAGACACTGACTCTGAGCTCTCTGCTACACCAGTTCTCTCGTGGGGACCATCCAGCATTGATGCCGCAACCTGCCACTAACCGCAGTCGTCCGCAAGTGACTTCTTCACCGCTGTCATCATCACCGCCATCATCTCCGCCATCATCACCTCTTGTTGTTGGGTCGCCCACGTTGCTTGGTGACAACCGACCCTCTAACCCACCGACTCTTTCTCCCTCTCTCACTTCTCTAAACCAACATCCCATGCAAACTCACTCCAAAAATGTCATTTATAAACTCAATCCAAAGTATTCTTCATACTACTCTTCCATAACCTTGTGAACCCTCCTCTGTCACGCAGGCGCTCAAAGATCTGAATTGGGTACAGGCCATGCATGAAGAGTATGATGCTCTTCTCCGTAATCAGACTTGGACTCTTGTCCCACATTCGTCAGACCAAAATCTTATGGGTAATAAGTGGGTGTTTCGCATTAAGCGTAATTTTGATGGCTCAATTAATCAGTATAAGGCTCGTCTTGTTGCCAAGGGTTTTTTTCAGCGCCCTGGTGTTGACTTTCATGATACATTCAGCCATGTTATTAATCTAGTAGCAATGCATATTGTTCTTAGTTTGGTTGTGAATCGGAGGTGGTGTCTTCGCCAACTTGATGTAAACAATGCGTTTCTTAATGGTCATCTTGCAGAGGAGGTTTATATGGCGCAACCTTCGGGTATGCGCAGTGCTGAGTTTCCGGATCATGTGTGCCGTTTGCATAAGGTGCTTTATGGCCTGAAGCAGGTTCCACGCGCTTGGTATTTGGAGCTTCGCGCTTTCTTGATCTCTCTTGGCTTTATCGCATCCCGAGCTGACACCTCCTTATTTGTTTATTCTCGAGATGATATTGTTATCTATTTCCTTGTATATGTTGATGATCTAATCATTACAAGGAGTGATGCCTCTTCTATTGACGTCATAGTATGTAAACTTCATGCAAAATTTACGATTAAGGATCTTGGGGTTCTTTCCCTCTTCTGTGGTATTGAAGTTCACCCAACCTCAAATGGTCTTCTCTTGTCTCAGTAAAAGTATGTCACTGATCTTCTCTTCAAACACAACATGCTTGATTCCAAGCCAGTCTCCACTCCTATTGTTGTTGGCTCTCGTCTTACTTTGCATGATGAGTCTTCATCTTTTGATATGACTAAGTTTCGACAAGTAATTGGAGGCTTACAACATCTCCGTATGACTCGTCCTGATATTTCCTTTACGGTCAACAAGATTTCACAGTTTATGCATACTACTTCAGAGACGCATTGGGAGTGTTGTGAAGAGTCTACTTCGCTATCTCAATGGTATTAGGGATCTTGGCATTCGTCCTCTTGTGGATACACCTTTTACTCTTCATGATTTTTCTGATGCAGACTGGGCAGGAGATCCAGATGATCGGTGTTCTACGAGTGCATTTATTATTTTTCTAGGTGCTAATCCGATTTCCTAAAAATTTACCAAACAGCGCACGGTTGCACGCTCTTCGGTTGATGCTGAATATCATGTCATTGCCTCTGCAGCAATTGAGATACAATGGATTAAGTCACTTTTGACAGATCTGCTTCTTATGGTTACCACGCCTGCTATGCTTTTTACTGATAATTTGGGTGTCACGTATCTTTCAGCTAATCCTGTTTTTCACTCTCGGATGAAGCATCTGGCTATTGACTATCACTTTGTTCGTGATCTGGTGCAGGCCTCCGAACTACGAGTTACTCATATTCCTATTGAGGATCAATTGGCTGATGCCCTTACAAAGTCATTTTCTCGACCTCGGTTGTTTGTCATTTGCAACAAGATTGGTGTCATTTCTGGGACATCATCTTAGGAGAGTGTATTAGGAAATAATTATTATAAGTAAATAGTTATTTATTTTCTAGTTATTAGGAAATAATTATTATTAGAAAATAGTTATTAATTTCCTAGTTATTAGAGAATAATTATTATTAGGAAATACTTATTGTTTTCTTAATTTATGTATTTTCCTATTTTCACTTGTAATAGTATTTTTATATATCATATGCTATCATTAATAATATGTGTGAATTCTATCGTCAGTATAAAGAAGCATGCAAATCAAAGACAGAGACACAGAAAAAATTACTTGGTTGCAATCAAAGGATTGCTAATCCAAAGCAAGTGAAACGCACTATAAAGATCTTCTTTAGCGGAGTAGCCTCTTATAATGTTGATGGCTCACAAACAGTAGTAGAACAAAAAGAGAATGATTTACAAGTGATGTTTTTGGCTACTAGGATCAGGGCACCTAGACGTAAATAGAATTTTATCCTCGTCGTACCGGATCATGCCACGACGCGTTTTGATAAATTTTTCAATCCGGGCGCCCGAACTAAGTCAACCAGCAGGTTGACTTTTTAGTTCAGGTTCTCTCTCTAGCTCCGCTCATTTAGGTGATTTGATTTCGGCCATCCGGAATAGGGCTCAACCGAACCCATTTCCTGGCCTTTTCAAGTAGTTTTCTGCTCTAGCTTCTCGTCCCTCGAAAACGTCATGCGCCTTCTTCTCATCCACCAGCGTACTCTTCCGCAATGCCTCATCCCTCGGACGCACCGAGCCTATCGGCTCTCTCCCGTATCGTTTGTCTCGCTAGCTGCGTCTTTCGCTCGACCTCTTGTGTTTCTAAGTTTCTGCACACTTAGACTAGGGATGACAATTTTTCCCGTGGGTTCGGGGCCCCGCGGGGAAAACCCGAAATGGAGATGGGGATCCCCAATTTTTCGGGGATGGGGCGGGTTTGGGGCGGGTATGGGAATACTATCCTCATCCCCGAACCCGCCCCGAATATTATTATTAATAAATAATAATAAGATTTTTTTAAAAGTAATAATAATAATATTAATAATAATATTGATATTAATATTATCATTAATAATAATGATAAAATAATAATAATAATAATTAAATATAGGGATGGGGCGGGGATGGGGATTTGATCCCCATGGATTCGGGTTCGGGGAATCCCCGAACCCGAAAAAATGAGGACGGGGCAGGGATGAGAATGACAAACCCGCCCCCGCCCCACCCCATTGTCATCCCTAACTTAGACACAAGGCATTAGACAACAATAGAATATAACTTAACTTGGTTGATCACATCAAAACCATCATGGGGTACTTAATTATAATCTTCCCTTTTTTTTGATGTGGATCAACCCAAGTTAAGTTAGGGCAAAACAAGATATTAAATTAAAGACATTAAATGAAATTGTAAGTTTTTGAAATAGTAGATATGTAATATTTTTAAAAATATATCTCCTCCCTTAAACTTAACTTTTAACTCTCCCCCTTTATCACATTAAAAATAAGGGTTTTACTAAAATAAGTTGAAATTAAAGTCTAAGGAATTTATACTTGAAATTTAAAAACGGTGACTTACACTTAGGAAAATTTTGGGTAGAGAATATGATAAATTCTCAAAAAAATAAATTTTGTAAAAATAATTATGTGAGATATTTTTAGTTTCTAAAATATAATATTTTGCACAAACGAGCTAACTTAAGCAGAAAATAAATTTAAAAAAAAACTTTAATTTTAAAAACTACCCTTTTTAGTAAATAACAAATATTTTTAGATTGGACAAATTAAAAAAAAATTATAACAACTAATTATTTAATAGTTAGTCAATTAAACATTCATTTCAATAATTGGCTTCCAAACTTTGACAAAGCACTAAACCTTCTTAGATATTGAAACAACAACCACATCTAGATAAAGTCTTTTAAAAAAAATTAAATATTTAATTTTCTTTCTATAAATTTTATCTTTAAAAAAAATAATTTATTCTAAGCAGGAGTTGGGAATACAATATAGGTTCCTTCTTACTGGATTAATCAAATATCTTTTATGAACATATTTTGACGATAACTTTCTAATTTGACCCTTATGGTATTTAAAATACCAATTTAGTCCTTGATAATATCTAGAATATGAGCCTGCAGAATTTTTTAAGATTTTCTATTTATTTCTTTAAATTAGCATTTTCAATTTTTAACTTATCTAAACCCTCTATTAAGCATGATTTTACTGAAGTCCTTTTTATCTATAATTTTTTATTTTTTAATTTGTCATTTTTAGTTTTCAATTTGCACATTGATTTTTCCATTGATTTAATGTCAAAATATAGTTGATCAGGTGGTAAGAGGCATACCTCACTTAGCTTGTCAGATCTGACGCTTGATTATCCCATGCCTCGCTGTATTCGTCTAAAGTCACTCCCCCTTCATCAATGCTGGCTTCTGAGGTGCTTGGTTATTCGTGGCTAGCCATCAATGCTAGACCAGCATATGCTTCTATTTCTGACTCGAATGATGAGCTTTCGTCCCTAGTGGCCTTGAGATTCTTGTGCTTATTTTGCTTGGGCCTCCTGTCTTTTTCCTTTTTGAGTTCCGAGCAGTCCTCCTTTATGTGTCCTTCCTTTAGACACTGGTAGCATCGAACCTTTCTTCTATTTCTTAGATTTTTCTGTTCTGCATTTCTTTAAATTTGTAAGATCTAAAAAAATTCCTAAATTCCCTTACCATGTAAGTGTTGGTGCAGTAGGGCCGGCAAGAGGGTGTGAATTGCCTATTAAAAATAAAGCAAAAAGCGAACCTTTCTCATTCTTTCAACTCTAGTTAATAGCACTACCAAATAGAATAATAAAACTGAAAAAAAGGTAAGAAGATAATCTATTTACTTAGTTACAACCCAGGTGGTTATTAATTCAAGGCGTTGAAAAAAACTCTACTAGAAAAACTCCTTTGTTGAAGGCAGAGTAACCTCTTACAGACGTTTATAACTTATAGAATGACTAGGAAGTGAATACAAGACTTGTAGTTCAATTGTTATATTTTTCCTAGGTCCAGGGGTCTTTTTATAGCCTTTGGAAAAACTTATCTGAGGTTGGAAGGTGCTTTCAATAGGGTGGAAGGCGCCTCCAGCGTGATAAATCCTATCTGTGCGAAAATAAAATTTATCTTCGCAATAGTCACTATTTGAAGGCACCTTTAAGGGGTTGAAGACGCCTTCCATAGAGGCTCGAAGGCACCTTCAAGGGTTGAAGGCGCCTTCCTCCCGAAAGGCACGAGGGCGCCTTCAATACCATTGAAGGCATCTTTAGCAGCTGCTACCAATCTCCAAACTTCTCCTTTGGCTCTTCCGCTGCTCCATTCGCTTGGGTGATTTCGGCCATCCGAAATAGGGCTCACTCAAACGTATTTTCCAACCTTATCCTCAAATAGGCTTTCTCCTCGGCTTCTCGTCCCTTGAATGTCGCAGATGTCCTTCTTGTTCATCGGTGTACTCTTCCGCATCACATCGTCTCTCAGATGCACCGAGCCTGTCAACTCATTTCCTGTGTCATCCTTCTCGCTAGATGCGTCTTCCACTCGACTTCTTGTGTTCCTAAGCTCCTGCACACTTAGACATAAGGATTAAACACAACAAGACCTAACTGAACTTGGTTGACCATATCAAAACTACCTGGGTACTTACAATCTTCCCCTTTTTTATGTACATCAACCTAAATTCAAGTTAGAGTTAAAAATACAATAACATAAAAGTAAATAACAAATTGTTTGCAAAATAAGTAAAAAAAAATGCTTGCAATTAAATAATTAAAAATTCTAAATCTTACATCCCCCTGAACTTGTACATATTTCTCCCTCTTTGATCACATCAAAAAAATTTGAGAAAGATAAAATAAACTTTTAGAATATTTTGAAATATTTTTCCAGGGTTAATCTATGTAAATAACTGGAAATAATTTTCAACAGAAGTCTAAGAGATAAAAAAATAAGAAGTTTTTAGAATTTTTAAAAAATTTGATACTTTTTATACTAGTTGAATAGTCATAAAAAATTTAAATTGTATTGAAATTATTTTAAGCGAAAAATAAAAATAAATCTATTTCAGTTAGTTAATTAAACATTTATTTCAATAATTGACTTCCAAGTTGTGATGAGGCACTAAGCCTTCTTGGATATTTGAACAATAACCACTTATTTAGAAAACCTTTTAAAGAAATTAAATATTCAATTTTCTTCCTAAATATTCTAGATTTATCTTTCAAACATAATATTTTAATCTAAGGATGTTTTTGGAATCCAATATAAGTTTCTACCTACTGGGTTAATTAAAAATTTCTTAGGTATATATTTCTGTAATATTTTTCTAATTTGACCCTAGTGATTTCTAATATACCAGTTAATTTTACCATAATTTCTAAATCTTAGTTTTTGATAGTAATTAGAATATGCATGGTTATCTTTCAATCTCTCTATTTGTGTTTTTAATTTTTCATTTTCTAATTTCAAATTATCAAACAATTCTAGTGTACATATATTGGTTAATTGCATTTTCAAATCAAAAATTTATTTTTCTAATTTGTACATATTTTTAGAGAGCATTTTGATAAACTCAAAAGATTACTTGGGAGATAGTACACGTACCTCACTTACCTCGTGTTCTGATGCTCCCCCTTTGTCATTGCTTTCTTCAGAGGATCCTCTCCCTTCATCGATACTCATCTCTGAGAAACTTTCAATGTCCCTTTGGTGCTCTACTATCAAGGCTAGTCCGGCATAGGTTTCAATCTCGGACTCGGAGGATGATGATTCATCCCATGCGCCCTTCAGATTCTTATGCTTCAATCTTGTTGGTCTTTTACCCTTGTCCTTTTTTTTTTTTAGTTTTGTATAATCATCTTTGATGTGCCCTTCTCCTTGGCAGTTGTAGCATCAAACTTTTCTTTTGCTTCGAAAGTACTTATCTGTCTGCAACTTATTAAATTTATTAGTTTTAATGAAGTGACTAAATTTTCTTACCATTAGAGTCGCTTCGTCTTCATCAATTGACACTTCGGAGTCCGAATTATCTGTTCTTGCCTTCAGGACAATGTTCCGACTAGGCTCTCTTTTCATCTCTGCACATCTAGATTCGTGAAGTTCAAAGTTGGGAAAAAGACTTTCTAATAAACTAACTTTGAGGTCTTTAGATATATAAAACAAGTCGACTATAGAGGCCCACTCGGGTGTCCTAGAAAATGCATTTAAAGCGTACCTAAATGAATCTCGGTTCGTTACCTTTTCTTCGAGATTCGTTTGTCCGGTGATGAGTTCTTTGATCCTCGAGTGCAGATGTGCAACTGTTTCTCTTTATTCCATCTGGAGGTTCATCAATTTGTTCCGAAGCAAGTCCTATCTCGCAAGCTTTGCTTCGAAAGTTCCTTCGTTAAGCTCCAGGAACTTCTCCCAAAGTTCCTTTGCTGATTCATAATCTTTGATCTGATTTACTTCTTGGGGGTGGAAGTACGTTGAGTAGGTGGAACTAGGCTCGTTCGTTCGCTACGAAATCTGATTGCTCCTTCTTGGTCCATTGATATTCTTCCCTTTTCATTTCCTTGTGGGTCTTTGGGAACTACAAAATTATATTTAATTATCAAAAGAATTTCAAAATCAGTTTAAAAAAATACCTCCATGCATTTCTTCCATAACGCAAATTCTTCCTCGAACTTTGACAGGTAGATGCTCAGTTCGACCATTGCCTCAGTTAAGGGTGTCAATTCAGGTGGGTCGGGTCGAGTTGAGTTTTTTTTTAATCCAACCCGAACCTGAGTTCAACCCAAAATCCCTAAATTCAAACCCGAACCCGACCCGGATAACCCAAAAATCCGATTCAAAATGATTTTTTTTTTTGACTATTTTCCCTATAATTCTTCACTTTTATGTTAATACTGTAGAATCGAAAAAAATTTAGATATCTCCATAATGGTATGATATTGTCCACTTTGAGTCTAAGCCCTCATGGTTTTGCTCTTGAGCTCTACTAAAAAAGTCTCATACCAATGGAGATATTATTTTTCTTATAAACCCATGATCTTTCCCATGTGTTTTCAATATGAGCCTATGTTTACAACCTTGCAACCCCAACAATCCCCCTTCAAACAAAGGACCACAGGGTCCCCCTCAAGCATCGGGTCACTCTTGACCTGCTCAAAGCCTCCCCTTGAGCATCGAGTCATCTTGACCTGCTCAGGGCCTCTTCTACTTTGTCCAAGGTTTCACCCACATAGTTCGATCTTGGATCATGACTCTGACTCGTGCTTCTTTCGACGGTTAGTCTGGTGAAAAGCAATCTTGCTCTGATACCACTTGTAGAATAAAAAAAAAAATTAGATATCTCCATAATGATATGATATTCTCCACTTTGGGCCTAAGCCCTCATAGTTTGGAGATATTATTTTTCTTATAAACCCATGATTTTTCTCATGTATTTTCAATATGGGACTACATTTGCAACCTTGCAATCCCAACAAATACTCCATCATTATCATACAAACATGATATTAATATACATAAAAACATCTTAATTTTCAAAATAAAATTTGATTTAACCAAAAAATCCACTAAACCCTATATTTAGGTCAACCCGGACCCGACCCGACCCGACCCAAAACTTTTTAACCCTTCAACTCAAACCCGACCCGAACCCGAAAATGCCCCAACCCGACCCTGATTTTTTTTGGATCAACTCGAGTTAGGTCGTCAGGTTGGGTTCATTTTTGACACCCCTAGTCTCAGTGGTTCAGTCGGCGGTTAGTCCTTCTGAGGCGTTCTAGCTCTGATACAAATTATTGGTGCAACGGGGCAGACAAGAGGGGGGTGGATTGCTTGTTGCAAATAAAGCAAACCTTCTCGTTCTTTAAACTCTAGTTAGTAGCACATGTATACCAAACAGAATAATAAAACTGAACAAAAACTAAGAGGACAATCTATTTACTTGGTTATAATCTCGGTGGTTGTTAATCGAAGACGTTGAAGAAAGCTCCACTAGAAAAACTCCTTTATTGAAGGTGGAGTAGCCTCTTATAGACGTTTACAGCTCATAAAATGACTAGGAAGTGAATACAAGACTTATAATTTAGTTGTTGTATTTTTCCTAGGTTTAGGGGTCTTTTTATAACCCATAAAAAAAACTTATCCGAAGCTGGAACGTGCTTTCAATAGGGTGGAAGGCACCTCCAGCGTGACAAATCCTATCCATACGAAGATAAAGTTTATCTTCGTAATGGTCACTGTTTGAAGGCGCCTTCCATAAAGGCTTGAAGGCGCCTTCCTCCCGAAAGGCGCAGGGTCGCAGGGCGCCTTCAGTAGCTGCTACTGAGCTCCAAACTTCTCTTTTGGCTCTTCCGATGCTTTGCTCACTTGGGTGATTTCGATCATCCGGAATAGAGCTCATCCGAATATATTTTCCGACCTTCTCCTCGAGCAAGCTTCATCTCAGGCTTCTTGTCTACTGGTGTACTCTTTCTCAGCACCTCGTCCCTCAGATACACCTAGCCCGTCAGCTCCTTTCCCATGTCATTCTTCTCGCTAGCTACATCTTCCACTCGACTTCTTGTGTTCCTAAGCTTCTTCACACTTAGACACAAGGATTAAAAACAATATAACCTAACTGAACTTGGTTGACCATATCAAAACTACCCGAAATACTTACAGTAAGCTTCTTGGCCTCCTTCTGGATCTGAGTTTGATTCGGATTTGTCCTCCTTTGTGGCTCTGAGTGTCTAGTTCTGTCTTAACTCTTTATTTGATCCTACACATCTGGATTTATATAATTCTAAAGTCGAAAACAATTCTTCTAGTGTACTTACTGTAGGATCAAAAAAAATTTAGATATGTCCATAATGGTATGATATTATCCACTTTAGGCCTAAGCTCTTATAGTTTTGCTCTTGAGTTTTACCCAAAAAGCCTTAAGCCAATTAAAATATCTTTTTCTTATAAACCCATGATATTTCTCATATGTTTTCAATGTGAGACTATGTTTACAACCTTACAATCCCAACAATCCCCCCTTAAACAAAGGACCACAGGCCCCCCTCAAGAATCGAGTCACTTTTGACCTGCTCAGGGCCTCCCCTCGAGTATCGGGTCACTCTTAACCTGCACAGGGTCTCCCCTCAAGTATCGCGTCACTCTTGACTTGCTCAGGGTCTCCCCTACTTTGTTCAAGGTTTCACCTGTTGGTTGGTCCTAGGAAGATCATATCGGTTCCACTGTACAAAATTTTGTACAAGTGTCGAACATTTCCTAAACAACCTATTGGGTTCTTTAGAAATTAAATTAGGAATCGCAAATGGAACTTAACATTATTGATTCCAAATTTAACTTATCCGTTCTTAATGGTTTAGATTAGGATCGCAAACAATGCTTAACATTATTGATCCAAATCCACCTATGTTATAAATTCAATTAAATATTAATTTTCAAAATTGGCTTCCAGGTTAAACATGGCGAGGCACTAGGCCTTCTTGGATATGGGAGCAACCACCACTTCCTAGACAAAGACTTTTAAAGAAATTTAATATTTAATTTTCTTATATAACTCTAGGTTTAACCAAAAGGAACAATCGAATCACAAATCCGAAAACAAAAAAAAACACAAACTCGAATCACAAATTCGAAACTCTAGAATCATATGTCTCTTGTGTTTGGAATTCATACAAAGAAAAACTAGTATGATGCGGAAATCAATTACTAGTTATACCTTCCTTTGTAAGCAAATAACCTCTTGATCTTCTACCGTATTCCTCTTCTAATCTCGGACGTTGTATGGGCAACGATCTTCCGAGACGAGAACCGCTAAGCTCCTTCTTCTCCAAGCTAGATTCGGCCACCACCAATTCTCCAAGAGAAGTAGAGGTTCGGCCACCACCATCAAGCTTCAAGTGATGCAAGAGCAAAGCCTCCTTTCTCTCCTTCTTCTCCTAGCTAGAACCGACCACCAACAAGTGCTCCAAGGGAAGGATAATTAGGCCACTAAAGAAGAAGAGAAAAGGAAAGAATAGGGCCGACCACACACCAATGAAAAGAGGAGGAACTATAGAATAGATGTTCTATTGTGAAGGCACCTCTACCCTCTTTTTTATATTCCTTGGTCTTGGCAAATAAGGAAATTTAATTGTTATTAAAATTCCCTTATATTCCTTGCCTTTGGTTATTAAGGAAAAATTAATTAAATTTTCCTTTTAACCATGCTATAGCCGACCACATCCCCATGCTCCAAATAAGGAAAGTTTTAAATACAAAATTAAAACTTCCTTATTTATTTCCAGAAATTTTAAAATTAAAATTTCTCTAATAATTTATCCTTTCATGGTTGGTTATAAAAGGAAATTTTATAAATTAAAATATTTCTTTTAAACACGTGGTTGATTTCTAAAAAGGAAAGTTATCTCTAAAATTAAAATCTTCTTTCAATGTACAAATAAGGAAAGATATCTAATCCTTCTCTTAAATCTTTTGTAGAAGACTATAAAAGGAAATATTTAATTTTAAAACTCTCTTTTTAAATCATGAACATGGTTACAAAAAAGGAAAGTTTTATCAAAATTAAAATCTTCCTCTCAATCTACAAATAAGGAAAGATATCAAATATTTTCTTAATCTTTTGTAGAATGAAAGATTTAAATTTTAAACTCTCTTTTAAAATCATGGAATTCACATAAGAAAAATTTTAAAATAAAAATCCTTTTATTTTTCTTAGGGCCGGCCACACCATGCTTGGGCTCCAAGCATTGGCCGACCCCTACTTAGCTCAATCTTTGGGTCTTGGCTGGCCCTAACTTGGGCTCCAAGCTAGCTTGGCCGGCCACCAAAAGGTGGGTATAATTCTCTATATACAAGAGGCTACGATAGGGACCGAAAGGAGGAATTGGTTTTGGTCTCCCGATGAAATTAAGCTTCCCGTGTTCGCCCCGAACACCCAACTTAATTTCATCAATAATAATTCATACCACTAAAGAATTATTATTGAACTATCGCACCAATCCCAAATTACATTTTGGGCTCCTTCTTATTAATTATGAGTGTGTTAATCTCCCTGTGTTTAAAATGTTGAATGTCCACTAATTAATTAAGTTACTGACAACTCATTTTAATTAATATCTTAGTCCAAGAGTAGTACCACTCAACCTTATCGTCATGTCGGACTAAGTCCACCTGCAGGGTTTAACATAACAATCTTAATGAGCTCCTCTTAGAGACATTATCAACCTAGATTTCTAGGATACAGTTTCCTTCTATAATCAACAACACACACTATAAGTAATATCATTTCTCAACTTATCGGGCATTTTGATTTATCGAGCTAAATCTCACCCTTTGATAAGTCAAATAAATAAATAGTAAATATATATGCTTGTTATTATATTAGGATTAAGAGCACACACTTCCATAATAACTAAGGTCTTGTTCTTTTATTAAGTCAGTACAAAAAGAACTCACCTTAAATGATTCTACTCAATATACTCAGAGTATACTAGTGTAATTTATTAGTCAAGATAAACTAATACCTAATTACACTACGACTATTCCAATAGTTTGTTCGTTTCCATCTTAGTCGTGAGCAACTGTTTATAATTTATAAAGAACTGATAACATGATCTTCTGTGTGTGACACCACATACCATGTTATCTACAATGTAAATTAATTGAATAACTACACTTAACAAATAAATGTAGACATTTGACCAATGTGATTCTATTATTTCAAAAATAGATGTTTACAAAAAGCTAGGCTTTTAGTATACACTTTAACATCACCCATATGGTTTAATCTTGGATCATGGCTCTGACTCATGCTTCTTCCGGCGGTTAATCCAGTGAAGAGTGATCTCGCTCTAATACCAATTGTAGGATCAAAAAGAATTTAGATATCTCTATAATGATATAATATTGTCCACTTTGGGCCCAAACTCTTATGATTTTGCTCTTGGGCTCTATCCAAAATGACTCATGCCAATGAAAAATATTTTTTTCTTATAAACTCATGATTTTTCCCATGTGTTTTTAATGTGGGACTATGTTTGCAACCTTGCAACCCAACACTTACCTCTAAGTCCTTCGAGATGTAGTAGGTGTCGATTATCAAAGTCCATTATGGAGTCTTGGGAAAAGCATTGAGTGTGTAGTGTATTGAGTCCCGTTTTGTTACCGTTTAACCGAAGTTGACCAGTCCGGTGATCAGCTCCTTGATCTTCGCGTGTAGTTGGGCTACCTTCTCACCTTTTTCCAAACATACGTTTATTAGTTGATTTCGAAAAAGGTCTCGTCGTGCGAGCTTCACTTCGGATGTGCCTTCATAGAGTTCCAAGAATTTCTCCCAGAGGTCTTTGGTCGACGAGTAGCTTCCGATGCGATTGATTTCTTGAGACGACAACACACTTAGCAGGTGATATTCTACTATGCTGTTAGCCACGAAATCACATTGTTCCTTCTTCGTCTAAAAGTATTCTTCTTTCTCTACGCTTTGTTGATCTTTCGGAACTACAAAATCATATTTAATAATTAAAAGAATTTCAAAGTCGATTTTTAAGAATACCTCCATTTGGCATTTTCAATGCACGAACTCCCTCTCGAAGTTTGACGGAATGAGGCTTGGTCCGGCCATTGATTTCTTGGCTTCGGTTGGCGGTTATTCCTTTTGAAGCAACCTCGTTTTGATACCAGTTGTTGGTCCCTTGACGGCCGACTAGAGGGGGGTTAATAGTCCTGAAAGATAAGAACAAAAACCTTTCTCGACTTATAGCTTATTAAAGTAAACACTTGTATAAAAAAAATAAAGAAGCATACAAATCAAAGACAGAGATACAGAAAGAATTACTTGGTTGCGATCAGAGGATTGCTAATCCAAGGCAAGCAAAATGCACTACGAAAATCTCCTTTGAGCTGAGTAGCCTCTTATAACGTTGATGACTCACAAACAATAGTAGAACAAAAAGAGAATGATTTACAGGTGATGTTTTAGGCTACTGGGATCATAGCTGTATTTATAGCCCTGATCGGGGCGCCTGGAAGAGTTCCAAGCACCTGGACGTGGTTAGAATTTTATCATCGTCATGCAGGATCGCACCACGGTGCGTTTTGATAAATTTTTCTATCTGGGCACCCGGAAGGGTTCCGGGCGCTTGGTCTGTGAGGTGCCCTGGAGGCGCCTAATTGATCCGGGCGCCCGGACCAAGTTAACTAGAAGGTTGACTTTTTGGTATGGGTTCTCTCTCCAGCTTAGGGATGGCAATTTCACTCGAACCCGATGGAGGATCCGACATCTGACCCGAATGGAGGAGGGTATGGAGGGACTATCAATACCCGATACCCGACCCGAATACCCGATTAAATAATATATATACATATATTAAAGAAAATTTTCTTTTTTAAAATCAACTTACTATTTTTTGTTGATATTAGTAGGCCTATATAGATGTTTAATCTATTTTTTTAATTATATATATATATATATATTAATAGAATGTTAATTTTAATATGTTTTTGTTGAATGATTATAGCTCGATAGAAAGAAGAAAAATTACACGTATAGAATATATCCGATTTTTTAATGGGTATGGGTATACCCATTGGATATCCTATACCCGATGGGTATGGGTACGGAGGATATAGAATCCGACCCGAACTCGACCCATTGCCATCCCTACTCCAGCTCTGTTCGTTTGGGTGATTTCGGTCATTCGGAATATAATTCACCCGAATTCATTTCCCGACCTTCTCGAGTAGTCTTCCGCTCTTGTTTTTCGTCCCTCGAAAACGCCGCGCACCTCCTTCTCGTTCGCTAGCGTACTCTTCTGCAGTGCCTCATCCCTCGGACGCACCGAGCCCATCGACTCTCTCTCATGCCGTCCTTCTCGATAGCTGCGTCTTTCGCTCGTCCTCTTGTACTTCTAAGTTTCTGCACACTTAGACACAAGACATCAGACAACAACAGGTCCTAACTTGACTTAGTTGTGTTGGTGCAACATCCCTCAGGTCAAGGTTGACCTGGTTGACCAAGCTGAGTCTTGGTTTGAGTTTAGATGGTTGACAATAAGAAATTGATTGAAGAAGAGTCAAGTAGGTCAAGGTTGACCGGATACTTGACTGGGAAGTCCTAACTGGGATGTTAGGTAGAATGGAAGTCCTGGTGAGTGAAGCCAGGCAAAAGAAAAGTCCTAGTGAGTGAAGCTATGCAGATTGAAAACCCTAGTGAGTGAAGCTAGGTGAAAGTCCTGGTGAGTGAAGCCAGGTGAAAGCCCTAGTGAGTGAAGCTAGGCAGATGGAAAACCCTAGTGAGTGAAGCTAGGTGAAAGTCCTGGTGAGTGAAGCCAGGCAAGGGAAAATCCAGATGGATCAAGGATGATCGGACATCTGGTGTTGGGAAGTCCAAGTAGGTCAAAGGATTGACTGAATACTTGGCACGAGGAAATACAGATAGGTCAAAGGGATTGACCAGACATCTGATGGAAGTCCAAGTAGGTCAAGGGAGTGACCAGATACTTGGCATGAATAGAAAAGTCCAAGTGGGTCAAAGGGATTGACCAGACACTTTGTGGGAAGTCCTAGCAGGTCAAAGGAGTGACTAGATGCTAGGCATGATGTACCAACAGGTCAAGGTTGACCGGATGTTGGTTTGAGAGGCTTGGGACTTGGTTTTGGGCAAAACCAAGTCTGGATCGATCGATGGATCGATCCAGGAGATGGATCGATCGGTGGATCGATCCGGCCTCTAGCGAGCGAGAGCCTCCGGATCGATCCGTGGATCGATCCGGATGTCCCAATCGATCGGTGGATCGATTGGGGGTTCCGCGCGGGATCGATCCATGGATCGATCGGCGTTCTGCGATAGGCGCTGGATCGATCCGTGGATCGATCCAAAGCCTTCCGGATCGATTAGAAACATTGAATCGATCGGGATCCGACTGTTCGAGCCACAGGCGGACGTTGTCTTGGCATCTCTTCTCCGATTCACTACGGATCTCTCGACTCCTCCACGGCACTCACAAAGCTCAGATCGCCAGTTCTTGAAGGATCTTGGAAGTTCTCCAAGTCAAGAGGCGGATCAAAGCCAAGAAGAGAAGCTAGGGTTAGGGTTTATACTCATTGTAAGCTTGTAAGCTTGTATTTCTTGTATCATTTCCCTCTCTTCTTGTATTGAGTCTTGTAGGGCTTCTCCGCCCTTGGTAGTTACCATAAAGGAGAGTTTTATTTAGTGGAGAGTGTGTGTGTTGGTGTGGATCCTTGGATTAGTCACCTCTTGTGAGGTGGATACCAAGTAAACCAACCGTGTTAGCGTTGTGTGATTGTTTCTTTGTATTTCCGCTGCACATCTTTGAAGAAACAAGCAACGCCAAGCAACGCCAAGCAACGCCGAGCAACGAGCGAACGCGAAGAGCTATTCACCTCCCCCCCCCTCTAGCTACTTTTGGTCCTAACAAGTGGTATCAGAGCAAGGTTGCTCTTCACCGGAATCACCGCCGGAAGGGGCAAACATAACAAGCAAAGCTAGAGGGTGAAGACGTTGGAGCAAATTCATCAAAGTCAAAGAATTCAAGAAGCTCAACTTCAAGATGCAATTCCAAGATGGACTTGGATTTGATACAAGGGTGGCTCCACCATACACATCCACAAGCTTCGATTCTTGGAGATCAAGAATCGAAAACTTTCTTATGATGGAGATAGAGCAATGATTTGCTCTAATGGAAGGATTTTAAGCTCCAACAAACTCCAAGGGGAAGCTTCTCAAGAAAAGCAAATGGAGCTCGGAGCAAATTCAAAGGTGCAAGGCAAATGACAAAGTGACCAAGCTTTTGGTAAATTTATTGCCAAGCACCATCCTTTGCAAAATTGGAGAATTTGAAGATGCAAAGGAATTATGGAGCAAATTGGCCAAGCTTCATGAAGAGATCCCCTCCACTGTACAAGAGCAAGAAGTATCCAGAGAGGGTGACTCTTTGGAGCAAGACCAAGAGGAGGACTCCGAGGTTGAGAGATGCTCAACCTCCGAAGAAGAGGAAATCCAAGAAGCTTCATCCTCAAGGGAATGCAACGAAGGAAACAAGGAGGGAGCATACTCCTTGTTTCATATTCAAGATGATGAAGCCTCCACTTCTAGGATTGAGGGGGAGCAATCCTTGGTGACGCCGGATCAAGAAGAAGGAGAAGCTTCTACATCCAGGTCAAGAGACGAAGAGGAGGAAGAAGATTCTACCTCCACAAGTCAAGAAAAATCAAATGGAGGAGAATCAAGGTCCGATCAAGAGGAAGCTTCTACCTCCGGATCCAAAGGAAAAGATGCCACCCCTACAAGCAAAGGTATAAATATTTCAATTAATAATAAAAATCATATTATATGCTTTAAGTGTAGGGAACATGGGCACTACAAGAGCAAGTGCCCTAAATTGGCCAAGAAGAAGGGCCAAGTGGCACAAAAAGGCGAGGTGAAGCCCAAGGAGATCATCCCCAACACAAAGAAGAGTAAGGAGCATATTATATGCTTCTCTTGCAATCAAAAGGGGCATTACCGTAGTCAATGCCCCAAGGGGAAGAAGGTGGTCAAGGCTCAAGGAGGCACTAGTCAAGGGGGAGCCTCCAAGGTAAAGAAGAAGGTATCTTTTATTGAGCCTACCCCTTTACATTATGGTAAAAAGCATGATAGTTCAATTTTTTATCATTTTAATGCGATTTACCATAAGAATAGGAAGCATGAGGGCTTTAAGGAAAAGCATGTGGCCCTACATGCCAAAACTACCCAACCTAAGGTTAGGAAGGTAGATGGACACTTGGGCAAGAACACTAAGGATAATAGATACAAGCCCAAAAACAAAAATGCTCATGGGTGTAATGAAAAATCAAAATCTAAGGATTTAATGATAGAAAATCAAGTCTTGAGATCAAGACTTGATAAAATTGAAAAGACCCTAAAAATGATGGAAAATATCCTAAAAGGGCAAAATGAGCATAACCTCGGTTTAGGGGTACAAAAGCCATCCAATGGCCATAGAGGTTTGGGATACAAACCCAAAGCTAAAAGGGATGTGCCTAGTTATCATAGGGTTCCATATAGCTATGGAACAAACCCTAAGTCTAGAGGTCAAGTCAAAGATACAAGGGAAGATATCCCTAGAAGCATCTTTGCAACCAAAGTGACTAAGACTTCTAAGAAGTCTAAGAAAGTCACTAACAAGGTCACAAGGGAGGCTATCCCTAGAGTTGACCTAGAAAATGTGACCAAGGCTTCTAAGAAGCCCAAGAAGGTCACTAGGAAGGTATCTAGGGAAGTTATCCCTAGTGAGTACCTAGAGCATCCAAGGAGCACCAATAGGTGTTGGGTTCCTAGGAGCATTTTCTCTACCCCATAAATGGGTTAGAGAGTGTCAACTCTGATTAGAAGGGTAGTTAACCCAACTTTGAGGAAATTGACACTCAAGGAGCATTTTCAAGGTCTTGTTAACCTTTGAAAATGAAATAGAATTATTATTTACTCCTTGAAAGAGTAAAATGTGCCTAATGGTGGAAGAATTGATTTTAATCTTAAATGACACATATTGGGAAATTCAGAAGAACTACCAAGTTGGGATTTTGGTATGTTCTTAGGAAATTTAAGGCGATCCGGGCCTTAATTTAAAAGTGCTACTCTTGTGGAAAAATGAAATATGCCAACATTTGAGGATATGCTTATTTTCAATTGGCATACATTAATCAAGGGAATTAGAAATGCCAATTTAGGCTTTGGCATTTTCATGAAGCACTTTAGGGCAATCTAGGTTTAAGTTGTAAGTTTAGCTAAGATTTTAAGGATACTTAGATAGTTAATCTAGGTATATTTTATTTATGCTAAATCTTGCCATGATTGTTTGCCCATCATATGCCATGACATCATGTCTATTTTTGCATTCATATTTTATTATGCAAAATCCAAAAATACCATGTTATGACATTCATACATCATATAGTTATAGGAATCTTTCTTTTGAAAGTTATTTTATTTTGATGTATGCCATAACATTATCATGCATTAGTTTAATTCCTTGTAATTAAGGACAAATGACATTTAACAACACTTATTAACAAGTGACATTCTAGGTGGATGTCTAATATCTTTAAAATGCCTAGATAGATATGCATGATCCCTAGATTAGGGCAAAACCAAAATCTACATCTCACAAAAACTATAAGGTGACTTGTATGTGCTTTAGTGCACATTAGATACAAGTGAGATGTTAGGATGATGAACAAAGCTCAAGATGTTGATTTAGTGCATTCTTTTGAGTTTTTAGGTTTATCAAAACACATAGTTATGTGTTTTCCCATCATTGGGAAAGTTAATGTACAAGTCATGTGCATTATGCCCAAGGAACATGATGGGATATTGGTTTTGAAAATGTTTTTAAAAGATGCTTTTCAAAAACCATGGTGAAGGCTATCTTTTGATAGTAATCACCATTGAATAGTTAGACACAAACTTGAAGAAAACACTAAAGTTTTGCAAGTTTTCAAGTTTGTGTCAATCTTTGAAAATATGAAGTATTTTCATAGAAAACTATTTTTCTTTGATAGTATATGCCCTAAATAATGTCTACACGAAATTTCATGATTTTTGGATTTTTGTAGAATTTTCTAGGGGTTTCTAAAGTTGACTGAAATGGAATTTCAGCAACTATCAGAACTCCGATCGATCCATGGATCGATTGGAGTGCCTGAATCGATCCGTGGATCGATTCAGAAGGCAAGTCTCCCGCGAGCAGAAGCTCGCTGGATCGATCCAGGTAGTCTGAATCGATCAGTGGATCGATTCAGAAAGGTTCAATCGATTGGAACCCAACTCCAATCGATCCAAGTTGCTGATTTTGGCTGGGAAGGCCTGATTTCAGCATCTTTGAACCTCTTTGAGTCTAGGTAACCATTCCAAACCCCTAAAATACATTTGTATACATACAAAGGGTGTTTTCATGTGAAAACAAGGATGGATTGGTTAAGGAAGGCCTCATTGAAGTTTAGGTTGAGGTTTGTTTCAAATTTTGAGTATTTGAACCTCAAAACTTCTAAATTTGAGTTTCCTAAAGGTTTAGGGATTCCAAGTCATTGTTGGTGCAATGACAGAAGTTACCACCATGTCTTTAGGGGGAGGGACTCTTTAAAGACATGAAAAATTATTTTTCATGAACCTTGGAAGGTGGTTAACCTTCTTTAAAGAAAATGGTCATGTATGAGCTTTTGAACTTGAAATGGGGAGTGGATATCCTCATTATTTCAAGTGGGAACTCAAGTGGTTAGAAAATGCTCAAGGTTGGGTATTTGTCTACATTGAGGGAGAAGTTAAGGATAAATGAAGGGTATGGGACCTTCATTATCGTGTTGATCACAACGAGTGATGTTGTGAACAACGATGAGCAACTCTTCAGGGGGAGAGTCGTCAACAAATGGATTTGTTGATGTGTACCCAAAATTGGGGCATGGGTTGATGTGTGCCCAAAGAAGGGTTGATGTGTGCCAATAGGGGGAGAATGAAAGGACCTGTGAATGAGTGTAAGTTAGGCTTTCATTACCTAGAGGGAGTGTGCCCTCTTAGGGGGAGAATGAAGAGCTTAATTTATGTGTTCATTACCTAGTGGCATGAAGATTGAGGCTATAGGATTAGCCTAACTTACATGTGGTATTGTAAGTGTTATTGTGGTATTGTCAAACATCAAAAAGGGGGAGATTGTTGGTGCAACATCCCTCAGGTCAAGGTTGACCTGGTTGACCAAGCTGAGTCTTGGTTTGAGTTTAGATGTTTGGCAATAAGAAATTGATTGAAGAAGAGTCAAGTAGGTCAAGGTTGACCGGATACTTGACTGGGAAGTCCTAACTGGGATGTTAGGTAGAATGGAAGTTCCGGTGAGTGAAGCCAGGCAGAAGAAAAGTCCTAGTGAGTGAAGCTAGGCAGATTGAAAACCCTAGTGAGTGAAGCTAGGTGAAAGTCCTGGTGAGTGAAGCCAGGTGAAAGCCCTAGTGAGTGAAGCTAGGCAGATGGAAAACCCTAGTGAGTGAAGCTAGGTGAAAGTCCTGGTGAGTGAAGCCAGGCAAGGAAAAATCCAGATGGATCAAGGATAATCGGACATCTGGTGTTGGGAAGTCCAAGTAGGTCAAAGGATTGACTGGATACTTGGCACGAGGAAATCTGATGAAAGTCCAAGTAGGTCAAGGGAGTGACCAGATACTTGGCATGAATAGAAAAGTCCAAGTGGGTCAAAGGGATTGACCAGACACTTGGTGGGAAGTCCTAGCAGGTCAAAGGAGTGACCAGATGCTAGGCATGATGTACCAACAGGTCAAGGTTGACCGGATGTTGGTTTGAGAGGCTTGGGACTTGGTTTTGGGCAAAAACCAAGTGCTGGATCGATCAGTGGATCGATCCAGGCCTTTCCTAAGCGAACAGAGAGCCTCTGGATCGATCCGTGGATCGATCCAGATGTCCCAATCGATCAGTGGATCGATTGGGACGCGGCTGCTTCGCGCGATAAGCGCTGGATCGATCCATGGATCGATCCAGGCGTTTTTCCCAGAGCACAGAGGCGCTCTGGATCGATCCGTGGATCGATCCAAAGCCTCCCCGATCGATTGGGAACATTCGAATCGATCGGGATCCGACCGTTGCGTCGGGTTTATAGCCGCAGGCGAACGTTGTCTTCGACATCTCTTCTCCGATTCACTCCAGATCTCTCGCCAGCTCCTCCACAGCACTTACAAAGCTCAGATCGCCAGTTCTTGAAGGATCTTGGAAGTTCTCCAAGTCAAGAGGCGGATCAAAGCCAAGAAGAGAAGCTAGGGTTAGGGTTTATACTCATTGTAAGCTTGTATTTCTTGTATCCTTTCCCTCTCTTCTTGTATTGAGTCTTGTAGGGCTTCTCCGCCCTTGGTAGTTACCACAAAAGAGAGTTTTATTTAGTGGAGGGTGTGTGTGTTAGTGTGAATCCTTGGATTAGTCACCTCTTGTGAGGTGGATACCAAGTAAACCAACCGTGTTAGCGTTGTGTGATTGTTTCTTTGTATTTCCGCTGCACATCTTTGAAGAAACAAGCAACGCCAAGCAACGCCGAGCAATGAGCGAACGCGACGAGTTATTCACCCCCCCTCTAGCTACTTTTGGTCCTAACAAGTTGATCACATCAAAATCATCACAGCGTACTTACAAATTACCGAAACTATTAAACCATTAAATAATTAAAAAGGAGGTGTCATTAAAATAGCTGCAAGAACCATTAAACCATTAAAAAAATAAAAAGCGGCTCACCGTTTGGAGAGCCCAAGTTAATAAAATGTAGCTCCCTCTTGTTTATAATATTTTATCAAAATGGGGCGCACAATCAAAGATATTGGACTTCTGAGTTTACCGTCATGCGCACTTCTCAATTTATCTTGATGACCGATAAAAAACTTTCGTGAAATAAAATCAGTCACCCTTAGGTATAGTGAATAAAACTAAGTTTATCGTAATTTTTTTTTCTAACATTTTATCAGGCTTCCCATTCTATGGGCGGAGATCAATTTAGCGATCAAATCAAATGGCCCGCCATCGTTGTTGAATCCTCCCACTTCGTGATCTCTTCCTCACAGATGTATTACTATGGTGCAAATTACACAATAATGCATTATCGATGGAATAAAAGTATAATAATTTGATTAGCAAACTAAAATCTAAAAGTTATGAGTTTGAAGATAATAAATTACATGATCGAGCTATCAACCATCGCTCACAGCACTCTCAATTCTCGCTCAATATTTGAGTCATGGACCTTGACAATTGTCATCATCTATCATGATCTCCAACCTCCTCCTACTTGTTTGAGTATAGAAAAAGCTTATGATTATTTAATGGAGGAAGAAGAGGAGTGGTAGAAGTAGGGCATATGTGAGCAATGAATTATTCAATTTTACAAAACAATTATCTTTTTTTTGAAAAAGAAATATTCTCCATAATTACTTAAATTAAATCTATTACTCTCCAAAAGAAATATTCCCTCAGAGTGTGAGATGGTAAAGGGATACAATCCACTTGAAAATCTTTCTACTATCCTTATTTTTTAAAGTCATTCATTCACTCTCTTTATTTTTATTCTCGAAGCAGTGTGTGTTCTCTATTTATTGGACGAAACCTCATGTCTCTCATTGCAACATCATAGATCACTTTGATACAGATTCTTTAGGAAATTCGATAGGCAGCTTGTAGTCTGATAACATTAGAATATGATAGATTCACTATTTTAACAATTTCCCTATCGATCTTAAATATAAATACATAAACACACGATAAAATAAAACTTAGATCGTCTATTTCTGATAATCAATTCCTGTCCATTACGTTAGTCAGTATGATGCTAGAGATATAGTGACAAGTGAATTGTGTCTTTGTCTAAGATAAAATAATTAAGTTTTTAAGAAAATAAATAGAATGATCAGACTTTAAATATGATTTCAAATAATACATATAAATGAGTGATATATTTAATAGACAATTGACAAAAAGTCGAACTGTTTCAATTGTTAATCAACTATCATTCTTAAAAGAAGAGGAATAGAGTAGCTTTTCGAGTGGTCCTTGATACTCTTCTCTAACTTGACCTCAGTTAGCCCAACTCAAGAATTAACCACTCATACTATATCATACTTCTTACCATACCATAGTTAATTTAACCCAACTCAGAATTACTCTAACTTTAACCCTTACTCTCACCATGAAGTAGCAAGTGGAATGGATATTCGAGTGTAAAATTATTTTTGCTTAATTGATCTCTTAAATATTCATTTGACATGTCTATTTACTCCGAAATAAAATGTCATGATTAAACTTTTTAATAATAAATCAGAGATCTAGAATTCGAGCGCTTTACGTATTCATTTCAAACAACCTAAATCAAGTTAGCAATACTATTTTTATACATTAAAAAAGAATAAATTAATATAGAATGCAAGTAAATACTAAATACTTAAGAGTATAGACCATAGCTAGGGTTGGAACTTAACTCTAGTTAGTTTTTATTTTTTATTTTTTTTTTTTGGGTAATATAGATTTTTTCAAGGGTTGGTTAGGTTAGGGTTAGAAATTTTTGCTATAAATGGAGTCCAAAAGTAAAGAGGACTCATCTCTCTCTTGTGCCTCTCATTTGGGTATTTTGGTACTTCATCGTATAAGAGAGAGAGAGGAAGAGCGGGGTTTGTAACCTTTGGTTTGGGCTTCCCATTTCTGATTTGGGCGGAAATCAAATTGGCGATCAAGCCGCCTCAAATCACTGCCGTCGCCTTCGATTCCTCCCATTTTGTAATCTCTTCCTCTCATCGCTGCATCCGATTTATTTGCCGTCGTCGTTGGTCGCCGGAGATCGTGCAGTTTAGGGTTTCGACGGTTCTCTGGAGGAAAGTCGCAATTTTCCCCCGGCCGGTTCGTGTTCATGATTCCAAACTCCCAGTCTTTCCGCTCGCGTCGTGTCCTTTGGCTTTTCTCATTACTTTTGTTGATCGTTTGCCCGTGGTTCTGGGTGTAAAGCGAGTGTTCGAGCCTTGCAACTCTTCGCAATGCCGATGTGTTGAGAGTTCGTGTTTTTATTTTATTTTTTTTAGTAAGGTAGCGATTTTTCAATGATGTCTTTGTAGTTTGGCCGACAGTTGGGTTGCTCATTAATTTGCGGGTTAGGAATTCATCGCGTTTGACATATTTTGTAGAGTTTTATGGTCAAATGATTCGTATGAGACATCCTGCTAGCTTTATATCACGTTTAATTTGACCTTACTTGCTGAAATCTATCAGGAAAGTGAAGCTTTGTGATCGCCCGAAGAAGGTTGGAAAATGGAATGCAACAAGGATGAAGCCCTTAGGGCAAAAGCGATTGCTGAAAAAAAGTTCATGGAAAAGGATTATATGGGTGCCAAGAAATTTGCCTTGAAGGCTCAAAATCTCTTTCCTGCTTTTGAAGGCGTGATCCAGTTGATATCAACTCTTGATGTTTATATTGCGTCTGAACATAAAGCTAACGGGGAGAACGACTGGTATTCTATTCTCCGCGTGAGTTCTACAGCAGATGAAGATACAGTGAAGAAACAGTATAGGAAGTTGGCGCTACTGCTTCATCCGGACAAGAATAAATCTGTTGGTGCTGAGGGTGCTTTTAAGCTAATTTCAGAGGCATGGAGTGTCTTATCTGATAAATCTAGGAGAATGCTGTATGACCAAAAAGTGCAGAAATCTTTCCAACCAACCAAAAATCAAACTGTTCCTGGTAACTTTAATGGGTTTTACAAATTCTCCAAGAACACTGTAAAAGCACACATGGGGAATGGTAGCACTAGGGTGGTTTCCGCGACCACCAATCCGTCTCACAAGCCATCAGCACCTGAAACATTTTGGACATCTTGTAATAAGTGCAACATGCAGTATGAGTATCTCAAGGTCTACCTTAATCATACTCTTCTATGTCCTAGTTGCCACGAACCTTTTCTAGCTAAAGAGACAAAGTCTCCTTCCAACCAATTTGTAAACTCGGTGCCAATTTCTCAGCAGAGTCAACCAAACGACAACCATAGTGCTCCCAGCAAAAATGCCTCTGGTCAAGTGAGCAGTAACTCAATGCCTCAGGGGAAAGAAACTACTGGGCTCCAGAATGGAGCAAATCCAGGCTCTTTCACTAACTCAAATTTCCAATGGCGTTCTTTTTCTCGAAGTGCAGGAGTTGCTAGTGCTACTGCCTCTTCAGCTGCTGCTGCACAGGCTGCAAATGTTGTCCATCAGACTTATGAGAAAGTAAGAAGAAAACGTGAAGAGGCACAGGCAGCAGCTAGAAGGGATGTGTCTCTTCGCAGGAAGAATAATGCTCTCAAGAAAAATACTAATCCCTCTGGAGCACCTAATGCAGGTCAAAGTGTTGATATTCGTGTAACACAAGGGCGAGGCATTAGTCATGATCCTGGGAGTGACAAAAGAGCTGTTCTGACACAACAGTTTCATTCATCTGGGACAAATGAAGTGGGTGGAAATTGTGGTGACTTATTAAAGACCAGAATGGCTGAGAGAGCAAACAATCCATACATACAGTTCTGTCTTTTTAATACTAGGAAGATGTGGATTGAGATGACTAAGTCAGCAATAAAAGAGAAGTTAAAAGAGTGGAAATCTACTGCCTCTATGAAACTTGATGAGAAAGAAAATGTTAAGAAGAAACAAAAGCTCTGTGAAACTGGTAAAGATGAGGGCAAAGATGTAGCACATGGGGATGCTACTGGTCAAAAACAGACTCTTGAGCCACAGAATGACACCATTCAATGTCTTAATGAGAACAAACCACCTAATTCCCAATCCACTGAGTCAGATGATGAGACTAATGAACCAATGTCAATCGATGTTCCTGATGCAGATTTTCATGATTTTGATAATGATCGATCAGAGAAAGCTTTTCGAGGTGATGAAATATGGGCTACATATGATGATGAGGATGGTATGCCTCGTTACTATGCGCTAGTTCAGAAAGTTATCACTTTGAATCCTTTCAAAATCCGCTTTAGTTTTTTGACATCAAAATCCAATAGTGAATTTGGCCCTTTGAATTGGGTTGCTTCTGGTTTTCCAAAGAGCTGTGGTGATTTTAGAATAGGACGATATGAGGTGACTGATACAATCAATATTTTCTCGCACAAGGTTACGTGGGAAAAGGGACCTCGTGGTATCATAAAAATTGTCCCAAGAAAAGGTGAAACCTGGGCGCTTTACAGAAATTGGTCTCCAGAATGGAATGAACATACTCCTGATGATGTTATCTACAAGTATGATATGGTAGAAGTACTTGAAGATTATAATGAAGAACATGGTGTATCTATTATCCCTTTGGTGAAAATTTCTGAATTTAGAACAGTATTTAGTCGTAACACAGATCCCAAGCAAGTAAAGCGAATCCAGAAAGAAGAGATGTTTCGGTTTTCACATCAAGTACCTTCACATTTATTGACTGGTGAAGAAGCTGAGAATTCTCCCAAGGGATATTTTGAGCTAGACCCTGCAGCAACTCCTTTGGAACTTCTTCAGATAATCAAAGATAGTAAAACAGAAGCAGTGGCAGAGGCCATTGAGCCAACAGTTACCTAATTGTTTAACTTGGTATTATTGTCGTACCAGAATCAGTTTGTTCCACGTCCATTTAGTCATTTATTTTATGATGCTGTATAGTTTGGAAGGTTGTTAGATGACTTGGATAAAGTTTCTTCCCCCTGTCTTTTGCAGTTTGGCGAGGGAAATTTTTTCTGGCTGAACCAAATTTTCGTCTGCAAGTTGAAATTTAGCTGGACTTAGAACATTCTTTCAATTAAGAGATTCCACATTCTAATTAGCAAAGCGTCCACTGGTAGTTCCTTGTGCCTGTCCTGCAGGATTGGTAAGATGACAGCTATTTTATATTGAGCTTTTTTAATTTAGCTAACTTTTGGATATGCTGTATTTTCCCCCCATTCTTTATATCATCCTTCTGTTTTATACTAAGTTTAGAAATCCCACTTTTTTGTGCTTGTATGCTTGTTCATTGTATTTGTTAAACATACATTGAGATATTAAATCACACACACACACACACTATATATATATATATAGTGTGTGTGTGTGTGTGTGTGTGTATAGTGTGTGTGCGCGCGATAATATCTCTTATAGGAAACCTTTTAGGACTTAGTATTCTAAAAGGTCATCCCTTAGGGAATACTTTTGATGGCATCCCTTCCATGTCTTCTTTTGGTGTGATCTATCCATCTCTGTGATATCTCCATCTCCTTCTCTATGATCTCTCTGCTTGCGTCCTAGTATGCCTTCAAGTTCCTCTCGAAGTATTATCTCCTGCACTGTAGTGACTTCTTCCCAAACTGAAACTTGCTATGCCTGCCTTTATTGCTGATAACCCCAATGCTAATGGAAGCTCTTAAATGACCTCCTTTGGAGGTCAATTCCCACATGGAAGCTGCCAACTGTGACTGAAGGCACAAGATCACCAATCCCCTCTCTTGGTTCCTTGCTGTTTCTGGTTGCTATCAGACATGCTTCCACCATGTTCTTTTTTGTGGGTTCAAAAGCAATGGTGATAGACTCCATCCCCTTTTGTTCCAGTTGTCTTCTTCATCGTGAGCCTGTGCTGCAACCTCTGCCTTTTGTGTCAAATTCTCATAGGAGCTAGAAGGGAGTCCACCTTAGATAAGATCTGTTTACTTCATCCCTGCAGCTTCATATCTTTGCACTGGGCAGATTTGTTTCTCTTCTTTTCTCTTCCTGCTAACCTGTATCTTTTGTTCTCTTGATTATTTTCATGTCTCTTAAATGGAGTTTTCTTATTCTTCCATCATTTTCTTCCTCCGGATCTAGTTTCCAATGATGATTTCTTTGCCATTTTGATAGTGTGCCTTCCTTCAGATCTGCAGCACCCTCTTCTTCTTTGCCAATTTGCCCATCCATTGACAATTTTTCCAGCATTCCTCTTCACCTGGCAGCCTACAAGTGGATCTCGGCAGATGTGAGAGTCCGCTTTGCAGACATCTACTATTGCTTCTTCTTCTCCCTGTTTCTTTCTGATCTTGCATTATTCTGTATTTCTTCTTTTCACTTTTTTGCTCGTCCCTCTCATCGCATTAGAGTAACCTAGGGGGCACAATTCAATTTGTCAGTTAAGAGGAAAACAAAAACCAATCTGAAATATTTCAGTTTGGAAATATTCAAACTGAAATCAACCAAAATTGTTTTGGTTAGGCTTGAAACTACACTAAAACTTGTTTTTGTTTTGGTTCAATTTGAAATTGTTAATTACAAAATCAATATAAATTAACTTAAATCTAATTTAAAACTTGTTTGCAAACAATAATCCTGTTAATATTAACAATACAAATTATTATAATTTAGGGTTTATGTTGATCACATAATATATAAAATAAATAATAATAAGAAAACATAGTAATTAACATCCCAATTTGTCTTTGTATACATATAATCTCAAGGTTCAAATCTTGAATCATTTTGGAGGTGTATTGAATTATGAATTGTAAGGATCATTTTAAATAGATAAATAAGTCAAAAAAAGAAAATCTCCTTCATTGGAATTGTAAGAATATCTTATTTCACATCATATTGTGACAAATTGCATTATAAAGAACCAAAGTATTCCAAAATAAAATTGCCCTGATGATTAGAAAATAGATATTAAATTACTCGCCACTTTGAACATTACCAGAAAATTATTCGAACAGAGATTTAAAAGCTTTATATAGCAAGAGAAGTGTAGAAGCTGAGTCAGCAATTGTTTTGCTAATGCAACAAGTGAATACTCCACATAGGGATGCACACTATCAATCTCAAGTTCAAAAACATATTTGGAGATTAAATGAAACTCTAAAGCCAAAATAGAAGTGCTACATGTTGGATAGAGTTAAGGAATGAATCAATGCTACTTTATAATTCTAACTGTGGGAATAGTGAACAATAATGTAATTCAATAATACACACTCACAGTAGCTTACAATCCTGTAGTAATCTGGTTATACTGAGCATTTTCTTTTAGCAATTTCTCTTGAGATCAACAAATGCTGTCTCATTTGAAGGTGTTCTGGTTGAAGAGGGCTATAAGACAAGAGTTGTTGCTGAGAGATGAGGACCTAACAGATGTTGGGTTTGGACAAAGTTATTCCAGGTAAAGGAATATAAACTAGAAATGTCAATGAGGTTGCTGAGGATGCTGGCCAAAGGCATATGATCGAAGGCATTGGGTTGTTGAGGATGCTCAAGGATGTGTGGTGCAGTTAAGGATGTGTGGTGAGTTTCTGAAGATGTGTAAGGAGGATGCCCAACCGCTAAGAGAGGCCTTATCGTCAAGGAGGACGTCAGCAAAGCAGTAGTCTTGTCTTGTGGTTGATGCCTTTAATGCTATAATTATTAAATGGGTATATATAAACTTGGTAGTAATCCTCTACACCTAGAACTGTTAATGTGAGGCTAAACCCAGTAAACCAATATCACCTTATTAATCAAGTACCATTGTCCTTGCTTTGTAAATGTGTTGCTCTGATGTCAAGGAGTTAATGCTTGTGTGTTTTATGAAAACTTTATTTATGTTTTTTTGGCTTTAATCATGTCTTGGTCCATATGTTCTAGTTATACATCAATCTGATTATAGATCAAATCTTACTTCAACTTGAGGGGAATGTTAAATGTATAAGTTATTGTAATCATATGTAGTGGGTTTAGTTTCATATTGTTCACATTAGGCATATGGTAAAGTTGACTCTATACTTTGTAATAGTTTCCTTACAAAGAATACAATCTTGCACTAGTTATGGCAGTTTCCTGTAAAGTGTGATCCATGTCCTCTTGTTACCATTGTTTTTCCTTTTGGTGACGCAGTTATTTTCTTATGGCATGGACTACAACCTTTGACAAACCTCCAGGAGTACATGTATGAACTATTTTTCATGTCATCCCCTCGGGACGGACAGTTGACTAGCACATAGTGGTGTTGTCATCATAAGGTCTGGGGTTAAATTCTGGCTAGTAGTCGGGTGTCTGCCCTCCCCTTTGCGCTATTCAACTGTTTAAGGCTGGTAGCCACCTATGATTTACCTTTTCCTTGTTGGCCTAGGATAGGCTGACGGAGGCGTTGGGGACGAGCGCATCGCCTTATTCCATCATAGACTATTTTCATGTCTTTTTTAACTATATATATAATAAAGCATGCTATATTACCAAATTTAGCCAATTTCATTTTTGGTATTCCTGAGCAATGAATACTAGAATTATTAAAGTTCATTTTTCCATCAATGTGAGCAAACAAACATCCTTCACTGAGGGCTCGAAGTGGGATATTAGTTTTATAATATATTCCATTTCTATCACTTTCATCTTTAGTTTTTCTATGTTCTACATAATGTCTGTAATGCTGCACCTCCAACCACGATTGGAAGAGAAATATATCAGCCATTGTTGCTGAAGAATTTCAGCTAGACTGTCTCCATGTTTTAACATAATATACTTGCATACTTTGCTCTTAATTTGGAAGGAGCATGGATAGGGTGCGCCCTTTGATGCATGCCTTTACAACTAGGTTTACTATTTTAATGATCAGCTACTTTTGAAAAATGTTATTTCATTATGTGCATTATTGATTATCAGCATATTACTGTATGGCATTAAAATATATCATTTAATAATATAATATTCTTAGATTATTTGATCTGGTATTTGATTGTTTATAAAATATGTTAATAATCTAATATTGTCTATTATATGTACATGTGATATTACTAGTAATTTGACTTTCACTATTAATAATTGTATTTAAATTAAATTAACTTATCTGAATGATTGATTTAAATAATAATTAGCGATTAATTATTAAGTAATTAATTCTTGCTAAATTTGTTTTAAAAGTGCCTGCAGCAAGAACTATCAGATGGACTTAAATTGTCTGCTTTCAAGAAATCAATATTGTGCTTCTATTTTAAATAGCAAACCTGATCAATGTTATCAAAATAAAATTAGAGATTGATTGACCATTTATGCCATCCATATGCTAGATAATAGTCTTTGACATGAGCCAATTTTGCAATGTTTTTAAAACTGGGCCCACTGGTCTCAATCGGTTAAACTAGGAACCAGCAACAAATCTGATCTTGTTTGATTGGAAAACCGTTTGCTGTAAAAACTGGTAATTGACTCCTTTTAAGTTATTGGCTCTTTGGTTTGGTGGTTGTGTTACCCTCTCACAAAAGGGGCAGTTCAACTTGGTGTCGGTGCAAGCTTACCTTTTTTATTGTATTAGTATGAGTTTATATACATAGGGTATGGATATAATTCTGTTTATATATATATATATATGATGGTTATGGTGTCATTTTCCTGTCAACCGGTTCGACCAGTTCAGCCAATATCAGTAATCTTGTTGGATTGTTCTTCGATCTAATTTTCGGAACATTGCATTTATGCCATAAATACTTTAGCCATTCAATGCACCGCCATACTTGTTCTCTATAAAAGTTAATGGAATTATCTTGTCTTAAGATATCTGATTTAACCATTTAAATTTTATATCTTTAGAGTTGGTTTCTCTCTTACTAGTTAGAATGTGATTTATAAAAAGGGTAAAATACATATGTAAAATCATTGAGTCTATCTTTCAATCTGAAATATACATGTATAATAAAGTTCATTTAAACAAAGAAATACCTAAAACTTTCATCTATTCAGAAGCTTTTGATGTATGTTGCCAGAATGGTGGACAACTGTAAACCATTGTTATTGTTAAAGGAAAGGGATTATTTGATAATTCATGTTGATTTGTGGTGATTCTTCCAGTTCATCAATGATTATTCGGAATCCATCCCTGACATCTTCTTGATTCACAATGGTTTATTTAAGTTTAACATATTGGTATATGTATTTCCTTCTATTTATGTCAGTTTATTAAATAGTGCATCATGTAGCCGTCAGTTTTCCATAATTGAATGCAGTAATACTATTTCTTCGCTTATACTATCAATCATGTACTTTTACTTTAAGAACAATTAGACTATAACCGATGCCATGTGTTTTAGGCATATATGCTGTATCATAAGTGGCCTGCATATGCATTTGAAAAACCGTTTTTGTAGGTTGAACTAAACTGACTAAAAGGTCCAACTTATCCTATTTTGGCAGTTTGCAAGTCGTACTATTTCGAGTGATAAATTTTTTAAATATCAATATAAATATTGTAATAAAATATTGTTTAGCAATTAGTATTAGTGCTGATTGTATATACTCCAGTATACACATTCTATGCTTTGGGTGGACTGCATAATGTCTACTCACGCCTTTTGAAACCTTGTTTTTAGGTTGTATATGATGTTGCAAATGAGCTAGGACTGTCTTGTTAATTAGGCACTTCTAGAAAACTCCAGGTATTGGGACTTCGAATTGTTCCTCAATGGCATCCTTTGTTGTCCAATCTAATCTAGCAATTAAACAAAACCTTCGATACTATTCATTGGAGTTCTATAAAGTATTGTTTTGCAAGCGTATTCATCTTTTTCCCCCCTTGGTTTTAGATTTCTTTGTCATAGTTATTGTTATGTGTTAACTCCTGCTGTCTTTTATTTTTGCAGCTGGAACAGAGCTGATAAACTGAACACAAGTTTTTTATGATCACGACCCACTGTCTTCAATCATGTGGACGTCAGGTTTTGACAGTCATCCCTAGAGTTCATTCTTTTTGCAAGCCTTTGGCATATAGATTTTAGTAGTTTCTTCATCGCCAACACGATCCTTTATTGATAGCCTCTGACATCATGTATAGTATAATACCTCTGAAAGCTATTGTCTAGCAGGAAATGAAGTTTATTCGGTAGCCAAAGATACTATATGTTTCATGTTTGGAATCTGTTTGTCAGTAATCCTTTGTGTCACCCAGCTGGTCGTTTTGGGTAGCTGTTATTGTTTAAACACTACAAATTCTACTAATCAAGGATTTTGAATTTCATCTATTTATTTAAAATCTGCTATCCAGCTATCCTCTCATATGTTACAACACTAAGGAGGTGTTTGGTTGATGGATTTGGGAATGAGAGAATGAAATGATAGTAAAAGGTGGTGTTTGAATTGTGAGTTTGAAAATGATAATTTGGAAATGATTACTAGGTTTATGAAAATCAATCAAATCCTAACTAGTGGTTTCATTTCCATTCTTATTTTCATTTCATTTTACTATCAAATTCATATCTATAGTCATTCTCATCATTTAATCAAATACCACTTAAATATCCTATCGAAGTTAACAAGGGATCAAAATAGAGTCAAAAATGTTAAATAGGTAGTTTTTTAATCCATCAAACTGTTTTATCAAATGATTAAAAATCTAATCTTAGATGATGCTACTACGGTTAGAGTTTTGAAGTTCATCATTTTTTATGTTATTTTACTAAACAATTTGATGAATAGGTAATTTTGATGAAACCTATCTTTCTATGCGATAGGTTGAGAGGCCTGAACGCCATCAAAGGCGGTGCAGTCCTCCAATAGAAAAAAAAAAATATTAATCAAGTTTGAATTTGGAACGACTGATTAGTCCATGAAAGTTTTATAACGGATGATTTAAAAGTCTAACATCTATCTTATAGTTATGCATTCTATTTGAGACATCTTGTAGGCATTCTATAAAACTTTGTATAAATGTGTCATAACAGTCCTCCCAATAGAAACCTCATGGGAAGAACGAGAAATTAATACATTATGTTTTTTAATCTCATACCGACTTATAAATAAAGATGAGTATTTGTGACAAAAGGTAATTTGCATGCCCCTATTGCTTTTATTATTTCGTCCCTAGGTTAACACGAAAGAGGTAAATCATATATAATTACTAGTGATTAGTATAGATGACCAAGGTATAAAAAAAGATATATTCAGACACACCGAATTTTATAAAATTGAATATTTGTAAACTTTATGGTTGATTGATATAGACAAATAAAGAGTCAGGTGCATTATAATAACTTACATTAATTTTAGTTAAAGTATTATTTAAGCATTTTAGGCTCAATGCTTGGCTTAACAAGCTACAAAGTCATAAGCTAAAAAGGACTCGATCCAATAAACACTACAAGATCTTACAAGTTACATGTAAACAAGGTTCAATGTTATGATGCCACAGTACAGGAATATGCACTGAACATAAGGTCACTCACTTAAAATTAAATGGTGAACGAGAACACATTCCTAATTATTAAATGTTTCAGCAGAAATATATAGCTACCAAAATGTCATAAAAGACAAGGATATTGTACATTGAGCTAGTCAAACACAATATTAACTTCTGCCCGAGACAATTTATGCTTGTCAAATGGTTAGATCTACCTAGTCACTCCAATGAGAGGAGAGGGCATCACTCCGATAGCTACTTGTCATCTTTATCAGAATCTCTCTTTACCTCGTCACTCTCAGCATCGTCTTCTGCACCATCATCATGCTCCTCGTCTGTCATGTTGTTGATGACGTCTTCAATTATGCGCTTCACCTCAGCTTTTCTATCCATCAGATTCGTATTGAAGTGAGCTCCTGTGCACAGTTAATTTCATGCATCATTAAAATTTTAGTGTTAAATATATAGAGCTGTGAAACCCATTAGACTCGTACCTAACCGACGCAGAATATCTCCCAAAGTTGCCTGTGTCCAGAAGATTTTTTTAAAATTAGAAATATCAAATGGGGGGAAAAAAACCGAAGTACCAGACAGTCTGAATCAACTTACAGTGTTGAAATCCACTTCTTTCAATATCTTACTGACAACAGAATGCAACTCCTCAGTGCTGGGTTCATTTTTCTTAGCTTGATTTAGCTTCGATTTTCCTAATTTCATGGGAAAAAATTTAGGAAACAGACAGTGGGAAAATAAATTAAACTAAACATGACAGGATACAATGTTAGAAATAGATGAATGATTTAATCGACACTTGAAATTACATTAACCCATAGCCATTATTCAAATAAGCCTATAGTCAACTCAATGAATGCTTAGATTGATTGGAATTGAAAGGAGCAGAGCATGTAGCACTATCCTCTTTGATGTGAATTGCATTTAAGTAATGAAAATTTATCAATTGAAATAACTTAATAGATATACAAAAAATTTCCAAAATACGTAACTGTTTTACATGGGGAAAAAACTAGTATCTACCTTGTTTTTTATTTGTTTCCTCTGACTCTGGTTTGGCTTTTTTTCTCCTGCTGGTGCCTTCTTTCTTGGATGGAGGTTTCTCCTTAGCCTTGCCTTTTCTATCAACTTCTTTTTTGGGTTTTGAATCTGAAGGTGGTTCAGAATCACTACCCTCTAAAGAATCACTTTTTCTTGCAGAAGATGTAGAGGTACTTTTTTTAGTGCTATTAGCAGACTTAGTTCTTGAACTTTTCTCTTTTGCTGAGATCATGGTTTCTAGTTCATTCGTCTCCTTACCAGAATGCTTTTTGCTTTCTGGAGGTGAACTTGGTTCATCTTCACTAAACACATCTAAATCATCTTCTGAATCTTTTCCAGAAGGGATCTGTTTAACAGGAGTAACCTTGCTCTTCTTGGATGGCGCAATGGACTTCTTTGTTTGCTGGGCAGCAGAACCTTTATTGGTTGGAGCAGGTTCATTTTGTTCTTCCTCATCTTCACTCTTACAGCGTTCACTCTCTTCTGAAGAATCCCCATCATCTTCACCATCTTTTGTTTCATCCTTTGCATCACCAGAAACATTCTCTTCAGTATCTCCATTCTCATCTGCAGTGGGTTGTTTGTTACCAGTTCTTTGTTTCTGTACAAAAAGAGGAGCTCTTCAGCTTAATGCCATAAACTTAGAAAAGTATTCATCAAAAACATGAAAACCGGATAATCAACCGACTCTAAATGAAAATGGTTGGTTGTACATATTTGAAGATTGAAATTATTAAAGGAGGATTTAATTTACATATAACTGTCCAAAGTAATTATGATCAGGAATTTATAACTTAATCTTTCTATCCTATTGAGCAAAGATTTCAGGTGGGCTACTATCTGACCATATTATTGCTTTCCAAACCTCATAACTTCCAAGTAACTGAAGAACATTCAAATGGTCTGAAGTTCAAGACAATCCTTATAATGCGTAGAAAAAGCACTTTCTAAAGATTGTAATAAGGCAGTTGTAGAATACTTCCTTCACAGTTTTGATAGATTTCGAACTGCTAAAGGTTACTTTTCTATATGTCCAAGCACCCATCACAGGACAAGATTTACGCCCTTTTGCATGACAATAAAAGGGCCCACATGGAAGGATGGGGCAGCTTCACTGTTCTCTGATAACTGAACAGTCAACAATTTCCAGGGCGAAAGAAGTTCCTGCTTAGTTTCTTCAAAGAATTTTGCAAATATTTCATTATGCTCTTGCCGATGATATAACAGTCATCTTACAAGAAATAATGAGTCCGTTTTTTTGGTTCATGGATAAAATTTTCTTATGTCCTGAAGTATTCCTTTTGCCATTTTGGCAATAAATAGAATTTGTCATAATCAAAGTATTTGTCCAACTGTATCTTTAATATAATATGCTGCATCTTTTATTTAAAAGAAAAGGCGACATGATATTTAGCATGCTAAACTTCTTGGTCTAATCAAAACTTAATTGGTGGGTGACAATGGACTACTGAGATGAATACAAGCCATGTTATTTACCACTATTGTGGTTTTCTATGTGGGTCTTATCCCTCCTACTAGATCTTAGTACCAATTACCATTCTAAACAACCAAAGAGTTAACATGGAGACGAATTCCTCACTGATGGACCAACAAACAAAGCAAAAATTATGCATTTGAAAAAAAGCTTGTCGCATTCATACGTCAACATAAAAAAGAGAGAGAGAGGAAATCAAAACGACCTAATATTACACAGAAACCTCAAATCATCACTTTCCAGACATTTTAATTGCTTAAAGTGAAAGGAATAATACCAGTCCTGCGGTCCTTCCTATGTTGAGTGCCAAGTTAACACAAATATCGTATGCAAATTAAATTCAAAATAAAATTTCTCCTTGGCCAAACCAATCACTCAAATTAATCAGAATTAAATAATACAGAAAACACACCTTGTTACTTTTTTCTGAAGAAATGCCTCCAGATATTCCTTTTGACTGCCCCCGTCTCTTCCCTTTCTAGAACAATAAGATTATTGAATACTGGATCACTCAAGTACTCAACAATTATAAAGGCAAAAACGAAGTTTAAAACTACAATAAATATAAGCCCTCCACCTTTTCTGAAAGTATTACATCTCTAGTAATGCAAGGCGACTCCAAAAATTCCAATAAATTTGATACAATTTCTTCCTGAAAATAAAAAATTAAGATAAATTAATTGTATTGGAAAAACCATTACATGTGGCTACTGATTAATGTAAGGTTATTGTTAATTGTGTACCTTTTTGGTAGTGGTCTTTACAGCATGAATATCAAGTAGATCGCAGAAATCAAGCAATCTTTCCTTAGTATACTTGTCAAGTTTTTCTTTCACCCTTGTTCTCTGTTTTTCCTAAACAAAACAAATAATTTAGCCATGATAAATTCAAAACAATAGTTTAACTAAATGTTAAATCTTTCCATCAGATAATTTTTTTCTTAGTATGCCTCAGAATTAATCCAATAACTCCAATAACAATATTCAATTAAATACTAACGTCAGCCTGACCTTAATCTCCAACTATCAAACATGGTTCAGTATTGCTAGAAGAACAGTTTGCCATGGTAAATAGGACCAAAATCAGTAGAAAAATGCAATAAAATTATATGATGTGTGAGATAACAAAATGTGTTTTAAACACCACAAAAATTATGCATATCATGCATCCTGACTACAGCATAAGTTGGCAGTGGAATTGTGAAAAGGAATATAAGAAAAACAATCTATGGCTACAACATGATTGGAAAGCAAACAAAGAATGTCTTTAATCCTGTGAAAATCTATCAGAACTATGAGAATAAGGATCAGCTGTGGGGTCCATCCAGTCATTTTTTTTATATTTGTTTAGTTTTGGTTCTGGATCATATAAACCTCTTAAAGTTTAATATTAGTCCAATTTCGGTTCTGCCTAGTATAAGACCAAAGGGATCATATGCATTATGATAAACAAACAAACAAAAATGCTAATATGAAAATAACATACTATTGTTGACATTTTTGTTTTGTTGGAACCAAGTGTTTATAATTTTATATTTAACAATTTCAATTATGCTCCTACAACATGGTAAAAGTGGAAGGACTAGAAAAAGTTACCTCATTTTGACTCCAAACAAATCCAGAGAACTGCAGGATATTCCTCTTAAGATATCGTACCTGAATGATATTCAAATTATTCCAGGAAGAAAAGAAGAAGTGATATGTATAGAAGTATTCCAGTAATCACAGAATCTTACAGTTGATTTTCTTCCAAAGAGAAGGGTATGAAGAGCTCGAAGATTCTCATCAGCTTTTCGTTTAGATAGCTTGAATGAAACTAAAGCATGTAGCAAAATCATTAGGAAATCAAGTTAAAACAAAATGTGTTTGGCTTGTATCACAAATAAACTTCTACTTCTCTTATCTAGTTATCTCACACGAATTCTTCTTTTTTATCAGATTACAGGTAACAGTGATCCGTACATACTTCTATGTATATAAAACCATATAACCACAGAGCTACATCCCAAAAAAATTGCAAAAAGCAGTGCTGCAAATTAAATGGAATTATGAGATTTATCCTGCCACTGAACTTTATGAAGTTGGTTGTAAAGATGGATGAATATTAACTGTAATTAAAGTTAGATATCTCAGAACTATTATTCAATAAAGAGATATTTATGCAAAGCTTCTGAAATTTCTCTTGTGTGATCATAATGTGCTTATTGCCAGGATGCAGAACAGTTACAAAAAAGCACACAAACGTGGAGCAAACATGAAAATGTCAAGATGCACATACCAAATCACTAGAAAAGAGTTTTTTTTTTAAGAAAAAAATCCCAACAATCTGAGAGCAAGAAGGTGTAACTTCAATAGGTCATAAAATGAGAGAAAACAGGTCACGATAACATGACGAAGACATAATTAGGGGAATCAGATCATTTAATGTAGAGATTTGAATATCACTAGTATTAGCATTTAGCAATATGGTTTTCCATAGAGTTTAATAGAGGGATAATATCCATGTAGTTAAGCCCAAATAGGTGGGACTAACATAGTTTGTTGTATCAAACTTTATGTATAGGCTACTTAAAACATTTAGATATTATTAGCAATATATTCTTACATAAGTTTCAATGATGGGATATAATCTGCAAGCAGTTCAACACTATCTATGACTATCATAAATTTTGATTATATCACCCCAACAGTGGTCTTTTTTTACCCTTGCAAGTAACAACTTCGAGAAATATTCATCTTTCAGTATCAAATATTATTAAGTCTAAAATAATTATAAGATACCTAAATCACTTGGTGTTTCTATAAAAAAAGCAAACTCAACGGCAATATCAGATAAATGTATCAAACCTAAAGCATAGGGATGCATGCCTATGTCATTTTTACACTGAAAGGCAATGAAAGTTGAATAGAGAATTATAAGCTATCACATTCAATGTGCTTTTAAGTGGTTGCAACAGAGTAACATGTAAAGCAATAAAAGATATCTTTTCAATTTGAATAATCTCCTTTAGTCTATTCAAGATAACAGGCTACAAATTGTTAGTGTAGAATGTTTGGCATCACCTACTGTTTTTCAATCAATGATCAATGACAGGTAGCGTGTTTCATATGCATTGACTGTTTTAACTGATTAGTGATATTCTAATATTTTCTTATCCTTACACCCCTCATGCTGTTAGACATAATTAACCCATTTCTTCCAACTCATCATGATCATCAAACCCTATTTGACCCAACTATTTGGAGTTGGCTGCATGGATTTCATCCCTCCATGGGTAGCAAAAAAAGTGGAATCCGCCACTCTATTAGCCCCATACGGTCGGCCTCACGACCATCTGTGATGAGGTAAATCAGGAAGCTATAGTTGACCAGTACGGAGAGAGCTTTTTTTTCCTCGGCTTTGCTGAGGGATTTTGTCCTTCCATTGAGCCTTATGTAAGGGTATATCACTAGAAAAATCAGGTTAAGATTCATACTCAGAGACTTAAAGTTTAGACAATTTAGAAGTTGGTTGTTTAACACTAATTTGTGTCAAGCTTGGGACTGACACAGATTGTTTTCTCATTTCCTTCAAGTACAACGACCAAATTCAAGAATTTACTTTAAAATTGTCCATACTGCCACAGTCTGCTTTCGTGCATTTGATGCTCTACTACATATCGATAGCTACTCAGAAACAACAAAGATTTTATTAGTTCCCCAATGACTCTTCATTTCCATCCCCAACAAGTTCATGTCCACACTCATTACTATTTTTCTCCTAATACTCAATAAAAATACCATTTCAAATAACATCTTAAAACATTAATCACTTCAACCATATAGATTTTATTAATCAATAACTGCACACTAATGCTACTAAGAATCCGATCACTATCAACTCCATTGTAATCAATAAAGAAGGTCGTAGCCAAAGCCTAATTCTGTTATACTTAAGGCATGTTAATTCTTGCTTTGCCTAGACTCAAACTAATTATTTTGCAGCAGACATATATAAATGTTTCTCTGCCTTAGGTCATATAAAACGCCATTAGACAGAACACACAAACCACTCTCCATGTTAACCATTTTTGATAATTCAATTAGAAGCAACTTCTTCAGTCTCTTACTGTTGACAAATAAATCCAATATATTTAAATGTTAATAATTGAAGAAATTTCCTCCCCACGACCCCACCTGTCATCTCCACTTAACTCGTCTCCTTTATTCTCCCTTGCAGGTTATTTATACATAAATTGTTTCACTTGTCAAAAGCAAAAGGTGACTTTCAATGTTTCAACTTTATCTAAGAAGATTAAACAAAATGCAATAGATACATAAATCTCGGGCTGGACTAGATTCAGCAAAAACAAGGGCGTTTTTTTTTTTTTTTGCCGTAGCACACATTTCACTCAATTCCAGTAGATAAGGGGGGAAAAGATTAGAACGAATAGAGTAAATTGGGCAGGGTAGTACCATTGGGTATGTCTTTCAGCTTCTGACCAGAACCCTAAAATTCATATAAAATATCTCGATATCAAGAGCAAGAAAAGAAAATACTTCCAATAGAAAAGAGGACAATAACTAAGTTGTTTTCATTCAAACAAGGAGCTTCAACTAACCTGTTCGAAAGACGGAGTCTTTGGCACAGAGATTTTACGCGGAGACATCGCAGCGAACCTCTCGACCCTTTTCCGCTCCCTGGACGGCCTATCTACCGGCGTGACCCCTTCCCTCGCAATCAACCGCCGTTTTGTCTCCTTCTTCGCCGTCACTTCCTCCTCCCCCTCACCTCTCTGCTCCTTTCCTCTCCCTCTCTTCCGCTTACCCTCCATCGCGGCTTCGTCCGCCCCTTCTTCGCCTTCCTCCTCTACCTCGTTGCTCTCTTCGTCACCTCCAGCCTCAGCCAGTGAGGCAGGCGAGCCATCCTCGTTGCTCTGCTCGTTGACTTCATGCTCAGAGTCTTCGGCAAGGGATCCTCCGGCGGTGCTGTTGGTCTCTCCCGTTGCTGCTTCGGAGTCCATGAAGAAAACCCTAACGAGACGGGAAGAAGGAAGGGCAGCGGTCGCGGTGACCACTGAGGGCGCAGTGAGGGTGTTTGGAGGGCGGAAACGCTCAGGGATGCAGTGTGTTAACGCTTCACCTGAATCCTGTAATTAACCGATAATATACCTTAACCAACCGGTGGGTTTCAGCATGATACAGCCATTAATAATTAAGTATTTGGTGTTGTGTGTGCTGGAGTGATGGCGGATACAAGAAGGGGAAGGGGGAAGTTGGATCTCGGGCACATTTTTAAATGGAAGGATCGTAAATAATTGGATTCAAAACTTGATGCGGAATTTGAAGGCGGGATGTCCAAATTTAATGTTTTTTTTATGAATTAATTAAGTAATATGGAGTTTGACTGTTCGAATTTTCCCCATTCGTATCCTTTTATATTTTTTCCGTAAAAGAAATTAAATAAATTTCCAAAATATCTAACGTACTTTAATTTTAAAATTATCAAATCACTAATTGATATTTTTTAAAAGTTATAAAATTAATCGATTTGATAATTTTATAACTGATACATGATTTAGATATTTCAAAAAAAAAATTACATGATTCCATAAAAAGGCTCGATAATCTGTTTTCTAAATCGTGAGCTCTTTAGTTTGAATTATTATTAAAAATATATTTTATACACGCTAAATTAAACTTACATAATAGAAAAATCAATAAATGTCTATGGAAGGAGATTTGTGACGAGGCATCAGGTATATATGGAAACATTTGACGTATGACTAGCTCGGACTAACACAGATGCTTCCATAATTCGACTGTATAACATCTCAATTCAACCCACTAGAATCTAAAAACATGGTTTTGATATTCATTAGTACAAATGTTCATGATATGTCCATAGGAATATTGATCTTAAAACACAACACACTATAACAGTATCTTCAACTACCATAGTGTAGGTAAGTGCTATCATAGAATGTACATGCTTAAGCTTTCAGTCAAAAAAAAAAACAATTTAAGTTTGTACATGGCTAAAGAGTGAGTTTGCATCAGTATATGGGGCATCGGCGGAATCTTTCATATAACCTAGTCAAAAGACAGTTATTGCCGGGTCAGCGGAGGCGGTCCTGATGGCAACGGTGGTTGAACAACAAGATTGGATCCTTCGGGAGGTTGAAAGCTGTAGAATGGACTTGGAGCACTTAGATTGGGAAGCATCCCAAACATTGGATAGCTCGGAAGAGGTGGTGGAGCTGAGCCATAAGCGTAAGGGACGCCTGTCATAGGCCCTGCTACAGACTGCATGAACTGGACGGAAGCTGATGGCGATGGTGTTGCAAGTGACACCGAAGTGGATGGTGGCTCCAGCAGATTAGGAGATGGAGACTGCAGCGGAGGAAGCAGATGCATTGCTTCTGAATGTGAATATATGGGCATTGGCACTTGGAGCAGCGGGTGAGGTGGCGGCAAGCTGTTTTGTAATTTAGGCCTCTTGCTGTCAGGGGATTCTTCTTTATTGGCCTGGCCAAGTGCACCCTCTGAGGCAAGAGATGAGAGGACAAAGCTGAGCATTTGGGCTGAAGAGGCAGATGCTGTGAGTTTCGCTGCAACTGCAGCAGCTTCTGTTTTCCTGTTCTCATCAGTTAGAGAAGGTTTGATTTCAGTGAGAGGTTCTTCCTGGGTGCATCTGCTCAGGGTGATTTGTGTATCAGCAGCAGAGCTGGCACTAGCTTCTGGTGCAAAGCCAGGAGGGGCACCAGAGAAGGCCTGTGATGACTCTATCGGGTTCTGTGCGTCTGGCTGCTGTTCGACATTGAACTGTGATAAGATGTTACCCGTTTGCTTGCAACGTAGTTCAGCAACCTGGAGAATATGTGAGAAGCAATATGACCAGTTCGAAAAATAAATTTTGGAAACCAACAATGACCAAACTACGGTACGATGAAAAAGAATCATTGCTTTTATCTTTTAAAAAAAATGCATGAATATGTGATACGGTATTCATCAAACAAATGCAGCTTGTTTCCAATTAAATTACAGTTGCTAAATAGAGAAAAATAGCATGAAAATTAACATTTCTGCTATTTGGTCCAACAAATTTTTGTATTCCGTAGGTAAGAACACTAAGACTTTACCCCTGAAAGAGAGACTAACCTCTCGATAAGAATAAATTTTAGAAATCCACGGTATATATGTAAGGGCAGCCCGGTGCACAAAGCTTCTGCCAATGTGGCATCCCGGGGAAGAGTATTGTATGCAATTTTACCCTACTTTGCAAGAGGTTGTCTCTGAGACTCGAACCCTCTAGATCACATGGCAGCAACTTTACTGTTGCGCCAAGGCGCAACCTTCAAATCCACCGTAAACATATAGAAAATTAAATTTAGATGCATTTTCTTAAACAATTATTGAACTTAAACACTGTTATCAGTAACATAACTGTCATTTATGTCGACAAAACTGAGAAATGACAACTGTGGATGCCATAAGAAGGATCCAAGGGCATGCTACGGATATGACTGCCATTCCATTCTTTTGGTGAGAGATCACTGCAGTTCCTTATCCAGCAAAAGGAACCCTGCCCTGTGCTGCTAAGGCACTTTCAGGTAGGCATGTGATGCACAGAATTAGACCTAGTGAGGACTAGCCATTGAGAATGCCAAAATCATGCAGCAGCTTTGGTACCAACTACTGGTATGATTCGGCTTTCTGGGCAAATTAGCCATTAAGATGGACTTTAGACATCTTGCCAGGCTCCAAGATTTGACAACTCAAGATCTGAGAGTAGGTTACCCATCTGAAAATGCCAATCCAATGGGTTTTTGCCAAATTCATTTTGTCATGTACTTGTCCAGTCGATGGTAAAGGGATCGAGATAGAAGGCTAAGCCTATGAAATCATCAATTGTGGTTCTCGATAAAGAGAAATAGTAGACACGTTGTTGAAGTACCAGCAAGGGAAAATACATCTGGTAGGGAACTGATCACAAATCAGGAATCCAGACTGCTAAACAAGAAGGCAGAAAATTGAGAATATCAAGCAAATGGAAAATGCAGCAAGATATGTGGTTTCAAGCTAAATGCTTAGCTAAATTCCGAATGTTAGCCTTCCACTAGAATTAATTTACAAATATCAATTAGCACAATTTAGCCAAAAAGAATTATTTATATCCTTGTTTTTACCATATTTTCCTAGACAACCTCAAACAATCGAGTCACACATGGCTTGTGCATATTTCCAAGGATCTGATAACAAATTTATTAATCAGCTCTGTTCACATACTTAGTGTTAAGTGTTTGTTGAGGTCACATTGATTTTCAAAGGGGTAGAAGATAGACTAATGGCTGAGCATCTAAATATGCTTTATCAGAAAGAAAGAAGGCACAAACTGATTGGACAAGTAAAATAAATTTAGAAAAATTATGATAAGTTCAAAATTAGATCAAGAAGTAGTTTATTTTAGCGGACGATTTTTATTTTTAAAAAAATTATAACTTTTTTATTGCACCATGCCCTTTCACCAAGAAGAATTCAACTTCTCACAAGATGCCAACATCTTTTTCATTGTTTTCGAATAAACAAGGAAAAGTCGTACAAACACTTTTTTGGTCTTCAAGGTGTCTAATGTAACTTCAGTCATCTTCTCTCTCTTATAAGGTAGGAAATATAGCAAGTTACCAAGTGAAATTTCATAAGTATATGAATTGTATCCTAATGACTGAAAATGATAATGATAGGAACTGAAAGAGGGCAACAGGTGAAAGGTCAACAAATAAAGGTGAAGGTCCAAATATTTTCTAATGTGATAGAAAATTCAATGTTGAAAATTGGAATAATATCGTGGTAGTTTGCAAGTTAAATAATCAAGTGTTGATACTAACTTTTCTGGCAGGATTAATTGGGTATATGAATGTAAAGCCACAATCTCTTCCAATTAATTTGTCAGCTTGAATCACAAAATATTGATTGTGAGACATAGGAATACAAATACACAATCATGTTTCTTGCATATGAGGGAGCTATAAGTGGAGCATCATTTGTGAAATAAAATGTCTCCAGAAATGAATGAATATTAGTGACATTGGAATCAAATTTAACAATCTCATTAATCAAACAAAAACCCAAACAGCAAATTCATGGAGCAACTAATGCAAAGATAATTGAAAAGAATATAAGAATATTACCTGGAGTTGATGGCCAATTTGTTCAAGCTTTTGTTCCTGAAAATCAATTAATAGTAAAGAAAACCATATAAATAAAATTGACCTAAAACCTTCAGCAAACTGAAATTAAGTCCAGTATGATAAATCTCGAAAGATCCGACAGATGCACCTGCTCATTAACTGCTTCTCTTAAATATGAGATCAGAGTTGCTCTAGACGATTCGGATGCTTTCAGTTGTTCAATGCACTCTCCTAGAATGCCATGCTTAATTTGTAAGTTCCCAATGATTTCAGATCCATTTTCGCTTCCTACTCAACAACCACTGAATTAGTTTGGCAGTGTGATGTCAAATAAATAGAATAAATGGGAACAAATAGGCTTGAGTTATAACTGGCATTATTCAACAGTTATAACTGGCATTCTACAAAACCGCAGTTAGATGATATGGGTATATACTTAGACGACCAATAAATGCTTCAGTTAGGCGATGTGAAACTATGACAAATATGCATATCAAACAAGAAAGAGGAAGACAAAAAAAAACTTGGTTAGCAACAATAAAACAAGATAAAACTTATTTAAGTATAGATGATGATATAGTAGGAGATACAGCTCAACAGCGTAAAAGGATACATATAGCCGACCCCACCTAGTGGGATAAGGCTTGGTTATTGTTGTAGTAGTACTTTATCATACAGTGAGTCAAAATCCAAACATGGTACAATCAATATCAGTGAAGTATAAAAATCACTTTATTTATGTTTAGAAGAACTATAAATACTATTAATATATAGAAGAAGAACAAGGATTTGCATATGATTCTTGATGCCACCAAATTTATGATACTATAAATACTATTATATTCACCAAATAGTTATTGTGGTGGATTCTGGATGAGAAAGAAACATCTAATAATTGTATAGAAAAAATAAGTGATGGATATGTTAATGGTATTATTAGTGCTAGAACTTTTGAACGAGTTTCTAAAATTGTACGTTTAGGATTTAAATCACTTCTTTTTTTTTTTACATTAATACTAGATGAACGTCAATATCCTCTTTTTTTCTTGTGTATGTTATTTGCAAACAATATTGTGATAACAAACAAGAGTAAAAATAGAATAAATTCATTTAAATAAATTTTTTAATGTATTTAATTGATTTGTAAGTTAGTGATATTAGCCTAGGGATAAAATTCATGTAGACATCTACAAATAATTACCAAAAGCACAGCTTGATGCGGCGGAAACAGAATAAACTTGAAATACTAAAGGCGAAGAAAACAGATAAACTAAAGATTATAAGTACCACTCAAAACTACGAAATGTAGGTTCAATAATGAGATAAAATAAATGAAGGAGCAACTAAGTTGAATTGATATGAAATATTATGGTTTTTTAATATCTTGAATCTGTCATTGAACAACAAGATATTAGAGGGAACATAATTAATTGCAGAAAACATGAGAGCATATGAAGTCTTAGATGATCGTCACGTGGGCCCTAGTGTAAAGGAAAAAAATTTATTAGTTTCGTTAGATTAACCATACTATACAGGTTAGATATTAAGCATTAAGGAAACAAGACATGCAAAAACAAAATGACATTAACTTGTACACATCCTTGCACGTATTTAGAAGTAATTGAACTATGATTTGGATATCAAAATTAGATAACACAACAACAAATTGTCAGATCAAGAAAATGTTAAGGTAGTTCTACAAGTGATCCTGGCAATTGAAATTAGATATGTTTCTAATGCTTAAGAGAACAATCATCCCTGGATGTGCACTAACACATTCTTCTATTGTTACATTAGCTAATATACATTAGTCATTATTGCAATATCATGCCACTCACAAACAAAAACATTTACTTTATTTGTTTACAAATTCTTGGTGAGAAATCAGAAATGTTGTGCTTATCAGCAGAACATGAGCCTAGATTGACTCAAGACTTTTGTTTAGCAAGAAGCAATCATGAAAACAAACAAACAAATTAATTCAAATTGTTTAAACCTTGAAGAACAAAATTGTCAAATAATGAATAAGCCACTAGCAAAAAGAATTATGTTTTCTATAGGTTTAATCCATCCAGTGGCAATCACCAATTTCAAGCTCCAATTGAACCAGGAATAATAAAAATGAAATTCAAGCAAATACTTATGAACAGGTAAGGAAATATACCTATTTCAAAATCACTTCCCAGTTCCTTTTCTAATTTATCAATGATGTTAAGAGCACCTTGACATTTTCCAAATAACGAATCTTCATCACAAAGTTTATCATAGCTTGAAATGACCTTTTCTAGTATTCCACTAGATTGCTTCTGCACGTTTCAAACAGACATAAACACAAAAGTCCAGCATAGAAAACTATCATGCAAAAACTTTCGAATCAGTGTACAAGCTTATAAGAATACACCCCAGAACCAAAGCTCCTTACCAAGTTTTGAGTAATGGTCTTTCCATTGTTATTTTTATCTTCAAGCTTCCTTCCCAGTATCTCTTCCTTGAGGATTTGCCCCCGTGAACCAAAAACTTTACGCTCTTCCCAAATGTTAACCTGAAAAGGTTGCTGACTTAGAAAAGAAAAAGTGAAGTTGCATAAAGATAAAAACAAAAAAAAGAGACTGTTGGATGTCAAGTTACATTTCTCTAATTATTCAAAAAGACAGTGTGAGAACTGTTTGTAATAATGAACACGCAGCATTTACAGAATATATGCAGTCTTCCTAATTTTCCTAATTATATTTATTATAGCTGTATTAAATTTCTATATGATGAAAAGTTGGTATAGTTGAAACTTTTCGGTTAATTTTAAATCCTATACCTATGAATTTGAGTTAGCTACCATTTAGTTCAAGTTTGGCTCCATTTGAAGCCCAATTGGTTGAGGGGTTGAACCAAGGTTTACACATTATATGTGGTTTGGGCTTATTTCTGGAGCTGAATTTTATTTTTAAAAATAAATATTTTATTAAGACAGCCAATCACCCCCCACCTCATGATTATTCTTCCCCATTTTACACACGGCCCACCCCAATCTTCTTGACAGAAACTGAGAAAAAATCTCCTCCCTTCAACCTCTCTTCTCCTCCAAGAGGGTTTTTCATATTCCTTCTCCATTTCTCCTCCCAATGACAACATTTGAGAGACGATTTGTGGTGTGGATAGAGGCCAGAAGCGCTATTCTACAATTATGGCAAGAGTCAAATAATGTTTGTTAATTTTTATAACTTGTTTCTCAAAATCTGAATTCAATTAATTGTAGAATTCCTATAGTCTTATTTTTAGAAGTAAGTAAATTAAATAGAAGAAGCTTATAAGAGTAAACCATATGAATTTATCTGATATGCATTGAAGTAAAAATGAATAAATATAATTTTTAATTCAATTATCTGATTGATATAGTAAAATAGAAAATTTAAGTGAAAATGATTAAATGAGTTAAGTGCATCTCAACATGCTTCAACACACGTTGAATATTGGTATAATATAGTATAATAAATTTTTAATTCAATTGAATATGCAGTTGCTAGTCTTATTATAAGTTAACAAACTAAATAAAAGTGTATTAAATGGATAAAGCTTATCTACATTCATCTCAGCAGGCTTTGATTTGTACTAAAGCATGTTGAGTGGTAACACAATACAATTACAGTAAAGATCTCAAATTTACTATCATTGAACAAATGAACATTTATGAAATGAAGTGATCATTTTACAATGCAAACAGTTTGCATTTGATGAAGGCACTAAACACATTGAAGCCATCTGCCATTTTATAGACATTTACTTTACTCGAGATCTTGTTCAAGATATGAACAATTACGCTTAACCAAAGAACATATTATCCACATTTTTTATCAAGCCACTCAATGGTACTATATTACCCGTGGAAAGATAGGGATGACAAATATACATGCTCAAATTTGAATAGGGTGTCAGAAATAAAGAGTTTAATTCCAATGGTAAGAGTTATTAATTTGGTATGAGGCTTATAAACAAATGATGTAATGGCTAGTTTGGTATACAACAAAATCATATTATGAATTCAAATCTTAAGAGCATTTTTTTTAAGGGGAAAGTTCCACAATAAAAAATATGCAAAAATCAGGTTATGGCCAAAAAGGAAATACATATATATATACAATAGAAATTTCATTGTAAGTACAAGGTTGTACAATGAAATCCTCGACGTCAATTAGTATAAAAAGAAAATGCAAATAATTGTGCTTCACGGACTCCAAATGATGATATAAAGTCAAGAAAATAATGAGAAAAAATTTAAGTTACCAGTCTCTGTACAGTTTTCCTTCCGATATCACCTCCATTAGCAAATGCATCAGATAAAGCATCAGGAAGCACTTTCCAGAATTCATTAATGAATTCTAAACCTTTTCGCCGGCTGTTCTGCAAGATATCATTGGCAAGATACAAGAAGGATATTCTTTGTTCCCTAGGGGAGCAATAGAATTGATGTTCCCACGTTTCAACAACTTGCTTAGCTTTGTTCCGATGGAAGATGCACCAATGCGATAAAGCTAATTCATAGTTAAAGTGTAATAGATACAACAAGTGTTTGATTGCTAAAAACACCTTAGAATCCAGTGCATGTCCAACAGTAGCAACTGTTTAGCAACAATAGTTTGTATATAGCAACAAATAACAAGAGCAATGGAAATCAAACAAAATGAATCAAGATTACCCTGAAAATTTGAAACTAAAATGAAATTAAGAATGATGGATTAATTTCTCTTGGAAAGGAAGAATTACCTCCACAATACTAAACTGGAAAGCTTGTCAAAGCAAGCACATTCACAGAGAAAAAACAATTAAGAGATGAAATGATTTTTCAAAAAGAGAGAAAGGCTATTCTCACATCAGCATCATGGTACACACAAAGGTCCTAAGGGAAATAGAGGGGGTTTTGAGTAGCAAATTGAAAAGATAAAAATTATAAATAAAACACAATGCATTTTGTAACAAACTAATCTCAATCCACTGTATCTTAAGGCAATCAAGAAAGGGAACTTTAAGTACACACTTCTTAAAACGTTTGAAATCGATTTAACAATTACTTCTAGAATCCAGAATATTTCTTCCCTGAACTTTATGCAGTCATGTGCACCAGTCAAAAGAAATAATGGATAAGGATACTCTCTATACTCTGCTGTGAATTATTAAGTCTGGTAAGCTTATCCACCAAAATCTGCCCATTGAATGATCCATTCATCGTTCCTAAAAAGAAATTCAGTAGGCTGGAAAACAGAAAAATGAATTGAATATCATTAGGATATGAAACAATCCAAATGAAAAGAACAAGATAATATCAGAAACATAGAATGCAAATCCTACAAGTATGAAATTTATCCTTACAAGAGATTTAACAACAGAAAATTAACACAGTAAAGAAACTATAATTGCAAAAGTTAGAATTAACAGGATTTGGCTCAAACATCTTAGTATTTGCTTACAATATTAACAAAAATAAATTGTTTTTTCATCATTCAAAAAAAAGATTTAAAAACCGATACTATTTTCAAGAATGAAAAAATACATAATAGATGACTAAACAAGCTACAATGCATGTTCAAGTTGAAACAATATATACAAGATTTGTTACTCTGCCAGCATGCCTACAGCATGCCATGAACTTCAATGCATTTTTAAAGAATTGTAACAAGCAAGTGGATCAAAACAGACAGATCATAAGCACATTTCAAAAGAACCTGCATGCGTGTAAATTTGACTTTGTTGTTTTTCATGACTATATATTTACACAATAATTAATGGTAAACAACAGAAGAAACCATATTATTGCAAAATGGAGAAATCTCTAATTGACTGTCAAAATACTGATGTTCACATCCTTATACAATTTGAGCTACACTAAAAATTAGACTGAAGACACATACAGATACTTAAAGAATTCATATGTTATTACAAGAAAAATAATAGCCAAAGGTTGCCATGGTCTCATAAATGCAAGTAGTAACAGGTCACTACTAGAAACTGGAATTGATTATGTCAATATCTCTCCTCGATATGTGCTTATGACAAACTAAATGGAAACAACAACAGATACTTGATCGCAAAGAATGTCAGAGCAACAAGTACCCTTGGCCTAGACCTTAGGGGTTTGAATTAAAATGTATCAACTACAATCCGGGGTAAATACTGACTTGCAAGACAACATGACTAAAGAAAAATTCACTTCCAAGGATAAATGTCAAGGGCAGACGTAGATCCACTAACCAATAAATTTCCAATCGCAATAGCCAACAAGAAGTGATAATTTTATCAGATGCACGCGCAGGAGAAGGGAAAAAAGGAATTATCTGAGGCCATATCCCATAAAGATAACGACTTCAGTGCAAAATCGTCGATGTTACAGCTCTACCAGATACGTAATTAAAAAACTCGGCGCTCTATCAACACGTCATCCTTAGGTCATTACAGCCTTCGACGCAAACAAAAAGACGAATCGCCCTAGATTAAAGAACAAAAAACATACGGGAAGTAGTAATTCTCCCATAAAAGAAGGCACTGGAAGTCACTTCCGTACTCGAGGAACAATTTGCAAACGCGAGCAGCAGAGCAGCGTCAAAATAAAGCAGGAAGACAGGAAATCAGTTGAAAAGGCTCGTACAAGAGAAGCCATTGGCGATCTGACCTGAAAAAACTAGTGCAGCCGCTGCGGAGGCGAGCCTATGACTGCAATTTGCAGAACTCTTGGTCGGTCCGATGCCGGATGAAATGGTTAGGGTTTTGTTCTTGCATTAGGGTTTCTGGTCGGTGGGGCGATGGCGTCCGCCCTTTCAGTTCTTTTCTAACGATTAATTAAAAGAAACTTTGGACGGTAGCACTTTTTGTGTGCGTGTGTGTTCATTTACATTCCGAATATTCCTAACCTTATTTTCTTAAAATATGATAATTAGTTAGTTCTTGCATTTAATAAATCAAATCTCCAATAAGTCCTACTCTTATGACAAAATTACATTTTTTATGCATTTAAATTTTAACTTAAGCTTTATTATTTTTTAAATTATCAAGATAAACACACAATTTCTAAAAAGATTCCTCGTTCAATTTGTTGAAGTGTATTAAAATCAATATTTGCGACAAGTAATATTATCATTTAAAATTTTAAATAAATAAATTTGCTTAGTAAACAGGATAAGTTTGTCCATCAGAATAATGATGATTTTTTTTCCTTCTTACAACTAAATACAAAAACAAATGATGAATTTTTTTATTTCGTTCTATTCTCTTTTTTATTTTATCTCATTTTGCTCTATCGTATTAAGAGAATCCTAATATTTTAAGAGCTCATTAAAACAAATAAATTGCGAAAGTAAATAAATAAATGAAATGAAATTTAAACGTTGAATCACATCTTTTGCGGCAAGGTTATAAACTTAAAGCAGCTAAAAACCTCCATAATATTATTGCAACTATGAACATCATTATTATATTTTTATTCTCCTCACCAAAGGAGAGTCGAGCGGAGCTCTACTGTAGTGGTCAATCAGGTGTGAAGCGCTTGACCGGTAAAAGGTCGGTTCAAGCAGAACGCTCGTACATCCAAGATCATCATGCGCTCATCGCGGAGCAGAGGAACGTTGGGACGACCTGAGCATTAATTCGGTTGGGTGAAAATAGTCTACCGAACCGAGTCATTATAGGGAAGCAACAAAGGTCTGTTGGTCCCTTTGGAGGTCGGTAAGAAGGGAGGGGTGAATTGCCCTACAAAAATAAAACAACCTTTCTCGGATTTTCAACTAAGTTACTAGCACTTGTAATTAAAACAGAAAGAGACTAAAAGAAACAGACACAAAATAATTACTTGGTTTGCAATCAGAGGATTGCTAATCCAAGGAAAGTGAAGCGCACTATCTGACGATCTCCTTCGGGCGGAGTAGCCTCTTTACAGCGTTGACAACACAGACAGAAAAATAAAGCACAGAGAAATGGATTACAAATGAATTGAATGAACTGTGCAGAACAGTGTTATATTTATAGTACTGTTCGAGGCGCCCCGAAGGGTCCGGGCGCCCTGAGGGGGATAAAATTTTATCCCCCAACGTTCAGATCGAGTCAAAACTCGATCTGGTCAAAAGTCAGATCTGGGCGCCCGGAAGCATCCTGGGCGCCCTGGACTGGTTCGGGCGCCCGGAATGGTTCCGAGCACCCGGACCAGGAAAGTCAACAAAATTGACTTTTCTCGGTCCGGGACCTCTGCTCCGGTTCAGCTTGTCTCGGTCTGGGTCTTTTCGCTCCGGCTCCACTAGCTTGGGTGATCTCGGCCATCCGGAATAGGACTCACCCGAATCCAAGTTCTGGCCTTCTCCTCGAGCAGCATTCCTCCCCGGTTTCTCGTCCCTCGAACGTCGCATACGTTCTTCTCGTTCACCAGTGTACTCTTCCGCGGTCACCTCGTCCCTCAGACGCACCGAGCCCGTCGGCTCTCTCCTGTGTCGTCCTTCTCATTAGCCGCGTCTTCCGCTCGACTTCCTGTGCTCCTAAGCTCCTGCACACTTAGACACAAGAGTTAAACCAAACAAGACCTAGCTTAACTTGTTTGATCACATCAAAACCCCTTGGGGTCCCAACAAGGTCGACTGGGCGGGATCCCCGGCCGAGCGGCTCCCCCACTCGACCAAACAGTGGAACCCCTTTCATATCTCTTAATATCCCTTTGGGAGATAATGCTGCTGACAACGAGGCATGATCAACAAGCAGATCGTAAGACGAAAGCTTCTACCGTCTCATCAGAGATTTGCATGTTTTGCTAAGGTATAGTGTCAGAGATAATTTTTTGACAGGTCCTTTCATAAGACAATTTGGAGAACGTGTCCACGCCTCGAGGAGCATGCATATCGCCCACTGGGGCGCTATATAAAGGGGGGGTCCATGCACCGACTAAGGTACGCGTTATTCACTATTCACTCATGTGTTTACTATTACTCCATTTCCTTCCATCTTTCTGATGATTGACTTAAGCTTTGGAGGGTCAATGCCGGAGACCCCTTCTCTAGCTCGGCATTGACGTTTCTTGTGTTATATAGCGAAGCAAGGTCTACATTCAGTCAACAAAGAAGCCACATCCCTAGCCAGCCATCTCCACGATTTTTTAACAGGATCATATTGGTGGCGTCTGTGTGAACGTAGCCTGTATCTGATACGTGAAGATGGAGAATGTTGAACGACTCATCGCGGTGACTTTAACAAAGGAGAAGCTGGATATGCTGATACAAACCTGAGCAGAAAAAATGGTGGAGCAACAACAGCAGCAGACGTTGTCCTAGCGCTAGGTACATGAGCCCGCGACATCAACAACAGGCCATTAGGCCGAATATAAGGAACGAGCAGAGCATGTATCCATTCGGGGGCAGAATAAGAAGTCGATCAGTACATACGGGGACGCACCCAACATGCCGATCTCCTTCCATCGGGCACTGTTCCATACTCTATCAGAGGAGTAGTGCCGAGCAAACAGGGAATCAGGATCCTCATCAGATGATGCACCGGTGCGGGATGCACGGAAAGGGAAAGCACCACGGAATGATAATTCGCCCGAGCGAATCAACTGACAATTCTCTCAAGGAATCCTGGACGACCCCTACCCCGGCATTACACTCCGTTGATGATCCGGGAATACAATGGGATGACCGATTCAGAAGACCACCCGGCCAAGTTTGATAACGTGGTCACACTCCATAAGTACACCGATGGAGTGAAGTGTCGGATTTTTCTCACCACCCTTTCCAGATCGATGCAACGTTGATTCAGACGACTGCCGATCGGATCAATTCACAATTTCAAAGATTTCCGATTGATATTCTTGCACCACTTTGCCAGCAGTCGCCGCTACCAGAAGACAAGCGTTAATCTGTTCTCGTTGAAGCAAGGGGCCAAGGAGGCACTAAGGACCTACATTAAGCGGTTTAACCATGTGGTCATGGACATTCCATCAGTCTCCTCGGAGATATTAGTAAATGTCTTCACCTAGAGGCTTACCGAAGGGGAGTTTTTCTGCTCCCTCATGCGGAGGCCGTCAAAAGACTTTGACCACCTACTTCGAAGAGCCACCAAATACATAAATGTAGAGGAAGCCCAAGCGACACGGAGGAAGGAAGCATTTGCCGAGCATGCTGCTCTCGTGGAACAGCGACCAACCACCAACCATCAAAGGGCCCCTGATTGAGAGCAGCACAACTATATCAGAAGTCAAGGATAAATGTTGTGCAGCATGTAGCAGTCGGTCGCCCGAAAGCTGCAAAAGGCAAGTCATGGACGCCATTATTTTGCTCCTTTCATTAGTCGACAACACACAACACGCGCGACTGTTACGACCTAATGTCGATTTCCCATCAACCGACTCCACCAGGATATCATCGTCGCTCACTGACTCCCGAGTGACGACATCGATGCCAGTCGGAATGGCGAAGGGAAGAAGACAGGCGAATGAGCGATGTCATCATCAGCCTCAAAGGAGAAATAACACAAGTCCCGCTCGAGGTTCTGCTGAGCGAACAAGGACCTCAGCTCAAAAGGAGGAGAACCGTAATAACACCACTTAGGGAGAGATTAGAATGATCGTCGGTGGGCCGACTGGCGGTGATTCCAACTAAATGAGGAAGTCGCATGTCCGACGATTAGAAATACATGTTGTTGGATGGAGCAAGGAGAAGGTTGAGGGACCCGAGATTAGCTTCAGCCCCCGAGACTTAGATGGAGTAGAGATCTCGCATGATGACGCCTTGATCATCCGGGCAGTGATAACTAATTATACTATTCATCGGACTTTTGTTGATACAGGTAGCTTGATGAATATTATATTCAAGAAGACATTTAACCAGTTGTAAATTGACCGAAACGAGTTGCAGCCAATGATGACCCTACTCTATGGGTCCACATGCAATGAAGTGTTGCCGATCAGCCAAGCTTGGCTGGCCATATCACTCAAAGAGGAGCCGCTTAAGAGGACAAGGACCACAAACCTCATTGTGGTGGATGCACCGTCCGCCTACAATGTCATATTGGGTCGACCGATCCTTAATGAGTTCTAAGCTGTGGTGTCCACCTTCTGCTAGAAGATTAAGTTTTCGGTGGATAACGAGGTGGGTGAAGTTAAAGGCGACCAATTGGTTGCTCGGTGATGCTACGTCGAGATGGTCAAATCCGAAGTGAGGGCCACACGGAAGATCCCGCACTTGGAAGTGAACGCCATCACGGAAGAACCTCCCGCGTTGGTCTATGAGGAAAAGGAGGAGGTTCAGATCCATCCCGTCCGGTCGGAGGCCACTACATTTGTCACCGCCAACCTGACAGAGGACAAGAAGGCAGAGATGGTCGCCTGCCTTAGGCAAAACCATGATGTGTTCGATTGGTCAACACACGAGCTCCCGAGCATCTCACCAAGCGTAGCTTAGCACGAGCTTCAAGTCCGACCGAATGCTTAGCCGGTGAAGCAACGAAAGAGGGACTTTAGCTCGGAGCAGAATCAGATTATCCGAGCGAAGATAGAGAAGTTGCTAGAAGCAGGCAACATCTGCGAGGTACAATTCCTGAGCTAGTTGGCCAAGATCGTGCTGGTCTCCAAGTTGGGTAATAAGTGGTAAGTCTGCATCGACTTTTACGATTTGAATAAGGCCTGCCCAAAAGACTTCTATCCCTTGCCCCGGATAGAACAAATGGTGGACTCCACGGTGGGTTGCGAGCTGATTTGCATGCTCGATGCATATCAAGGTTACCACCAAGTGTCGCTCGCTCAGGAAGATCAAGAGAAGGTCAGCTTCATCACAGTCGACAAAACTTACTACTACAATGTCATGCCGCTCGGACTAAAGAACGCCAGCGCCACTTATTAAAGATTGATGAATAAGGTGTTTCGACGGCAGATCGGTCATAACATGGAGGTATATGTCAATGACATCTTGATAAAATCCCTCTGAGTTGTTGACCTTTGTGCAGATATCGAAGAAATCTGCTGGACTTCGAGGGCATACGAAATCAAGATGAATCCAAATAAATGCTTGTTCGGAGAAAGAAGTGGTCGCTTCCTGGGCTATATCGTCACCGAGCGGGGGATCAAGGCGAATCCGAGTAAGGTGAAGGCGTTGCAGGACATGCCCTGCCCCATAACTTGAAGGAGGTCCAACGACTGACCGGACGAATCACTGCATTATCAAGGTTCATCTCTAAATCGTCTAACTAGAGTCACTCGCTCTTCAAGGTGTTGTGTCAAGTGACAAAGTTCAAATGGGACGCGGACTGTGACAAGGCGCTAGAAGAACTTAAGGAGTACCTTACCTCCCTATCTATATTGGCAAAACATAATGTCGGTGAACTACACTGGGTTTACTTGTCCTCAACAGAGTATGCGGTTGGTTTGGTGTTGGTGAGGCAGAATAGCTTGGAGCAACAACCTCTATATTTGCTAAGCCATATATTTAAAGATGCAGAATTTCGTTACACCAGTCTCAAAAAATTAGTCTATACACAAATACTCACCGCTCGAAGACTCCAACCGTATTTTCTATCATATTCGATCGTGGTGATGATCAATAGTGCCCTAGGAAGAGTCCTCCTTAACCCAGAAGCATCCGGACGATTGATCAAATAGACAACCGAGCTAAGCAAATTCGACATACAGTATCAATCGTGAATGACGATCAAGGCCCAGGCCTTAGCTATTTTTGTCATCGAGGTCCAGAACATCGAGTCAGATGCGACTTGAAAAATATATGTGGATGGTTCATTCATTCGGCAAGGTAGCGGGATCGACATTCTCTTGGTTTCACCACGGGAGGACAGGATGCAGTTGTCCGTGCGGTTGGATTATCGAGCTACAAATAACGAAGCTAAGTATGAGACCTTAATAGTGGGATTACATGCAACTCGGCATATAGGAGCCATGAGAGTCCTCATCCATTCAGATTTTTAACTGGTAGTGCAGCAACTATTGGGCGCATTTCAGATAAGTAACGCTCGACTTAAGTTATACGCTGAAGCGTTCAAAAAGTTGAAGGTTGATTCCTAAGAAGTGGTTATTGAGAAGATCCCCCGATCGGACAACTAGGCCACGGACGAGCTAGCTAAGTTAGTCATCTCACTATCACTGGTCGTGATAGGTCAGTCGATCGAACAAGTCTCACTAGTGGCACACATCGATAGGATGGACAGGATAGAATTCCCATGCGATTGGAGGACACCGCTGATAGAGTTTCTCCGATCGGGTGTCACACCAGCCGATTAAGAGGAAGCTCATCTGTTGAAGAAGAGGGTCAGAAAGTTCACCATGATCGGGGATCAGCTATACAAAAGAGCTTTCTCAAGGTCGCTGCTCAAGTGCGTTGTGTTGGTGCAGGAAGCACCAGTCGATCAAACCTGTGTTTTGATAATGGCAAAGGATTCAAAAGTTAAGATGTTTTGTTATCTAACAAGTGTGATTGAGCTTGCAAGAAAGTCCTAGTGGATTCTGTTGGATCGATATGCACGTGAGAGAGGAGGGGGGGGGGGGGGGGGAATCACGTGTCTTAAAAACTTTTCAAAAAGTAAGTACGCAGTAGAAAATTAAAGCGAAATGAGAACACAAGAAAAACACAGAAGGTTTTACTTGGTTTGAAGCCTTCGGCGATTCCTACTCCAAGACCTAGGTCTTGCGGACCTATCGATAGGTAATCCACTAAAAACCTCTTCTGGTATCTCCAGAAGAGATAATCGAGTACAAAGAAGATTGGTGAAGTGCAACAGACTGCACTTCCTGTTTGTAGAATTTAAGTACAATAAAAATGTTACTGACACTTACGATTGAATTGGCTTGTTCGTGTATCAATGTCTGTCTGTCGACTACGATCAGAAGTCCTCAGAACAGTTGTAAGGTTCAGCAGCTTCTCAGCAGAGTCATAGTAGGAGCCGAAGCAGTCAGAACCTCAAATGGACGCGTAGTAGCTCGTATAAGTGTTGTGTCTTGAAGCTTCCTCGAGACTGACTTATATAGGGCATTGAAGGCGCCTCCAACTTGAGAAAGTTGATCTCGAATAACACGACCTCTATTTGTGACTTCATCCAAAGTTTCTCCCGCGGAAGGCGCCTTCCATAGCCTTAGAAGGCGCCTTCATATGAAGGCGCCTTCGGACACTATTCATCTTAAGGGAATTTTTGCTCATTTATCCTGCAAAGCAACATTAGTCTAATAACCAAAAATAATAACATGCAAGACAAATGTTAGCACAATAATAATGAGCAGTATTAATTAGTTCATGTTCTTCCAGGACCAAGAACTAGTCAAGGTCTCAGATTAGGGATCTGAAATGGACTTAACCTGGACCGACACCTATTGTCCCCTTAACCGTGGCATGTCCTCACAAGGTCACTCTCCTCCAATGATTGACCTTAACTTACCAACTTACCAGACATTCGGTCAGGTCGTCGACTTGTCTGGACTTTATGCTAGCTATTCGGTCAGCACGTTGACCTAGCTGGACTTCATGCCAGATATCCGATTAGCCCGTCGACCTATCTGTACTTCATACCAACTATCCGGTCAGCCAATTGACCTAGCTGGATTTCCTGCCAGATATTTAGTTGGCCCGTCGACCTATCTGGGTTTCGTACTATATACTTAATCATGTAGTTAGGTCACAACACAACCTAACTTAACTTACTTGTCATTTATCAAAACCTGAGTTAGATCGTTAGTGCAAATTGCACCAACAATCTCCCCCTTTTTGATGCAATGACAACCTAGGTTAAGTTAAAAAAAATTATGCAAAGTAAGCATACAAAAAAATATGAGTAAATTAACTTTTGTTGTGGGGTTTAAGTTGTTCTGATTTTTTTTTTTTTTGCTAACTTAATCCCTAACCCTCCCCCCTTTGACATTCATCAAAAGGACATGAGTTAATAAGTAAGACAGTAAAACAAAAACTTGTTCAAAAAATAGACAACAAAAAATAAGGTTCAGAGTTATGGGGGATGTACTTAATGAAAAAAATGAAGGTTTGCAAAACACTTGTAGTTCTTTAAAAACTAACTATAAAGTTTAAATAGTTATTAAGAAACTTTAAAGAAATAAGTTTTGCAAAAAAAATTTCAAGGATGAACCTTTTTCAAGATTTAAACTTTTAAAAGATTAATTTTTACAAAAATGAAACTTTTTCAAATATTTTCAAGGAAAAAACTTTCAAAGTTTGTTTAAAAGCAGTTTGCAAAAATTAAAGTAGTCAGTTTTCAAAACCATCAGAATTTTGCAAAACATTAGATATTTCAAAATATGTCAAGAATGATTTTTAAAATAGAATTTTGAAAAGTATAGGTGTGTTTTCAAAAAATATTTTTGAAAAATATAAGTATGTTTAAAATATCTATTCAAAGCAAAAATTTGAAAGTCATTTTTAAATATCTTCCCCCTGAATCTGACATTATTTTAAATTAATCTAATCAACTATAAATTACCCTTAACTGTCTAACCGTTAGTTACTAACTAACTATCAGAAGATAACAATGTTCACTTGATTAGTCAGGTTAAGTCTTTTTATCCAGTTAATATTTGACTAACATGGATTACTTAACCTGATCACTATAAATTTGGTATTTAACGCCCATACTTATGTTGATGCACTGATATAAACATCTTAAGCCAATACAATCTGTCTATGCATCTCACCCCTTTCTAAGTTTGGCAATACACAAACAATGTAGCCCAAATGTGTTGGTGAGATGCTTAAGTCCTAAATCTATAGGAACATGCTTTCTATGGAGTTGATCTAGACTGAGGCTAAAATTGATTTTAAAAATTTTAAAAATAAAGAAATTTTGAGAAAAATGTAAGAAAAGAAATTTCACCCTAGAATTTACAAATTATTTGAAAATAATTTTGAAAATATTGGTCCTAGTCTATGAAACACATTTCTAATTGTCAACGTAAGTTGCTAAATTTACTTTTAGGGAGGGGTTTGGTGAATATGTCAGCTAAGTTTGACTTGAACTCAATGTACTTGAATTTAATGTCACCTTTACTGATATGATCTCTGATAAAGTGATGTCTAACTTCTATGTGTTTAGTTCTTGAATGATGTCCAGGATTTTTTGTTAAATTAATTGAGCTAACATTATTAATTAGTACTTTTGTATTTGTAAAGTTTAGATTAAAATCTTTTAGAGTGTGGATCATTCATAACAATTGTTCAACGCATTCTCCTATTATTATATATTTTGCCTCAGTAGTAGATAAGACAACACAATGTTGCTTTCTACTAAACTAGCTGACAACTGATGGTCCAAGTAACTGGCATCCACCGCTTGTACTATTACGATCTAGTTTACAGCCAGCATAGTCTGAGTCAGAGTAACCTATGAGTTCGAAGTTGAGTGTTCTAGGATACCAAATTTTTACATTTGATGTTCCTTTTAGATATATGAAAATTCTTTTTACGTTAGTTAAGTGAGATTCTTTAGCACAAGTTTGGTATCTAACATACATACTAACCGCAAATAAAATATCAGGTCAACTTGCGGTTGAGTATAGAAGACTACCTATCGCACTTCTATAGTATTTTAGGTCTACAGGTTTTCCATTTGGGTCATTATCTAAGGTTATGTTAGTCACCATTGGTGTTTTTATTTCCTTGGTGTTTTCCATTCCAAATATTTTAAGTAATTTCTTGATATACTTTTGTTGGTAAACATAATTTTCTTCATTAGTTTGTTTAATTTGTAAACCTAAAAAGTAAGTTAGTTTACCTACTAAGCTCATTTTAAATTATTGTTCTATTAAGGTTATAAATTCTTTTAAAAATTCTGAATTGGTTGAACCAAAGATTATGTCGTCAACATATACTTGGGCTATAAAGATATTTTAGTTGATTGATTTTACAAATAAAGTTGGATCAATTTGTTCTTGGTTGAATCCTTTAGAAATTAGGTAGGAGGTCAACCTTTTATACCAGGCCCTAGGTGTTTGTTTAAGACTATACAAGGCTTTCTTAAGTTTAAAGACATGGTCAGGATGATCTAGACTTTCAAACCTAGGTAGTTGACCTACATAAACTTCTTCTTTTATTAGCCCATTTAAAAAGACAGATTTAACATCCATTTGATAAAGCTTAAATCCTTTATAGGTTGCATAGCTAAGTACATTCTAATAGACTCAAGTCTAGCTATTGGAGCATATGTTTCATCATAGCCAAGTCCTTCTACTTGACTAAACCCTTTAGCCATTAGTCTAGCCTTGTTTCTAATAATTTTTCTATTTTCACTTAGTTTATTTCTGAATACCCATTTTATTTCTATTATCTTTTTATTGTTAGGTGGTGGTACTAAGTCACAAACTTCATTTCTTTCAAACTGAGCTAGTTCTTCTTGTATGGCTATGATCCAGTCTGGGTTAAGTATGTTAGTTAGAGCCCTAGAGCCAATCATTTGATGATTGTATGGACTCATTGTATCATATTCTTGTATATTAATAAAGGCATTTGGATTTTGGTTATTATACTTACTTGTATTGGTGTCAAATAAACTAAGTATAATAATGTCCTTGAGTAGATGGTTCTCACCTATATCAATCAGTTAGTTGAACTGATAGTGAGATGATATAGGGAACACTACTCTTAATCATTCCTAGTCGAGTATTAACATTCAGGGACAATGTTAATGCAATAAGACTAGCATGTAGGTCAACTCGATGACTTGATCTCACAAGTCATGGATATAGAGATATCAAGTTGACACATGGGTATACATTAGAGAATGTATACTTAATGACCCGCCATGAGAAAGTATCATGGATCGTTATATGAGTGTCATATACTTTCTCATGTGGCTATTAGTATGACTACTAGTCCTTAGACCTGAAGTCACCATAGATCCCTACATAAGGAGTTATGTACTTTGGTTTCTTCAAACGTCACCCGTAACTGGGTGGACTATAAAGGCGATTACTGGGTATATAACGAATTATGCAGAGGGATGTGAGTGATGTAGATGGGATCTATCCCTCCCATATGACGGGAGCGACATCGGTATTCTTGATAGAGTGAGACCACGAAGTGCATGGCCATGCCCAAATGAGTCAATATAGGATATTGAGCTCATTTGATTTAGTGAGTCTACTTGGAGTTCAAGATTTAGATTGGTCAGAGGATGATACGGTCTATGCCTCACTTTGATCAATCTTGATGTCAAGGATAGAAGGACACTTGTCATATTTTGTGAAGAGTCACAATTAGTAGTCACAAGGTGATGTCGGATCTCGACATTCTTGTAACTTGGATAGTAATGATGTGTTGCTAGATACCGCTCATTACTTATGCTCCTAAATGGGTTTAGGGCATTGCCAACGTTACAAGAACCTATAGGGTCACACACTTAGGACAATTAGATGGAGATTAGGTTCATATGATGAACCAAGAGGATTAGATTCATTTGATGAATCAAATTGGATTAAGAGTAATCCTAATTGGGCTAACTTGAGTTCGACTCAAGTTGATTCATGTGTTCAATGAGTCTAATTTAGATTTTGACTCATTGAATCAATTTAATTAAATGAATTAGATTCATTATATTAAGTTGGCTTGAATCAAATGGTTAGATTAGATCAACCATGGAAGAGATTGGGTCAAGTTTGACTTGACTTAAGAAGGAAGACCAAAGGTTAATTTTGACTTGACCTTTTGCCACCTCATTGGTGAGTTGGCATTAGGTGGACCAATGATGATATTCCACATCATCATGATGTGCCACCTCATGGGAGTTACTAGTGAGTGCCACCTCATGGAGGTTACATTCTCTCCTTGATGACAACTTAATGCATTAATGAGGGGAGTTACAATAGAGAGTGGCCGGCCACTTTTGATTGAATGAGAAATTCAATTTGCTCATTCAAGTGATTACTCCTTCTTCCTCCTCAAGCTCTCCCTCTCCCTCTCCTCCTTGCTTGGCCGAATCTTACCAAGGTGCTAGCACACCTTTGTGTAAGGTTTTATCCACCTACGTGTCCGTGTGGATACTTCTAGAGGACCGACGCTTGACGATCTTGAGATTCGGCAACTCCTTGGACGAGCGGGAACGCGAAAGGGCACGCAACAAGGGTAAAGCTCTCAACACATAGATCTAGGAGTAGATCTAAAGTTTTTGAAACTCGTATTTGTATTTCGTTCGGTTTTCCTTGCACGGATCTACGGCTTTGGGTGATTCGGGGTTTCCGCGACGCGAAAAGCGGTTTTAGCGGCCCGAAAAACCCAACAGTGGTATCAGAGCCACGTGCAAGGCTAATACGAGTTTGTTTTTTTGGTTTTATGAAAACTAAAGTTTCTGTAATTTTCTGTAAAATTGTGTTTTTTGGTTTTTATGAGTATTTTTCTCGAGTAATCGAAGCACAAGTGTTTAGACGCTTGTAGGCTTCGACTACCGGGAAGATTTTTCCAAAACGGTAATGTTTCGACCCAAATCCGTTTGGGACAGCGAGCGAAGGTGCTGTAGGATCGCTTAGGAGCAACTCACGATGGTTAGATCGTGGGTAGGGGCACTCCCCTAACCCCGCAAGGGGATTTGCTTCGCGATTGCGTCCGAAATCGCTAATCGGGACCGCCGGAAAAATTCTTCTCAAAGGTTTCGTCCCAAATTGTTTTGGGACAGCGAGTTTAGGCGCTGTTGGATCTCAAAGGAACCCTCGCGATGGTTAGATCGTGGGTAGGGGCGCTGCCCCTGGCCCCGCAAGGGGATCTGTTCCACTATTGCGCCCGAAACCGCTAAACGGGACCGCCGGGAAATTTTACTCGTAAAAATTGTAAAAAATTAATTTTAAAATTATAGAAAATTATGAAAATATAAAATTTTGAATTATATATTAATTTTGTGATAGTCATGGCCCAAAAACCCAATATGATTGGATTGTGTTGTAATTCATAATACGGCCTGCGTGCCGTTATGTGTTTTTATTTTTCCGCGACCTGCGCGTCGTGCCTTTCTCATATATTCTGGTTGTAAATTAGATTTAGACTCGAATGTAACTCGAGTTTCAAATTGTAATGTACAAATTGGAGCGGTGGAGGATCCACACGAGACGGAGTTCCGAGGCGGGCACGAGCAACACAAGGTGGTCAAAGGGAGAAGCTGTTGACCCTAGGTTGACCAGTCGATCTTCTCATTGGCTTGAGAAGATCGTAGTAGGGCCATGACTAAATCACAAATAGATTAATTAGTTAATTGCTTATGTATATGATGCATGTTTAATAAGTAATTAATTAATTAGTGCCTTACGATTAGATTAGATCTAAGTCGTGCACATGATGCACCCTTGCGATTAGATTAGATCTAAGTCATGCACAAGATGCATCCTTTTCGATTAGATTAGATCTCGATCGAACCAACTCTAATGCCTAACCGTGCCGTGATACCTATCACTACCTCGATCACATGTATTGTTGAATCTGCCAAAGAAGAGCAAAACATATTATCTTGGTAAGGTACAGAGGGACATTCTTGGTCCCGCCTATCAACGCATGGGTGAATACAAACTCAATTAGATTGAGTATTCCTAGTTACTCGGTTGGATCGAGTCAACTATAGGCATTCTTCCAATAGTTGGAAAGGTAGGACAAAATCACGTTTATATTAACTCTCGGGCGTATTAGCCAAAGCTAACTCGAGTTTTAATATAAATATGGATCTTGATCCTATAAACAAGAGTTGCATAGAGATGTAATTGGTAATCGTTACCTATCGATCATACTAAGCCTTGGGCGTATTAGCCAAAGCTAACTCAAGGGTTAGTATGATGTGGATCTTGTCCCACAAGAATTATAGTATTTAGTGGGAGCATCATTTAGTTAAAGGCCTAATTAAATTATTTTAAAAGAATATGATATTTATTTCTGTAAATTTTTTGTTGTAGATAACCATGACGTCGAACACGAATTCCTTCTCCCTGCGATCTGTTCTTGAGAAGGACAAGCTCAACGGAGCGAATTTCTGGTACAAGAACTTGAGAATAGTTCTCACCGAGGAACGTAAACTGTTCTGGAGCAGCCCATTCCGAGGCTCCTCCCGCCAATGCTCATGCGAGCACACAAAGATGCTTACAAGAAGCATCAAGACGACGCATTAGATGTGTCCTCCTAATGCTCGCGACCATGAACTCGGAGATTCGAAGCAACACGAGTTGATGGGCGCCACGATATGGTTGAGCATCTTCGCCAACTATATCGTGGACAAGCGAGGCATGAGAGATTTGAGATCTCTAAGGCAATCGCTTAGATGTGGCAGACGGGGCTCCCGTAGGTCCTTATGTACTCAAGATGATTGGGTACATAGAGAACCTACAAAGACTGGGGTTCCCACTTGGCCAAGAGCTGGTCACTGACTTAATCTTGCAATCCTTGCCGGATAGCTATAGTCAATTCGTTCTGAACTATAACATGAACAAGATTGGCAAGCCACTGCCCGAGCTCCTTAGTATGTTACGAACTGCTGAGGTTAACCTTAAGAAGGTTAAGCCCATTCTGATGGTCCAGAAGCACAAGGGCAAAGGCAAGCCCAAAGGCAAGGGAAAGTCCCAAGCCAAGGGCAAAGGCAAGGCACTGAAGCCTAAAGGAGGGGTCGCCAAGAATGCTACCTGCTTCCACTGCGGTCAGACCGGGCACTGGAAGAGGAACTGCAAGGTATACTTGGAGGATCTTAAGAAGAAGCGAAGTGAGACTTCCACTTCAGGTATATATGTTATAGAAGTCAATCTATCTATTTCTACATCATGGGTATTAGATACTGGATGTGCTTCTCACATTTGTACTGATCTGAAATAGCAGGGCATTGACAAAGGGCGAGGTGGACCTATGAGTAGGCAATGGAGCACGGGTTGTTGCTGTTGCTGTAGGGACTTATTTTCTATCTCTGCCCTCTGGGCTTGTATTAGAATTAGATGAATGTTGTTATGTGCCTGCTTTGACTAAGAACATTGTATCAGTTTCTTGTTTAGACAAGAAAGGTTTCTCGTTTACAATAAAGAACAAATGTTGTTCCGTCTATTTAAACGATATGTTCTATTGTAGTGCACCTCTGATAAACGGACTCTACATTCTAGATCTTGAGAGCCCTATTTATAACATAAATACCAAGAAGTTCAAGTCAAATGACCTGAACCAAACTTATCTCTGGCACTGTCGCTTAGGTCATATAAATGACAAGCGCTTATCCCAGCTCCATAAGGATGGTTTGCTGGACTCATTTGATTTTGAATCATATGAGATATGCGAGTCATGCCTACGAGGCAAGATGACCAAGACTCCCTTTAGTGGGCACAGCGAGAGAGCGACTGATTTGTTAGGACTCATACATAGTGATGTATGTGGCCCTTTCAATGTCGCTGCTAGAGGCGGTTATAGGTACTTCATCACATTTACTGATGACTTCAGTAGATATGGTTATGTGTATTTGATGACACATAAATCTGAATCCTTTAAAAAGTTCAAAGAATTCAAGAATGAAGTACAGAACCAGCTTGGCAAGAGTATTAAGGTACTTCGATCAGATCGAGGTGGTGAATACTTAAGTCATGAGTTTCGTGACTACTTAGCTGAGTGTGGGATTTTATCTCAACTCACTCCTCCTGGAACACCACAGTGGAATGGTGTATCCGAAAGGAGGAATCGTACCTTATTAGATATGGTACGATCTATGATGAGTCACACAGATCTTCCGACATATCTATGGGGATATGCTCTAGACACGGCAACTTTCATTCTCAACCGAGTTCCATCCAAGGCCGTGATAAAGACACCATATAGGATATGGACTGGGAGAGATGCCCAGGTGCCTTTCATGAGGATTTGGAGTTGTGAGGCTTACGTACGACGTCAAGTCTCAGACAAATTAGGACCCAAATCTGACAAGTGCTATTTCATCGGATATCCCAAGGAAACTAAGGGATATTACTTCTACATTCCCAGTCAGCACAAGGTAGTTGTGGCAAAGACTGGGGTCTTTCTAGAAAGGGACTTTGTTTCTAGAAAGACTAGTGGGAGTGCGTTCAATCTTGAAGAAGTTCAAGATGCGAACAATAGCACTGATGCCTCGATGGAAATTGAACTGGAACCACAAAGTGTTGTGGATGATGTTGTTCCACAAGGAGTTGAGGAACAACAACCGGTTCAAGTAGACATACCTCTTCGCAGGTCTGATAGGGTACGTCGTCAGCCTGAGAGATACTCATTTCTCTTGTCTGACCATGATGACGTTATGCTCATAGAGGATGAGCCTACCACCTATCAGGAAGCTGTGATGAGACCAGATTCCGAGAAATGGCTAGAGGCCATGAGATCCGAAATGGAATCCATGTACACCAACCAAGTATGGACTTTGGTTGATCCACCTGAAGGGGTAAAACCCATTGGGTGTAAGTGGGTCTTTAAGAGAAAGACTGACATGGATGGACTTATCTATAAGGGTCCCTTGGTAGCTAAAGGTTTCAAGCAGATTCATGATATTGACTATGATGAAACATTTTCTCCAGTAGCGATGTTTAAGTCCATTCGGATCATGCTTGCTATTGCAGCCTACCATGACTATGAGATATGGCAGATGGATGTCAAAACCGCGTTTCTGAATAGAAACATGCTCGAGGATGTGTACATGACACAACCTGAGGGTTTTGTAGATCCACAGCATACTAGCAGAGTATGCAAGCTGCATAGGTCCATTTATGGACTAAAGCAAGCTTCTCGGAGTTGGAATCTTCGATTCGATGATGCAATCAAACAGTTTGGTTTCATCAAGAACGAAGATGAGCCTTGTGTCTACAAGAAGGTTGTAGGGGATATAGTTGTCTTCCTCATATTGTAAGTGGATGACATACTACTCATTGGGAAGGACATCCCTATGCTTCAGTCTGTCAAGACCTAGCTAGGGAGTTGCTTCTCAATGAAGGACTTAGGTGAGGCATGCCGCATTCTAGGGATACAGATCTATAGAGATAGATCTAAGAGATTGCTTGGCCTAAGTCAGAGTACATATATTGACAAGGTACTCCTTCGGTTTGCCATGTAGAACTCCAAGAAGGGATTTCTGCCGATGTCACATGGCGTGAGTCTTTCGAAGACTCAAGGTCCCTCTTCTAGAGAGGAGAGAGACCGCATGGATCAGATCTCTTATGCCTCAGCCATAGGATCGATCATGTACGCCATGCTATGTACTCGACCTGATGTCTCGTATGCTTTGAGCATGACGAGCAGATACCAGTCAGATCCAGGTGAAAGTCACTGGATAGCGGTCAAGAATATTCTTAAGTACTTAAGAAGGACTAAAGAATATTTCTTAATATATGGAGGCAATGATGAGCTAGCTGTAAAGGGTTATGGATGCTAGTTATGACCGAGATGTAAGGGTTGATAGATCGGGGTTCGTATTTTGCATTAATGGTGGTGCTGTCAGTTGGAAGAGTTCGAAGCAGGATACAGTAGCTGATTCTACAACAGAAGCCGAGTATATTGCTGCATCAGAGGCAGCAAAGGAGGCAGTTTGGATCCGCAAGTTCATCACTGAACTTGGGGTGGTTCCTAGCATCGCTGACCCAGTTGAGCTCTATTGTGACAACAATGGAGCTATAGCACAGGCGAAGGAACCTCGCTCACACCAGCGGACCAAGCACATACTACGGCGCTTCCATCTCATTCGAGAGATTATCGATAGAGGAGATGTGAAGATTTGCAAAGTACCTACAGAGGCTAACATCGCAGATCCCTTGACCAAGGTTTTGGCACAGAGAAAGCATGATGGTCACACTAGGTCATTAGGCCTTAGAGCCTATACTGATTGGCACTAGTGCTAGTGGGAGATTGTTAGTTAGAGCCCTAGAGCCAATCATTTGATGATTGTATAGACTCATTGTATCATATTCTTATATATTAATAAAGGCATTTGGATTTTGGTTATTATACTTACTTGTATTGGTGCCAAATAAACTAAGTATAATAATGTCCTTGAGTAGATGGTTCTCACCTATATCAATCGGTTAGTTGAACCGATAGTGAGATGATATAGGGAACACTACTCTTAATCATTCCTAGTCGAGTATTAACATTCAGGGACAATGTTAATGCAATAAGACTAGCATGTAGGTCAACTCGATGACTTGATCTCACAAGTCATGGATATAGAGATATCAAGTTGACACATGGGTATACATTAGAGAATGTATACTGAATGACCCGCCATGAGAAAGTATCATTGATCGTTATATGAGTGTCATATACTTTCTCATGTGGCTATTAGTATGACTACTAGTCCTTAGACCTGAAATCACCATAGATCCCTACATAAGGAGTTATGTACTTTGGTTTCGTAAAACGTCACCCGTAACTGAGTGGACTATAAAGGCGATTACTGGGTATATAACGAATTATGCAGAGGGATGTGAGTGATGTAGATGAGATCTATCCCTCCCATATGACGGGAGCGACATCGGTATTCTTGATAGAGTGAGACCACGAAGTGCATGACCATGCCCAAATGAGTCAATATAGGATATTGAGCTCATTTGATTTAGTGAGTCTACTTGGAGTTCAAGATTTAGATTGGTCAGAGGATGACACGGTCTATGCCTCACTTTGATCAATCTAGATGTCTAGGATAGAAGGACACTTGTCATATTTTGTGAAGAATCACAATTAGTAGTCACAAGGTGATGTCGGATCTCGACATTCTTGTAACTTGGGTAGTAATGATGTGTTGCTAGATACCGCTCATTACTTATGCTCCTAAATGGGTTTAGGGCATTGCCAACGTTACAAGAACCTATAGGGTCACACACTTAGGACAATTAGATGGAGATTAGGTTCATATGATGAACCAAGAGGATTAGATTCATTTGATGAATCAAATTGGATTAAGAGTAATCCTAATTGGGCTAACTTGAGTTCGACTCAAGTTGATTCATGTGTTCAATGAGTCTAATTTAGATTTTGACTCATTGAATCAATTTAATTAAATGAATTAGATTCATTATATTAAGTTGGCTTGAATCAAATGGTTAGATTAGATCAACCATGGAAGAGATTGGGTCAAGTTTGACTTGACTTAAGAAGGAAGACCAAAGGTTAATTTTGACTTGACCTTTTGCCACCTCATTGGTGAGTTGGCATTAGGTGGACCAATGATGATGTTCCACATCATCATGATGTGCCACCTCATGGGAGTTACTAGTGAGTGCCACCTCATGGAGGTTACATTCTCTCCTTGATGACAACTTAATGCATTAATGAGGGGAGTTACAATAGAGAGTGGCCGGCCACTTTTGATTGAATGAGAAATTCAATTTTCTCATTCAAGTGATTACTCCTTCTTCCTCCTCAAGCTCTCCCTCTCCCTCTCCTCCTTGCTTGGCCGAATCTTACCAAGGTGCTAGCACACCTTTGTGTAAGGTTTTCTCCACCTACGTGTCTGTGTGGATACTTCTAGAGGACCGACGCTTGACGATCTTGAGATCCGGCAACTCCTTGGACGAGCGGGAACGCGAAAGGGCACGCAACAAGGGTAAAGCTCTAACACATAGATCTAGGAGTAGATCTAAAGTTTTTGAAACTCGTATTTGTATTTCGTTCGGTTTTCCTTGCACGGATCTACGGCTTTGGGTGATTCGGGGTTTCCGCGACGCGAAAAGCGGTTTTCGCGGCCCGAAAAACCCAACAAAGTAAGGATTCTTCTATAGTTTTGTGTTCAATTTTTGAAATCAAAGATATTTGACTTAGATTTATAAAGGATGATCTAATCTGAGCTCTTAGGTCTGGGTCACCAATTATTTGGTCAATTAGATGGTTTGGGTTAGCTCTTAACGTTCTAGTAAGTTCATTTACTTGAGGTTGTTCTTCTTCTTCGTATTCGTGACTTAGGTTTTCACTGGCTCCCCCTTGACCTCGAACAAAATCAATTATTTGAATCAGGGTTTGTTCTAAGTTTTGGTTGGTCTCTTCAAATTTTACATTTGAGGTTTCTCCAATTCTTAGTGTGACTTTGTTATATACTCTGTAACCTCTACTGTTTGATGAGTAGCCTACAAAGATTTCATTTTCTACTTTTGAGGTAAACTTTCCTAAGTATTCTCTTGTTTTTAGTATGTAGGTTGGGCATCCAAATACTTTGAAGTATTTAATATTAGGTTATTTATTATAATAGAGTTCAAAAGAGGTTTTATTATAAGTTTTACTTATTGTGGTTCTGTTTTGTACATAGCAGGCTGTGCTAACAGCTTCTGCCCAAAAATATTTTCGCAGTTTATACTCATTTAGCATTGTCCTAGAGACTTCAAGTAAAGTTTTGTTCTTTCTTTTTACTATTCCATTTTGTTGGGGTGTTTTAGGGCATGAAAATTCGTAATGATACCCATTTTCAAGGCAGAATTGATTAAAGTTGTGATTTCTAAATTCACCTCCATTTTCACTTCTGATTATTTTAATTTTTTTATCTTTTTCATTTTCAATTTGTTTGCAAAAATTACTAAATACTTTAAATGTTGCATCTTTATTTTTTATGAATTTTACCCAGGTGAATCTAGGCTAATCATCTATTATTACCAGGCAGTAAAGGCTTCTATTTATTGATTTGATTCCATGGGAGTCAAATAGGTCCAAGTGCAATAGTTCTAATTTAGAATTTGTTTGAAGTTGATTAGTTGATTTGTGAGTTGACTTTGTTTGTTTTCTTTATTGACAGACATTACAAATTGTTAAGTCTAAGTTGGGTAACTTTGGTAAACTCTAACTAATCCATTTAATTTACTTAGATTTCTAAAGTTTGTGTGTGATATTCTTCTATGTCATAACTAGGTTTCTTCTTTTTATGTCAAGTGACACTCAAGTGAGGAAGAAGTTAGGTTGATTGCATAAATATTGTCCTTCCTAAACCCTTTTAGTTTTATGGTAAGGTTATCTATGTGCTGAATCAAGCATTCAGAGGATAGGAACCCAATCTTATATCTAGAATCACACAATTGACTAATGCTAAGAAGATTGTATTGAGATTTTCAACAAGTAATATATTGTTAATAGTAAAATCAGTTTTGAGTTCAATATTACCAATCTCAATTACCTTGAGTTTGCCGTTGTTTCCAAAGGCAACTGTTCCTAAGCTTTTATATGTTAATTGAGTGAATTTGGTATGATCCCCAAACATGTGTTTGGAACAACTACTGTCCAATATCCATTTTGTTTCCTACAACAGGTAGGAGTTAAAAACCAATTTAGATTAAACTTGATTTGGAATTCGATTAGGGTGAATAAATTAAGTTTAACTTTAAGTTTAAAATTTTAATTTTAGTTTTTAAGTTTATTTTTTTGTTTTTTGTTTTTTATTTTAAGTTTAATTTTAAAATTTAAATTTTAAGTTTAATTTTAAGTTTAATTTTTAATTTTGAGTTTAATTTTTAATTTTAAATATAATTTTAAAGTTCTTAGTCATCTCATCCGATTTACATTTTCAATTAGGGAATCTTATAATTTTGTGAGATGAGTTAAGTTTAATTTCAGGATTTGGTTTAACTTTGTGTTAGATTCAGGTTTAACTTTGGGTTCAACAAATAGACATTCTTTGGATAAACTTATGGGCTATAGTGAGTCACCTGGACATTATTAGAGTAACCATACCTTTAAAGTTTTCTAAATAGCCTTATCCACTGAACTTAGAATGAAACCTTGGTCTAATTAGTTAGGATTCGTAAGGGGTAGCTTCAGTTAGTTCCACTAAATCAAATGCACCAGGTCGAAGTCATATCTTCCTAGACATGCATAGACAGAATTTTCCTAATCTACTATTATCCAAAACTTCACCAGTACATTTGTCAAGTTAAATTGTTGTCCCTATTTTGGCTAGTCCTAATTAACCAACTGGGTAATTTATTATTTTGGATGTGTCAACTAATTTGGAGACTCCCCTTAAATTATTGAGTTTGATTTTTAAGTTTTAGGTTTGTATCGATTACTTTTATAATTATAGTGGACTTGATAGTAATTTGATTTGTTTGATTTTATTTCGTTTTTAAGTTTAGAATTTAGTTTTGAAGATTTTTTTTTGTTTGACTTTATTTGATTTTATATAATGGATCTCATTTTTAGGTATATAATATTGGTTGATTCCTACTTGCATGGTTAGACACGCTTTTAGAACCCAAGCTTTAGTTTGGGTCTTATTTTGATTAACTAATGATATAAAGGATTTGTTGGTTGAGATGAACTTGTATCCGAGTCCGGACTTACTGTACACAACTCTTTGTGACCCAAGTATCATGTCGAGATACTTGGATCCAGTTATGAATTTTTTTAGTTCAATTATTTCATTTTTCAATCTGAGATTATCCTCATCAAGTTTTGCAACTTGAGTTGGGATTTCAGCTTGAATTGGTTCATTTGTTGAACTTGATTTTAATTGTTCATTAAGTTTGTTATTTTCTTTTGTTAGTTCATTTATGTAATTTTCAGAGTTAGTTAATTTCTTATTTAAACATATAATAATTTTGAAAAATATTTTGCTTAAAGTAAAGTATATCTCATCGAAACCTTCGGAAATGAGTGCGGACTAGTGGCTCGATTCGGGTGCAGACCCATCTTCTGATTCATTCTCTAATTTTGATTCGTAAGCCATCAGTGCGAGGTAGTTAGTGTGCTACGGTTCTCCACCATCTGATTCGTCTCCGGATGATTCATCCCATGTCACTTTGAGGGCATTCGTTTTCTTCAGATTCAGGCAATCGGTCTTGTAGTGCCCCTTCTTGCTGCATCCGAAACAGATCACATTCTTGCTATTAGAATTGGAGGTGGAGTTGATCTTTTGTAGGTCCTTTTTACTAAAATTCTTCTTTCTCCTGGTGAACATCTTTCTTACCAGGTTCACTAGGTGTTCTTCATCCTCTGAGTCTTGGTCATACTCAATTTCAGGTTTAGGTTTAGTTCTGGACTTTTCTTTTGATGTCCCTGCAATAAGAGCAATACCTTTCTCAATTTTGGCGTTAGTCTGTTTATGTAGCTCTAATTCACAAAATAGTTTGTCTAATTTTAATTTTTACAAATTCCTCGAAATCTTATAGGTATCCACAATGGATGCCCATAGTGCACTCCAGTAAATGTGTTTAGAGCATACCTAATTAGATCCCGGTTCTCCATCTGGTGGTCGATGGTGTGAAGTCCGTTGAGGATATCTTTTATCCTCGCATACAGTTGACTTGTAGTCTCACCTTCCTGTATTTTTATATTAAACAATTTATTTAGATATAAGTCTCTTTTAATTACCTTTGTGTCGTTGGTCCCCTCGTGTAGTTCTATGAGTTTGCCCCATAGCTCTTTGGTGTTTTCTTGAGGGCTGACACGGCTCAACTCTTCTTTCGTTAGCCTGCACTAGATTGTGTTGAGGGGCTTGAAGTCAATTTGTACTTTTTTCTTCATTTCCGGATTCTAATTTTCCGGATCTATTGGAATTTCGGCGTTGTCCATTAGTGCCTTGTACCCTTTGGTGACACTGAACCACTGGTCAAAGTCCATTTTCAGGTACACCTCTATCCACTTCTTCCAGTATGAGAAGTTGTCACCGTTGAAGAGGGGAGAACGGATGGTGTTGTTATTGGTACCCCCAAGGTAGTTTTGATGTGATCAAACAAGTTAAGTTAGGTCCTATTGTGTTTAACTCTTGTTGGATCGAAAGCGCTAGAAGGGGGGTGAATAGCGCTCGCGACTTTCACTTGCATTTCGGAAAACTAAGAGTAAAACACAGCGAAAAATTAAATAACAATTAAAAACATAGACACCAAGATTTACTTGGTTCGGAGTCTGGGGCAACTCCTACTCTAAGGCCCATGCTCGTTGAGCGTTTACTTTGGGCAATCACTATAAGCTCGTAAAGTTACAATTCAGATTTACAATATTAAACAATAATGAAATTATACTAACAATGAAAATAGTAATCTTGAAGCTTCTGGTTGTCGGAAACTTGTTGCAGCTTCGCTGGATTGTTCTTTGAGCAGCATATGGGAGAAGGGTTGTCAAATTGTGTTGTTCCTTTGCTGCTGCTTGAGACAGGCTTATATAGCCTGTTGAGGGCACCTCCAACGCCATGGAGGGTGCCCTTATCTGCACCGAATCCGCAGCGTGGATGTAACGACCCGCCTCCTACTAACTAGGCTGTGAGGTCGATCGTTATATTAATCTGTGTTAACTATTCCATGACCATCATTAAATCTAAGTGCGGAAGCTGTACTAATTAAAATTTTACTAAACTGCCAACATTTCTTGGTTCTACATGTACTAAGGGGTGTAACTAAAGTGTACTTAACATATACTACATCCCCTATGGTCATGGAACTGAAATAAACATTTTCCAGCTGTTATCAGACCTCCCAATCGATCCACAGATCGATTAGAATGGTTGAATCGATCCAGTGATCGACTCAGCCGGCTACTGTATGCGGGACTTGGGTTGGATCGATCCAGTGATCGATCCAGCACGCTACTGTGCTCGGGACAATATTCTGGATCGATCGGCCGATCGATCCAGACTATTCAATCGATCCGGTGATCGATCCCAGAGCTCTCTGTTCGTGAAAGAAACTGTTGGATCGATCGGCTGATCGATCCAGAAGTCTACTGTTCGCGGAACGAATTGCCCAATCGATCAACTGATCGATTGGGAACCCCCAATCGATCCACCGATCAATTGGAGTTTCTGATTTTGCAGCTAAGCTCTGATTTCAGCATTGTTTCGTGCCAAAATCACTCATATCAATTCCAAACTAAATGAAATGCCTCCTAACATCAATTATCTAGCATTCTACATATGTCATGGTGCATAATCCACTAATTCATAACATTTAAGCAAACTGAACGGCAAAAACTAAAATAACAAAGTTCTAATAGTTAAACTTGCTAAAATCCCTAAGATCTTTGTTCCAAGTTCCATCCACACACATCTTCATCACTGCATTGACCTCCAGCCCCCACTAGTCCATCTTCCCTTTACCTTTATCTGCAGTATAAGGAAAATAGTATCTGTAAGCTTGAGAGCTTAGTAAGAAACCATCTACCTCACAAAAACATGCATACGATACTATTTATGCTTTGAAAACATGCTATTTGAAAAGAACATACTGAATATGCTAAACATGGCATGACATACAACACATGGAAATCGAAACTGATCATGGCAATAAATGCTAATCATAATCTATCATGTTGTATCAATTGAAACTAAACTGATACAAAAGTTGAGCTAAGCTAATACTAAACTAATACTAAAGCTGTACTGATTCACATAACTATTTTGTGATGTTTGAAAACTATATTCATAAGTAGATTAAAATAATAATCAAGCTGCTGTTTGGACCTGACAACTGTACTTGCTATGCGCGCATCCCTGACTAGACCCGGGTTTGCAAGTCCCGAATTTAGTAGGGTTTACTAGGTTATCTAAACCTAGGGACGACTATGGGAGCCCAACCCAATGGATATCTAATCCAGTACAGTGCCACTGAGAAAGTAAAATACTGAACATAAGCTAATAATTCTTGTCTTGCTTTTACTAGGTTGTCTGAACCTAGAGGCGATTGTGGGAGCCCACCCATTGGACGTCTAGTCCATAAAAGCTGTAGCAAGACTATATAAGCTGTAAAAATGCTTCTATGGCATTCGTCTAAGCTAATAAAATGCCTAAATTACATTTTAACTGTGCTAAACATTCTACCGAGCACTTGGTGTACGCTAGTGCACACCCTATGTGCTAAAATTTGCATACGACCAAACTAATGCATAAAAATCATACAAATAGCTACTTATACTGCAGGTGAGGGGTTTCTTACCTCTTGCGCTAGTTTCCTTACGAATCTAGTCGCTAGTTTTCCAGTGGAGACGATCTTCTCGACGATTCTCTTGCGTCTACGCGTTCCTCTCGCGGAGAGAAGCGTCCTCGTGTCGGAGTCGTCACCGGAAGGTGTCCTTGAAGCCCTAGGAAAGGAACCCTAGGTTTCCTTCTTGTGGTTGGCGCTGAGAGAAGGAGAGGGGAAGGGGGCGGCGTGGCTAGGGTGAGGAGAGGAGAAGTTGCGTTAAAAAAAAAAATAACCCTTCACTTAATTCCTCCCGTTTTATATTAAGTGGGTAATTTCGCCCAACTCTAATATAAATTTAATTGATTCCCTTTCCTTTCAGCACGGCCCTGCTGGGTTCACTTGGTTACTAGAGTCCGCTATAAGTCGTAGGACCCATAGGTCTCGGGTTCAATTCCCGCGTAAGCTATTTTCGTTTTCTATTTATTTTTGCTACTTCTGCTATTCTAAAAATTCCATAAAATATCCTAAAATTCCAGAAAAATCATAGAATATTTCTAAAATAGTTTTGAGAATTTTTCGGGCGTTACAATCCCCCATACCTTATAAAAAGTTCATCCTCGAACTTAGAATAACTCTGGGTACTTCTGTCTCCCAGGTTGCCTCTTCTGCTGTGTGACTTTGCTAAATTACTTTCACTAATGGTACTTCCTTGTTCCGTAATTTCTTAACTGCTCGGTCTATTATCTGAATAGGCCGACTGTCATAGCTAAGGTCTTCGCGGACTTTTACCGACTGGGGCTCAATCACCTGGGTGGCATCTGGGATATGCTTCTTCAGCATAGAGACATGAAATACATTATGGATGGCTGACATCTCCTGTGGTAGCTCTAGCTCATATGCTACCTTGCCAACTCTCCTGCTGATAAGGTATGGTCCCACATATCTGGGACTTAGTTTGCCCTTCTTCCCAAAACGCATTACTCCCTTCATGGGAGCTACTCTGAGGAACACTGAATCCCCAACTGAGAACTCTAAGGGTTTACGTCGTGTATCAGCATAGCTTTTCTGGCGACTCTGAGCTGTCTCTATCCTCTGGCGGATCTGCTGTATTGCTGCTGTGGTATCTGCTACTAGATCTGTCTGAAGTTCTAGTTCCTTCTGTTCACCACTCTCATACCAGCAGATTGGAGATCTACACCTCCGCCCATAGAGAGCCTCGTAAGGTGCCATGCCGATGGTGGCCTGATAGCTATTGTTGTATGTAAATTCTGCTAAGCTCAGATATTTGCACCAACTTCCCCTGAAGTCTAGGGCACATGCTCGGAGCATATCTTCGAGTACCTGATTTACTCGCTCCGTCTGACCATCTGTCTGAGGATGGAAAGTTGTGCTGAACTTTAACTTCATGCCCAACGCTGACTGTACACACTCCCAGAAGTGTGATGTGAATCTGCTGTCTCTATCTGATATAATGGTTCGTGGGACTCCATGTAGTCTAACGATCTCCTTGAGATACAACTGTGCTAGCTGTTCCATGGAGTAGGATATCCTGATAGCTAAGAAGTGGGCTGATTTAGTCAACCTGTCGACTATTACCCAGATGGTATCAAAACCATTCGTGGTTCTGGGTAATCCCACTATGAAATCCATAGAAATGTCTTTCCACTTCCACTCTGGAATCTGGATAGGCTACAGACCTCCTCCTGATCTCTGATGTTCTGCCTTGACTCTCTGGCAAGTCAGACAGGTACTAACGTATCTAGCGATGTCTCTTTTCATCCCGGGCCACCAAAAATGTTTCTTCAAGTCTTGGTACATCTTGATGGAGCCAGGATGCATCGCATAAGGAGTCTTGTGAGCCTCATCTAGAATCTTCCTGCGTAGTTCCTCCTAATCTGGAACACATAATCTGTCACCAAAGTATAATACCCCACTATCGGATACTCTGAATTCTCCACTGTCTGATTATGCTAATCCTTGCTTGATTTTCTGAATTTCAGGATCCTGTTCCTGAGCTGTCTAGATGTCACCAAGCAAGGTAGACTCTAATGTCATGGTAGAGAGCTGTCCGACTATGAGTTCGAGACCGAAATTTGTGATCTCTTTCTGTAGGGGCGGTGACATGGCTACTAAAGATAACAAGGTAGCACTGGACTTTCTGCTAAGTGCATCTGCTACCCTATTTGCTTTTCCTGGGTGGTAGAGGATGTCTATGTCGTAGTCTTTAACCAGTTCTAGCCATCTGCGCTGTCGCATGTTCAGATCCTTCTGAGTGAAGAAGTACTTCAAACTCTGATGGTCTGTATACACCCTGCACTGAGCTCCATACAAGTAATGTCTCCAAATTTTGAGAGCGAACACCACTACTGCAAGCTCAAGGTCATGGGTAGGATAGTTCTTCTCATAATCCTTGAGTTGTCTGGAGGTGTAGGCGATTACCTTGCCGTCTTGCATCAGCACTGCTCCTAGTCCCAACTTAGAGGCATCACTATAAATATCAAAGTTGTCTGTGTTCTCGGGTAGAGCTAGAATAGGTGCACTGGTCAATCTTCTTTTTAACTCGCTGAAGCTGTTCTCACAGTCCTCTGTCCACTGAAATTTCCTGTTCTTCCTGGTAAGAGCTGTCAGTGGGGAGGCTATCCTGGAGAAGTCCTCTACAAACTTTCTGTAATAACCTGCTAGTCCCATAAAGCTTTTGATCTCGCTAGCGTTCTTGGGTCTTTTCCAGTTACTCACAGCTTCTATCTTACTGGGGTCTACCATAATACCATCCTTTGAGATGATGTGACCCAGGAAGGACACCTGATCTAACCAAAATTCACATTTCGTGAACTTGGCGTACAGCTGGTTCTGCTGAAGGGTCTGTAATACTATTCTCAGGTGCTCTGCATGTTCTTCCTGAGTTCCTGAATAGATAAGAATGTCGTCGATAAATACAATAACAAATCTATCTAGGTAGTCCCTGAATACGCTGTTCATGAGGTCCATGAAAGTAGCTGGAGCATTTGTCACACCAAAGGGCATGACTACGAACTCGTAATGTCCGTATCTAGTCCTGAATGCTGTCTTGGGTATATCCCCTTCTTTAACTTTCACCTGATGATAACCTGATCTGAGGTCTATCTTAGAGAACACTGTTGCTCCCTTTAGCTGATCGAACATGTCATCTATTCTGGGAAGAGGATACCTGTTCTTGATGGTGACTTGGTTTAGTGCTCTGTAATCTATGCACAGGCGCATGCTCCCGTCCTTCTTCTTCACGAACAATACAGGCGCTCCCCATGGTGAGTGACTAGGACATATGAAGCCCTTGTCAAGCAGCTCCTGTAATTGCTCATGAAGTTCCTTCAGTTCTGCTGGAGCCATGCGGTACGGCGCTTTGGAAATAGGATTTGTACCGGGAATGAGTTCTATCTCAAATTCAATCTCCCTGTCTGGTGCTAGGCCTGGTAACTCTTCAGGGAAGACTGCTGGGTAGTCACATACGACTCGGACCTCTGCTAGTCGTTGGTCCCTGTCCTAACTTGTACTGACTACATGTGCTAAAAATCACGTACATCCTGAATCCATTAATCTCTGTGCCTTCATAGCTGAGAGAAATTTCTTGGGCTTTCTCTTTGGTTCTCCGACGAACTCGAACTGCGTTTTTGCTTCAGGTTGGAATACAACTTTTTGCTTACGGCATTCTATTGAGGCACCGTATTTGATCAAGAAGTCCATCCCAAATATGACGTCGTAGTCAGTCATATTTAGCACTATCAGATCACAAAAGAGCTCTCTGTTTGCTATAATGACTGGCACTGCTTTGAGTCAGTGCGTGGATGCCATAATTTCTCCTGAAGGTAAGGTCGTCAGAAACTGACTACTGAGTACCTCTGGAGGTCTTGCTAACTTTTCAGCAAATGCCCTGGATATATAAGAATGAGTTGCCCCAGTATCGAATAAGACAGTTGTACTTTGCTGTAAAATACTAATCTGACATGTAACAACTGTCGAGGCATTCGCTACGTCTTCTCTGGTTAAGGAGTAGATTCTTGCATTTGTCATAGCTGGAGGGGCTTCTAATCTGCCCTGACTGATGTGTGGACCATCTAAAGCAGCTTGCATCTGATGCAACTGTACTGGCTTGGCTTCGTACTAGATCGACTGTGGTGGAGGGAAGCTGACCTTATTCGGACACTGCTTGGCCATATGCCCTTCCTGTCCGCATTCGAAGCATCCTCGTGTGCCCTTATGACAAACTCCAGGATGGAATTTCCCACAAGTAGCACACTTTGAGTAACTAGGCTGCTTGCTAGCTGGTCCTCCTTTTGGGTAGCTCCCTGGTTTGCGCTTGTTGCTGGAGTTCCCTTTCCAGTTAGAACTGTGGCCCTGCTGTTTCTGAGTGCTTGAGCCTCCTTGCCCTTTGGACTCTGAGAGGACTTACTTCTGCTGCTTGATATTATTCTGGTAGTGCTCGGTGGTTAGAGCACTGCTGACTAGTTCTTCGGTGGTTTGCGGTCTATGAATGTCGCCAGCCACGTTCATTGCTATTTCCGGCCTCAGCATCTTGAGCATCAACCGAACTCGTTCTTTTTCTGTACTGACTAGTTCAGGGCATAAATGAGCCAACCTGTTGAATTTCTTCACGGCTTCCTCAACTGATAGGTTGCCCTGACGAAACTCGGTGAACTCGTCGTAGTGGCGGTTTGTGACCCGCATGTGAAAGAATTCCTCAAAGTCTGCCCATGTCATCTGGTTTATTGGGCGCCGCTTTAATTCTCTCCCACCACATGCGTGCATCCCCGTCAGGCGAAAGAGGCGCACCTTTTCACACTCTGGCCAGTCCAGAGCTCCATCGTACTTTCCAGTGTTTTGAACCAGCTTGAGCATCCCATGGTTCATCGGTGCTGAGAAGTTCTCGGGCTTAACTCTCTGCCACTGGATCGATTTGCCTCTGCTGCTGGGGCTACTGGTGCTGTAGGTTGGACTGGTGGAACCTCTAAGACTACTGGCGTTGCTAAGTTTGGTTCCGGGGTGACTGTGGGAGTATTCTGCCGATTAGCCTTTAAGGTGGCTATCTCCTGTTGCTGTTCAGCTAATTGTTTCTGTAATGTCAGGTCTGGGGTAGGCACTGAACTGCCTACCTCATGCTGGGGCTCAGTAGCTGGTGCCCTTCTAGCTGGGCGTCCTCGTGCCATTCTAGAGACATAGAGGCATATATGACTAATACAATCTTAATAGAGTAACTACTGTTATCATATTAACTACTATCATAAAAAAACATGCTTTAGTTATATCTGAACATGGAAACAAGAAACATAGACAAAGTGAGAGACGTTCTTACTTGGAAGCTGCAGGTTCAATGCTGATGTGTGTGTAGGAAGTATGGAAACTGCTCCGATACCACTCTGTAACGACCCGCCTCCTACTAACTAGGCTGTGAGGCCGATCGTTACATTAATCTGTGTTAACTATTCCATGACCATCATTAAATCTAAGTGCGGAAGCTGTACTAATTAAAATTTTGCTAAACTGCCAACATTTCTTGGTTCTACATGTACTAAGGGGTGTAACTAAAGTGTACTTAACATATACTACATCCCCTATGGTAATGGAACTGAAATAAACATTTTCCAGCTGTTATCAGACCTCCCAATCGATCCACAGATCGATTGGAATGGTTGAATCGATCCAGTGATCGACTCAGCCGGCTACTGTATGCGGGACTTGGGTTGGATCGATCCAGTGATCGATCCAGCACGCTACTGTGCTCGGGATAATATTCTGGATCGATCGGCCGATCGATCCAGACTGTTCAATCGATCCGGTGATCGATCCCAGAGCTCTCTATTCGCGACAGAAACTGCTGGATCGATCGGCTGATCGATCCAGAAGTCTACTGTTCGCGGAACGAATTGCCCAATCGATCAGCTGATCGATTGGGAACCCCCAATCGATCCACCGATCGATTGGAGTTTCTGATTTTGCAGCTAAGCTCTGATTTCAGCACTGTTTCGTGCCAAAATCACTCATATCAATTCCAAACTAAATGAAATGCCTCCTAACATCAATTATCTAGCATTCTACACATGTCATGGTGCATAATCCACTAATTCATAACATTTAAGCAAACTGAACGACAAAAACTAAAATAATAAAGTTCTAATAGTTAAACTTGCTAAAATCCCTAAGATCTTTGTTCCAAGTTCCATCCACACACATCTTCATCACTGCATTGACCTCCAGCCCCCACTAGTCCATCTTCCCTTTACCTTTATCTGCAGTATAAGGAAAATAGTATCTGTAAGCTTGAGAGCTTAGTAAGAAACCATCTACCTCACAAAAACATGCATACGATGCTATTTATGCTTTGAAAACATGCTATTTGAAAAGAACATACTGAATATGCTAAACATGGCATGACATACAACACATGGAAATTGAAACTGATCATGGCAATAAATGCTAATCATAATCTATCATGTTGTATCAATTGAAACTAAACTGATACAAAAGCTGAGCTAAGCTAATACTAAACTAATACTAAAGCTGTACTGATTCACATAACTATTTTGTGATGTTTGAAAACTATATTCTTAAGTAGATTAAAATAATAATCAAGCTGCTGTTTGGGCCCGGCAACTGTACTTGCTATGCGCGCATCCCTGACTAAACCCGGGTTTGCAAGTCCTGAATTTAGTAGGGTTTACTAGGTTATCTAAACCTAGGGACGATTATGGGAGCCCAACCCAATGGATATCTAATCCAGTACAGTGCCACTGAGAAAGTAAAATACTGAACATAAGCTAATAATTCTTGTCTTGCTTTTACTAGGTTGTCTAAACCCAGAACTAGGTTGTCTGAACCTAGAGGCGACTGTGGGAGCCCACCCATTGGACGTCTAGTCCATAAAAGCTGTAGCAAGACTATATAAGCTGTAAAAATGCTTCTATGGCATTCGTTTAAGCTAATAAAATGCCTAAATTACATTTTAACTGTGCTAAACATTCTACCGAGCACTTGGTGTACGCTAGTGCACACCCTATGTGCTAAAATTTGCATACGACCAAACTAATGCATAAAAATCATACGAATAGCTACTTATACTGCAGGCGAGGAGTTTCTTACCTCTTGCGCTAGTTTCCTTACGAATCTAGTCGCTAGTTTTCCGGTGGAGACGATCTTCTCGACGATTCTCTTGCGTCTACGCGTTCCTCTCGCGGAGAGAAGCGTCCTCGTGTCGGATTCGTCGCCGGAAGGTGTCCTTGAAGCCCTAGGAAAGGAACCCTAGGTTTCCTTCTTGTGGTTGGCGCCGAGAGAAGGAGAGGGGAAGGGGGCGGCGTGGCTAGGGTGAGGAGAGGAGAAGTTGCGTTAAAAAAAAAATAACCCTTCACTTAATTCCTCCCTTTTTATATTAAGTGGGTAATTTCGCCCACTCTAATATAAATAAAATTGATTCCCTTTCCTTTCAGCACAACCCTGCTAGGTTCACTTGGTTACTAGAGTCCGCTATAAGTCGTAGGACCCATAGGTCTCGGGTTCAATTCCCGCGTAAGCTATTTTCGTTTTTTATTTATTTTTGCTACTTCTGCTATTCTAAAAATTCCATAAAAATATCCTAAAATTCCAGAAAAATCATAGAATATTTCTAAAATAGTTTTGAGAATTTTTCGGGCGTTACAGTGGATGAGCTCTGACCACTTCGCAGCTTATCCACCTGAGGGCGCCTTCAACTGCATGGAGGGCACCCTCCACCTGCATCCAAGGTGCCCTCAGCTCCATAGAGGGTGCCCTCTGCTCAGCGTCTAGGGCACCCTCTGCCGTGTTGCACGGAGGTTATCAGCTAGTGACCCGAGACGCCTCCAAGCTCCATGGAGGGCGCCTTAGGACTGTTCATCCGAGACTTTTGCTTCTTTTTCACCCCCTGCAAGATGAGTTAGTCCAAAATACAAATCATATCCTGCAAGATAGAGTTTAGCACAACAAAATAAGTCAAACATAATTATTTGACAGTATTCGGACTGTCTGATTCTGACTTCGGATTCCCGACCAAAAACCCTAGGTCGAACCGAAGCCTACTATTCCCTCATCGGGGAGCGTATCCTCACCTACTCCACTTAGGAGAGTTTACCTGTTGTCAGTTGATCCTCCAGACCAACTAGACTTTTGCTCAATGCCCGAGGCTCCAGGACTTTCCGCTGGACGTTCGCTCTACGACCCGCCCAGTCTTCCACCTGGTTCGCGACACCATGACTTCCACCTAGAGTCCTTGACTCTAGGACTTTTGCCTGAAGCCCTTGACTCGGCAAGACTTTCCACCTAGGATTACCACCCCCTAGGACCTAGGGTTACCACCCCCTAGGGTTTTCCACCTGCCTAACCACAGCTAGGACTTTTGCCTAAGTACACTTAGGACTTTTCTGTAAACTCATTTAAACATGTTAGATCACAAATGATCTTAACTTTGAACCCTTTGTCATTATCAAAACTTAGGTTCGATCGTCGGATGTTTACCGCACCAACAATCTCCCTCTTTTTGATTATGACAACAAAATTCAAAGTTAAGTAAAAACATAGCAAGATCATAGTAAGATAAATATAACATGGCATTAAGATCATAGTAAGATAAATACAACATGACATTAAAAACATAGCAAGTAATGCAATAACAAGTTGTTCTAATTATTCAACTTTAACTTAACTTTTTATTTATTTATTTTTAACTTATTATTTTTAACTTAACTTTCACTTTCCTCTCTCCCTTTACCATAGATCAAAAATACTAATTATAGAAGGGAATAATTAGCTCCCCTTGAAAGGCAGCTCGTACTTGAAATATTAGTAAAGAAACTTTAGTAAAATTTTGAATTTTTGAAAATCACTTAGAGAGAAAGTTATAAACGTTTAAAGAGTTCTTAAAACTTAGTTAAGTACTTTAGAAAAGGTGTGAAAGATAAGCTCAAAATAAGTACTTTTACTCGACGCTTAGCTAAATATTAAGATATTTTGAAAGAATGTTGACTTTAGCAAAAAAATGAGCTTAAAAGAATCTTAAAATTTAGCACTCTAGTAAAATGTAGTTAAAATAATTTTGCTATAAGACATTTTTAAGCTGAGTCAAAAATATTCATTTCAAAAATCAAGAATTTATTTTAATAAAAAAATTCCAACACTTCGTAAAAAGTTGAGAAAAAAACTATAAGAAAGTTTTCAGCACTAAGTAACATAATAATTTTTATTTCAAAAACTAAATCAAAAGAAAATATCAACTTTGTTTTAAAATTCCCTTGTTCACTCCCCCTTGATTAATGCCCAAACAATTTATAAAAAAAATCCTAGAGTCCAAGCATAAGTAATCAAAATATTTACTTACAAACAACTGTCTAACCTTTAGTTACTAGCTATTTACCAAGAGGTAGTAGCTTTCACTTGATTAGTCAAATTAAGTAAATGTTTCAGTTAGCTTTGACTAAACATGAATCACTTAATTTGATTGATATAAAGTTTGTATTTATTGCCCAGACTTATGCCAATGCACAGACATAAGCATCCTGAAGTCCAGGCAATACCCTATGCATCTCACACCATTCTAAGTATTTTTCATACACAAGCAGGGTAAACCTAGTGTGCTTGTGAGATGCTCTGGCTAAGAACTAGGGGTACATGCTTTCTAGGGGGTAAATACCTAGGCTAAGTCCAATATTTTGAAAAAATAATAAAATTAGAGTTTTGAAAATGTTTTTCCTAGAATTTTAAAACTGAGTAACAGACTGAAATAGTAATTTAGAAAGTAGAACGAATCCAAGTCTATAAAGCATATTCATCAAACAAACTGTCTATGGATAGTATGTCAATCATATACAAAGCATAGAGAAATATATAGACTTATCAAGTCAGAGCATCATCAGTAGGCGGTGATAATGGTCGCTCAGGGCCCCGCAAAGTCTGAAGAATTTGGTCAAGTCTGGAAGTCACGTCATCCCGGAGAATAGTCATCTCCCCCTAGAGTGTGTTGAAGTCATCTGAGACTGACTGCTGTAATTGCACGGAGGACTCCTCGAGATGAGTGAGGTGATCCTCGATGGACAGTGAAGTCGAGGGCCGGGTCGAAGTCGAGGGTCTGGTCAAGGTCGAGGGTTGTACCGGACGAGGATCCTCAAAGAGATCTACCTCTGTAAACTCTAACCACTCCTCTCCCTCGATAGGGGCATAAAAATCATCTCCTGCTCGAGCAGCTGGCTGTGGCCCACCTCTTCAAGCTAGGATCCCCTGAGTGGTAATATCTACATGCACTAGGGCTAACTTACGCTGTCCGAACTCATTGTAAGGACTAAGGGAAGTAACCCTCCCCTGGGTTGTGTCTATCCCTAAGGTCGAAAACATATATGTCAAGACATGACAATAGGACATATGGATCTCGAGCCTAGTGGCGAGACCGAATGCACGTATAATGTTATGAAACATATGTAACGCTATATCTATATCTAGATGCTGATAAAGGGCGTACAAAAAGAAGGAATGAGAAGGGTGCATCTTCGGAACGTTCCGAGATACGATCGACAAAATGCAGGAAGTTAGGACTCGATACATAATATAATCCTGGATCCTAAGAGAGAGTGACCTGAAGTCAGTCACTACAGGTGGTCTCTCCTCCCCAAAAAGATACATATAGATAGTATCTAGGGTGATATGGGAGTAGGGCTCACCAAATGACAGGTCCCTACTAGGGTAGCACAAAAATGAACATGTGGATGGCCTAAGTCCTAGACTAGTGCATGAAAGGGTGGGACAAAACTGAAAATCCCTTCCACCAACTCTGGTGGAGTAAGTCAAATCATCTACTCTATCTAGATTATTATAAAACTGGGCACACAAGTTATGATTAACTGCATGGCTGCAGTAAACCATCTTATTTAGCTGGTAATGCTCAAACATCTGGATGATAGATGGACAATATTTAGCAAAAAAAGATTTGCTTAAATATCGACATTTTAATGGAGTAAATTTATACCTAAGGAACTCTATCCTATGCTGCTCAGAAGGAAACCTAGTATCAGTGGATGGGGTACTACTAGAAGCAGCATCTACATTCCTTCTCTTCCTATTTTTATACATGCAAACATATAACAAAACTATACAGAGAAATACATATTGAAGCAATATAATAAAATAGGGTATACCTAGGAGGCATTTTGGGGTCGGAAGGGAGATAATCTGGTCAAGGAGGGTGCCTCGGTGTGATTTGTTTCGTGAAAAATATGAACAGAGAATCTCTCTAATCGCTGGGAAAAACAACGTTGAGAGTGCCCTCAACAGCATGGAGGGCGCCCTCAATGGGTTATGGGGGGGTGCCTCCGACTGGTGGGAGGCGCCCTCCAAGGTTTCGGCGGGAATTTTCTCGCCGCTCACGAGGGCACCCCCTTTTACTATGGAGGCACCTTCGTGAGGCACCCTATGCGGGGTTTTTTATTTATTTATTATTTAGATTAATTGATTTATTAATTAGGTTAATTGATTTATTAATTAGTTTAATTGATTTATTAGTTTGGTTAAATTAATTTATTAATTAAATTAAAATTGATTTATTAATTAAGTTAAATTGATTTATAAATTAGTTTAATTGATTTATTAATTAAGTTAAAATTGATTTATTAATTAAGTTAAATTTATTTATAAATTAGTTTAATTGATTTATAAATTAAGTCAAAATTGATTTATTAATTCTAAATTTTACATAGATCTATCTCACCCGTTTCTAAATTATCAATCAGAGAATCTTATGGATTTTGTGAGATGGTTAATTTAATCTTTGATTTAAATTATGTCTAAGGATTAATTTACATTTGGGTTATACTCAGGTTTTTCAATTAGTCAATTAAATATACATTTCAAAGATTGGCTTCTAGGCTGTAGCGAGACACTAGACCTTCTTGGGTATGAGATCATCCACCACTTTTAGACAAAACCTTTCAAAGAAATTGGATATTTAATTTTCCTTTTGAAACCCCTAGGTCTAACTAGTCAAGTGTAAATTACGTCTAGGTACTTATCTAGCCTAATCTAAGCATGTATAATAAAAGTAGTAAAAGCAATCATCAAACAATTATACCCGTTGATAAAAATGGTATTTCTATTGGCTCCCCCTGGATCATAGCCTCGATAAGACCTATCAAGGTAATAAATCTAATCCTTGGGGACCCAATAGTATCCAAGTCCAACTTGATTAACCAAGTTTGACTTGGGGACCCATGTTTGGATTAATTTTCTATTATTTTGATTAACAAGGGATAAATAAAATTTGTATTTTCTATTAACCTTAAATCCAAGTCCGGATTGGTTGTAAACGACTCATTGTTTTCCAAGGATCAGATCAAGATTCTTGGAGCCCAAAGTAAACCGTTCCAACGTGTCCTTTAGTTCCTTGACTTGATTTTTCAGGCTAGAATTCTCTTCCTCAAGTTTTTGGACTTGAGTTGAGGTTCCAATCTGAACGAGATCAGCCAAGGAGCTAGGGTTTGTCACTTCTTTAAGGGTTGTTACCTCCTTTTGAAGTGATTTGACCAGGACATTTGATTTAGCTAACTTGCGTAGTAAATAATTAACTAAATTATGTAGTGAATTTCTTACGATGGGTTTGGGTCTTTCGGAAATAGATACGGATCCATAGCTTCGCTCGGGCTAGACTTTTGATTCGCTTTCGGTCTCCGATTCGTCGATGTGTTCCCAGGTCGTTAGTGCAAGAAAGCTCGTTTGTTCGAGCTCTTCGTCGGAGTCTTTTGAAGAGGAATCGTCCCATGTTGCCTGCAGTGCTTTCTTCTTTCTCTACTTCTTTGCTTCTTTTAGGTTTGGACAATTGGCTTTGACGTGTCTCTTTTGATTGCACTCGTAGCAAGTTACTTCAAATTTTACCTTTGGACTCGTTTGTACGTTTTTGGACTAAACCACCTTCTTGATATCCTTCTTTGTGAACCCCTTCTTCTTTATGTAGAGCTTGCATACTAGGTTGACAAGTTCGGTTTCTATCTCCTCGTCGTCATTTTCTGAGTCCGGTTCTTCTTTGGACTTTGGTTCGGTTTTACGCTTTGCTTTTGCTTCCCGGGTTCTGCTTGTACCTACAATCAAGGCAATACCCTTCTCGGCAGAGCGTGCATTAATCTGTTCGTGTAATTCAAATTTCAAAAAAAGTTCATCTAACTTAATTAAAGAAAGATCCTTGGATACCTTGTAAGCATCTACAATGGATGCCCACAAGGTATTCCTTGGAAAAGTGTTTAACGCATACCTGATTATGTCTCGATTCTCCACCTTCTGTCCTATTGTGTGGAGACCGTTGAAAAGGTCTTGGATGCGTGCATGCAATTGACTTGCCGTTTCACCCTCATGCAATTTAATGTTATATAATTTATTAAAAATTAGATCCCTTTTACTTACTTTTGTGTCGAAAGTCCTTGTATGTAGCTCAATCAGCTTCTCTTATAAGTCTTTGGCACTTGAGAATGATCCAACTCGGTTTAGCTCCTCTTTGGTTAGGCTGTATTGAAGGGTGCAGGTTGCTTTGGCATTGGCCTTAACCTTCTTGATGGTACTTGTGTCCCAGTTCTCGCATAAAACTGGTTTTCCTGAGCCATCAAGTGGAAGTGTGATGCCAGTCTTGATGATCATCCACATCTCAAATTGAGTTTGGAGATAGGACTCCATTCGACCCTTCTAATAGCTGAAGTCTTTGACGGAGAAGAGCGGCGGGCGAGCTGTGCTGTAACCTTCTTGATGGGCCATTGTTAAAAAAAAATCTTGCACACACAAAAAAATTTAAAAAAAAACTTATTCCAAGACTTAGTCTTGGATTAGTGATGCGGGATTAAGAAATTAAAACATGAACTCGAGTGGTGTTGCACCAACTTCAGGAAAAAAATTGATTACGAAATAAAAACAAATCGGAAGGCGGCAATATTACCGATTCCAATCGACTCTGAAAAATTGAAAAATTACCACGAAAAATTTGCTTGAATAGTGGTTTCACCAATTCGAAGTGACCCCGCTCTGATACTAATTGTTGGATTGAAAGCGCTAGAAGGGGGGAGGGGGTGAATAACGCTCGTGGCTTTCACTTACGTTTCGGAAAACTAAGAGTAAAACGCAGTGGAAAATTAAATAACAATTAAAAACACATACACCAAGATTTACTTAGTTCGGAGCCTGGGGCGACTCCTACTCCAAGGTCCACGCTCGTTGAGCGTTTACTTTGGGCAATCACTATAAGCTCAGAAAGTTACAATTCAGATTTATAATATTAAACAATAATGAAATTATACCGACAATGAAAATAGTAATCTTGAAGCTTCTGGTTGTCAAAGACTTGTTGCAGCTTCGCTAGTTTGTTTTTTGAGCAGCACTTGGAAGAAGGGTTGTCAAATTGTGTTGTTCCTTTGCTGCTGCTCGAGACAGGCTTATATAGCCTGTTGAGGGCGCCTCCAACACCATGGAGGGCGCCCTCATCCGCACCAAATCCGCAGCGTGGATGAGCTTTGACCACTTCGCAGCTTATCCGCCTGAGGGCGCCTCCAATCGCATGGAGGGCGCCTCCAACCGCATGGAGGGCGCCCTCAAGCTCTATGAGGGCACCCTCTGCCCTGTTGCGCAGAGGTCATCAGCTAGTGACCCAAGGTGACTCCAACATAAGTATTTGACAATCTCCGGACTGTCCGGTTCTGACTTCGGATTTCCGATCGGAAACCCTAGGTCGAACCGACACCTACTATTCACTCACAGGGGAACGTATCCTCACCTACTCCACTCAGGAGAGTTTACCTGTTGTCAGTTGATCCTCCAGACCAACTAAACTTTTGCTCAACACCCGAGGCTCCAAAACTTTCCGTTGGGCGTCCGCTCCATGACCCGCCCAGTCTTCCACCTGGTTCGCGACACCAGGACATTCCACCTAGAGTCCTCGACTCTAGGACTTTTGCCTGAAGCCCTCGACCAGCCAAGACTTTCTGCCTAGGGTTACCACCCCTAGGACCTAGGGTTACCACCCCCTAGGACCTAGGGTTATCATCCCCTAGGGTTTTCCACCTACCTAACCACATCTAGGACTTTTGCCTAAGTACACTTAGGACTTTTCTGCAAACTCATTTAAACATGTTAGAACATAAATGACCTTAACTTTGAACCATTTGTCATTATCAAAACTTATGTTCGATCGCCGGATGCTTACCGCACCTACAACCCTGTGTCTAAGTGTGCAGGAACTTAGGAGCATAGGAAGTCGAGCGATAGCGAGAAGGACAGCATGGGAGAGAGCCGACGGGCTCGGTACGTCTGAGGGACGAGGTGCTACGGAAGAGTACATCGGCGGACGAGAAGGGAGCGTGTGGTATTTCCGAGGGACGAGAAGCTAGAGCAAAACACGCAGCTGTTCGAGGGACGAAAAGATGTGGAAGAGTACGCTGGCGGACGAGAAGGAAGCAAGTAGCAATTCCGAGGGACGAGAAGCCGGAGTGAAAGTTTAATCGAGAAGTCTGGAAGTTGGATTCGAGTGAGCCCTATTTCAGGTGGTCGAAATCACCCAAGCGAGCAGAGTCAGAGTGGAAGACCCGGACCGAGGCGAACGGAACCGAAGAAGGAGGCCCGGACCAAAAGTCAGCAAAAGGCTGACTTCTGATGCCCGGGGCACCCAGACTAGTACGGGGCGCCCGGACCAGGTCGAGGTGCCTGGATCAATCTGGGGCGCCTGGACCAGGTTGGGGTGCTCGTGTTGGTTGGTCCTAGGAAGATCGTGTCGGTTTCACTATACAAAATTTTGTACAAGTGTCGAACTTTTCCTAACAACCTATTGTGTTCTTTAGAAATTAAATTCGGAATCGCAAACAGAACTTAACATTATTGATTCCAAATTTAACTTATCTGTTCTTTTAGGTTTAGACTTGGATCGCAAACAGAACTTAACATTATTGATCCAAATCTACCTATGTTATAAATTCAATTAAATATTTATTTCAGAAATCGGCTCTCAGGTCAAACATGGCAATGCACTTGGCCTTCTTGGGTATGGGAACATCCACCACTGCCTCGACAAAACCTCTTAACGAAATTCAATATTTAATTTCCTTATATAACCTTAGGTTTAACCAAAAAGAACAATCGAATCACAAATTTGAAAAACAAAAAAAAAAACACAAACTCTAATCACAAATTTGAAACCTAGAATCATATGCCTCTTGTGTTTGGTATTTCAAAAAAGCATACAAAGAAAAACTAGTATGATGCGGAATAGAATTACTAGTTATACCTTTCTTTGTAAGCAATAACCTCTTGATCTTCTACCGTATTCCTCGCCTCCTCTTGGACATCGTGTGGGCGACAATCCTCCAAGATGAACACCACCCAAAAGCTCCTCCTTCTCTAAGATTCGGCCACCGCCACCACTAAGGAACAAAAGAGAGCAAGGGGAAAGGGAAGGGAAGAGGCCAAGAGCAAAGTCATGTATCCCTACTTCTCCTCTTCTTCTCCTTCTCTTTATATCCGACCACACAAAGCAATCACAAGAGGTGGCCGGCCCTAGCATGAAGAGAAGCAAGGGTCGACCCTTAGGAGAAGACTAGAGAGAAGAGAGAAAAGAATAGAATTCGTCATGAGGTCTCTCCTCCCCTTCTTTTATAATACTTGCCCAAGGCAAATAAGGAAAGATTTTTACAAAAAATTAAAATCTTCCTTTTGATTTCCTTTCCCCTTTTTATTTTTCCTTTTCTCCTCTTTTATACTTTTAATGGCCGACCCCTTGCTTGGACACCAAGCAAGGGTGGCCGGCCACATCATCATGAAGAAAAAAAAATTATAAAATTTTATAAAAGAATGAATCCTCTTATAAAATTTTACAAGCTCTCTTTCCTTTTGTGGATGTTAAAAAAGGAAAGTTTTAAAAATTAAAACCAAGTTTTAAAATTTAAAACTTCTCTTCTAAAATTTCCTTTTTTAACATGGTTACAAAAAAGTAAAGTTTTAAATTTAAAACTCTCTTTTTTAAAAATTATGTGGATGGTTAAAAAAGAAAAGTTTTAAAAAATTTTAAAACTTTCTTTTAAACTAAGTGACATATTAAAATAAGGAAGGTTTTGTAAATTTAAAATTGTCTTTTAAAACTTGTAGATGTCTATAAAGAGAAGATTTTAAAAATTTAAAATACTCTCTAAACTTTGAATATAGTGGTCGGCCCCCTTCTTGCTTGGGCACCAAGCAAGGGGCCGACCCCTTTGAGGAGGAAGTGGCCGGCCCCATGGCTTGGTCACCAAGCCATAGGTTGGCCCCCTCTTGGACACCAAGATGGACTTTTCATGAGTGGATTTGAGGCTTCATTGAGGCTACGATAGGGACCTAGAGGAGAAATTGGTTTTGGTCTCCCGATGAAATTAAGCTTCCCGTGTTCGCCCTGAACACCCAACTTAATTTCATCAATAATAATTCATACCACTAAAAAATTATTATTGAACTACCACATCGATCCCAAATTATATTTTGAGCTCCTTCTTATTATGAGTGTGTTAATCTTCCTGTGTTTAAGATGTCAGATGTCCACTAATTAATTGAGTTACTTGTTGGTGCGGGAAGCATCCGACGATCAAACCTAAGTTTTAATAATGGCAAAGGATTCAAAGTTAAGATGTGTCGTGATCTAACGGTCTGAATAAGATTGCAGGAAAGTCCTAAGTGTACTTAGGTAAAAGCCCTAGCTGCGGTTAGGCAAGGTGAAAACCCTAGGGGTGGTAACCCTAGGTCATAGGGGGTGGTAACCCTATGCGGAAAGTCTTGGTGAGTCGAGTGCTTCAGGCAAAAGTCCTAGGGGGTAACCCTAGGTGGAAAGTCTTGGTGTCGCGAACCAGGTGAAAGATTGAACCAGCCGGGAAGCGGAAGTCCAGCAGAAAGTCCGGAAGCATCGAGCACCGAGCAAAAGTCCAGTCGATCTGCAGGATCGCATTAGCATCAGGTAAATCTCCTGAGTGGAGTAGGTGAGGACGTGTTCCCCGTAGAGGGAACAGTAGGCGTCGGGTCGACCTAGGGTTTCCGGTTGGAAATCCGAAGTCAGACCCGAACAGTTCGGAGACTGTCATTATATTTTGTTATCATATTTACTGTTGTTTTGTGCTAACTTTATTTTACAGGGTATGTGTTTGGGACTAACATTTTTTGCAGGACCAAAGGAGCACAACTTAGCCTTGGATGAACAGTGTCCGAGGCGCCTCCATGGAGCTTGGAGGCGCCTTGGGTGCTAAAGTGACGTGGCTGTGCAGACCCACTGGAGGCGCCTTTGTGGTGCGCGAAGGCGCCTTGGATGCCCCATTGGAGGCGCCTTAAAGATGGATGAAGGCGCCTTCAAGGCGATAAGCGACGACTGTTCAGCGCTGATCTGCACGAGCGATTCGGAAGGGATGGAGGCGCCTTCCGAGGACTTAGAGGCGCCTTGGATATCCTTTATAAGGGGAGTTCGAGCAGCAGTTCAAGATAACGAAGGACAACTTATTCCAAGTGATCCTCTTGCCGCGTGCTGCTAAATTGGCGACCCGGAAGTGCTGCGACTTGACACCGACGACCCGGAGCTTCGTTTTTTCATCCATTGTTGTCGGTATAAGATTTCTGGTTTAAATTAAGCTGTAAATTGTTATACTTGTAAACCTTATCTAGCTTATAGTTGTTGCCCACGGAAAGCGATCAAGGATCGCGGGCCTTCGAGTAGGAGTCGATCTAGGCTCCGAACGAAGTAAATCCTCGTGTTCTTTCCGTTTGTTTTTCTTTATTCCGCTGCGAGTTTTAACTCCGATAGTTTTACGAATCGAACGAAATAGCCACGAGCGTTATTCACCCCCCTCTAGCGCTTCTCGATCCAACAATTGGTATCAGAGCGGGGTCGCGTCGATCTGGTACAACCACCAATCAAGTAATATTTTTTCGTGGTATTTTTTGGTTTCTCGGAGTCAATTAGAAATTAGCTTATTAGCTAAATTCTAATTACTTTTCGAATCGGTTTTACTCGAAGTTGGTCAATACCACTCGAGCTCGTCTCTTTTTATTAACCCCACACTACTAATCCAAGACTCAATCTTGGAACAGAATTCTTTTGTCTTTATTTTTTTTGCAAGATGTCGATGGCCCAACAAGAAGGCTACAGCACTGTTCATCCCCCACTTTTCTCCGGAGAAGACTTCGGATATTGGAAGGGGCGAATGGAAACCTTCCTGAAGACGCAATTCGATACGTGGATGATAGTCAAGACCGGACTACAACTCCCATCCGACGAAGACGGCAAGCCGACACCCTACGAAAAATGGGAACCGACCACAATCAAGAAAGTGGAAGCTGATGTCAAAGCGACCTGCACCCTCTAGTGTGGACTGACCAAGGAGGAGCTCAATCGAGTTGGTCCGTTCACATCAGCAAAGGAGCTTTGGGAGAAACTGATCGAACTCCACGAGGGCACCTCCGACACCAAGGTTAGTAAAAGAGATTTATTACTTAATAAACTGTATAATCTAAAGATGCAGGAAGGTGAGACGACAAGTTCATTGCAGCAAGAATTCAAGACATCCTCAACTCCCTCCACGGAATTGGGCAGAAGGTCGAGAATAGGGGCATGATCATAAGGTATGCACTCAACTCCTTTCCTAGGAGCACATTGTGGGCATCAATGGTAGATGCCTACAAAGTCTCCAAGGATCTATCTTGTATTAAATTAGATGAATTGTTTCGGAATTCGAACTTCACTAGCAGACTAATGCACAACCAACCGAGAAGGGGTTGCTTTGGTTGTAGGTACCAATCGAACGCGCGAACCGAGAGCACGACGAAGAACTGAACAGGAGTCGGAAGAAGAACCCGACTCAGACGATGAAGATGATGAATTAACAACCGAGCTCGTAAACCTCGTAAAGAAGCTCTACAAGAAGAAGAAGGGCTTCAACAAGAGAGATCTAAAGAAGGCAGTACAATCCAAGGAAATTCAACCGAGTTCGAAGGGTAAGTTTGAGGTTATCTGCTACGGGTGCAACCAGAAGGGGCACATCAAGGCCAACTGCCCAAGTCTGAAGGATGCAAAGAAGCAAAGAAGGAAGAAGGCCTTAAAGGCGACGTGGGACGAATCCTCAGAAGAAGATACCAACGACGAACTTGATCAAACGAGTCTCCTCGCACTGATGGCCCGGGACCAGATCGACGTGTCCGAGAGCGAGAGCGAGTCGGAGGCCGAGTCCGAGCGAAGCCACGGATCCGTATCCGTTTCCGAAGGGCCAGACCCTGCTGTGAGTATTTCTAGACTTAATAACTTAGTTAATTATTTATTACGAAAATTAGCTAAGTCGAATCTTAAAATTAAGTCACTTTTAAAGGAAGTAGTTGTCCTTAAAGAAGTGACTAACTCCGAATCTTTGACTGAACCAGTTCAGACTGGAAACTCAACTCAAGTCCAAAAACTTGAAGAAGAGAATTCCAGCCTGAAAATTCAAGTCAAGGATCTGGCGAAAACACTAGAACGGTTTTCTTTAGGTTCCAATAATCTTGACCTAATTCTTTGGACACAAAGAGCCGTTTACAATAGAACTGGTCTAGGATTTAAACCAAAAAGGAAATATAAATCTTACTTATCTCTTGTAGAAAGAACAATAGAAAAACAATCCAAGCATAGGTCCCCAAGTCCAAATTGATTAATCAAGTTGGACTTGGTAAATATTAGATCCTGAAGGATCAAATACATTACCTCGATAGACCATATCGAGGCTATGATCCAGGGGGAGCAAAAATAAAAATAATATTAATAAAACGAACATAATTTCAAATTAAATTAAAAATTCGAAAATAAATTAAAAAATTAAATTAAAATTTAAAATTCAAAATTCAATTAAAAATTCGAAATTAAATTAAAATTAAAAATTCAAATTTCGAAAATAAATTTAAAAATTAAATTAAAATTCAAAATTCAATTAAAAATTTGAAATTAAATTAAATTTCAAAATTTAAAATTTAAAATTTAAAATTCAATTAAAAATTTAAAATTAAATTAAAATTCAAAATTCAATTAAAAAATTCAAAATTAAATTAAAATTCAAAATTCAAAATTCTAAATTCAATTAAAAATTCAAAATTAAATTAAAATTCAAAATTCAATTAAAAATTTGAAATTAAGTTAAAATTCAAAATTCAATTTAAATCAAATAAAAAAATATAGAAGGAGGATCCAGAATAGCTGACACCCCCAACTAAACTAACCGACTGGATAACCGAACTTAATCTACCCGAAATGGGTAAACAAAAGTAGACTACCCGATAGGGTAATTAAGGTTAGATAAAATGTGCTAGGTTTAACTTGACCCACGGTATTGGTGAAGTTTTTGGATGATAGTACGTTAGGGAAGCTTGGGCATCGCATGTCTAGGAAGATATGACTTCGACCTGGTGCATTTGGCCAAGTGGAACTGACCGAAGCTATCCTTAAATGGATCCTAACTAGTTAGACCAAGGTTTAGTATTAAGTTCAATGGGTAGGACTATTTGGGAAACCTCGAAGGCATGGTTACTTTAATGAGGTCCTTGTGACACACCATAGCCCAGAAATTTATCCAAAGAACGCTTATTTGTTGAACCCAAAGCTAAACCTGAATCTAACACAAAGTTAAACCAAACCCTTAAATTGAACCTCAATTCATCTCACAAAAATTATACGATTCCCTGATTGAAAATTTAGATCGGGTGAGATGACTAATGAATTTAAAATTCAAATTCAAAATTAAATTCGTAATTAATATTATTTCTTTTAAAAATTATTTTGAAAAATCTTTTAAAAAATTATTTTGAAAAATCTTTTAAAAATTATTTTGAAAAATCTTTCAAAAAACTTAATTTCAAAATTATCTTAAAAATATTTTAAAACTTAATTTCAAAATCATTTTAAAAATCTTTTAAAACTTAATTTCAAAATTATTTTAAAAAATCTTTTAAAACTTAATCTCAAAATTATTTTTAAAATATTTTAAAACTTAATCTCAAAATTATTTTAAAAAACTTTTAAAACTTAATTTCAAAATCATATTTTAAAAATCTTTTAAAACTAAATTTCAAAATTATTTTAAAATCTTTTAAAAACTTAATTTCAAAATCATTTAAAAACTTGATTTCAAAATCATTTTAAAAATCTTTTAAAATTTAATTTCAAAAATATTTTAAAAAATCTTTTAAAACCTGATCTCAAAATCATTTTAAAAATCTTTTAAAATTTAATTTCAAAATCATTTTTAAAAAATATTTTAAAACTAAATTTCAAAATCATTTAAAAAAAATCTTTTAAAACTTAATTTCAAAATCATTTTAAAAATATTTTAAAACATAATTTCAAAATCATTTTAAAAAAACTTTTAAAATTTAATTTCAAAATCATTTTAAAAAAATATTTTAAAACTTAATTTCAAAATCATTTTAAAAATCTTTTAAAACTTAATTTCAAAATTATTTTAAAAATCTTTTAAAACTTAATTTAAAAATCATTTTAAAAATCTTTTAAAACTTAATTTGAAAATTATTTTAAAAAATCTTTTAAAACTTAATCTCAAAATTATTTTAAAAATCTTTTAAAACTTAATCTCAAAATCATTTTAAAAATTTTTAAAACTTAATTTCAAAATTATTTTAAAAATCTTTTAAAAACTTAATTTCAAAATCATTTTAAAATCTTTTAAAAACTTAATTTCAAAATCAATTTAAAAATCTTTTAAAACTTAATTTCAAAATCATTTTAAAAAATCTTTTAAAACTTAATCACAAAATTATTTTAAAAATCTTTTAAAACCTAATCTCGAAATCATTTTAAAAAACTTTTAAAACCTAATTTCAAAATCATTTTAAAACTTAATTTCAAAATCATTTTAAAATCTTTTAAAACTTAATTTCAAAATTATTTTAAAAATATTTTAAAACTTAATTTCAAAATTACTTTTAAAAATCTTTTAAAACTTAATCTCAAAACTATTTGAAAAATATTTTTAAAAATCTTTTAAAACTTAATTTCAAAATTATTTTAAAAATCTTTTAAAACTTAATTTCAAAATTACTTTTAAAAATATTTTAAAAATTAATTTCAAAATCATTTTAGAAATCTTTTAAAACTCAATTTCAAAATCATTTTAAAAATCTTTTAAAACTTAATTTCAAAATTATTTGAAATTTTTTTAAAAAATCTTTTAAGTCTTAATTTCAAAATTATTTAAAAAATTATTTTTAAAATCAATTTCAAAATTAATTAAAATTACTTTTCAAATTAATTAACTTAAAATTATTTTTAAACTTAAAATTATTTATCAACTTAAAAATTATTTTTCAAATTTAATTAACTTAATTATTTTCAAAATTAATCAAACTTAATTATGTTTTTTAATCAAACTCAATTATCTTTCAAATTAACTTAAAATTGTTTTTCAAAATCGACTTAAACATTATTTTTCAAATTAATTAACTTAAAATTATTAACTTCAAAATAAACCTAAAGTTAGATCTTTGTTTCAACAAATACAAACTCAAACTTAATCACTTCACTTTCTTTTCATCAAATAGAGTCCAATTCGAACAATTTATGTGTAGGAATATAAAGAGTTGGATCATTGGATGTTAGATAGTAGATGCTCCAGACACATGACAGGAGATAAACTAAAGTTCACAAAGCTCAAACTAAAGAATTTAGGGTCTATTGCATTCGGCAACGACGGCAAACTTAAGGTAATCGGAAGAGGTAACATCGAACTTAGTTCCGATTTTATTATTCGAAAAGTTCTATTAGTTGAAAACTTCAATTTTAATCGTCTAAGTATAAGCCAATTATGTGATAGTGGATAGTTAGTTACCTTTGACAGATCTAGCTGTTTAGTTAAAAATATTGAAAACCCTGAAATCACACTTAAGGGGCTTAGGAAAAATAATATGTACTCAATTGATCTACCCACTTCCTCATTAAAGTGTTTTCTAACACAAGAAGAGGAAACTGAGTTGTGGCACAGAAGATTGGGTCACACTCACACTAGACTCATTTAAAAAATGAGTCAAAATGGTATAGTTAAAGGTTTGCCCAAATTAAAATTTATTGAAAACTCAATCTGTAATGCTTGTCAACAAGGAAAACAAACCAAGTCAACCCACAAATTAACTAATCTAGAAAGAACTAACTCTTTACTTGAGCTCCTTCACCTTGACCTATTTGATTCACATGGAGCCAAGTCCCTAAGCAAGAACCAGTATTGCTCAGTAATAATTGATGACTACTCTAGGTTCACCCGGGTAAAATTTCTAAAAACAAAAGATGAAACTTTTGAAGAATTTAGTAATTTTTGCAAGTTAACAGAAAATGAAAAAGATACTAAAATTAAAAGAATAAGAAGTGATCATGGGGGGGGGGGGGGGATTTGAAAATCATAGGTTTACCCAATTCTGTAAAACCAATGGATACCAACATGAATTTTCATGTCCTAGAACCGCCCAACAAAACGGTCTAGTGGAACGTAAAAATAGAACCCTACAAGAAGCCGCTAGAACCATGCTAAATGAATATAACTTAAGTCATCAATTTTGGGTCGAAGCCATAAATATAGGAAATTATATTTAAAATAGAATTCTAATAAACAAATATCACAATACAACTCCTTATGAAATGTATTATAATAAAATTCCCAACCTACACTACCTAAAAGTTTTTGGATGTAAAGTTCATATTTTAAATACTAAAGATTACTTAGGAAAATTTATACCCAAATCAAACCAAGGAATCTTTTTAGGGTACTCCACAACCAGTAGGGCCTATAGAGTCTATAACCAAAATACCCTGAAAGTTAAAGAAACAACTAATATAATATTTGATGAAGAAAATAATCTACCTAACTTAAATGAAAATGTTGACATTAATCCAAGAATTATTGAAGACGATGAAATTCATCCCAACACTAATAAACTAGAGGAACTAATTTCTGACCCAAATATAAGACCAACTAGAGCAAGTACCTCTCACCCACCTGACCAAATTTTGGGTGATCCAAACCTAGGAGCCAGAACCAGATCCTCGTATAGGAACCTGAGTCAGATTGCCCTTATTTCAAAGATTGAGCCTAAGACTATAGAAGAAGCCTTACCCGACCCAGATTGGATCATTGCTATGCAGGAAGAGCTAGCACAATTCGAAAGAAACCAAGTCTGGGAACTTGTACCTGAACCCATAGATAAGTCCATAATTGACACCAAATGGGTATTTAGGAACAAATTGGATGATCAGGGTGAAATAGTTAGAAACAAGGCTAGACTAATAGCCAAAGGATTCAGTCAGGTTGAAGGTTTAGATTATGACGAAACCTATGCACTAATAGCTAGACTCGAATCCATTAAGATGCTGCTAGCCTATGCAGCACATAAAGGATTCAAGTTGTACCAAATGGATGTAAAATCCGCGTTCCTAAATGGGTTCATTAAAGAAGAGGTCTATGTAAACCAACCCCCAGGATTTGAGGACTTAGACTACCCTAATCATGTATTTAAATTGAAAAAGGCCTTATATGGATTTAAACAAGCTCCTAGAGCATGGTATGAACGGTTATCCAATTACTTAACATCCAGACGTTTTAACCAATGTCACATAGATCCAACCCTATTTGTAAAAACTATAGAAAAAGACATCTTCATAGCACAAATCTATGTTGATGATATAATTTTTGGCTCAACTAACTCTAAATTTCTAAAATAATTCATTAAATTAATGGAAAATGAGTTTGAAATGAGTATGGTTGGAGAACTAAATTTCTTCTTAGGTTTACAAATTAAACAAACAAAAGATGGAATCTACATTTACCAAACTAAATATGCCAAAGAACTAATTAAAAAATTTGGCATGGAACATTCTAAAATCATAAATACCCCAATGGCCACTAACATCAACATTGACTCAGACCCAAAAGGAAAATCAGTAGACCCAAAGTACTATAGAAGTATAATAGGAAGCCTACTCTACCTAACTTCAAGTCGACCAGATATAATATTTGCAGTTGGTATGTGCGCAAGATACCAATCTTGTGCAAAAGAATCACATTTAACATATGTTAAAAGAATACTTAGATATATAAAAGACACCCTCAATATAGGACTTTGGTACCCTAGAACTAATACCTTTGACCTGTTTGGCTATTCTGACTCAGACTATGCCGAGTGCAAATTAGACAGAAAAAGTACAAGTGGTAGCTGCCAAATCCTAGGTCAGTGCCTAGTAAGTTGGTCAAGCAGAAAACAACATTGTGTTGCTCGATCCACCACTGAAGCTGAATACATAGCCCTAGGAGAGTGTGCCTCTCAACTTTTGTGGATGATGCATACCTTAAAAGACTATCAATTAGAATACAAAAATATAAAAATCTTAATTGATAATATAAGCTCAATTAATCTAACTAAAAATCCAATTCACCACTCTATGACTAAACACATAGAGGTAAAGCACCACTTTGTAAGGGATCACGTCGCTAAAGGTGAACTTGCACTCAACTATGTTGAGTCCAAATCAAACCTAGCTGACATTTTCACAAAACCCTTACCTGAACTTGAGTTCAGTGTACTTAGAAGACAAATAGGAATGTGCTGGGTAGAATAGATGCTGCTTTTCAAACTCATTCTCCTACTTAATCATTCTGTTCTTTTTCAAAAATTCTAGGAAAAATAATGATTTCAAAATCCCCTTTTCTTGGAATTTTCAAAAATTGAACTTAGTTTAGGCTCTACCCTAGAAATCTTGCTCCCCTAGATTTAAGCCAGAGCATCTCACAAACACCTAGGTATACCTTGCTTGTGTTTGGAAAACATAGAATGGTGTGAGATGCATAGGGTACAGCCTGGACTCAAGAATGCTTATTTCTGTGCATCAATATGAGTCTGAGCGTTAAATACTTTATTAACAGTAATCAAGTCAAGTCTTCTAGCCTTAGTCAAATCTAACTGGACTAAATGACTTAACTTGACTAACCAAGTGAAAGCTGTTACCCTCTAGGCAATCAGCAAGTAGCTAAAGGTTAGACAGTTGGTGAAGGAAATAGAAATATTAAGATTAAGCATGCTTGTAATTTAGGGCTCTGATACCTGATCAAGACAAGTTAAATAAGTTGACTCATGCTTGGACTTAAGGACCAACTGAATAAATAACTTAAATTTTTAGCTACTCTCTCTTCATCCAAAAAATTAACAAGCTCTTACTCCTAATTTTTCAAAAATAAGTATTATTTTATTCAAAATTAAGCTAAGTCCCCTTTTCACTTAAGCTATATTTTCAAAATTCAATGCTTGCAAAAGGCTTAGCTAAGTGATTCATAGAGAAAATTTCAAACTTTTTCAAACTTAGCCAACCTTGAAACCTAACTTTAAAAATTCTTGCTAAGATATTTTCCTAAGTCACCTTTCAGATAGTTTTGCAAAATTTTAACTAAGTGCTTTCAAAATTTTAGGTGAAAATTTATTTTTCAACTTAACACTTATCCCATTTTTTTTCATAGCCTAAATTTACTTTTCAAAAAGAAAAATTGAAAATTATTTTCAACTGGCTTATTTTTTGATAAATGACAAAGGGGGAGAGTAGGAAATTCAAAATAAAAATTCAAAATTCAAAAAGGAAGCCCTGTATTAAGGGGGAGCTTCACAAAAGTTTAAGTGTTAGCTTAAGTTATGCTTTTATTTGAATTTATATACTTAAGCTTGCTCACTTAAAACCTTTTAATATACTTATGCATTTGTTTTACTTAACTTTGAATTTGGATTGACATAATCAAAAAGGGGGAGATTGTTGGTGCGGGAGGCGCGCTAGAGGGGGGGGGGTGAATAGCGCTCGTGGCTATTTCTTTTTCAAATCGGAAAACTATCGGAGTTTAAAAACACGCAGCGGAATAAAGAACAAACACACACAGAGAGACACGAGAGATTTTACTTCGTTCGGAGCCTAAGGCGACTCCTACTCGAAGGCCCGCGATCCTTGATCGCTTTCCGTGGGCAACAACTATAAGCTCGTAAAATGTACAATAAGATATTACAATTGAAAGAACTAAAACAAATTATACCGACAACAATAAAGTAGCAGAATCTGAAGCTCCGGGTTGTCGGGGACTTGTAACAGCACTTCTGGGCGTTTCTAGAGCAGCTTGTAGCGTAAGGATTGCTTGGAGTTCGTTGAAGAGAGCTGCTGGTCGAAACCCCTTATAAAGGGTGTTCAAGGCGCCTTCTACTGTTCATCAAGGCGCCTTGAATGGCCGAGTCAGCCGCGGAGATAAGGGGCGAACTGGTTGAACCTTATCACAGATTCAAGGCGCCTTCCACTGTTCACAGGGCGCCTTCATCTGTTCACCAAGGCGCCTTGAACAGCTTCTCGCAGCCAGCTCCTTGCCTTGCACCCGAGGCGCCTCGGACACTGTTCATCCAAGGCTTTAGGTTGCTCATTTGCACCTGCAAGATATGTTAGTCCCAAACGCTATCCTGCAACACAAAATTAGCACAATAAACATTATAAAAGAAGTATAGACAGTCTCCGGACTGTCCGAGTCTGACTTCGGGTTTCCGACCGGAAACCCTAGGTCGACCCGACGCCTACTGTTCCCTCTACGGGGAACGCGTCCTCACCTACTCCCCTCAGGAGAGATTACCTGATGCCAGTCCGGTCCTCCAGACCGACTGGACTTTCTGCCTAGGGTTACCACCCCCTAGGACATAGGGTTACCGCCCCCTAGGGTTTTTCTCCACCTAGGGTTACCACCCCCTAGGACCTAAGGTTGCCGCCCCTTAGGGTTTTCCTCCACCTAGGGTTACCGCCCCCTAGGACCTAAGGTTGCCGCCCCTTAGGATTTTCCTCCACCTAGGGTTACCGCCCCCTAGGACCTAAGGTTGCCGCCCCTTAGGATTTTCCTTCACCTAGGGTTACCACCCCCTAGGACCTAAGGTTACCCCCCCTTAGGATTTTCCCTTGCCTAACCGCAGTTAGGACTTTCCTGAAACCTTATTTAACCTAACCACGTTAGATAACAAGGAGTCTTAACTTTGAATCCCTTTGCCATTATCAAAACTGAGGTTCGATCGTCGGATGCTTACTGCACCAACAGGAAGCATCCGACGATCAAACCTAAGTTTTGATAATGACAAAGGATTCAAAGTTAAGATGTGTGGTGATCTAATAGTCTGAATAAAATTGCAGGAAAGTCCTAAGTGTACTTAGGCAAAAGCCCTAGCTGCAGTTAGGCAAGGTGAAAACCCTAGGGGTGGTAACCCTAGGTCATAGGGGGTGGTAACCCTATGCGGAAAGTCTTGGTGAGTCGAGTGTTTCAGGCAAAAGTCCTAGGGGGGTAACCCTAGGTGGAAAGTCCTGGTGTCGCGAACCAGGTGAAAGACTGGACCAGCCGGGAAGCGAAAGTCCAGCAGAAAGTCCGGAAGCATCGAGCACCAAGCAAAAGTCCAGTCGATCTGGAGGATCGCACTAGCATTAGGTAAATCTCCTGAGTGGAGTAGGTGAGGACGCGCTCCCCGTAGAGGGAACAGTAGGCGTCGGGTCGACGTAAGGTTTCCCGTTGGAAATCCGAAGTCAGACCCGGACAGTTCGGAGACTGTCATTATATTTTGTTATCATATTTACTGTTGTTTTGTGCTAACTTTGTTTTACAGAGTATGTGTTTGGGACTAATACTTTTTGCAGGACCAAAGGAGCACAACTTAGCCTCGGATGAACAGTGTCCGAGGCGCCTCCATGGAGCTTGGAGGCGCCTCGGGTGCTAAAGTGACGTGGCTGCACAGACCCGCTGGAGGCGCCTTCGTGGTGCGCGAAGGTGCCTTGGATGCCCCATTGGAGGCGCCTTAAAGATGGATGAAGGCACCTTCAAGGCAAAAAGCAACGACTGTTCAGCGCTGATCTGCACGAGCGATTCGGAAGGGATGGAGGCGCCTTCGGAGGACTTAGAGGCGCCTTGGATACCCTTTATAAGGGGAGTTTGAGCAGCAGTTCAAGATAACGAAAGACAACTTATTCCAAGTGATCCTCTTGTTGCGTGCTGCTAAATCGACGACCCGGAAGTGCTGCGACTAATTGACTTACTGACAACTCATTTTAATTAATATCTTAATCCAAGAGTAGTATCACTCAACCTTATCTCCATGTCGAACTAAGTCCACCTGCAGGGTTTAACATGACAATCCTTATGAGCTCCTCTTGGGGACATTATCAACCTAGATTACTAGGATACAATTTCCTTTTATAATCAACAACACACACTATAAGTAATATCATTTCCCAACTTATCGGGCCTTTTGATTTATCGAGCTAAATCTCACCCTTTGATAAGTCAAAGAAATAAATACTAAATATATGTGCTTGTTATTATATTAGGATTAAGAGCACACACTTCCATAATAACAGAGGTATTGTTCTTTTATCTAGTCAGTATAAAAAGAAACTACCTCAAATGGTCCTGCTCAATACACTTAGAGTGTACTAGTGTAATTTTATAGTTAAGATAAACTAATACCAAATTACACTACGACTATTCCAATGGTTTGTTCCTATCCATCTTAGTCGTGAGCTACTGTTTATAATTTATAAAGAACCGATAGCATGAACTTCTGTGTGTGACACCACACACCATGTTATCTACAATATAAATTAATTGAACAACTACACTTAGCATATAAATGTAGATATTGACCAATGTGATTCTTAAATGTTTATACAAAAAGCTAGATTTTTTGTATATACTCTAACAATTTCCCACTTATACTAAAAGACTATGTTGCCATATACCCTGCCATACATCTGACTCCCAAACCTTTAACATGCCCATCAAAAGCTCTTTGCCTTAAGGGCCTTAGTGAAAAGAATCTCCATGTTATCACCTGATGCAATATAGGCAGCAACAACTTCTCCTCGTTGTACGATATCTCGTATTGGGTGGTACTTGTGCTTTATTGTGTTTACTTGCCTTATGGGCTCGTGGTTCCTTCGAGTTTGCTACTGCACCACTTATTATCACAATTCATTGTAATAATTTTGGGTAAATCAGGAATCACATCTAAGTCCATCATGAAGTTTCTGAGTCATACAGCTTCTATGGCTGCCTAAGAGGCTGCCACATACTCAGCTTCTATGGTAGAGTCCAGAAAAGCACCTATGCTTAACTCTCCTCCATAGTTATAACTTCACCTCCTAAAGTAAACACAAAACCCAGAGGTCGACTTACTATTGTTCCTACCTGATTGGAAGTCAGAATCCGTGTAACCCACAGGGATTAAATCATTTGCCTTGTAAACTATCATATAATCTCTAGTCCCTCTAAGGAACTTCAATATATGTCCCTGTCCAGGGTTACTTTGATATCTGCTAACCATGCCCACGGCAAAACAGATATTCAGTCTCGTACATACATTAGGCTTCCGATAGTCAAAGAATAAGGAGCTGCCTTCATGTCCTCTATCTATTTTGATATCTTCGGAGACATCTCTTTTGATAAAGCTACTCCATACCTGAAAGGTAGAAAAACCTTTCATGGAGTCTTGCATGCTAAAACGAGCTAGGATAGTATGAAGCTCGGGATAAACACAACATCCTTTTCTTGTGATCCCTTTGATCTCGAGAATATATGCGCATTCTCCCAAGTCCTTCATATTGAATTGCTTGGACAACCATACCCCTACTTATGACAACACTTTGATATTGTTTCCAACTACCAAAAATGTCATCTACATATAGTACAAGAAATACCACCACGTTTCCATCACACTTCTTGTATATGCAAGACTTATCCGGACACTGAATAAATCCATAGGTCTAGATTACTTCATTAAACCGGATGTTCCAAGACCTTGAAGCTTTGCTTTAGTCCATAAATAGACTAATTGAACTTACATACTAAATGCTCTTTGCCCTTTGCAATGAACCCTTCTGGTTGCTTTATATGGATGCTTTCTTCAAGACTTCCATTAAGGAAAACTGTCTTGACATCCACTTGCCAAATCTCATAATCCATATGAGCAACAATAGATAAGAGTATCCGGATAGACTTAAGCATGACTACTGGTAAAAAGGTTTCCTCATATTAAAATTAGAAGATGTGTTATTAATTTCCATTTGTTGCATCGTGAGAGTTATTGGATTATAAATTGTCAACCAACGTACCAGAACAGATAACTTTCCTATTATTCTTGATAACAACTTTGTTATAAAAAAAATAGAATATCAAATTCTTTTATAGTTTAGAAATCGAAATCAAATTCTTTCTAAACTTGGTACGTAAAGATAATTTCTCAAAATCCATATTTTATTCCTATCAGAAAATAAACATCTCCCACTGCAACAACTGCTACTTTTGCAGTAGTGCCCAGGTAGACAGTGTTTTCCCTTTCATATAGTTGTCGAGTTTCCTAGAACCCTGCAATGAATTGCAAACATGATTAGTGGCTCCTCGTATCTACACATCAGGTACCGGTAGATAACACCACTAAACATGTTTCAACAACTAATGAATAAAATACACCTATATTGTTCTTAGTCTTGAGAGGACAGTCCATCTTAGAGTCCAAGTTTTGTTTCCAATTATAATTGGGACTACTAAGTCTATTCTATAGTATAACGGCTAGGGGATTGACAAACATATGAAATCTTAAGAATCACAAAAGTATTTGGTAAAGACCAACACCTTAAAATCTCCATGAATTTTGTATGCCACGATAGTGTGGACGTATACAAAATCAAAAAGGAGATTTTATCCATTAATTTTATTATCTCGTCAACCTAACTTTATTACAAATAAAATTAATAGTTGGTCTATCTTTGATCAAATATTTGATCAAAACTTTAAATTTAAAATAATATTGATTCCTCAAAACAATATCATTTAAATTCACCAACACCTCATACACCGTGAATTTTGCATGCCACGATAGTGTGGACGTATACAAAATCAAACATTTGTAAGAGGAGGGTTTTACCCATTAATAACCTTGTCAACCTATCTTTATGACAAATAAAATTACCTCAAACACCGTGAATTTTGTATGTCACGATAGTGTGGGTGTATATAAATCCAAACATTTGTAAGAGGAGTTTTACCCATTAATTTTATTATCTTGTCATCCTGACAAATAAAATTACCTCAAATACCATGAATTTTGTATGTCACGATAGTGTGGAAGTATACAAAATCAAACATTTGTAAGAGGGGGTTTTAATTTTATTATCTTGTCAACCTATCTTTATGACAAATTAATAGTTGGTTTTCCTTTGGTCATACAAATAATAGCAGTGACTCCGATGGGGAGGATACTATTAAATGTACCTAAGTGTACACCATTACTTGACACTTAGTCCATTAAATAAGATTGTGCCCCTTCCGATGGGGAAGATCACACGCTCCTAATTAATTTTCTATAGTCATCCAAAATGAAAGTTTGATCTAGTGATTTACAAACAAACTCATCCGATGAGGTGGAAGGCACTCAGAGCCAACACGCAAGTTTGTCGCATCACTTACAAACGAGTAATGGAGACCGTGGAATTTATCTAAAAATGTCTCTCCCACTTAGTTATTTAAGGTGAGGAATTTTAACCTAGCAAGCATACATCACATGCACACACACATCACAGTAAATAAAAGCAATAAATATGGAAATTAATTTTTCAACTATTATGGCTTTTTCCGTCACTGTCCTCCGTGTGCTGCCAACCCTAGCAGCTACTATCTTTAGCCATCGCAATCGGGTCTAGTCGTCGCATCTATCTTGCTTCTTTTTCCGCTGCGCCTCTGGTCCACAAATAGTACCACACTTCGCAAGAATACGATCCGCGACAAAAATAGAATTTTACATATATCGATCATATATTCCACAAAGGAATATACATGTAATCTAGATCCAAACTAAAATGTAAAATCCTAATAACTAATACAGCTCCTGCTGTATTTAATATTACAATCATGCACACACAATAAAATGCCCTTGACATGTCCAAGGGTCTAATGACACACAATATCTATAAGCCATAATAGTTGGAGCCTGCAACCACAAAGTTAGCACATCCTACTATTATCCTGCCTAAATTATATATGACATGTGTATAATTAAACTAAAAATCAAACACACAGAGGCAAACCCTAGCTCTGATACCAATTGTTGGTTGGTCCTAGGAAGATCGTGTCGGTTCCACTGTACAAAATTTTATACAAGTGTCGAACCTTTCCTAAAAACTTATTGTGTTCTTTAGAAATTAAATTCGGAATCGCAAACGGAACTTAACATTATTGATTCCAAATTTAACTTATCTATTCTTTTAGGTTTAAACTTGGATCGCAAATAGAACTCAACATTATTGATCCAAATCTACCTATGTTATAATTCAATTAAATATTTATTTTGGAAATCGGCTCCCAGGTCAAACATGGCAAGACACTTGGCCTTCTTGGGTATGGGAGCATCCACCACTGCCTCGACAAAGCCTCTTAACGAAATTCAATATTTAATTTCCTTATATAACCTTAGGTTTAAACAAAAAGAACAATCGAATCACAAATTCGAAAAATAAAAAAAAAACACAAACTTGAATCACAAATTTGAAACCTAGAATCATATGTCTCTTGTGTTTGGTATTTCAAAAAAGTATACAAAGAAAAACTAGTATGATGCAGAATAGAATTACTAGTTATACCTTTCTTTGTAAGCAATAACCTCTTGATCTTCTACCATATTCCTCGCCTCCTCTTGGACGTCGTGTGAGCGACAATCCTCCAAGATGAACATCACCCAAAAGCTCCTCCTTCTTTAAGATTCGGCCACCACCACCACCAAGGAACAAAAGAGAGCAAGGGGAAAGGGAAGGGAAGAGGCCAAGAGCAAAGTCATGTATCCCTACTTCTCCTCTTCTTCTCCTTCTCTTTGTATCCGCCCACACAAAGCAACCACAAGAGGTGGCCGGCCCTAGCATGAAGAGAAGCAAGGGCCGACCCTTAGGAGAAGACTAGAGAGAAGAGAGAAAAGAATAGAATTCATCATGAGGTCTCTCCTCTCCTTCTTTTATAATACTTGCCCAAGGCAAATAAGGAAAGATTTTTACAAATAATTAAAATCTTCCTTTTGATTTTCCTTTCCCCTTTTTATTTTTCCTTTTCTCCTCTTTTATACTTTTAATGACCGGCCCCTTGCTTGGACACCAAGCAAGGGTGGCCGGCCACATCATCATGAAGAAAAACAAATTATAAAATTTTATAAAAGAATGAATTCTCTTATAAAATTTTACAAGCTCTCTTTCCTTTTGTGGATGTTAAAAAAGAAAATTTTTAAAAATTAAAACCAAGTTTTAAAATTTAAAACTTCTCTTATAAAATTTCCTTTTTTAACATGGTTACAAAAAAAGAAAGTTTTAAATTTAAAACTCTCTTTTTTAAAAATCATGTGGATGGTTAAAAAAGGAAAGTTTTAAAAAATTTTAAAACTTTCTTTTAAACCATGTGGCCTATTCAAATAAGGAAAGTTTTGTAAATTTAAAACCCCTCTTTTAAAACTTGTAGATGTCTACAAAGAGAAAATTTTAAAAATTCAAAACACCCCCTAAACTTTGAATATAGTGGTCGACCCCCTTCTTGCTTGGGCACCAAGCAAGGGGCCGCCCCCTTTGAGGAGGAAGTGGCCGACCCCATGGCTTGGTCACCAAGCCATGGGCTGGCCCCCTCTTGGACACCAATATGGACTTTTCATGAGTGGATTTGAGGCTTCATTGAGGCTACGACAAGGACCTTGAGAAGAAATTGGTTTTGGTCTCCTGATGAAATTAAGCTTCTCATGTTCGCCCCGAACACCCAACTTAATTTCATCAATAATAATTCATACCACTAAAAAATTTTTATTGAACTACCGCACCAATCCCAAATTATATTTTGGGCTCCTTCTTATTATGAGTGTGTTAATCTCCCTGTGTTTAAGATGTTGAATGTCCACTAATTAATTGAGTTACTGACAACTCATTTTAATTAATATCTTAGTCCAAGAGTAGTACCACTCAACCTTATCGTCATGTCGGACTAAGTCCACCTGCAGGGTTTAACATGACAATCCTTATGAGCTCCTCTTGGGGACATTATCAACCTAGATTACTAGGATACAATTTCCTTTTATAATCAACAACACACACTATAAGTAATATCATTTCCCAACTTATCGGGCCTTTTGATTTATCGAACTAAATCTCACCCTTTGATAAGTCAAAGAAATAAATACTAAATATATGTGCTTGTTATTATATTGGGATTAAGAGCACACACTTCCATAATAACAGAGGTATTGTTCTTTTATCTAGTCAGTATAAAAAGAAACTACCTCAAATGGTCCTGCTCAATACACTTAGAGTGTACTAGTGTAATTTTATAGTTAAGATAAACTAATACCAAATTACACTATGACTATTCCAATAGTTTGTTCCTATCCATCTTAGTCGTGAACTACTATTTATAATTTATAAAGAACCGATAGCATGATCTTCTGTGTGTGACACCACACACTATGTTATCTACAATATAAATTAATTGAACAACTACACTTAGCATATAAATGTAGATATTGACCAATGTGATTCTTAAATGTTTATACAAAAAGCTAGACTTTTAGTATACACTCTAACAGCCCGGACCAGTCCGGGGCGCTAGGAACCATTCCAAGCGTCCGGAACCCGATTTTTATCCAGATCAACGTGGCATTTTGAACGTTATATTGGGGATAGATTTCTATCACATTCCAATCATCTGGAACCCTTCCAGGCACCCCGAGCAGGGCTATATAAACATCTCTACTTTCAGAAGCTAAGTAGAACAAGAAATCGTGAAACAACACTTGTACGCTTTTAGTTTTCTATTTAGCTCTCTGATTCTGTGCTGTCATTGCTATAAATAGGTTTCTCTGCCTGAAGGAGAAATTAGTGCTCTTTACTTCCTTGGATTAACAACCTCCCCAGTTGTAACTAAGTAAATTCTCGGTACCTCTGTCTTTTAGTTTCTTTATTATACTTATGCAAGTGTTAGATTTATAAAACTTTAAATTTGAGAAAGGTCTTTTTGTTTTGTTTTTGTGCAGAACTATTCACCCCCCTCTAACCGACCGCCAAGAGTCCTAGCAAGTGGTATCAAAGCTAGAACGCTTTAGAAGGGCTAACTGCTGAACGAAACACACAAGATGGCCGGACCGAGCATCTACCCACCAGTATTTGAGGGGGAGTTCACTTTTTGGAAACGTTGGATGAAGGTATATTTTAAAACTGATTTTAATATTTCACTAACAATTATGTATGGTTTTGATATGCCCAAAAGCAAAGAAGAAAAAGAAATTGAGAAGCATCGATGGGCTGAAAAGCAACGCAACGACTTCATAGCTAATGGTAAGGCTGAGTTCCACCTTCTGAGGATCCTGCCTGCCCAAGATGTCGACAGAATCGACAATTACGAGAATGCAAAAGAACTTTGGGAAAAGTTTTTAAAGCTCTACGAAGAATCAAAAGTAGTCAAATCCAACTCCTCGATGAACTCCGAGTCGTTATGAGAAGCAGAAAATGAGGAAATTGCGGAAACTACTCTCATAGCTGAGTACCTACCTGAAGATAAAGAAAGTTCTTCAAAAATGAGTATTGAGAGCATCAATGAAGGGGGAGTAACGTCGAAAGAAAACAGCTCTACAGGGAGAGCATTAGAAGTCGACAAGGTAAGTCAAGTACGATTTCTACCTCCTAAACAATTGTTTAATTTGATAAAATGTTGTCGAAAGATTCTATAAATTAGAAACAAAAAATAAAAAATTATTAATAGAGAATAATGAGTTAAAAGGAACTCTAGCAATAGCTTGTCAATTAGAGGATTTCGACAAACTAAAATAGAAAATGAAATGTTAAAGGAACATACATAAACTTTAAAAATTTCTGCATGTTTAAAATTCTCTGCTTTGAATTTTAGAAATTATCATAGACTAAAATAAAATTTTAAATATCACAATGGCCAAATTAGAAAATTTTCAAAAACCTAAACATTTTCTTATTAATCTGGTAGAAAGGAATCTATTTTGGATTCCAAGATCATGCTTGTATGTTTTGCAATTGATTTTTTTTTAAAATTCAAAATTTTTGTTGAGTTTAATTGTTGAGTTTTTCAAGAAGGACGACACGGGAGAGAATCGGCGAGCTCGGTACGTCTGATGGACGAGGTGCTACGGAAGAGTACACCGGTGGATGAGAAGGGAGAGTGCAGTGTTTCCGAGGGACGAGAAGCAAAGTGGAAGATTTCTCAAGAATCAAAAGATGCAACTGTCCGAGGGACAAAAAGCTGTGGAAGAGTACGCTGGCAAACGAGAATGAAGCAAGCAACGATTCCGAGGGACGAGAACCCGGAGTGGAAGCTCTAGAAGGTTGAAAGTTGGGTTCGGGTGAGCCCTATTCCGGATGGCCGAAATCACCCAAGCGAGCAGAGTCGGAGTGGAAGACCCAGACTGAGGCGAGCAGAATCGAAGAAGGAGGCCCGGACCAAAAGTCAGCAAAAGGCTGACTTCTAATACCCGGGGCGCCGGGACCAGTCCGGGGTGCCCGAAACCCGATTTTTATCCAGATTAACGTGGCATTTTGAACGTTGTGTTGGGGATAGATTTCTATTTCATTCCATATGCCTGGAACCCTTCCAAGTGCCCCGAGCAGGGCTATATAAACAACCCTGCTTCTAGAAGCTAAGTAGGACAAGAAACTGTGAAACAACACTTGCACACTTTTAGTTTTCTATTTAGTTCTCTAATTCTATGTTGTCATTGTTGTAAAGAGACTTCTCCACCTGAAGGAGAAATTAGTGCGCTTTACTTCCTTGGATTAACAACCTCCCCGGTTGTAACCAAGTAAATTCTCGGTGCCTCTACCTTTTAGTTTCTTTACTATACTTATGCAAGTGTTAGATTTATAAAGCTGTAAATCCGAGAAAGGTCCTTTTATTTTATTTTTGTGCAGGGACTATTCACCCCCTCTAGCCGACCGCCAAGTGTCCTAACAATTGTATCCTTCGTTTTGGGTCATTTCACGACTGTAGATAGAAAACTAAAAGAGGTGTCATGACTTGGTCTTGGATTAGCAGAGTTTGAGATAAAGAAATATAAAAGAACTTGAGAGGTGTTGCACCAACTTCAAGTTAAAATCGAACGAAAAATTATCTGAATAGGTAAAGTTTTACCAATTCAAATAGAATAAAAAAAACAACAAAAAAAAATGATCCCCCCACCTTAATTGGTGGTTGCACCAATTCAGAGCAGAACTTGGTATTGTTACCACTTGTTGGATCGAGATGCATGTGAGAGGGGGGTGAATCACGTGTCTTAAAAACTTTCAAAAATTAAGTACACAGTGGAAAATTAAAGCGGAATGAGAACACAAGAAAACACGGGAGGTTTTACTTGGTTTGGAGCCTTCGGCGACAACTACTTCAAGACCCAAGTCCCACGAACCTATCGATGGGTAATCCACTAAAACCTCTTCCGGTACCTCCGGAAGTGAGAATTAAGTACAAAGAAGATTAGTGAAGTGCAACAGACTGCACTTCCTGTTTGCAGAATTTCAGTACAATAAAAATGTTACCGACACTTAGGATCGAAGTGGCTTGTTCGTGTATCGATGTCGGTCTGCCGATTGTGATCAGAGGTCCTTGGAACAGTCATAGGGTGCAGCAGCTTCTCAGCAGAGTCATAGCAGGAACCCAGAGCAGTCGGAACCTCAAATGGGCGCGTAGTAGCTCGTATAAGTGTTGTGTCTTGAAGCTTCCTTGAGACTGGCTTATATAGGGCATTGAAGGTGCCTTCCATAGCCATTGAAGGTGCCTCCAACTTGAGAAAGTTGATCCCGAATAGCACGGCCTCTATCTACGACTTCATCCAAAGTTTATCCTGCGGAAGGCGTCTTCTATAAATAGTACGAAGACGCCTTCCATTAAGCTTGAAGGTGCCTTCAAACACTGTTCATCCGAAGGTAATTTTTGCTCCTTTGTTCTGCAAACCAATGTTAGTCCAATAACCAAAAATGATTGTTGGATCGAGATCGCGCTAGAGGGGGGGGTGAATAGCGCTCGCGGCTATTTTTATCGTATCGGAAACGTAAAACTACCAAAGTAAATATACGCAGCGGAAGTAACGAAAGCAATCACAGAAGGACACAGATAGTTTTACTTCGTTCGGAGCCTAGGTCGACTCCTACTCGAAGGCCCGCGATCCTTGATCGCTTTCGGTGGGCAACACTTATAAGTACGAAAAAGAGTACAAGATTTACAATCAGTACAGTAATTAAAAACAAGTTTACCGACGACAGAATCGTAATCTCGAAGCTCCTGGTCGTCGTGGACTTGTAACAGCACTTCAGGGTCGTTGAATGAGCAGCACGCAGCACAAGGATTGCTTGGAAGTTGTTGTCCTGAAGCTGCTGGTCGAGAAGGGGTTCAAGGCGCCTTACACTGTTCACCAAGGCGCCTTGAACGAGCCGAGTCACCCGCGTGGATCAGCACGGACCTGGTCGAACTCTATCTGGTTTAAGGCGCCTTCAGCCTATCCAAGGCGCCTTCAACCTCCGGTTCAAGGCGCCTTGATCTCCATTCAAGGCGCCTCCAGTCTGCTGCGCTGGCCTTTTCCTGGCTCGCACCCGAGGCGCCTCCAAGCTCCATGGAGGCGCCTCGGACACTGTTCATCCGAGTCCTTCTTTGTGTTTTTGGTACCTGCAAGTATGTTAATCCAAAGATACCTGCAACACAAAGTTAACACAACATAATAGTATGAATATGAAATTATGACAGTCTCCGGACTGTCCGGGTCTGACTTCGGGTTTCCAACCGGAAACCCTAGGTCGACCCGACGCCTACTGTTCCCTCTACGGGGAACGCGTCCTCACCTACTCCTCTCAGGAGATTTTACCTGTTGCCAGTACGATCCTCCAGATCGACTGGACTTTTGCTCGGCACTCGATGCTTCCGGACTTTCCGCTGAACATCCGCTTCACCGGCCAGTTCAGACTTTCACCTGGTTCGCGACACCAGGACTTTCCACCTAGGGTTACCACCCCCTAGGACTTTTGCCTGAAGTCATCGACCTGCCAAGACTTTCCGCATAGGGTTACCACCCCCTATGACCTAGGGTTACCACCCCCTAGGGTTTTACCTTGCCTAACCGCAGTTAAGACTTTCCTGAAACACTCAGCAAAAGCTGTCAAATAACAAAGCATCTTAACTTTGAATCCTTTGCCATTATCAAAACTTAGGTTCGATCGTCGGATGCTTCCCGCACCAACAATCTCCCCCTTTTTGATTATGGCAACACGTAATTCAAAGTTAAGAAAAACAACATATGTAATAACTGCATTAAGTTAACCAAGCTTAAAATGAACTTCAAATGCAATAGAGGTTAAGCTGGAAACTTTGAACTTTGACATATTAGACTCCCCCTTAATAAAATCCCTCCTTTTATCAAATACTTTGAATTTAACTTTAATTTACCTACTCTCTGCTTTTATTAAATACTTTGATTTTTCCATTAACTTTAAATCCACTCTCCCCCTTTGCCATATATCAAAAAATAAACTAGTTTGAAAGTAGATTTGTATTTTTCTGAAGGAAAAATTTTCAAAAGAGGAAAAAAGAACAAAAAACGACTTAGCTTTTTGAGTTTTGGAATTTTCTAAATTTGAAAATACTTAGCTATATATTCAGCTTCAAAATGATTTATATTGAGAAAGTATTTTGCCAAATAGCTAAGTTTAGAGTAAAATCTAACTAAGTTTAGTAAACATATTCTTAAAATTAACTAAGTTTGAAGATATGAGTATTTGAATTTTCAATAAAATGTTTTCAATAAAAAGTTTTGCTTAGAAGTTATAAAATTTGAGGTCACTTTAAAATGTTATAATTAGTTTCCTAGATTTGAAAAATAGTTGAATATTCAATTACATGGTCAAGTTTTTGAAAAAAACTGTAAATGAGTTTTGAATACTCATTGTGAAGAAAATTAACAAAATATTTATTTTTAGGACAGAGGGAGTAGTAGGGGTTTGTTTTTAGTCCAAGCATGAGTCAAATTAAATTATTAAGTTTAATTTGATTAAGTATCAGAGCCCTAAAATAATCAGGTAAAGTAATTTGATTAGAACCGTAAAGTATAATCATGCTTAAATTGAAACACACTTTTCCCAACTGTCTAACCTTTAGCTACTTGCTGATTGCCTAGAGGGCAGTAGCTTTCACATGGTTAGTCAAATTAAGTCTATTTGGTCCAGTTAGATTTGGCTAGAGCTGGAAGACTTGACTTGATTAATATTTATGATGTGTTTAACGCCCAGACTCATATTGATGCACAAATATAAGCATTCCTGAGTCCAGGCTGTACCCTATGCATCTCACGCCTTTCTAAGTTTTTCAAACACAAGCAAGGTAGACCTAGGTGTTTGTGAGATGCTCTGGCTTTAATCTAGGGGAACATGATTTCTAGGGGAAAACTTAGGCTAGTTCCAAATGTTGAAAATTCTAAGAAATTGGAATTTTGAAATAAGTATTTTCCTAGAAATTTAAAAGCAAATGATAACCAAACATTGTCTATTCTACCCAACACATTCCTATTTGTCTTCTAAGTGAGCTGAACTCAAGTTCAGGTAAGGGTTTTGTGAAGATGTCAGCTAGATTTGATTTTGACTCAACATAGTTGAGTATAATATCACCCTTAGCTACATGATCCCTTACAAAATGGTGCTTTACTTCTATATGTTTAGTCCTTGAGTGATGAATTGGGTTTTTTGTTAAATTTATGGAACTTATATTATCAATTGAGATTTTTGTGTTATGATAGTTCAGTTGATAGTCTTTAAGAGTGTGCATCATCCAAAGCAATTGAGATGTGCATTCACCTAAGGCTATATATTCAGCTTCAGTGGTAGACAAAGCCACACAATGTTGCTTTCTACTTGACCAACTTACTAGGCATTGTCCTAGAAATTGACAACTACCACTTGTGCTTTTTCTATCTAACTTGCATCCGGCGTAATCCGAGTCAGAATAGCCAAGAAGGTCAAAGGTGCAAGTTCTAGGGTACCAGAGTCCTATATTTAGAGTACCTTTAATGTACCTAAGTATTCTTTTAACATAGGTTAAATGTGACTCTTTTGCACAAGACTGGTATCTTGCGCACATACCAACTGCAAATAATATGTCGGGTCGGCTTGCAGTTAGGTAAAGCAGGCTTCCTATGGCACTCCTATAGTACTTTGGATCTACTGGTTTTCCTTCAGGGTCAGAGTCTATGTTAATGTTGGTTGCCATTGGTGTATTTATTATTTTTGAATTTTCCATGCAGAATTTTTTAATTAATTCCTTTGCATATTTAGTTTGATAAATATATATTCCATCTTTAGTTTGTTTTATTTGTAAGCCTAAGAAAAAATTAAGTTCACCAACCATACTCATTTCGAATTCATTTTCCATTAATTTAGTGAATTCTTTTAAAAATTTAGAGTTATTTGATCCAAAAATTATATCATCAACATAGATTTGAGCTATGAAGATGTCTTTTTCTACAGTTTTTACAAATAGAGTTGGATCTATTTGACCTTGGTTGAAACCTTTGGATATTAAGTGATTTGACAATCGTTCATACCATGCCCTAGGGGCTTGTTTAAGTCCGTACAAGGCCTTTTTTAACCTAAATACATGATTAGGATATCCTAAGTCCTCAAATCCTGGGGGTTGGCTTACATATACTTCCTCCTTAATAAATCCATTTAAGAATGCTGACTTGACATCCATTTGGTATAGTTTAAATCCTTTGTTTGCTGCATAGGCTAACAACATTCTAATGGATTCTAGTCTAGCTACTGGGGCATAGGTTTCATCATAGTCCAAACCTTCAACTTGGCTGAATCCTTTAGCTACAAGCCTAGCCTTATTTCTAATTATTTCGCCTTGATCATCTAGCTTGTTTCTAAATACCCATTTTGTATCGATTATTGATTTATTTGAGGGTTTAGATACAAGTTCCCAGACTTGATTTCTCTCAAATTGGGCTAACTCTTCCTGCATAGCTATGATCCAGTCCGGGTCAGGTAGTGCTTCTTCTATTGTTTTTGGTTCGATTTTAGAAATTAGGGCAATCTGACTGTGGATTCTATAGGAGGATCTAGTTCTGACTCCTAGATTTGGATCAGATGGGTGAGAAGTACTGACCCTAGTTGGTCCGATAAGTGGGTCAGGTTCCTCTGGTTTATTAAGATTTGGTTGAATTTCATCATCTTCTATATTTCTTGGATCAATATCAACATTCTCATTTATATTTGGTAGATTATTTTCTTCATCAAATATTATATTAGTTGTTTCTTCAACTTTTAGGGTGTTTTGATTGTAGACTCTATAGGCTCGACTGTTTGAGGAGTATCCTAAAAATATTCCTTTGTTAGATTTGGGTGTGAATTTTCTTAAATAATCTTTAGTATTTAAAATGTGAACTTTACATCCAAATACTTTTAAATAATTTAAGTTAGGAATTTTATGATAATATAGTTCATAAGGGGTTTTCTTGTGAAATTTGTTGATCAAAATTCGGTTTTGAATATGATTTGCAGTATTTATTGCTTCTGCCCAGAATTGGTGATTTAAGTTATATTCATTTAACATGGTTCTAGCGGCTTCTTGTAGAGTTCTATTTTTACGTTCCACCAGACCATTTTGTTGGGGGGTTCTAGGACATGAAAATTCATGTTGATATCCATTTATTTTACAAAATTGGGTAAATTTATGATTTTCAAATTCCCCTCCGTGATCACTTCTTATTCTTTTAATTTTAGTATCTTTTTCATTTTCTATTAATTTACAAAAGTTACTAAATATTTCATAGGTTTCATCTTTAGTTTTTAGGAATTTTACCCATGAAAATCTAGAGTAGTCATCAATTATTACTAAGCAATACTGGTTCTTGCTTAGTGACTTAGCTCCATGTGAATCAAATAAGTCAAGGTGAAGGAGCTCAAGTAAGGAGCTGGTTCTTTCAAGATTTGTTGATTTGTGTGTTGACTTAGTTTGTTTTCCTTGTTGACAGATAGAATTTTCAATGAATTTTAGGTTTGGTAAACCTTTAACTAGACCATTATGACTCATTTTTGAAATGAGTCTAGTGTGAGTGTGACACAATCTTCTGTGCCACAAAGCAGTTTCCTCTTCTTGTGTTAGAAAACACTTTGTTGAGGATGTTGGTAGATTAATTGAATACATATTATTTATCCTAAGTCCCTTAAGTAAGATTTCAGGATTTTCAATGTTTTTAACTAAACACCTGGTTTTGTCAAAAGTTACTAAGTATCCGCTATCACACAATTGACTTATACTTAGTAAATTAAACTTGAAATTTTCAACTAAAAGGACTTTTCGAATAATAAAATCGGAGTTGAGTTCGATATTACCTCTTCCGATTACCTTAAGTTGACCTTCGTTACCGAATGCAACTGATCCTAAGTTTTTGTATGTGAGTTTAGTAAACTTCAATTTATCTCCAGTCATGTGTCTGGAGCAGCCACTATCCAACATCCATTGATCCAATTCCTACATAGGAAGTGGTTGAATTGTTTTAATGGATTTCACGATAGTTAAATTGAAGTAAACTTGTTAGAGATAAATTTTGAAGGAGTTTTGAAATTGAATTTTTTTTTTTTTTTTTTTAAAATAATTTTGAAATTTAAGTTTAAAAATAATTTTGAAATTTAAGTTTTAAAATAAATTTGAAGTTGAGTTTTAAAATAATTTTGAAATTGAGTTTTTTTAAAAATTATTTTGAAATTGAGTTTTAAAATAATTTTGAAATTGAGTTTCATATAAATTTTAAGATTTGAGTTTTAAAACTTAGTCATCTCACCCGATCTAAATTTTCAATCAGGGAATCCTATGATTGATGTGAGATGATTTATTGTTGAATTCAGGATTTTGGTTTAACTTGTGTTAGATTCAGGTTTGGCTTTGGGTTCAACAAGTAAGCATTCTTTGGATAAACTTCTGGGCTATGGTGAGTCACAAGGAGCTCATTAAAGTAACCATGCCTTCGAGGTTTTCCAAATAGTCCTACCCATTGAACTTAATACCAATCCTTGGTCTAACTAGTCAGGATTCATTTAAGGGTAGCTTCGGTCAGTTCCACTTGGCCAAATGCACCAGGTCGAAGCCATATCTTCCTAGACATGCGATGCCCAAGCTTCCCTAACGTACTATCATCCAAAAATTTCACCAGTACTGTGGGTCAAGTTAAACCTAGCCCGTTTTAATCTAACCTTAATTACCCTGCCGGGTAATCTACTCTTGTTTTACCCATTTCGGGTAGATTAGGTTTAGTTACCCTGCCGGGTAGTTTAGTTGGGGGTGCCAGCGAGTCTGGATCCTCCATTTTTATTTTCAGTGTTAACTTAATTTCGACTCTTGAATATCTTAACTTGATTTTAATTTTGAGTTTTGAATTGATAATTTAATTTTGAATTTTGAATTTAATTTTAATTTTAAATTTCGAATTTTGAGTTTACTTTTAGTTTTAAATTTCGAATTTTGATTTTAATTTTAAATTTTAAATTTCAAATTTTGAATTTAATTTTTAATTTTGAATTTTGAATTTTAAATTTAATTTTTAATTTTGAATTTTGAATTTTAAATTTAATTTTAGTTTTAATTTTCGAATTTTGAATTTAATTTTTAATTTTTAATTTTAAATTTCGAATTTTGAATTTAATTTTTAATTTTGAATTTTGAATTTTAAATTTTTAGGATTGTTTTTCGTTTTGCTCCCCCTGGATCATGGCCTCGATATGGTCTATCGAGGTAGTATATTTGATCCTTTGGAACCCAGTATTGGTCAGGTCTAACTTGATTGACCAAGTTAGACTTGGAGACCCATGCTTGGACTGATTTAACACTTTGTTTGTTTATTAATGATAAATAAGATCTATATTTACTTTTGTATCCCAGCCCAGTTCTGTTGTAGACGGCTCTTTGTGTCCCAAGAATCAAGTCCAAATTCTTGGAGCCCAAAGTAAACCGTTCTAAGGTATTTTCTAAATCTTTAACCCGATTTGTTAGACTTGAATTTTCTTCCTCAAGTTTTTGAACTTGAGTTGGAAATTCAGTCTGACTCTGGTCAGGTAAGGGTTTGGTGTTAGCCACTTCTTTAAGGACACTTACTTCCTTTAGAAGTGACTTAACCTTCAGGTTTGACTTAGCTAATTTGCGCAATAAATAGCTAACTAAAGTGTTCAACCGGGAGATACTTACAGCGGGGTCTGGTCCTTCGGAAACGGATACGGATCCGTGGCTTTGATCGGACTCTGCCTCAGACTCGCTCTCGCATCCGGATTCGACGACTTGATCCCGGGCCATTAATGCGAGTAGACTCGTTTGTTCGAGCTCGTCGTCGTCGTCCTCTGATGAAGATTCGTCCCATGTTGCCTTAAGGACCTTTTTCCTTCTTTGCTTTTTGATCTCCTTCAGGTTAGGGCAGTTGGTTTTGATGTGCCCTTTTTGGTTACACCCGTAGCATGTAACTTCAAACTTCATCTTTGTATTTTGTGGGCCTTCCTTTGATTTCACTGCCTTCTTTAGATCTCTTTTGTCGAATCCTTTCGTCTTGTAGAGCTTCTTCACGAGATTTACCAGCTCGGTTGTAATGTCACCTTCTTCATCATCAGAGTCTGGTTCAGCTTCCGATGCTGGTTCGGTTCTCCGTCGAGGTCTCGGTTCCCGGGTTCGGCTTGTACTGCAACCAACGCAATACCTTTCTCGGTAGGTGTGCATTAGTCCGCTCATGAAGTTCGAATTCACTAAAAAGTTCATCTAGTTTTAAAGAAGATAAATCCTTGGAAACTTTGTAGGCATCTACCATTGATGCCCACAATGTATTCCTTGGAAACGAGTTTAGGGCATACCTTATTACGTCCCGATTTTCTATCTTTTGGCCAATTCCGTGAAGAGAGTTAAGGATGTCTTGTATTCTCGCGTGAAGAGAACTCGCCGTTTCGCCTTCCTGCATTTTTAGATTATATAATTTATTAAGTAAAAGATCTCTTTTACTTACCTTGGTGTCGTCAGTGCCTTCGTGGAGTTCGATGAGCTTTTCCCAGAGTTCTTTTGCGGAGGAGAATGGACCGACTCTGTTGAGCTCTTCTTTGGTAAGACCACATTGGATGGTGCAGGTGGCTTTTGCGTCAGCTTCCACCTTTTTGATAAACGTTGGCTCCCAATTTTCACAGGGTGTTACCAGTTGGTAGTTCCAGTCCTGTTTTGATGATCATCCGGTATCGAACTGGATCTTCAGATATATCTCCATTCGCCTCTTCCAATACCCGAAGTCTTCTCCGGAAAATAGTGGGGGACGAACAGTGCTATATCCTTCTTGTTGGGCCATTTTAGATCTAAAAGAACAAAAACAACAAAATCTATTCCAAGACTGAGTCTTGGATTAGTAATGCGAGAGTAAAGGATAATAAAAACGAACTCGAGTGGTGTTGCACCTACTTCGAGCAAAAGTCGATTCGAGGAAACAAAAATTAGAATATAGCTATAAGGCTAAATTCTAATTCGACTCCGAAAACGAAAAAAACTGCGAAAAATTTGTTTTGAAAGGTGGTTGCACCAATTCAAAACGACCCCTCGATACCAATTGTTGGATCGAGATCGCGCTAGAGGGGTGAATAGCGCTCATGACTATTTTATCGTATCGGAAACGTAAAACTACCAAAGTAAATATACGCAGCGGAAGTAACGAAAGCAATCACGGAAGGACACAGAGATGGTTACTTAGTTCGAGCCTAGGTCGACTCTACTCAAGGCCCGCGATCCTTGATCGCTTTCGGCAACACTTATAAGTACGAAAAGAGTACAAGATTTACAATCAATACAGTAATTAAAAACAAGTTTACCGACGATCGAATCTGAAGCTCCCGGTCGTCGTGGACTTGTAACAACACTCTGGTCGTTTTGAGCAGCACGCAACACAAGGATTGCTTGGAAGTTGTTGTCCTGAGCTGGTCGAGACCCCTTATAAAGGGGTTCAAGGCGCCTTACACGCTCACCAAGGCGCCTGAACGAGCCGAAGTCACCGCGTGGATCAAGACGGACCGGTCGAACTCTATCGGTTTAAGGCGCCTTGACCTATCCAAGGCGCCTTCAACCTCGGTTCAAGCGCCTTGATCTCCATTCAGGCGCCTCATCTTCTGGCCTTTTCTCGGCTCGAGGCGCCCAAGCTCCATGGAGGCGCCTCGGACACTGTTCATCCGCGTCCTTCTTTGTGTTTTGGGTACCTGCAAGTATGTTAATCCAAAGATACCTGAAACACAAAGTTAACACAACCTACTAGTATGAATATGCAATTATGACAGTCTCCGGACTGTCCGGGTCTGACTTCGGAAACCCTAAGTCGACCCGACGCCTACTGTTCCCTCTACGGGGAACGCGTCCTCACCTACTCCTCTCAGGAGATTTTACCTGTTGCCAGTACGATCCTCCAGATCGACTGGACTTTTGCTCGGCACTCGATGCTTCCGGACTTTCCGCTGAACATCCGCTTCACCGGCCAGTTCAGACTTTCACCTGGTTCGCGACACCAGGACTTTCCACCTAGGGTTACCACCCCCTAGGACTTTTGCCTGAAGTCATCGACCTGCCAAGACTTTCCGCATAGGGTTACCACCCCCTATGACCTAGGGTTACCACCCCCTAGGGTTTTACCTTGCCTAACCGCAGTTAGGACTTTCCTGAAACACTCAGCAAAAGCTGTCAGATAACAAAGCATCTTAACTTTGAATCCTTTGCCATTATCAAAACTTAGGTTCGATCGTCGGATGCTTCCCGCACCAACAATGATAACATGCAAGACAAATGTTAGCACAATAATAATGAGCAGTATTAATTAGTTTCTGTCCTCTTAAGACCAGGAACTAGTCAAAGTCTCATATTAGGGATCCGAAATGGACCTAACATGGACCAACATCCACTGCCCCCTTAACCAAGATGCGTCCTCACAATGTCACTCTCCTCCAGTGATTTACCTTAACTTACCAGACATCCGGTCAGCCCATCGACCTGTCTGGACTTCATGCTAGCTATCCGGTCGGCCCGTTGACCTAGATAGACTTCTCGCCAGATATCCGATCAACCCGTCGACTTATCTGGACTTCGTACCAGCTATCTGGTTGGCCAATAAACCTAGCTGGATTGCCTGTCAGATATCCGGTCGACCCGTCGACCTATCTGGACTTCATAATGCAGCTGCGCAAGAAGCAGGGCAGAAGGTGCCTTGGACCAGAGATGGAAGATGCCTTCCATTCGCTTAAAGGTGCCTTCCATGAGATAACTTTCACAGGCAGCAGAAGTTATCAGCAACGATTGGCAGGGGATAGGAATCCCTGCTGGAGGCGCCTTCCATGGAGGTTGAAGGTGCCTTTAGTAGGCTTTAAAGGGAGGTCTCAAGTAGGAGGCAAAATAGAACTCATATTCGCAATCTTTCTCCTGCGCGCTACTCAAAAGACGATCTGACGAAACCGTAATGCTACTCCAACAACCAAAAGCTCTACTTTCAGATTTCTTAGTTGTCAATATTCTTTTAATTATTGTACTTTACTTGTTGTATTTGTAATTTCTAGATTGATAGTGAATTGTCTAAAGTAAGCACTCAACGAGTATGAGCCTTGGAGTAGGAGTTGTCACATGCTCAGAACCAAGTAAAAAACAAGTGTTAGCAATTGTTTTGCTTCCGTACTATTTCTATCTTCCGCTACGATACTCTATGTTTTTTGAAAAGCATGAAAAAGCCACAAGTGCTATCCCCCCTTTAGCACATCTCAATCCTACATGTTGGATTAGAGGACCTTGAATACATCCTGCAAGAAGTGCATCAGGGATCTTGTGGAAGTCACCCGGACGGCATATCACTGGCCCAAAATATCTTATTGGCTGGATATTTTTGGCCCACACTGCAAGATGATGCCACTCGGACAATGGCCACTTGCTTGTCATGTCAAAAATAGCATAAAATCCCACATCGACCCACCAAGGAGATGAAAGCATTCATGGTATCTTGTTCGTTCAACCAGTGGGGCATGGACATCATTGGATCATTTCCCATGGCGACTTGGTAGCAAAGATTTCTACTCGTTGCAGTAGATTATTTCTCAAAGTGGGTGGAAGCCGAGCCGCTAGCCAAGATAACTGAGTATATGGTCATCAAATTTATAAAATATTCTATGTCGGTTAGGTATCCCTCGCCGGCTCATCTCAGACAATGGAAGACCGTTCACAGGATGGAGGCTCAAGGAGTGGTATGAAGGTATTGCGCAGGCTTTCACCTCGGTGGCCTACCCCTAGAGCAACATCTAGGCGAAATCACCAACAGGGAAATCCTTAGGGGGTTACGAGCTTAGCTTGACCACGCTGGAGGCAGCTGGGTCGATGAACTCCCTAGAATATTGTGGGCCCATCGCACCATACCAAGAGAGGCTACCGGTGTCACATCGTTCCATCTGGTGTATGAAGGTGAAGCAGTGGTTCCAGTGGAAGTTAAAGTAAAGTTTGATCGAGTGTAGCTCTACGACAATGGAAACGCTGAGCAAAGACTCATGGAGCTTGACCTGGTGGATGAAGCGCGGGATAAGGCCACCATTCAATTGATGGCGTACAGGCAGTGCATGAAGCAAAATTACAACCGGAGGATGATCCCCATGCCATTCCAGGTTGATGACTTGGTGTGGAATAGGGTGAAGTCGGTTGGCGACGTCACCAAGCTGGAAGCCCCATGGGAAGACCCCTACATTGTCATTCAGAAGCTCCGCTCGAGAACCTACTATTTGCAAGATGAATATGGAAGAAGGCTAGAGCGGCCTTAGAGCGCAAACCATCTTTAGCCCTATAGGACCGGGTGAGAGGTGCGTAGTTAAATTCGGATAAGATTGTATAAACATGTGTCCTGTAAATGCAGGTGAACAATGAATAAACATGTGTCATATAAAGTTGAGCGGAGACTATAAACCCCTGTCTACATCAATAGTCGAGCAGCGACTATGCACCCTAGTCTACGTCAACAGTCGAACGACGACTATAAACCCCTGTCTACACCTTCAATAGTCGAGCGGCGACTATAAACCCCTGTCTTCGCTTTCAACAATCGAGCGGCAACTATAAATCCCTGTCTTCGCCTTTAACAATCGAGCGGTGACTATAAACCCCTATCTTCACCTTCAACAATCGAGCAACGATTATAAATCCTTATCTTCACTTTCAACAGTCGATCAGGGACTATAAACCCTTGTCTTCACCTTCAACAATCGATCGGCGACTATAAACCCATGTCTACGCCTTCAACAGTCGAGCGACGACTATAAAAATATAAGTCTACAACAACAGCCGAGCAACGACTATAAAAATACAAGTCTACGACAACAGTCAAGCGGCGGCTATAAACCCGAGATTAAAATCAGGTTGCATGCCTGATTGGTGAGGTTCTCGCTCATAACAATGGAGATACCGTTTGGCGCGCACCGAAATAGATAGTCGGATGGCTCGTTTAGTAGTTACACTAACGAACAGAGGCACAATAATGCATACTTAGAGAATTTTCACAAAACGCTAGAAGGCGGTGAAGATGCTAAACAGTCGACTTAGTTGAATGGTGATGCGTGGGGGAACACTTGCAAAATATAACAAAAGGGGGAACACTGAATGGGTGATCATTCATTGGCACTTAGCAAATTTTTTACAAAGCACCTAGAGAGGGTACCAAAGGTAGCCTACGAAACAATGACGGGTTACTCGAGATAATCGAGCACATCATCTGGCAGTGACTCTGTGAGTTGGTCTCTATTTATGATCTTGTTGGTCAACACGAGAGGAAGATAGCCACCATCCTTCAGCTGTTGGAGGGTTCCATTAATGCTAAAATTGAAGAGGCGGAGCGCCTGATCAGTGAGCCGGTTATTGAAGGAGTCTGAACGGAGATAGCCACGCTTGAAGACTTCAAACTGACTGGGCTCTGTATCTTGATAAATTTTGAAGGTCGCTCGAGACGCCTCCAACTTAACCTTCAGTGAGGCTAGCTCCTCATCTTTGGCATTAAGCTGAAGCTTAACAGCCACTTGCTCTTCCGATCGGCTCTCGCACTCGGTGACCAGAGCAGTCTTAGCCTCCTTTAGATTTTTGCGCCAAGACCCAAGTCTCTTAATTCTTAATATCCAAGTCTTTAATGGTTCGGAGCTGTTGGTGCAATTTCCAGTAGGTCAAGGTTGACCTAGTTGACCAAGCGTAAACCTTGGTCATGGTTTCGATGTTTGACAATACAGAAAGACATGTAGACATGGACAATGCAGGTGCAGTTGTCCATGTGGAGAGATACTGATCAGGGTCTGATCAGGTTGGATGAAGAAGAGTCAAGTAGGTCAAGGTTGACCGGATACTTGACTGGGAAGTCCTAACTGGGATGTTAGGCAGTTCGGAAAGTCCTGGTGAGTGAAGCTAGGCAGTCGGGAAATCCTGGTGAGTAAAGCCGGGTGAAAATCCTAGTGAGTGAAGCTAGGTGAAAGTGAAAGTCCTGGTGAGTGAAGCCAGGCAGGGAAAAATCCTAGTGAGTGAAGCTAGGTGAAAGTGAAAGTCCTGGTGAGTGAAGCCAGGCAGGGGAAAGACCTAGTGAGTGAAGCTAGGCAGTTTGGAAGTCCTGGTGAGTGAAGCCAGGCAGATGGAAAGTCCTGGTGAGTGAAGCCAGGCAAGGGAAATCCAGATAGGTCAAGGTTGACCAGACATCTGATGAAAAGTCCAAGCAGGGAGCTTGGCACGAGAAAAGTCCAAGTATGGAGACTTGGCACGAAAAAGTCCAAGTAGGGAGCTTGGCACGGAAAAGTCCAAGCAGGGAGCTTGGCACGAGAAAAGTCCAAGTATGGAGACTTGGCACGGAAAAATCCAAGCAGGGAGCTTGGCACGGGAAAAGTCCAGGTATGGAGACTTGGCACGGAGAAGTCCAAGCAGGGAGCTTGGCATGGGAAGTCGGAGAGAGCTCGATAGCTCGGTAGCTCGGTAGCTCGGCAGCTCGGTAGCTCGGTAGCTCGGTAGCTCGTAGCTCGGTAGCTCATTCTCCGGACTAGGTCAGAGAGGGCTCGGTAGCTCGTTCTCTGGACCGGATGGAGTCGGAGAGGGCTCGGTAGCTCGGTGGCTCGGTAGCTCGTAGCTCGGTAGCTCGGTAGCTCATTCTCTGGACCGAACGAAGTCGGAGAGGGATCGGCAGCTCGTTCTCCGGACTAGGTCAGAGAGGGCTCGGTAGCTCGGTAGCTCGGTAGCTCGGTAGCTCGGCTGATCGGTCTGGTGACCGCTCAGTAACCAAACAGAATGCTTCTGTGGATTATCTGATCGGTCTGGAGACCGATCAGAAAGCAAACAGAAGAAGAAGAAGGAGAAAGGCTGATCGGTCCAGGGACCGATCAGACTCCTCCTGGACCGATCAGGACATAGCCTGATCGGTCCAGATCGGTCTTGTGGACCGATCAGGATGAAGCCTGATCGGTCCACGTCCTAGCCGTTGCGTAGCAACGGCTAGTTTCTTCTGTGTCTTCTTCGCAGGTTATAAAAGGTGTTGAGGAGCTACTGTTCCACGAGTTACTGCTTCCTTCTTGCCCCTGCTTCTTGCTGCACTTGAGCTTTGCTGAGCTCTCTGATTCGTGAAGCTTCGTGTGAGCTTCCCCGGCTGGTCAGCTGCTGCTGTTCTTCCGTGAAGTTGCTGCTTCGACAACGGAAACCAGTCGAAGGCAAGCAAGGTGTTTTACATTCATATTGTTTGTAGTTCTTGCTGTATTTCTATCTTGTTGTTGCAAGTTATTGTGGCGAGGTTTCTCCACCCAGAAGGAGTTGTTATTAGCCGGTTTTCCGGGGACTCATCCACCGACGGATTGATAGGGCTCGTCCACCTTACGGACACGCCGAGGAGTAGGAGTATCATCTCCGAACCTCGTTACATCTTCGTGTTGAGGTTTGCTTTCCCTTTTCGTTTCTATTCGTTTTATTTCCGCTGCGCTAACGTCAACTTGTAGAAAGAAACGAAGATTTGGGGTCGGCTATTCACACCCCCCTCTCTAGCCGCGATCATCGGTCCTAACAAGTGGTATCAGAGCAAGGTTGCTCTTCGTCGGATTAACACCCGGGGGAGCACAAGCTAGAGAGTGGATCGACTCGGAGAAGACATCACGATTCCACCCTTCTACGAGTGCTACGACTTCGCGGATTGGAAGGTAAGAATGAAGTATTTTCTTATGACTAACCTAGAAAATTGGAATTGTGTACAAGTAGATTTTATTCCTCCGGTGGATAGAAAGGGAGAACTTCTCAAGAAAAAGAAGTGGACGAAAGAACAAATCCACCAATCCTCAATCAACGACGAGGTAACGAAAATCTTTGAATTTTCATTACCTAGTGATGTCTTGCGTAAGATAGGTGGATACAACGATGCCAAGGAGTTGTGGAACAACTTGGCTAAGCTCTATGAGGAGAGCTCCACTTCAAGTCATGAAGAGGAGTCAAGTGAGCCAAGTAGCTCACATCAGGGAGGAAAGGAATTAGAAGTTGAGGGCTACTCAACATCTAAGGAAGAAGAGGAGGAGAGTTCTTCTTCAAGATTGGAGCAAGAAGAAGAAGTCTCTACTTCCGGAAGGGATGAAGAAGAAAGCATACAACCATCCTTAACCCTAGGTAACTCAAGCAATTTGCTTTCAAGTAAATTACATATAATGTGCTTTGAGTGTAGGGAATATGGACATTACAAGAGTAAATGTCCAAAGAGGATTAGGAAGACTCCACCGGCACCAAAGGTCAAGGAAGCCGAAGTCCCGAAACGCAAGAGCAAGGAGCACGTGGTGTGCTTCCAATGCAAGCGAAGGGGACATTATAAGAGCCAATGTCCGAGGGGGAGGCAACCTCACAAGGACAAGAAGACGAGCACATCGATAGGGGGAGCTAAGGCAAACCCTAAGGTAATCTCTAAGGCTCATTTTTGCAATTCAAATAGAACACATGCTAGTAGCCTTATTGCTATTGTTAATAATGGTAAGCATGATAACATTAGAAATCAATACACATGCTTAGGTGCCAAACATGTGAGCCTAGATAAGGATAACACTAGAAAAGCCAACCCTAGGACTAACTCATCTAAGGCTAAGGAGAACCTAGGTAGAAATCTTAAATCAACTAGACACATGCCTAGGAATACCTCAAAGAAAAATGAAAAATTAAAAATTGAGGTATTAGAGAAGGAGAATCAAGTCTTGAGGTCAAGACTTGATACTTTGGAAAAGACTCTTAAGAACTTGGAGAAGTCATCTCTAGGGTTTAAGGGTCAAAAACCAATGTCCAAGGACAAGAAAGGTTTGGGTCACAAACCTAAGTCTCAAGTGGTCAAGCCCACTTATCACAATGTTCCATTCGATTATGGAACAAAATCTAGGGCTAGGAAGACCATCACCAAGGTCACAAGGGGAGTCACCCCTAGAGTTGATCTTAATGAGTCTCAAATGACCAAGGCTTTAAAGCCTAGGAGGGTCATTAGAAGGGTTGCTAGGGAAGTCATCCCTAGTGAATATTTAGTGAACCCAATGAGCTCAAATAGGTATTGGGTTCCTAGGAGTGTGATTTCATCACGCTAGATGAGTTAGGGTGTGCCAACCTTACTTGAATAGGTAGTTAACCTAATCATGGCAAAAGGTGGCACTTTAGGATTTTTCAAGGTATAATCAAGCCTTGAAAGTGAAATTAAGAATTATTCCTAAGGTGATTAGAATGTGCCAATCAAATTTGAGGAGTTGTCTAGAGCCAATCTAATTGGCACATAGTGATCTAAAAGTCTTGAAGATATGATTTTAGGTCTATCACACTTGGGAATATAGAATTTATGGCAAAATGATCGAAATTATCAAAAATGGCAATTAAGGCTAGAATTAGGTATTTTTTATACCTTTACATGTTATTTGCCATGTATTGTTTGTCATATGCCATGTCATGACATCATATTTAATCTATGATCATTTGAAATGTCATGATAATGCTTAGGTTAGTTTAAATGTCATGCTTTATTTAAGTTTCATACTTTATGCCATGACATCATGACATTGGCACATGTTTCCATTTATGATACAATTATATGTCATGTCATCATCTTGTGCATTAATGATCAACTAACTTGATTTAAGGATAAGAAATACAATTTGATATGGAGATCAAATTGTTGTTTAGAAAAATGCATGAGAACTTAGATTAAGCTAACCTAAACCCATATCTCACATCAAAATTGACTTGAATGTGTTTGATACACCTTAGATGTGTGTGAGATATTAGGTTTATGAGTTAGGATCAAGGTGCATCGTTCTTGTACCTAGATGAGCCTAATTCGAAATGGGGATCATAGGGAAAGCTTATGTACAAGTCATGTACATTTAGCCCAAAGATTGTGGTCCTAAATTAAATGGTTTAAAATCATTTCAAAATTGATTTGCAAAACCTTGATGAAGCTTTTCTAGTAATAGCATTCATCATTGAACAAGTTGATACAAAGATGAGTTAACTTTGAGCTATTTCAAAGACTTTTGAACTTTGTATCAAGTTTTGAAAATTGATGTTATTTTCGTAGAAAACTATTTTTCCATGATAGTATATGTTATGAGGAATGTATCCTCAAAGTTTTACAATTTTTGGAATTTTCTGGAATTTTCTATGAGTTTCTGAATTTCGGGAGGAAAATCAGAAATTCTGATATCAGACTTGTGGACCGATCAGAGAGGATTCTGATCGGTCCAGGAAAGAGTGGATCGGTCACTAGGACCGATCCAGGGGATGCTGGATCGGTCACTGGACCGATCCAGTGAAGGCTGATCGATCTGGTGACCGATCAGAGCGTGCCAAATGCTGATTTTTTTATTGTTGACTGAAATTTCAGCTATGGGAGTTGGTATTTTGAAGGTTTGAAACTCTCCAAGACATTGTTGGTGCAATGGTCAAGGGGGAGTTGACCTTTAGGGGGAGTTGTCATGAGTGATATGGGATTATCACTAAATTGACTATTGACATTAGTATCAAGGGGGAAATTAAGGGTTTCAATGAAAGGTATGAGACTTTCATTAGGAAGAAACTCTTGACCTTGATTCACTCTTTTTGATGTGTGTCAAAAAGGGGGAGAATGGAGAATGTCTAGAGAATGTTCAAGGAAGAACATTGGAGTTAGTGGGAGAGTTTGTTGATCACAACGAGTGAAGTTGTGAACAACGGTAACTTACTCTTCAGGGGGAGAGGTTGTTGATGTGTGTCAATGGGGGGAGAATGAAGGGTTTAAGTTAGGCCTTCTTTATCTAAGAATGTAAGGTTGTAACTTATGTTTCATTACCTAGTGGCATGAGGAAAGTTGAGGCGATTGGATTAAGTTGAGGCTATTGGATTAGCCTAACTTAAAGGTATTGTCAAACATCAAAAAGGGAGAGATTGTTGGTGCAATTTCCAGTAGGTCAAGGTTGACCTAGTTGACCAAGCGTAAACCTTGGTCATGGTTTCGATGTTTGACAATACAGAAAGACATGTAGACATGGACAATGCAGGTGCAGTTGTTCATGCGGAGAGATACTGATCAGGGTCTGATCAGGTTGGATGAAGAAGAGTCAAGTAGGTCAAGGTTGACCGGATACTTGACTGGGAAGTCCTAACTAGGATGTTAGGCAGTTCGGAAAGTCCTGGTGAGTGAAACCAGGCAGTCGGGAAATCCTGGTGAGTAAAGCCGGGTGAAAATCCTAGTGAGTGAAGCTAGGTGAAAGTGAAAGTCCTGGTGAGTGAAGCCATGCAGGGGAAAATTCTAGTGAGTGAAGCTAGGTGAAAGTGAAAGTCCTGGTGAGTGAAGCCAGGCAGGGGAAAGACCTAGTGAGTGAAGCTAGGCAGTTTGGAAGTCCTGGTGAGTGAAGCCAGGCAGATGGAAAGTCCTGGTGAGTGAAGCCAGGCAGTTGGAAAGTCCTGGTGAGTGAAGCCAGGCAAGGGAAATCCAGATAGGTCAAGGTTGACCAGACATCTGATGAAAAGTCCAAGCAGGGAGCTTGGCACGAGAAAAGCCCAAGTATGGAGACTTGGCACGGAAAAGTCCAAGCAGGGAGCTTGGCACGAGAAAAGTCTAAGTATGGAGACTTGGCACGGAAAAATCCAAGCAGGGAGCTTGGCACGGGAAAAGTCCAGGTATGGAGACTTGGCACGGAGAAGTCCAAGCAGGGAGCTTGGCATGGGAAGTCGGAGAGAGCTCGATAGCTCGGTAGCTCGGTAGCTCGGCAGCTCGGTAGCTCGGTAGCTCGGTAGCTCGGTAGCTCGTAGCTCGGTAGCTCGGTAGCTCATTCTCCGGACTAGGTCAGAGAGGGCTCGGTAGCTCGTTCTCTGGACTGGATGGAGTCGGAGAGGGTTCGGTAGCTCGGTGGCTCGGTAGCTCGTAGCTCAGTAGCTCATTCTCTGGACCGGACGAAGTCGGAGAGGGCTCGGCAGCTCGTTCTCCGGACTAGGTCAGAGAGGGCTCGGTAGCTCGGTAGCTCGGCTGATCGGTCTGGTGACCGATCAGTAACCAAACAGAATGCTTCTGTGGATTATCTGATCGGTCTGGAGACCGATCAGAAAGCAAACAGAAGAAGAAGAAGGAGAAAGGCTGATCGGTCCAGGGACCGATCAGACTCCTCCTTGACCGATCAGGACATAGCCTGATCGGTCCCCAAGACCGATCAGGACCCTTGTGGACCGATCAGGATGAAGCCTGATCGGTCCACGTCCTAGCCGTTGCGTAGCAACGGCTAGTTTCTTCTGTGTCTTCTTCGCAGGTTATAAAAGGGGTTGAGGAGCTACTGTTGCAAAAAGTTACTGCTTCCTTCTTGCCCCTGCTTCTTGCTGCACTTGAGCTTTGCTGAGCTCTCTGATTCGTGAAGCTTCCCCGGCTGGTCAGCTGCTGCTGTTCTTCCGTGAAGTTGCTGCTTCGACAACGGAAACCAGTCGAAGGCAAGCAAGGTGTTTTACATTCATATTGTTTGTAGTTCTTGCTGTATTTCTATCTTGTTGTTGCAAGTTATTGTGGCGAGGTTTCTCCACCCAGAAGGAGTTGTTATTAGCCGATTTTCCGAGGACTCATCCACCGACAGATTGATAGGGCTCATCCACCTTACGAACACGCCGAGGAGTAGGAGTATCATCTCTGAACCTCATTACATCTTCGTGTTGAGGTTTGCTTTCCCTTTTCGTTTCTATTCGTTTTATTTCCGCTGCGCTAACGTCAACTTGTAGAAAGAAACGAACATTTGGGGTCGGCTATTCACACCCCCCTCTCTAGCCGCGATCATCGGTCCTAACAGGAGCTTCCTATCGTTGGTGGAATTTATCTTCGTCTCAAAAGAGTTGGCCTGCTTCTTAAACTGTTCCAGCTGTAAGGCCTGCTCGGCACTCTTGCTTCTCTCTGCATGCAACCGTTCGGAGCTCCTTTCAAGATCGGCCTTCAATTGGGCCACCTCACCAGTCAACTACTCCAGACACACCCGAGAAGCCTCTGCTGGATTTCATGCTCTAGGAAGGTCAGCCTCTGGCACATGGCTAGACTTTCGACCGAAAACTACAATACAGTGGGTTAGTCATGACTAATCTACAGATAAACATGCAAAAAATGAGGATAATGTACTTACCCCGATGGCCTTTTGGGTGTGGTTGTCCGCAAGCTCCCCCGGGGAGATGGTCACCGCACGGGCCCTAGCATCGACCTAAACTTGTGCCAGCGGTCCTTGTATCCTAATTTAGTGCTCGGGAGAGTGGGGCTCGGTGTCGTCTGGATGACGCTACTCATCCGTGGGTAAGTGAATGATGAAAATTATACGCCTCCGACCTCTCGGACCTGATGGATCGGAGGTTGCTTGGCCGGTGGACCTTGGCAGGGGAGAGGATCATATGGTGAATACTTGTGCTGCCGATGAGGAGTGCGGTGGCATGTATGCGATGGGCGGCGCACAAATAGTCCTCGGTGATAGCCCGAACAACAAGGGCGTTCGGTCGGATGACAGTGAAGTTGGGAGTGCGGCGGCCCCTTGCTCGGGAAGGGAGGGCGATGGAGCCTCACCCTCCTCGGAGGGAGGGTGAGAGCTAACTCGAGCAGTGGTCTGCGGCGCGAAAGTCACCAAACGGGACGAACCTTCCCCACGATGCCTCTTGCGATAGACTAAAAGCTCGTTTGATGTAGCTATAGCGGATTCAGATGGCACAATGATCAGCGCCATAGATGGTCGTTCAGGAGGAAGATCTGCTATAGCAGCAGTGACATCGCTTGCCACCATATGACCTCCTTCGTTGGCCGCAGTTGTACTTTCCCCAACCACGCTGAATAAATCGTCGGATTGGGTGACCAGATGTAGACCACGGCTCTCCAACTCGACGGTGACCGCGACGTTAATTTCCATGTTCGCAAGCCTACTCTTGCAGGCCAGGCGTGCCCTCAACATGATCTGAGCTACAAAAAATGAAGAAAAATTAGTTAGATTCAAATATGAGGATAAGAAAGAGCATACCTAGGCTGGATGGTAGCTACGTTCGGATCGGGCTCAACCCGAACATGTATAAGATACTCTCCAACAACAGTCGATGGATGTGATACTTCTGACCAGCCAAACTAGATGTCGCTTGGAGATAGTCTGATCAGCTTCGATATCGATCGAGCAACAATGTCTTCATCACTTCCATTTGCCAGTTGGTCGGGAAGTTGGGTCGATCGGGAAATCCAACATAAAAATAATGCTCCCTCTAGTGCTTATTGGAGGTTGACATCTTATCAAAAAATACGGAGCCGACTCGAGCTTAAAACAAAAAGGTCCCCAGCTCAGCCAATTTAGGATAGTAAAAGTAATGGAAGACCCGAGGTACTAGGAGATACCGTGGAGATGAAATAGCACGAATACCCCGCACAACAATCTAAAGGAGTTCGACACTAGTTAGTATAGGGAAATATGGAAGAATTTACATACAGCTGAGAAAAAAAGATGAACAGAGAATTGAAGATCGGCGCAAAATTGATCCTTAAAGAATGGCAAGAAGCCGGCGGGAGGTTCATGGGACCGGCCATAGGCAGAGGGAATGACAATCTAATAGTCGGAGGGGAAGTAATAAGTGAGTCTCATCTGGTTAATCTCATCCCTGTTAAAATTAGATTTGGTGTAAGTGTACCAGAACCCAAGAACAGACGGAGGAGGTTGAGGGGAGATAGCCATAAGAAATCAAGTATGAAACGAAGCGCGAATTCAACAAAGGAAGGAATGGAGGGGCTTATTGTTGGAACTCGTGGTAGTTTTGATGTGATCAGTCAGGTTAAGTTAGGTCCTGTTATATTTGATCCTTGTGTCTAAGTGTGTAGGAGCTTAGGAACACAAGAACTCGAGCAGGAGACGCGGCTAGTGAGAAGGATGGCACGGGAAGGGAGCCGACGGGCTCGGTGCATCCGAGGGACGAGGTGCTGCGTAAGAGTACACCAGTAGATGAGAAGGGTGTGCGCGATGTTCCGAGGGATGAGAAGCCAGAGCGGAAGCCTGATTGAGGAGAAGATCGAGAAATGGGTTCAGGTGAGCCCTATCCCGGATGGTCGCGATCACCCAGGTGATCAGAGCAGCAAAAGAGCAAAAAGAAGGCTGGAAATACTGCTAGAGGTGCCTTCAAAGGGAGTTGAAGGCGACTTCGTGCGCCTCCACACCTTCACTGTGGAAGGCGCCTTCGATGAACAGTGCGAAGGTGCCTTCCAACTCTATGGAAGACGCCTTCGACCAGGCTGAGTTTAGTCGTTGCCAAAGGAAAAAGTTTTATCCTTTAGCCCCTCGCTGGAGGCGCCTTCTAGCCTATTGAAGGTGCTTTCCTCCCACTGATAAGATTTTTCCAAGAGCTATAAAAAGGCCCCTGGAGCTAGGAAATAGACAACAACTTCTGTATTCATTTTCTAAATACTTTCTGAGCTTCCAACGAGTGTAAGAGGCTTCTTCGCCTTCAAAGAAGGAAACTTTTAGTGCATTTACTTATCTTGGATTAACAACCACCTAGGTTGTAACCAAGTAGATCTGTTGGCCTCTTTTATTTTATTAGTTGTTTATTTCTATTTATTATAATTATGAAATTACTGTTAATTGAAGTCCAAAGTTCAGAAAAGGTTCTTTTTATTTTTTAACAGGAAATTCACCTCTCTCTTGCTGGCCCCGCTACGCCAACACTTACTGAGAGATGTCATCGGTAAGGATGAGGAGGAGAAGAAGCTTCACAGAGTGTACTCGAAATTGAAAACGTGAGAAGGAATGAAGACGATGGCGAGTGAGTAACGACTTATAAAGCCTAGCGAGCGATCGCTCCAAGTTGTCCGATCAAGGGTTACGAAAAACAAGGATGAGATCTGGCCATAGAATTTGCAAAGGCGCCTGTCACATCATCAGCAAATATCTGTCTATCATCTCAAACGTGCAGCTGCAGAAAGTGGGACACGTGGTAGTCGACTACCAAAAGATATTAATGGAGCTTAATTAAAAGACGTGGTCGCGTGCTCGACCATAATGACCAAAGATTTGCATAATCTTCCAGAAATTTAGATAGCGTCAGCAATTATGAAATGACGCTCATCTGAGAAAGCGTAGAGAAATGGAAAAATTCGCTAAGTGTTGTCGTCAACCAGCCTGATCGGCACAGATAACTGACTATGTGATAGTCGAGCAGCGGATCCACCCCCAGACTTATGAAGTAGGATCTGAGCGGCAGCTATACACTCGAGTCAACAAAATGAAACAGAACGACGAAGATTATGTAATCCGATCAGGAGCTCGAGGACAAAGAAAGTCCGATCGGACATGAGGGTCACCAAAGACGCTACTTGTCCAGTCAGTCGGACTTCCAGCCTCCTTCAACTAAACTTGAGGGGAAGGCTTATGATGCGGTGATAAAGGGGGATCCACCAAGTGCGGGTCAAAAGACGGAGATAGCAGTCAACGTAAAGGTCAAAGTCAAGGAGGACAACGCCAAAGAACCAACGGGCTCATCAACAGGGGGTCAAGCGGAGCTCTACTACAATGTCCGATTAGGCATGAAGCATCTGATCGACAAAAGGGTAGTTCAAGTAGAGTGCTCGTACATCCAAGATCATCAGGCGCTCATCGCGGAGTAGAGGAATGTTGGGACGACTGGAGCGTTAGTCTGGTCGGGCAGAAACAGTCTACCGAACCGAGTCATTGTAGGGAAGTAGCAGAGGTTGACTGGGCGGGATCCCCGACCAAGCGGCTCCCCCGCTTGGCCAAACAGTGGGACTCCTTTCATATCCCTTAATATTCCTTTGGGAGATAATGTTGCTGACAACGAGGCATGATCAACAGGCAGATCGTATGACGGAAGCTTCTATTGTCTCATAAGGGATTTGCATGCTCTGTTAAGGTATGGTGTCAAAGATACTTTCCTGATAGGTCCTTTTATAAGATAATTTAGAGAATGTGCCCACACCTCGAGGAGCATACACATCGCCCGTTAGGGTGCTATATAAAAGAGGGCCCATAAACTGACATAGGTACACATTATTCACTATGGTCCATGCATCAGAGTAGGTACGCGTTATTCACTATCCATGCCTGTGCTTACTGTTGCTCCACTTCCTTCCATCTTTCCAGTGACTGACTTGAGTATCGAAGGGCCAACGCCGGAGACCCCTTCCCTGGTTTGACACTAACGTTTCTTGTATTGCAGAGCGGATCGAGGTCTACATCCAGTCAATAAAGAAGTCATATCCCCAGCCAACCATCTCCATGATTTTCGGACAGTATCAAGTTTGATTTCACTTTAGATGTAATTTAATTGCTCAAAATAAAAGAAAATTTGAAAATCTAGTAAGTTAGTTGTTGAGCATGAATCCGCTTTTGCTTTCGGATTTAGATGAACTGGAGAAAGGCTACCCACCTCAATTCACTTGTGCTTCCTCTTGTATGAATAAAACTTACGTACCGCCCTTGTCGCAAGTCCATGTGACGTTTTTTTCCTTACACCAAAATCTTCTCGCCATGAAATGCCCAAATCACTCCTCTCTCCTTGTCCTTGTCGAAGCCCTAGCTCGTGATTCTCCTCACCACAGCCACCCTCGCTCATAATTCTCCTTGCCACACCCTCCCTTACCTCGCTCTCACAGTCACCCTCGCTCACGATTCTCCCCGGCGCACACTCCCTCGCCGCGATAGGCTCTCACATGCACCGTCGAAGCTAGGGTTTGCAGCGGTCCACAGAATCTCCTCGCCCTCTCTTGTCACAGAATCTCGCAACCGCACTCGTGGCAAGCCCTCCCTTGCCGCGCCTCCCTCGCCACGACTAGCACTCACAAGCGCCGTCAAAGCTAGGGTTCGTAGTGGTCCATAGAATCTCCTCACCCTCTCTTGCCGTAGAATCTTGTAGTCGTCCTTGTGGTAGACCCCTCCCTTATGCCTCCCTTACTTGTCTCGCTGAATCAAGGGTTTCCTATGCTTCCCTCACTCGTCGTGACGAAGCTAGCCTGATCCTCGCCGAGGTAAAAGCTCATTTTTAGAAATTGATTTATGATGCCTTCTTATCAAGTATCCTTTGTATTATGGTTACTAGAATAAGTATGTAAATCACAAGGCACAACTCTATATTTTGCATGAGGTCGAGGAAACCTACGAAAGGGTTGTCCTAATAGAGTCGTATCCTGTTGATATATGGGTTAAATACTGTAGCTTTTATGTCTTAACATATGAGAATCATATAGACATTCAAAGGTACAAAGTCTTTATTGATGCAACATTCTATTGTTGTTGATTCATGCCAATTGGAGTCCCCTTAGATCGGTCTTGTGAGTAGCACATGAGGTGTTATCATCATGAGGTCTGGGTTTGAATCTCGACAAAATCGAGATAAATGTCTCCCTTATGTGCTAGTCACTGTTCCAAAGGCTAGTAGCCGCCCATGATTTACCTCCTCCGTGTTGGCCTTGAGATGGGTTGGCGGGGGCGCTAGGGGTGAGCGTATTCGCCTTTACCACCATGATTCATGCCGATTGGAGAAAGTAAATTGCTTCTCTCCCCCCCCCCCCCCCCCCCCCCCCCCCCCCCCTTTCATGTTTTGTCCCATATGCAAATGACTTTTATACCCCTAATTCCTTTATTTATATTTTTTTATTGTTATTTAATTTTTATTTAGTTTTATTTTTTTTATCAATTTTGTTTATTATTTTTCTCATCAAATTTTTTTATTTTTTATTTTATACTAATATTTTTTCAATTTTATTTAATTTCTATTTACTTTATTTTTTAAATATTTTTTATTTTATACTTGTTTTTTCCAATTTTATTTAATTTTTATTTAGTTTTATTTTTCTAATCAATTTTATTTATTATTTTTTTCATCAAAATTTTTTATTTGTTTATTTTATACTTATATTTTTCAAATTTTATTTAATTTCTATTTAATTTTATTTTTTAAATAATTTTTTATTCATTTTTTATTTTATACTTGTATTTTTCAATTTTATTTAATTTTTATTTAGTTTTATTTTCTAATCATTTTATTTATTATTTTTTAATCAAATTTTTTATTTTTTTATTTTATATAATTTTTAATATAGGTCAGAATCTCTCTTTCCCTTTAAATTATTTTCCTAATTCGACATTTAAACTACCCCATCTAACCCTTGATATAGAACCTCTCCTCCCTTTAAATTACCCACCTCCAACCTTTGACAACATATGTCAGAACCTCTCTCTCCTTAAATTACTCACCCTCCAAATCCTTGACACCTGTCAAAATACCCCCTCCTTTTAAATTATCCATCTTCAACTCTTGACATATATTAGAATATCCCTTCCCTTTAAATTATCCATCCTCCAACCTTTGACACATATCAAAACACCTCTCTTCCTTTAAATTACCCCTTTCCAACCCTTGACACATGTCAGAACCTCTCTTCCTTTTAAATTACCCTCTTTTCATCTCTTGACACATGTCAGAATCTCTCACTCTATTTAAATTACCCATCCTCCAATTCTTGACACATGTCAAAACACCTACATCCCTTTAAATTATCTCCATTCAACCCTTGACACATATCAGAACTTCCCCTCCATTTAAATTATCTACCCTTAAATAAAAGATTACAAATATACAATAAAAAATTATTCAAAAAAGAATAAAACTGATAAAAAAAATTTAATAGAAAATAAAAAAAAATCAATAAAAAAACAAAACTTAAAAAAATAAAAATAAAAACAAAAAAGCACAACGTGAGTGAGAGAATAAACAGAAGGGTGTAAAGGTAAAGAAATAAATGTGAGGCCAGGAAAGGTGGGGGGTAGGAGATCAGATCTTCTGTCTTAAGATTTTTTTGTCCCCATGTTTCCTCGTCAATCGGATGGGTTAGATCACATCTCAAGAATGCAATGCACATCACGAGTATGTTATGACCATCTAATCGGTGAGAAGACATGGGGACACAAGAATATTAGGACAAAGGATCTGATTTCGAGAGGTAAAGGGTAGGAAAAGCAATTCTCTTGGACAAAACTTAGGAAATTTCTAATCAAACATTAGAAATTATGAGTAGGAGGTAAATAATTTAGCTTGCATTACTTTTTTTTTTGAAATTAATGTCTTCAAATTGATATGCTAATGGTTGTATATAATCTTTGAAGCTTAATTTGTCAATCATTTTTGTAAAATTCTTTAAATCATATTTAAATTTCCTAAATTATTGATCAATGTGAATTCAATATTGATCTCCATCTACTAGTTATTTTTTAAAAAAAGTTTGATAGTAAACTTCATAGATATAAAACATAAGTTCTTAATTTTAGTCAATAGGATGTTTTCGTCTTGATTTCTTTTTTGCATGGCCAAAACATCATTTCAAAACATGATTTCTGTGATTAAAAATTCCCTAAATTTTGTCCAATTTAGCATGAATCAGCAACAATAGAATGTTGCATTAACAAAAACTTATACATCTGAATGTCCATAGGATTCTCATATATTAAGACACCAAAGCTATAGTATTTGACCCATATATCAATAGAATATGGCTTTGCTAGGAGAGTCCTTTCATAGGTTTCCTCGACATGTAAAATGTAGAGTTGTGCCTTGTGATTTGCATACTTATTCTAGTAACCATGACATAAAGGATACTTAGACAAGAAGGCATCATAAATCAATTTATAAAAGGGACTACGTTGCGGCAAGTGGGGGAGGCACGGGAAACCCTCGATTCGATGAGACGAGGAAGGGAGGCGCAAGGGAGGGCCTGCCACAAGGACGACTGCGAGATTCTGCGGCAAGATAGGATGAGGAGATTCTGTGGACCACTGCGAACCCTATCTTCCACGACGCCTGTGAGAGCTCATCGCAACGAGGGAGGGCTTGCCATGAGGATGACTGTGAGATTTTGCAACAAGAGATGGCGAGGCGATTTTGCAGATTGCTGTGAACCCTAGCTTCAACGATACCTATGAGAGCTTGTCACTGCGTGGGAGGGCACACCAAGGAGAATCGCGAGCGAGGGCAACTATGAGAGAGAGTGAGCGAGGGTGCGGCTAGGAGAATCGTGAGTGAGGGTAGCTATGGCAAGGAGAATCGCAAGCTAGGGTTTCAACGAGGAGGGATGAGTGATTCGGGTGTTTCATGGCGAGAAGATTTTGATTTAAGAGAAAAAAAACATGACGTGTACTTGCCATGAGGTCGAGCCACATATATAACCACTTGTTAGCCTGTATACCTGGACATGTATGTTAGAGTGTATACTAAAAGCCTAGCTTTTGGTATAAACATTTATCTAGAAATAAGAATCACATTGGTCAAATGTCTACATTTATGATAAATGTAGTTGTTCAATTAATTTATATTGTAGATAACATGGTGTGTGGTGTCACACACAGAGGATCATGTTATCAGTACCTTATAAATTATAAACAGTAACTCACGACCATGATGGAAAGGAACAAACCATTGGAAGGTCGTAGTGTAATTAGGTATTAGTTTATCTTAACTATATAATTACACTAGTACACTTAGAGTGTATTGAGTAGGACCATTAGAGGTCGTTTCTTTTATACTGACTTTATAAAGAAACAAAGACCTCAGTTATTATGGAAGTGTGTGCTCTTAATCCTAATATAATAACAAGCACATATATTTGATATTTATTTCTTTAATTTATCAATGGGTGAGATTTAGTTCGATGAATCAATAAGCCCGATAAGTTGGGAAATGATATCACTTATAGTGTGTATTGTTGATTATAGAAGGAAACTGTGTCCTAATGATCTAGGTTGAGAATGTCCTCAAGAGGAGCTCATAAGGATTGTCATGTTAAACCCTGCAGGTGAACTTAGTCCGACATGACGATAAGGTTGAGTGGTACTACTCTTGGACTAAGATATTAATTAAATGAGTTGTCAGTAACTCGCTTAATTAGTGGACATTTGACATCTTAAACACAGGGAGACTAACACACTCATAATAAGAAGGAGCCCAAAATGTAATTTGGGATTGGTGCGGTAGTTCAATAATAGTTCTTTAGTGGAATGAATTATTATTGATGGAATTAAGTTGTGTGTTCGGGGTGAACACGGGAAGCTTAATTTCATCGGGAGACCAAAACCAATTTCTCCTCTCGGTCCCTATCGTAGCCTCTTGTATATAGAGATTTATACCCACCACATACCCACCTTCTTACCCAACCAATAGGGGCCGGCCAAGCTAAGCTTGAAGCTCAAGCGCCGGCCAAGCCTAAAGGTTGGCCTTAAGGTGGCCAATAGCTTGGAGCCCAAGTTTAGGTGGTGGCCACATCATATTAAAAAGGATTTTTATTAAAATTATTTTTATGTGGATATCATAGTTTTAAAGAGAGTTTAAAATTAAATCTTTCCTTTTAAAGCTTTCTAAAAGATTAAGAAAAGATTTGAAATCTTTCCTTATTTGTAGATTGAAAGGAGATTTTATTTTAAGAAAAACTTTCCTTTTGAACCATGATAATAATTTAAAAGAGAAGTTTAAAATTAAATATTCTCTTTTATTAGTTTCTACAAAAGATTAAGAAAAGATTTGATATCTTTCCTTATTTGTAGATTGAAAAGATATTTTAATTTTTAGAGATAACTTTCCTTTTGAAAATTATCCACATGTTTAGAAGAAGAATTTTAATTTATAAAATTTCCTTTTTATTAACCAATCATGAAGGGATAAAAATTATTGGAGAAATTTTTATAAATTTCTAGAAACAAATTAGGAAGTTTTAATTCTTGTGTGAATTAAATTTTCCTTGTTTTGGGGAATTAGAAGTAGCCGGCCATTATTATTAAAAGAAGAAAATTGTTTTTTAATTAAAATAATTTTTCTTTTTTATGACAAAAGAATTAAGGAATTTTTTATTAAAATTTCCTTATTTGTCAAGACCAAGGATTATAAAAGAGGGGGTAGAGGTGCCTTCACGGGTGATCAACTCTATTATTCTTCTCCTCTCTTTTCCTCCTTGGTGGTTGGCCCTAGCTTCTTCCTCTTCTCCTCTTCTTATGGCCGGCGGCAACCTCTCTTGGAGCTCTTGATGGTGGCCGGTTCTAGCTAGGAGAAGAAGGAGATAAAGGTGGTTTTGTTTCTTGCATCCCTTGGAGCTTGGTGTTGGTGGCCGGACCTCTACTTCTTTTGGAGAATTGTGGTGGCCGAAACTTGCAAGGAAGAAGAAGGTGCTTGGTGGTTCTCATCTCGGAAGATCGTTGCCCACACAACGTCCGAGGTTAGAAGAGGAATACGGTAGAAGATCAAGAGGTCTTTTTAGAAGGTATAACTAGTAATTTTTCCTTTCCGCATCATGCTAGTTATTTATGGAAATAATACCAAATACAAGAGGCTTACGATTCTAGTATTTCGAATATGTTTTCAAGTTGTGTTCTTTATTTTTCTTTTCCTTGTGATTTGATTGTTCTTTTGGTTGACCTAAAGTTATTTTAGGAAATTAAATATTAGCTTTCCATAAAAGGTTTTGTCTAGTCGGTGGTGGTTGTTCCCATATCCAAGAAGGCCATGTGCCTCGCCACGTCAGTACTGGGAACCAATTATGGAAATTAATATTTAATGGAATTAATAACTTAGGTGATTTGGATCAAACGTGTTAAGTTCCGCAAGAGATCCAAGTCTAAACCTTAAAGAACAAATAGATTAAGTTTTGGATCAAACGTGTTAAGTTCCGCAGGCGATCCAAAATTTAATTTAAAAGAACACATGGTAGCTAGGAAAAGGTTCAGACCTTTGTACAAAATTTTTGTACAGTGGAACCTCTAGGTTTTCCGAGTAGCAACCAACATTTGGTATCAGAGCTAGGGTTTTGCCTCTGTGTATTTGGTATTAGGTTAATTATGCACATGTCATACATAATTTAGGCAGGTTAATAGTAGGATGTGCTAACTTTGTGGATGCAGGATCCAACTATTATGGCTTTTAATTATTATATGTGTGATTGGACCCTTGGACATGTCAAGGGCATTTATATGTGTGTGCATGATTGTATTAAAATACAGCAGGAGCTGTATTTAGTTTTAGTAGGATTTTATTTTTGATCTAGATACATGTACATTCCTTTTATGGAATATAGGATCAAAAATGTAAAATTCTATTTATGTCGCGGATCGAATCTTGCAAAGCGTGGAACCTTCTATGGACCAGAGGCGCAGCGGAACTAGGAGCAAGATGGATGCGACAGCTAGACCCGGTGGCAGTGGCCAAATATGGCAGCAGCTTGGGATGACAACACACGGAGGACAACTAGAGATAAAAGCCATAATAGTTGAAAATTAGATTTTCTATTTATTTGCTGTGTGTGCATGTTAGTTTACAAGTTTAGTAGGCTAGCATAGTTAAAATTCCTCATTAATAAATAACTAAGTGGGAGAGGGATTTTTAAGTAAATCCCATGGTCTCCATTACTGGTTTGTAAGTGATGCAAACAAGCTTACGCGTTGGCTCTGAGTGCCTTCCTCCATAACGGATGAGCTAGTTTGTAGATCACTAGAACAGACTTCCATTTTTGGATGACTATAGGAAGTTAATTAAGAGCGTGTGATCTTCCCCAACGGAAGGGGTATAATCTTATTAATGGACTTAGTGTCAAGTAATGGAATACACTTAGACACATCTAATAGTATCCTCCCCATCGGAGTCACTGCTATTATTTGTGTGACCAAATGAAACCAACTATTAATTTTTCATAAAACTAGGTTGACAAGATAATAAAATTAAAGGGTTAAAACCCCTCTTACAAATGATTGATTTTGTATACGTCCACACTAACGTGGCATACAAAATTAACGGTGTTTGAGATAATTTTATTTGTCATAAAGTTACGCTGACAAGATAGTTAATGGGTGAAAACCCTCCTCTTACAAATGTTGATTTTGTATACGTCCACACTAACGTGGCATGCAAAATTCACGGTGTTTTGAGGTGTTGGTAAATTTAAATAGTATTGTTGGAGGAATCAATATTATTTTAAATTTAGAGTCTTGACCAAATATTTAATTAAAGATAGACCAACTATTAATTTTATTCGTCATAAAGTAAGGTTGACGAGATAATAAAATTAAATGATAAAATTTCCTCTTTGAATTTGTATACGTCCACACTAACGTGACATACAAAATTCATGGGGATTTTTAAGGAGTTGGTCTTAACTAAATATTTTTGTGATTCTTAGGATGATGGTCAATCCCTAGCTGATATACTTTAGGATAGACTTAGTGGTCCCAATTATAATTGATTGGAAATAGGATTTGGACATTAAGGTAGACTGTCCTCTTAGAACTAAGAACAATATAGGTGTATTTTATTCATTAGTTGATACATGTTTAGTGGAGTTATCTACCGGTACCTGGTGTGTAGATATGGGAGCCACTGATCATGTCTGTAATTCATTGCAGGGTTCCAGGAAACCCGACAACTAAAAATAAAAAAAACACCGTCCACATGGGCACTACTGCAAAAGTAGCAGCTGTTGCAGTGGGAGAGGATTATTCTCTAATAGGAATAAAATTTGGATTATTAGGAATTGTCTTTACATACTAAGTTTAGAAAGAACCTTATTTCAGTTTCTAAACTATTATAGAATAGATATTGTGTCTATTTTGATAACAAAGTTGTTATCAAGAAAAATAGGCAAGTTATCTATTCTGGTATGTTGGTTGACAATTTATAATCCAATAACTCCCACGATGCAACAAATGGAAATTAATAACACATCTTCTAATTTAAGAGGAAGCAACCTTCGGAAATGAACCAATATATCTTTGGCATCTAAGGCTAGGTTATATTAACTTGAGTAGGATTCATTGGTAGCTGATGAACTTTTGGGTTCATTAGTAGTGGAAATCTTTCCAACCTGCGAGTCTTACTTGGAAGGAAAAATAACCAAGAAGCTTTTAAGTCTAAGGGGATGGAGCCAAAGATATGTTGGAATTGGTTCATTCTGATTTATGTGATCCTATGACTATCCAGGCAAGAGGTAGTATTGAATATTTCATCTATTTTATAGATAATTATTCAAGATACAAATACATTTACTTAATGTGCCGCAAGACTAAGTACTTTGATTAGTTCAAAGAGTACAAAGCTGATGTGGAGAAATGTTAAAGTAAAAGTATTAAGTCACTATGGTAAGATCGTAGTGGCAAGTACCTCTTGGGATAATTTGGGAGTCACTTATCAGAAGTCGGGACTCAATCCTAACTAACTGCACCTGGTACACCCCAACAATGGTGCAGTAGAAAGAAGGTATAAGGCTCTTATGGAATAATTAGATCGATGATGAGTTATTACCAAATTTGTTTTAAGGATATACACTAGAAACAGAAGTGAACTTAATACCTTCTAAAGTCAGAACTCTCTACTCCCATAGAATTGCAGAATGGGCATAAGCCTAGTCTGAAGTATATTCGGATTTGGGTGGTCTAGCACATGAGAGACACTGATAAGTTGGGCAGGAGTACACTTGTTTGTGAGTTATCCTAGAGGAACAAAAGTAGGTTTATAGTCTTAAAAATCAGAAGGTCATTATCAATGACCGATTTTTAGAATAGGACTATGTAATAAACCACGTGCCCATAAGTAAATTTGTTCTTAAGGAAATAATAAAAGGACATGTCTAATCTAGTACCAACTGTACAAGATGAAATATCACAAGAAACTGCAACATGTATCATAAATGATACACAATTACAGATAGTGTCTCATCATAGTGGGAGGGTTGTCAAGCAACCTAAGAGATTCATGTTTTGGGAGAGTCTTTGGACTTGATCTCAAATGAACATGAGCCTGATCCCGGACATATGATGAAGCACTCCAAGATAAAGATGTAGCATCTTGGCAAAGAGTAATGAATAACAGAATTAGAATATATGTATTCTAATAAAATCTGGAAGCTTGTAGAACCACCAGATGGTGTAAAAGTCATTGGGTGTTAAATAGGTCTACAATAAAAAAGGAAGGACAGACGGGAAAGTGTATACTTTCAAAGCAAGCTTGTTGAAAAAAGGGAAACCTTTTATCGGTAGTCATGCTAAAGTCTATCCAGTTTCTTTTTAGCAAGTGGATGTCAAGACAGCCTTCCTTAATGGAAGTCTTGAAGAAAGCATCCATATAAAGCAACCAGAAGGGTTCATTATAAAGGGCAAAGAGCATCTTGTGTGCAAGCTCAATCAGTCTATGGACTGAGGCAAAGCTTTAAGGTCTTGGAACATCCGGTTTATCAAAGTAATCCAGACCTTTGGATTTATTTAGTAACCAGATAAGTCTTGTGTATACAAAAGGTGTGATGGAAGCGTGGTGGTATTTCTTGTACTATACGTAGAAAACATTTTTGGTAGTTGGAAACAATATCAAAATGTTGTCAGAAGTAAGGGTATGGTTGTCCAAAGCAATTCGATATGAAGGACTTGGGAGAATGTATATTCTTGAGATCAAAGTAATAAGGGATCGCAAGAAAATAATATTTTACTTATCCCAAGCTTCATATATCGAAAAAATCCTTGCTCGTTTTAAGCGTGCAAAACTCCAAGAAAGGTTTCTTACTTTTTTAGCATGGAGTAACTTTATCTAAAGAAATGTCTCCGTAGACATCAAAGGAGATAAAGAACATGAAGGCAGTTCCTTATACTTCGGCTGTGGGAAGCCTAATGTATGCAATGCTGTGTACGAGACTGGATATCTATTTTGCCGTGGGCATAGTTAGTAGATATCAAAGCAACTCTGGACAAGGACATTGATCTGCGGTAAAGCATATATTGAAGTACCTTAGAGGCACTAGAGATTATATGCTAGCTTATAATGCAGATAATTTGTTCCCTGTGGGTTGCATGGATTTTAACATCCAATCGGAAAGGGACAATAGTAAGTCAACCTCGGGGTTTTGTGTTTACTTTAGGAGGTAAAGTCATAACTATGGAAGAGTGATAAGCATAGGTGTTTTTCTGGACTCCACCATAGAAGCTTAGTATATGGCAAGCCTCTGAGGAAACCATAAAAGCTGAATGACTTAATTACCTTAAGATAGACTTAGATATGATTTCTAGTTTGTCCAAAGATTATTACAATTTATTGTAATAATAATGGTGCAGTAACAAACTCGAAGAAACCATGAGTCTATAAGGCAAGTAAACACAATAGAGCGCAAGTACTACCCAATACGAGAAATCGTATAAACAAGGAGAAGTTGTTGCCGCCTAGAATGCATCAGATGATGACCTATAGATCTTTTCACTAAGGTCCTTAAGGCGAGAGCTTTTGATGGACATGTTGAAGAGTTGGGAATCAGATGTATGGCAGCAGATATGGCAGCTTAGTCTTTTAGTATAAGTGGGAGATTGTTAGAGTGTATACTAAAAGCCTAGCTTTTGGTATAAACATTTATCTAGAAATAAGAATCACATTGGTCAAATGTCTACATTTATGATAAATGTAGTTGTTCAATTAATTTATATTGTAGATAACATGGTGTGTGGTGTCACACACAGAGGATCATGTTATCAGTACCTTATAAATTATAAACAGTAACTCACGACCATGATAGAAAGGAACAAACCATTGGAAGGTCGTAGTGTAATTAGGTATTAGTTTATCTTAACTATATAATTACACTAGTACACTTAGAGTGTATTGAGTAGGACCATTAGAGGTCGTTTCTTTTATACTGACTTTATAAAGAAACAAAGACCTCAGTTATTATGGAAGTGTGTGCTCTTAATCCTAATATAATAACAAGCACATATATTTGATATTTATTTCTTTAATTTATCAATGGGTGAGATTTAGTTCGATGAATCAATAAGCCCGATAAGTTGGGAAATGATATCACTTATAGTGTGTATTGTTGATTATAGAAGGAAACTGTGTCCTAATGATCTAGGTTGAGAATGTCCTCAAGAGGAGCTCATAAGGATTGTCATGTTAAACCCTGCAGGTGAACTTAGTCCGACATGACGATAAGGTTGAGTGGTACTACTCTTGGACTAAGATATTAATTAAATGAGTTGTCAGTAACTCGCTTAATTAGTGGACATTTGACATCTTAAACACAGGAGACTAACACACTCATAATAAGAAGGAGCCCAAAATGTAATTTGGGATTGGTGCGTAGTTCAATAATAGTTCTTTAGTGGAATGAATTATTATTGATGGAATTAAGTTGTGTGTTCGGGGTGAACACGGGAAGCTTAATTTCATCGGGAGACCAAAACCAATTCCTCCTCTCGGTCCCTATCGTAGCCTCTTGTATATAGAGATTTATACCCACCACATACCCACCTTCTTACCCAACCAATAGGGGGCCAAGCTAAGCTTGAAGCTCAAGCTTAGGGCCAAGCCTAAAGGTTGGCCTTAAGGTGGCCCAATAGCTTGGAGCCCAAGTTTAGGTGGCGGCCACATCATATTAAAAGGATTTTTATTAAAATTATTTCTTATGTGGATATCATAGTTTTAAAGAGAGTTTAAAAATTAAATCTTTCCTTTTAAAGCTTTCTAAAAAGATTAAGAAAAGATTTGAAATCTTTCCTTATTTGTAGATTGAAAGGAGATTTTATTTTAAGAAAAACTTTCCTTTTGACCATGATAATAATTTAAAGAGAAGTTTAAAAATTAAATATTCTCTTTTATTAGTTTCTACAAAAGATTAAGAAAAGATTTGATATCTTTCCTTATTTGTAGATTGAAAAGATATTTTAATTTTAGAGATAACTTTCCTTTGAAAATTATCCACATGTTTAGAAGAAGAATTTTAATTTATAAAATTTCCTTTTATTAACCAATCATGAAGGGATAAAATTATTGGAGAAATTTTTATAAATTTCTAGAAACAAATTAGGAAGTTTTAATTCTTGTGTGAATTAAATTTTCCTTGTTTTGGGAATTAGAAGTAGCCGACCATTATTATTAAAAGAAGAAATTGTTTTTTAATTAAAATAATTTTTCTTTTTTATGACAAAAGAATTAAGGAATTTTTATTAAAATTTCCTTATTTGTCAAGACCAAGGATTATAAAAGAGGGGGTAGAGGTGCCTTCACGGGTGATCAACTCTATTATTCTTCTCCTCTCTTTTCCTCCTTGGTGGCCGGCCCTAGCTTCTTCCTCTTCTCTTCTTCTTATGGCCGGCGGCAACCTCTCTTGGAGCTCTTGATGGTGGCCGGTTCTAGCTAGGAGAAGAAGGAGATAAAGGTGGTTTTGTTTCTTGCATCCCTTGGAGCTTGGTGGTGGTGGCCGGACCTCTACTTCTCTTGGAGAATTGTGGTGGCCGAAACTTGCAAGGAAGAAGAAGGTGCTTGGTGGTTCTCATCTCGGAAGATCGTTGCCCACACAACGTCCGAGGTTAGAAGAGGAATACGGTAGAAGATCAAGAGGTCTTTTTAGAAGGTATAACTAGTAATTTTTCCTTTCCGCATCATGCTAGTTATTTATGGAAATAATACCAAATACAAGAGGCTTACGATTCTAGTATTTCGAATATGTTTTTCGAAGTTGTGTTCTTTTATTTTTCTTTTCCTTGTGATTTGATTGTTCTTTTTGGTTGACCTAAAGTTATTTTAGGAAATTAAATATTAGCTTTCCATAAAAGGTTTTGTCTAGTCGGTGGTGGTTGTTCCCATATCCAAGAAGGTCATGTGCCTCGCCACGTCAGTACTGGGAACCAATTATGGAAATTAATATTTAATGGAATTAATAACTTAAGTGATTTGGATCAAACGTGTTAAGTTCCGCAAGAGATCCAAGTCTAAACCTTAAAGAACAAATAGATTAAGTTTTGGATCAAACGTGTTAAGTTCCGCAGGCGATCCAAAATTTAATTTAAAAGAACACATGGTAGCTAGGAAAAGGTTCAGACCTTTGTACAAAATTTTTGTACAGTGGAACCTCTAGGTTTTCCGAGTAGCAACCAACAATGTAAAGGTCACCCAGGAATATATACCAAACGAATGATACATATATAACCACTTGTTGCCACTGCGAAACGTCTCGTGCGGGCTGCTGCGGACCTGCCCTCGTGGCAAGTCCGCGTCAACTTTTTTTCCCCGCATCAATTTTTTAATTTCTTTCCAGATCAATTTTTCCCCGGCCCTAATTTCTCCTTCGTCAACTTTTTCCCCCGCTTACTCCTTCGTAGCGACGCACCCGTCGAAGAGTCCTTCTTCCTCCTTCCTCCTTCCTCCTTCCTCCTTGGTCGAAGAGTCCTCCTTCCTCCTTCGTCGTGACGCACCCGCCGCGAGGAAAATCCACAGGCACCTTCCCTCGTCGTGCCCCTCACGATTCTTCGTCGTCGCGCCCGAAGCTAGGGTTTCCGCCCCTTCCTCCTTCGTCGTGGCGCACCCGCCGAAGAGGATAACCCATAGGCACCTTCCTCCTTCGTCACGGAACAGCTGGGGTTTCTGATCGGCAAGCTGAAGCTAGGGTTTTTCCGCACCACACGCCCCTTCAATTGTTCTCCTCGACAGTACACTACAATATCTGGTTATTTATGCCTTTTGTAATGTACAATATCAAAAAACAAAATAGTTGAAAAAACATGCGCAAACTGCAAACTCAAATACTTGATGAGCTTGGCATACAAAGGCTTATCCTTGTGTACAAGCGTCGTGCGCGGAGAAAGAATCCAAGCAACATAGTAGTGTAGATATTTCCACTGCTTTGGAATGACTAACTAGTTTAGCTTTGCAATGCAACAGAGATAGACAAATTGCTCATGCCTTGGGAGTTCAACAATTAGTTTACCCTTAGGCAGTTCTCATTAAACCAACTAGTTTAGCTTTGCAATCCCTATCCCAAATCTTAAACGAACAGAATAGTAGAAATATAATAGTAAAAATAACAAAATAGTTGAAAAACGAGAGCGCTATCTTTAACTAAGAGGACATCTTTAGGGATTTATCTAGTTTTTTAGGGGTTATTTATTTCTTCTTATTCAATTTAGTCATTTTCTCTATTAAATTGTTTGCAATTTTGAATTTATAAAAAATAACTTATATTATTTATTTATTTATCTACTTATATATTGTCAAATGTAATGTGAGGAGCTTCAGAAATGGAAGAAAATACAATTGATGATCAAGAATTCATTCCCCAAGTTGCAGATGATAGAAAGCTAAAAATTAGAATGGAATTATCATCACTAGAGGAGGCATATTCGTTCTATAATCAATATGCACGAGAAGCTGGATTTAGTTCAAGGATAAACACAAGCAAGAAAAATAAGATAACAAATGAAGTGACGTGGAAATAAATTATTTGCTTTAAAAGGGTCATACAGATCTAATGCGGTGGAGTAAACATGCAAAAGTTGATCGTGTATCAAGGGAAAGAGTACGTGGCGCAGTTAGAACGGGTTGTAAGTCAAATATTGCATTTGTCAATAAACAGGCCAGACCTAATTGGGTTGTCAGTAACTTGATAGAAACTCATAATCATCCACTCTCGACTCCATCAAAGGTGCATTTGCTACGCTCACATCGTAATGTTTCAGCAGCAAAAAAAACATTGACAAAACAGTTTTCAGAAACCAATGTACCAACTTGTCAACAAATACGAATATTGGAGATAGAGTATGGAGGGCCTAAGGGAGTCAGTTGTGCAGAAAGAGATATTAGAAATTTTGAGAAAAATTTAAAAGATGAACATAAGGGTATTGATGTCAAAACACTAATAGAGTTTTTTTAGTAAGAGAAAAATTCAGCTTTTTTTTTTATTATGAGACTAATTCAGATAACAGATTTAGTAGGTGTTTTTGGGCTGATCATGTATCAAGGAGGGCATACAGTGTATTTGGTGATGTAGTTGTATTTGATACGACATATAACACCAACAAATATGGCTTGATTTTGACACTATTTGTAGGGGTTAATCATCATCATCAGACAATTCTTTTTGGTTGCGGGTTTCTTAGTGATGAGAAAACTGAGTCTTTTGTTTGGTTTCTTACAAAATTCTCAGAAGTCATGCCTAAACCTAAAGGAGCACCAAACATTATCATCATTGATCAGGATCCTGCTATGACAAAAGCAATTGCACAAGTTTTCCCTCAAACAGTGCATCGATATTGTTTGTGGCACATATTGAATAAATTTCCAGATAAATTGGACCCTTTGACTTTTCGAAACCACTATCACAGCTTAAAGAACGTCATTGTAAATTCTATAATACCTGATGATTTTGAGAATTCATGGGAAGAGATTATCAAGGATGCTAACTTAGAGAAAAATGATTGGTTATCCTTGATGTATGAATTGAGACATAGATGGGTGCCGATATATTTTAGTCATGTATTTTCTGCAGGAATATCAAGTAACCAAAGATCTGAAGGCTCACATGCATTTTTTAAGAAATATGTCTCAAATAAGAACTCATTAATGGATTTTATCACACATTTTAATAGAGCATTGAGACATCAAAGACACAATGAGTTAGTTGTAGACTATATTGATATGAACGAGCAACCCAGGGTTAATACAACCTGGCCAATGGAAACTCAAATGGTTAAGCTGTACACAAAAAAGAAATGGCTGGAGTTTCAAAGTGAAATGACCGAGAGTCATAGTTATTATGTGCAACAGACATTTACAGGAGTTGCCTCAGCGGTTTACCACGTGATGAAATTTCAAAGTTCTTCTTCCTCAAAATCAAGAGTGCTTACGCATGACAAACAGAGGGATTACATATCGTGTAGCTGCTCAAAATTTGAGTTTGAGGGCATTCCATGCAGACATATGTTAGCTTTTTTCGTATCAACCAAGTGTTTCATTTGCCTGATACATATATACTCAAACGATGGACATGAAATGTAAAAGTTGGAGCAATATATGTTTTAGGGGAGCAAAATGTCATTGATGATCCAGATTCAGAAAGGTATTTGATGTCGAGGCATTCGAGGTTGTCCTATAAAGCTTCCGTGTTACTTGACGATGCATCTTTGAGTAATGAAAGGACAACCTTCTTGGATGAATAATTCGATTGTATCTACAATAAAATTCAAGAGATGCCCATTAGTACAACATGCAGTGATAGAAGTCAAAGAAAAAAATCCATTGATGAGAGCCTTGGTATTATTGATCCTTCTGTAGTAAGAACTAAGGGATGTGGGAAGAGATTAAAATCATCAAAGGAGAAATCTACATCAAATTATAGGCTTTGTCGTGGATGCGGACAACGAGGAGTATTACATGAAAAGCATAACTGACCCAATTTGCAACAAGAGTTTGTGTCGATTCATTTTTTCATTTTTATTATATTTTGTATATGACAATGTGTAAATTATCAGATCAATTGAAGATAATAATCATATCAGTCTTGACGACACATATGAACTTGATTTGGGATCTATTGCGGGTACTATCAAAGTTTTAATTTGTTAAATTATAGTGATTTATTATTTATTGAGAAAATGAGATTAATAAATTATCTTTATTATTACAGGTTCTAGTAACATGCGCTAGGATGTAATTATCTATGGTTAGTATTCATCTAGTTTCTTTATTTGTATGTTTAATTGGTTTAGTGCATTTTTTTTGTATTTAATGCATACTTCTAAAGAATTTGGTATAGAATGCATACTTCTAATTCATACTGTTTCAGAATGCATATTTTTTCAGGCTCTCTTTTGGAAGATTGCAGCTGCCTTGCCCGGGGTGGAAAACCTTTCTTCAGAAAAGCAGGATGACATGGTCAATGTTAATTTAAGAGCAACCAATGCACACTTGTATCAGTCACAGTCACAATCTGGAGGCTGTGGTTGTTAATTTCATCCTTCACAATTTTTTGTTGTACCTTATTGTATTAATCAACTTAAGAAGATGTAATTCCCATCTGTTGCTTGCATTAATTGATACCATGTATTTTAGTTGGATTTAGTAGATGTAATTGAGTTATTTTGTTTGATGAGATAATTGTTAGTGCAATATCATGGTTATTTAGTGCTTGTGAGAGAGTTTAATATGTGCAAGGTGGCATAGTGCTTGTGAGAGTTTATTGTGTTTTCACATCTTCAGAAGCTGTGATTGAAACGGCTACTATAAGTTGTGATTGAAATGACTACTGGAGCATGGAAACGGCTACTATAAGCATGGAAACACCTTTTGCATTGTATATTGACAGCATGTGCTGGGGCATGGACACAAATTTCTAATGATGCAGTTTATCTTCCACCCTCTTGAATTTAGAATTTGGACTTTGGTTTATGCTATCTCTTATTGCAAATATATTCTATAGTCTGAACCTTTTGGATTAATCAGTTTAAGTACATTAGAGGTCAAACTAAGGATATTTGTTTTCCATTTTAAAAAATGTGCTTATTTGTTTCTCATTGTTAAAGGAAGATAAATATCAAGAGAAGATTAAATAAAAACCTTAAAATTTTGTTTACTTGAGAAGATAGTAAACAAGGAAAAAAAGAAAGTTGATAGTCATCAAAAGACTATTTTATCGAATGAGTTCAGAAAGCTCAAGGATGTACTTTATTTTTGTCTGCACAGGTCAAGGATATACTTTTTGAACCAGTTCGGAAAGCTCAGGATGCCACACATTTCTACATGACCAGTGAGGGTATGTCGTTGCCATGTGGACCAAGACATCCAGGTGCTGTTGAGACCACACTGCAAGATCTTGCTGCAAAAGGTCTTGCTGATAAGGTGCTTCCAAAACATTTAGCTGCCATTTTTTGAAAACTAATCAGTTTTCTTAAATTCAAAGTTGGTTCTTAACAATCAACTTGATTGCATGAACAGATCAATTTGGTAACTATGAAAGTGTTTCATTTGTTTCTCTTCCATGAAAGTTTCATTTTCTCCAAAATATATCCTAATTTTTGGCCTAATTCTTCTTATGGTTTAATCCCTCACAAGTTTAAAGGATAGACCTTGGTTCTATTTCATCTCTTCAACAAATTTAGTAATAAGCATAACACAAAACTAATATCCATCCATAAATTAAAAAAAAGGCAAATGTCGAGATCATCCATAATTACATTTCTTTATCACATTACAGCACTAGTATTACTTAACTAGACCAACCAACAAACAAAATAAGTACATAGCCAAAAGAATTAAGTTCACTATCACTAATATCCAGACCATAAGTGATATATTCCAATTTCCCATATTATGTCCAGGTTAAACAATGTGTTCACTTCCCACCCTTCACTCCACTCTTGGCAACTTCCTAAAATGTATATCATTAGTGTCTTCATTTAGTCCAGTATCAGACCTCACCTACTTTAACCATCCATGATGTTTACATCCATAATATAGTCTTCCTGGGTTCTTGATCAATCTAGAGACTAGCACCAATGCTCTTAGTCCGCAGCCCCTGCATCACACAGTTTCATATTTGGTATGGTTGATGCTGCTGTTACTTGATGATGTCATTCAAGCGCAGCCTAAAAAGTAAAATTTGACCAAATTAAGTTAAACAATAGTAATTTGCTTAAGTAATGGAAAATCATACAATTTTATAAAAAATTTGACCAATTTGCATTAAAGTAGCCACAATTTGTATTAAAATATCTAAATTTTATGACACATCATATTTTGTAATACCTAAATATCAGTGTTTGCAGTGAGACTGTAATCTAATCTAATTTACAAGAAATTAGATTAGATTACAGTATTTAGAAATATTGTGTTTATAGAGAGCAAGAGAATATTCCATGATAACTTTGTTGGTTCTTTTTTGAATGATTGGGCTATTTCATCAATCTGAAGTGTTTGTTTGATTGAATGCCAGTGGACTTGCAATCAGTGGTCCACCTGTAAAAGAGCACAGCTGGTTTCCAGGGTATGAAAATACTACTCTGCTAAGCCTACTCGTTTGATCATGAGATGGTTTGTATATTATTATTATTGAATTATATTGTCCTAAAAATTGATCATCTTGATTCCTTCTTGGACAAGTTCCTTCTGTAATAAGTCATTCTGGTTATCTTGAACGCTGCACACCCATTTAGCATGATTAGTCATTCCAAAGCAATTAAAATATTTACACTACTATACATGTTTTCATATACACATATGAATGTTTTCATATACACATATGAACAATCACCGCATGCCTATTCGATGCAGGTATGCTGGGTCGATATGCAAACTGTGGTTATTGCTTTTCAAATATTGGCTGGCAATTTACTGCTACAAAAAAGAATCTACTTCTGAAGTCATTTTGGGGAATCCATGACTAACTAGTTGTAGAGCTGATAGACCATGCAATTGTCCATAATGATTTTTCCCCTTATTTCTAATCTCAATTTTCTATTAGCAATCATGTTGAATCGAACTATCATATATTCAGGATATTTTACATTACAAAGGGCATAAATAATCAGAGTGTACTATCGAGGAGAACAAATGAAGGAGAGTGAGGTGCGGAAAACCCAAGTTTCAGCTTGCCGATCAAGTAACAACGGATAGAAACCCTAGCTTCGTCGCGACGAAGGAGGAAGGCGCCTGTGGGTTATCCTCTTCGGCGGGTGTGCCGCGATGAAGGAGGAAGGGGAATGAGGAAGTGGCCAGCGGGTGCAGCGCGACGAAGGAGTCAGCGAGTCGCAGGTGCGCCGCGACGAAGGAGGAAGCGGCGAGCGGGTGCGCCGCGACGAAAGAGGAAGCGAAGAGCGCGCTCGTCGCGACGAAGGAGTCAGCGAGTCGCGGATGCGCCACGACGAAGGAGGAAGCGACGAACGGGTGCGTCACGACGAAGGAGGAAGCGACAGATGAAATTAGGGCTGGAAAAAAACTATCATATGTGGAAAAAAATTGACGCAAAATAAAAATTTGACGAAAAAAAAATTGACACGGACCTACCACGATGGCAGGTCCGCAGCAATCCGCACAAGACGTTCCGCAACGGAACGTCTGTGTGTGGATGCTAAAAATGATCTAGACACCCAAATGCGTGTAAGAATTGAGGACCGAAATTAGATATCATATCAGTCACATATGTAGAGAGATATCATATCACAAATGTAGAGAGAGACCGATGTTATCTTGCACATCTTACCTTGCAAGTCCCATGAGCTCTAATTTTTTTTTATTTGAATTTTTATTTTTGCTTAATACTCTAATTTAATCCCTAAATTCTAAAGGTAAAATCATGCGATATCATAAGATGTATATATATTGTTTTTGTATATTTTCTATCCAATTACGAAACAAAAGGTTATTTCACTCACCCCAAACGTCCCTTATCAAGGATCCCAAAACATCGAGATGAAGCCAGACAAATTAAGTATCGAACGTCCTCCTAGATAAGAGAACATTTAAAAATTTTCTATCCAGCTGGCAACTATGTATGATACTCAAATAACTGGACTAGGAGCTATACATCAAACCAGAACAATTTAGACTTTGATCAGCAACAATACCTGGCCTATTTACAGGTTACCTTTGATCACAACTCCATTTATATCCCGTTTCCAACATCTATTCCTCCTCGGTGGACTTCACAAATCGACCCTTCACTCTCTTCCTCGTGTCAGCTCTTGCCTTTCTAGACTCATAACGAATCTGTTTATCGTATCTGTGCATAATCCAAATCATAACACGTCAAAATCAAAACACATACAAAATCTATCGAAATTGTGCATGCATGTGAAAGATTTTATATGCATGCCTGCGAGTTTTCTTCTTCTCCCTGTAGCGTATCATGGCGTTGCCCCTGTTTTTCGCCAACAGCTCGCTGTCCATCTTTGTTTCTTTGATCATGTCATTGCCGGATGATGTTTCACCGAAAGAAATTTGTTTGACACTGCCATGATCTTGCGATGAAGTAAATAGTACAGTCGACATGTTTACCGAGGATGTTGGTCCTTTAACTGAGTAGGTTGAATTGTGCTTCAATTTGGCTGCAGGCTTTGCTGTGTTCTGCTGGAATAAGGAGATAACAGAAAGGTCTGTTAAGTTTGGTTTACGAAACGAAATTATTATTAAGAAAAACAGGATAGTTATTTGTACGAAAGGAAAGAAATATAATAGAAATAGATTTTTTAGGTGGTCTATGGAATAAAATAGCCATGAAATGCCTATTCTTAGGTTTGATTTGTAAAATGTACTTAAAAAAGGAATAAAATGATGACAAATATTAGGACCTCTCGGTCATAAAGCTTACCCAAGAGATGTTTTTTATTTGGATTCACGACTTCTAGAAAAAGTTATAGCCTAGGTGGAGTATGACTGCTTTACTTTGTTATTTCTTACCCATATAAATAGAAAATGAAGAAATGATTCCCTGGGATAATTTTTTTTTAATCGAAAAGAGTATTTTTAGAGCTCTTTTCAAGTTTAAACCTTTTGATTTTGTAAATATATTTACAAGTTGGTCTAACTTATTTGATTGATTAGCACTAACCCTAAATTATTCCTTTTGATAATGGAATCAAGAGCCCACTTGAATGTTATGTTGAGACTCATCATCTCGCCCCACGGGCTTAGCTGAGATGATAAGTAGATGACAAATTTGCCCAATGCGTGGAGGGTCAAATCTAGGGTTGACAAGGTATAAATCCCTACACCCGGCATAAATCATCCTCCCATCCATCTTACCTCTCAGTCACTGTGATTTACCTCTCCGTGATGATCCTGGGGCAGGCTAACGAGAGTGCTAGGGTGAGCGTAATTGCCTTTTGCCCAATTGAGACTCATCAACTCAATCAACAGCCTCATTTGCATGGCAATGATCCCCAATTCGATTGGGCAGGTGTGCCCAAATACAACATCTTGGAAAATACCAGTTCCATTTGTGAACTGCTCAAGAAATCCCAAAAGCGTACCAACATCTTCTTTAGTGTGTTAAACCCACGCCACTATACCTCCACCAGAAACATGAAGGCGATGATAGGGAAAAGAATCACACCTCATACCATAATCTCTACCGAAGAGTTCTAAGTATTCTACTTGTTTCTTCCCTTAAATAAAGCTCTCTCTGTTTGCTTCTTTATCCTTGCTAGCTAAAAATGATCTCTTAAGACTAGCATTGCTATTCATGCATATTAGTGGTGAATCCAAACAGCTACTAGATGTTTTTAAGGGTTTTCAGTAGCAAGGAGTAAGGAAAAAACAAGAACGGCTTCAAAAGTACATGACTTTCAGATCAGGTGGAGGGTGTTAGGGTTAACCTAAGCCTTCCATGTTGATGAAATTAAAAAGCCAGGATAATTTAGTGTGTTTAACTTGCCTAGTAAGATCCCCTACCTTGCTCACCCCGTCACCCGGGACCAGCCAACTTGTTAATCCACAACCTTCTGGTCAAACTAGCTGTAATTGACTTCCTTGACTTACACTTCCGACCAGTCCACCTTTTCAATCTATCCAACTTGACTCAGCCAATCCAACTAGTATATCCTACTTGGTAAATCATTCAGCCCATTGAACTTATCTGTTTGGTTCACTTGACCCGCTCGATCCAATCAAACATCTAGTTTGCCTGATAATCTCTATCTAATTGGCTTGTCTAGCTTGCTTAACCTATCCCCACTTGACATGATCAACAGGCTTGGTTCTCAAGCTTGGTCAATGCAGTTAACCCAGTAGGCACAATAACTCAAAGTGGCTCTAACAGACCCATCCAACTTGCTGGACTAATTCGACTTGTCCAACCCATTCAAATGGATTGATTTTTTCTAGCTCGTTTTGCCTAATTACTCTGCTTGCCTTCTCTTGCCTTACTTCCTATATTAGTCATAATATATATTTATCGGAGAGTCTAAGAATGTGTATTATTTGAACAATGAAATATATATTTCTAGATAAAGTAAGGAATCCATATTCCTAATGTATAGAATAGGGAATCACAATTCAATAAGAATTTGGTTTTATAAATTCATTATTGAAATCAAATATAGGAATGTCTATTTAAGAGAATTCAAAGGATATATAATGGCTTGAACAAAAAAAAGGGGAAAGGAATAGCTCCTAAATGGAGAAATCTTAATCATAAAAGGTGTGAAATATGCAAAATATTACTTGATGGATTCCGAAGAGAACAGAAATCGAGATAACATCAGACATATTATGTAAAGTATTCAAGAAACGAACAGCAACTCTACTCACGTTATTAGACTGTACGTGGTGTGCATTAAATGACAAGATGTCATCATTTGAGGAGGGACAACTTGGGTCGCCTATGTCATCCACCATTTTCTTAGTTGTGAATGAATTCTCCTTGAGAAGATCATCGTAACTCTTGATCATGAAACCAGCGTTGTGGGCGCCATATGCCATTTCAAGTGCACTACATTCCTTCTGGTCTCTTGATCTCCCAAGGTTAAAATCCCATATCTGAGAATTTCAAATAAATCCCATATCTGAGAATTTCAAATATCGTAAGAAGAAAAGCTATGAAAAAACTGATGGTATGATACACAGATTGGCATAGAAGAAATTAGGAAGATTCATATTATTTAAATAATTATTTGATTTGTTGAAAAAAAACGATTGGGATACTGATAAAAGAAGATTACGCAAGTATGGATTTCAGATTAAAGTACCTGTTTCTTTGTAAGTTGTTATAATTTTTCAATGATTATGTTATGGAAAGAAACATTGCACAGTTCAGCTTCATAATGTACTTTCCTCGTATGAAAAACATAAGCATCCACAGTATGAATTAACCTGCTCAAGGGACTAGTTTCTGCACCTGTCCTCTGCATTGTCGCTGTAAGATTCATTAATAAATATTACAAGATGTTCAAGCAGAAGATAGTGATATTTGTTCTAAATTTGAGTTCTCTTATTATATTCCAGAGAATAAACCGTCGAACTGTATGGCCAATGTTTCAATGTTTGTGTCACACAGCCAAACTTTTGAGAATATTCTACAATTATAATGAGGATGAAAATATGTCATTTGGAATCTAAAGACAAGCTCAATTAATCAATAAAAACAAATAAAGATGTTTTATAATCCTTATCAAACATACATAATCTCAGATGCAAATTAAGTAGCTGGTGACTGAGGCAAAATTGAAATAGGCAACAAAATTCTACAACAATGTGCATATTGTAAATTTCCATTGTTGGTTAAACAATTGGGTCTAATATTTTTACACTGCTGGGATCTAAGGTTCTGAACAGTTCAACGTCTAGAAGGACAGTTTTGGGCCCAATTATTCAAATCTCGTGTAACATATGACTAATTTAGGTGTTTGGACCATCATCATCGTTGTCATCCCAATTAATCAATTATTAAGAGTAGGTTACAATCTTACCCTTTTATTGAGCTGTAAGCAAAGCTATTTCATTAATGATATTCAATTAATTATATTATTTTATATTATGTTGGCAAATATCTTGGACTGGAAAATTCAAAATTATCATTGAACGGTCTAAATCAAACACTGTTTACCCAAATGGCATGTAAATCCTCAAATCAACAATGGTCAACCAACGTTGACGCAACGCTTCCTTCTCCGGAAATTGCTCTCACAGTTGAGAACTTTTTTTAAACATCATGCAAACGACCGAGATCAATAGTTCTTTTCATAGAAAAAGCAATTTTAATCCAACTGTATCGAGAAAAGTAAAGATAACTTGCTAAGTAGCTGCCAACAAATTCAAGAAAAGTCAAGACAAAGAAAATTGAGAAATTAACCTGCGCGGAATTTTCCGGGGGTCCGTAATCCCACGGCAGATCGTTCTCCTCCAAGAGCCGATCGCTCCCCTTCAGCTCTGTCGGTGGAAGCATGAGCAGTGAGGTGAACGGCATTGGCTGAGACTCCTGGAGATCTTCGAAGCTTCCTGTAGCAGTCCGGCACGGCGAACTCGGGCTAACATCGCCGGCCACGGCAGCGGCCAGTTCCGTCCTGGAAATCTCCATCAGTTGCTGGCACAGCTGATGCATATTGTGGGAGTTCCTTGGCCGCTTAACCCCCACGCTCTGGATTTTGGGGGCGCATGGCACATAGAGGTCCTTAAACTCTAGATCGGCTCCTGGAACTGGATCCAAAGACGACCAATCGAAGAGAAACTGATCGGGAGGAAGGTTTAAAGGTTGAGGAGGGGGATGATCTAGATCCTTGGAGGCAGCGAGATCGAAACCCCAGGAGACGGCGAGCTCGAGAGCGGTGGGGCATCCGGAAAACCCCTCGATCGGGACCACCGGGTGGTGGTGGTGGCGATGGTTCGCTCCGCCGCCTCCGTCTTCGGATCCACCATGCGAGTCCCAGTCGCAGTCGGCGCAGAGGGCGAGACCGTCGGCGACGCACCGAGCAGCGGCTGGCATCGCCCCGCAGTTGTCGCAGATCAGCGAGCGCACGTGCTTCTGAGACAGGGTGTTGGCCGTGTGCACGAGGCGGTCACAAGCCACGCAAAGCCTAGCCGAGTCCGCCCGGCAGAAAAGCACGGCCGGCGCCTCGCCGCAGTATTCGCACGCCGCACGCCGCCCCGCCGCGTCGTTCGCCTCCGCCATCGCCGAATCGAAGAGCAAGGCTTCAGATCGAGGAATCTTCGCTAAGAGTAAGAAATCTCGCGCAGATCAATGGCCGGCGATAGAACCAGAGCTCGGGAAACCGGAGGAGGACGGAGGCGGCAGCAACCCACTGTTTATAGTTTATAACACGAAGCCCATCACCGCGCCGGGAACACTGCGGCGTCACGTGCGTATCACGCCTTAACCGGACCGTGTGATGCGACTATAGCTGGTGGCCGAAGCAGTTTCACTCAAAACACCAAACAGAAAAACGGACCTCTTGGAGCCTCTGGTATACATTGGGTGTGTTACTGCCGATAAGTTTAAAGCAGATAAATGCTTTTGTATAATAAAAATAATAATCCAATACTTATTGAATATATCAATTTATCTACCCTTTGTATATTATCATTTTAAAATTATATCTTCATAATCATACTTTTGTTTTTTGAGTAAAGGCGATAGAGCTAACTGTTCTTTTATCATGCTACTAATCTAAATTAATATATCAGGATTCCCTACTACCATTTATCTATTTTTCATTAAAAAAAAAAGTCAAGTCACATTCGTATGATGGTCTTCTACACTAACAATCAACTTATGATCTTGACGCATGTTAAAAGGACTTTTAAATGAATTTAATTAAATGATTTTATCATTTGTTTATCACCTTACTTTCAACTCTATATATAGTCTACCCATAAAGTGAAATGATTTTATTTTGGCTTTTAACAATAATTAGCTATCTTGTGTTGTGCTTGTGCACAAGTGATTTCGCGTATCGGTGTTTATCATTTAAAAACTACAAAATTTTAATTAAAACAGTTCGGAATATTTATAAATATTGTTCTATAATAACATTTTAGTTGTTATAATTTTTCTTCTAAAAATAATAAAGTAAAAAATATTTAGATATTCGGAAAGCTGAAAGGCATCATGGAATTGCTTTTTTAATTAACCAAATGAATGAACGTTTCTAAATGGCACATGGGAGTTAATAAGAATATGTTGTGATTAACAAGGCATCGAATTTCTTGGAAATGAATGTAAACAACCAAAAACGTAAAAAGGTACCCTTTTTTTTTACGATAATATATAATATACAATCTTACATGAGCTACAGAAGATGACATCCACATGAATGATATGATACAATTAAAATTAATTTTTTTATTTCTCTTGTATACATGCTAAATGATACTAGTTTATATGAATCAGTATTAATATTGGTGCAGATTTTAAAATCAACGTTGATACGGATAGTTAATGATTATATTAGCACCAACAGTGATACTAGTTTATGTAAATTACTATTAATGTAGTGCAAACGAACATTAGTAGTTGATGCTAATTTATATAAACGGTTGATGTTAATTTTTTATTAGTGCTAGATTTAAAAAACGAACACCAACACTCGTGATATAAAATCAACATCAATGTACTGGTTTGCACAAAATTAACATCAATGATGTTAATTTACGTAAACCAACACTAACGTGATGTAAATCAGTACTATTTTTTTTTTATTGGTTTGTACAAATTAGTACCAGTAATTATTACACTTACAAAAAAAAATCAATTTAATATGTTCCTACCTAATGTTATAAATTAATCCTTAAATCCTAAATTATATACCTCTAAGTAAAAAAAAAAAACTCAAAAAATTAAAAAAAAAAAATATTGAAATGCACATATCGTGAACATCGTAGATAGTAGAAGGTATTCAACCCATAAACTCTAAAGATAAAAAGATAAAATTTTATTAGCATAACTAAAAGTAATTTTTTATAAAAAAAATCAATATTTCAATTGATTGTGAGAGCCAACCACGATAAAAAAAGAAGATTATATTGCTTTTAATTATTGATGATTTATCATATTTAGATTGTAATTTAGAATATATTTTTTATTATTTTTATATTTATTATTAAATCACACCTCTAAATATATATATATATATATATTATTTTTAAATTGTTTTTTAAACGCTCGATTTTACCAGTAACATTTTTTAAAAATTTAATGTATAATATTAAGTAAAAAAAAACTCAAATCTAAAAATAAAAATTAGAAGCTATCGAAATGTGCAGAATAAAATAAGCAGGATAACATTTCTAGCTGTGCTTGTCTGCTATAAAATATGATTTTAGACTCATCACCGACTCATGTTTGACTATTTTTCCTTCACCTTATTTTTTCGAAAAAAGCGCCCCAATAATTGTGACTAAATTTTGTTTATCCAATTAATTTTTTAAAAAAGGCATTTTTAAAAATAGTCAAAACATACACTTACTTTTATATTTGCTATCTCCTGGCAAAAAATAGTAAATAAGTAAAATTATAAAAGGAACTCAAAAATTTTTTAATATACTGAGAGCGTTTCATTTTACCAAATCGGGAATTGTTTTTTATTCCAAATTAATCAAATTAGATCTTTCGCACCGTCCCAAAAATGTGAAGGTGGTGGATGCCAAGTCGGCAGACGGACTTTTAGATGTCTTTAAATAAAGATAAAGCGGAAGCCTGTGGGGCCCCGCACCCATTTGCACTCCCCACCTCGAAAAGGACATTGTGGACCCTATTTAATTGAGATGTCATGCAATAAGATTCATCCCATACGTCTCCGCTGTCCGTCGAGATAAATAACTACATCGACCATCCTCTTATGGTTTGTTTGGCTGGATCGGATCTTTATGCCTAAAATATCTAGTCTTCATATTTTACTCATCGCTTAAGTCTATCGTTGATGGTCTCCAACTACCGATCCAATTAATACTACATCATGAGGGAAGATAAACTTAAGGGGATCAGAATCAGAATCTGATCGGATTTGAGTAAGAGCTCAGATCAATGGTGAAAAAAAATCTCTTGAGATCTGGCTGAGTTTTCATGTCGATCGTGCCGACAATGATCCTGGCTGAATTCTCATGCCGACAATAATCCTTCTAAATTCACCTTCCCTAGGAATATAGTGTGTTGTTCAGGACGATGACCTCCAACGGTGGATTGGGACGATGAGTGAAACACGGAAATTAAAAATTTAGAGGCAAGAAATTTTAAAGACAGAGAATTTGAACTCTTATTAATGTAGTCCTAGAATAATCGATCTAATCTTATAAAAAAATTTTATCGATCACTGGATAAATTAAAAAATATTCACAATGAAAACTAAGAAATCCAAAAAGATGCACAGCAAAAATTGCTAAAAGGAGGAAATTGAGAAAAGAGCAGGGAAGGATAATTTTATTCATCCACGTGTTCAAAATTTACAATTTAAGATAAAAAATATTATTTTATTAAATTTATTTTTCAGTATATAATCCATCAATTTTTCTATAATTTATCATATCTTTAATTTTTTATTATTTTTTCTCCCTTATATATATATATATATTTTTATTTTTCTATCTCAAATTAAATAATATTTTAATATTTATAAAATAAATTTTGTTCCATATATTTAGAAAAATATTATTCTTAAAATCCAGATTTAAGAAACGAACAGAAGAGCTGTGATAAAAATTTTATATCAAATATAAAATTTAAAATAAATTTTGTATTTAAGAAAGTTGATAGGAATACTCATACACTTTAAATTGAGACCTAAAATGTCATGTCAGTTGAGCAATAAAAAACCAGAGGTAAAAGTTCTCCACCCGTCTCATCCCCTTCCCTTATCTCCTTCCTAAAAAGATCAAAAATTACTTTCCCTTGATTTACCTTTCTCTCATCTCCTTTTTAAATAAAAACTCATTCCTAAGAGAACTATTCAAACCTTATTCTTATAATATAAATTTATCATCAGAATACCCACTCGTGGTGGATATTAATGCTCCATGAATCATGATAGCTTCTCACGCTTATCCTTTCTGTCCATGTGCTATCGCACGATGCTTGAATGGATTTGGGTAGATAATTCCTGAGTTGAGTAGTTAATTACAGTACATTTTAAAATGTCATCTAAAGTTTAACTAAATTTTAAAATACATCTTAAATTCCTAGAAACACTAAAACATCTCTTAAATTCTTTGTTTGTATTATTAAAATATCTCTGTCGCTGTTATCATTTCAATTCATTAATAAAAAAAATACTTCTTTTTTGTTTATCCTTTCTCTCTGCTCTCTTCCCATCTCTCGTCGGCGCAGGTAAACAAAGCCTCACTTTCAAATTTTTAAAATGCCTTATAATTAATGCTTCTTTTGGCTCAACTTAATTCCACGCGATTCACGCGTAGTTTATTAAACCTTTTAATCTCTTTCGCAACGATAATTTTGTTTATAAGACGCGTCACGAGTGACGCACACTTTTCTTATTAAACCTTTCGCGTCTCCAGAATTTCAGTCACGCACACTTTTTCTTATTAAACAAATGTCATCTTTTATCGGCTTCACATCTCACTCATTCAGTCAGCTATCAATTCATTCTCCTTTTTTTTTTTTTTTTTTCTTTTTTTGTTAATTCTGACTCGGTCGTCGAAACAAATTTAAAAATACCCGCAGCAAATGACCCAACCGTGCAATATTTTAGATTGGTAATTTTATTAGAGGGAAATATCTTGTAATATAAAGCGAATAAAACTATAAATATTTAAAAAACTGTATGAGCTTCCTGCAATTGCATCATAGTCAGGAGGCATGTGACCCCGTGAATTATACGAGTTGGTACGTAGAAGAATTTGTCGCAATGAGATGACATAGTCGATCTTCGGGACAGTTGGAAAATAAATTCTTTACCCTCGTATTACACTCTGTTTCGCCACATATCCGCTCGGCTGCTGGGCCGCTCGGATGTTACGATTTACCTTTCTCATGATGACCTTGGGTTGGATACGTCAGAGACACGGGGACGAGCGTTTCAATTTTTTTACCACAATAGTCGGGAGGCATGCTTCCAGTTCATTGGTGACATTGAAGAGAATTTTTTCACTAATGAATCAATTAGGACCTGCACAGGTATTAATACAGATTGATATTTGTTCGAATAAGTTTTGAGAATAATTCTTAACGGATAAAAAATATTTCGGTTGATTGGACATCTTATATGCCTATATGTAATCAGGGATTGGAGATATTGAGACATTTAGGATGAATATTATCATCTTCTCTTCCAATAGGATGCAGGATCAGATCCAAGACTTGGTGTGATAATAAAATAATTATAGTTGAACTTCCACATGAGATACATCTACGACGATTAAATTATTGATGAAGTTGACATCATGTTAAGAATCACTGTGTTTTATAAATTTATTTGATGAACAAAATATGAAATTAAATTTTAAGATTTGAATATCTGATTGAGTTATCCATTGAAAAGGGTTGAGAAGGGTTGTTGTGAGAGACAGACGTGGATACGAACTTGAGGACAAGGAGAGTAAGCATCACGTTAGATTCGGTTTCGATCATGATTGCATTGTGAACCTGGACTAATTTATTACAATATTTTTAAATTATCAAAAAAGTTATCTCTATTTATTTTATGTTTTTTATTTACAATTGATGGTGTTTATGTATTATCATCCCTAATTATTTAATGATCTACAGCAGCTTACCGTCTTATTTGTTTTATTACATTCTACTGTTTTCATTATTATTATTTTTATCTGCACTGTTCTTTACCATTAAAAACATATCAGGCCACATAAGATTTTTTTTATTTTTATTTAAAAAACAAATATTTAGAATTAAACCTTTTGATATATTTAAATTTATTAATGATGAGTCATAATATATATATATATTTAAAAACTTATTATTGTGCTTTTTATTTTAAAAAGAAGGAGACAATTTTCGGCCTTTCGGGTATCGAAGCCCTACACTTTCATTGACTATCTAGCTTCAATTTCATCGGACGGGCGACGCGAATGCTGGCGAGGGACGGCCACCGGACGGGCGATCAATCAGCCGCGACTTGGCCATAGCTAACCACCGCCGGCAGGTAACAGAGAGTCCTTCTGCGGTTTCTCTACTGCCGATAAGTAACAAGGACTCCCATGGGCGCCTCCGAGTCCCTCCTTTCCAAGCAACAGCAGCAACAAGTTACTCCGATTCCGAACCCTAAATCCTTTATGTTCGATTCTTTACGTTGATTTATCTCCTTTATTTCGTTTCAATTTCTCCCTTTTCATATTCTCAGCCGATCGATGAAATCACCACCGTTTCTGAGAGGACCGAGAGCGTAGATCCCCTTCTGGAGCGCGTCAGGGCCCTCAAGATCGTAGGACTACTATTCCTCTTGCTCGGTACTCGCTTATTGTTCTTATTTAGTTTGAAAACTCAATCTTATTCATATTCTTGTTGATTTTGATTGTTGCAGGCGCCGCCGCTGCTTAACTCGCCGCTTCCGACGGAATCCAGCTTATCCGATATTCTTGTCAGGAAACCCTCGTCATCGTCGTCCGCACCTATTTCAGGTGATCTTGTTTCTTTACTCTTTTAAGATTGCAACTTTGATGAGATTGTATGGTTTGCTGAACGCTCCGAACAATGTTGCGGAACAGAGATTTTGTTTGGTAGTTAATTTGCATTATAAAAGTGCTCAGACATCATAAAATCCGTAGCTGTATTTGTATTTAGATATGAATAATTTTCATCTCTCTTTGTCAATTTTTCACCATTGTGATTGCTGGATGCTTTCCTGGTCTCTTCATATTAGGTACTTTGAATCCAAAGGTTCTGATGGAGCTCTTCTCTGTGTACCGTGAGTGGCAGGAAGAGAAGGCCAGTAAAATCAGCAAGAAGCAGGTATTATCCTGTCTAATGTAACTTTTTTAAGTATTAAATTGTGTTTGTACTATGCATTCCAAGATTTATCTTGTCCTGGATTGTACTATTTCTTCCGGACTCAAAGACTAGTGGAAGCTTCTATTGGTTCCACCTGATAAATGGGTGTAAATGCATTGTTGAGCTAACCTAGTATTCTGTGCGAAGAAGAATTACACTTATCCTTTGGATTAACTTGAATAGATTTTGGATAAATACCGAGTTCTAGGACTAGAAGTTGTTTCATCTGTGAATTGCAAACAGAGCAACATTGCTGATGGAACACAATAGTTGTGTGAGAAATCAATCAATGCTAGTTGATATGAGATCTGTGGATCTCTAGATTTTTTTTGAAGGTCGTTTGTTTATGTTGGTTGTTATTGTCTTTTGATAGATAGGTCTATGATTTGAAAATATTTCCTGTTTTAAATTGATATGATGGCTCATATACGTTATAATTATGTTTCTATGTCAGATATAGATCACAATCGTCAGAGCAAGTTGCAATGTATTATGTAGCAATTTGCAAAAAAAAAATATTCTTTCCGGGATACTTATAATATCCTCTCGTATACATTACATTTCTATTAGTTGTGGATCACTTTAGCTAGAGCAAATTGTATTTTAGTGCAGCAATTTGTTAGGAAATATTTTGAGTGTGATACTTGTACTTTTACTATGGTTAATTGATAATACTTCATGTTGATAGAATCATAGAAGAATGATTAGATTTGATGCATAAAAGTGATAACAAGAAAGTGGAATCACATTTGATCATGCAATTGCAAAGAATATATACTCGGCCTGTGAGAATTTTGCAATAGTGCAGCAATATATTTGAAAATGAATTTGGTTATAGGGGACATTAACTAGAATATGTTGAATAGAATCTTGCTATGGCCTGGACGGTAGCTTTCCTTTTTCAGAGTATGCAGGAATTTCCATAATAGACATAATTATAGTTCCTACCATTCAGATTACAATTATTAGGAATCACTGTTAATGAGCTGTCGCTCAACTGAGATTGTTTGATCTGGCTTATTGGATAAGTGCTGAAAAGTACCATGTTTCGAGTTGAACTGATAGTCAAACAAAATTCCAGTTATTATTCAGATGGGAGTATTCTTAGATTAGTTTGTTATCCTTCATTATTGGTAAAAGTGTATCTTCTAGCATCTTATTTTACCAGTTTTAGTATGTTACCAACAGCCATTCATTTTAACCTATAATAGACCAATGGTTAAAAAGTAATTCAAGGTTCCCTTTTTCATGTCTTGGTACAATAAATTCTAAAATAAATGACAACGATAGCTAAGTAGATTTTTAGTGCATTGGGTAGTAGTTGATACCTACATTTCTCCGCGATTGCCATAATTTCTCCTACTACAAATGAATCCAATGATGCAGGAAGAGATCGAAAACAAGATTGATACTGCAGATGCTTTGGCAATTAAGCTTCTTCAGCGCTTCAATTATTCAGTTTCCTCCATGAGATCAACTGCTAACAGTCTGGCTGAAGGTTACCTTCTCCGCTTCCTATTATCATATTGACAAAGAACTAGACAATTAGATTCGGAAGCGGTTGATATTTTCTATTCCACAGTTACGCAGAAAAGATGTTCACTGTTGCCATCGGACTAAGTTTTTTTTTCCCATTTGAAATCATTAATTGATTTTTTTGACATTTTGTCCAATGTTGTAGTGAATCAATTACAGGTAGATGTTGGTGAACTCAAAGGCAGGCTTACTGAAGTGATAAGCAATTGTGACGCCCTATGCAAGAGAATTGCGACAGAAGGGCCTGAATCGCTCAGGTCCTCTGTAAGTTCATTCTCCACCAGCAACCTGGAAACACAGACCAATTATTCATCGAGAAAGAGTTCTCAAACAACCGAGCAGCAGTTTGCCTTGGACTTTATGAAACCTTCCTAAAATTTTAACATGTTCTTTGATCATACAGCTAGCTGGCATTATTGGAGACATAATGGAGTATGTATGCCACATATATCATAACATTGTTGTCATAATGCATATTGAATTCATGCCACATCTATATTTATGACTTCATACCAATAAATCTGTGAAAAATATTTCAGATTATTGTACCAAACATCACATTTGATGATCATAGAATGAAATTTTGTGATAAATAAACTCTTAATATGTGATTTTATTTAATTAATTTAATTATTTAAGCTGACTCATAACCCTAAGTCATATTTGTAATGCTGACAATGAAAGAATAATAATCAAAGTTTACATGGGAATATACAAGTGAGAGTTTAAGTATGTAATTTGTTAACTACGAATGCAAAAAATACAATAGTAAAGATTCTGCGAAAGGTAAAATAAAATACTCATTTGAAAAATAAACTTCTGAAGAGTGTAATGAAATTTTCAAATAAAAATATACATTTTTATTTTTTACTATTTAAAGGTTTTTTTATAATTATTTTGAAGCTATCCATTTAGAACTTTTAATTAAAATAAAATTCTATTCTTTAATCGACTGGAAGGCCGCCTTTGTTTCCATTTCTCCCTTTTCCCCCTCTTTCCTGTCGAAGAATCCCTGCATTTCCTCTCGGATCCGCTCCATTCTTCTTCCAAATCCCCAAACTCCACCCTTTCTCATTTCTGATAGACCTCTTGTACTTCCAATCGCCTTCCAATCCCCTAAATCGACCCCCATTTCCACGTAATCGAACCCCGGCGAGAGGCGGCATCGGTCTTGGCTGAGGCGGAGGCGAAGAGGAGGATGAGCACCAAGGGCAACTGGTCGCCGTTGGCTAGCGGCCGGTTCTTTACCTTCTTTCTGGTGGCGTCGTGGTACGCCTCCAACATCGGTGTGCTCCTCCTCAACAAATACCTTCTTAGCAACTACGGCTTCAGGTACCCCATCTTCCTCACGATGTGTCATATGGCGGCGTGTTCGTTACTCAGCTACGTCGCTATCGCCTGGCTGAGGGTGGCGCCGATGCAGACCGTGCGGTCGCGGCTGCAGCTGGTGAAGATCGTGGCGCTCAGCCTCGTCTTCTGCAGCTCGGTTGTTAGTGGGAATGTGTCCCTCAAGTACCTTCCGGTGTCGTTCAATCAGGCGGTGGGAGCAACCACGCCCTTCTTCACCGCCGTGTTCGCATATATTATGACCGTGAAGAGAGAATCCTGGATCACCTACATTACTCTTATTCCAGTAGTCTCTGGTGTCGTCATTGCCAGCGGGGTACGTTTGCCAAATTTTTTATTCTTTTGGATTAGTAGATCCATCGTAATCACGTTGAGTGCTATGTCTTTGTTGCTCGATATTGCCTCTATTATTACTGGAAGACGAAATCATTGGGGAAGAAATGCAAGGCATCCTTTTTATTTGCATGCAATAACATTCTTCAGAAATTATTTAATTATCATATTAGCTCCTGTTAATTTCTCAATGAACATTCTATCCTGATAAGTATTAATTGAGTTTCTGAAAGAGTTTTTTTTGCCTTGCACGGGGATCAATTTTTTGTTTAGTGCTAATTTTGATAATTTTGCCTTATCTTGATATTGCCAGAGGTCAAATTGTTATCTACTTTCAAAACTTATTTGATGAGAAATTAACCATGTTTGATACTGGTTATTTGATTCTAGAATTGCGATATAATGATAAGTTTTATGTTTAACATTTCAGGGAGAACCAAGTTTCCATTTGTTTGGCTTTCTCATGTGCATAGGTGCAACTGCTGCAAGAGCACTTAAGTCAGTGTTGCAAGGGATATTGTTGTCGTCTGAAGGGTAATATTTATTTATTCTGAATTGTATATCCACTTGTTTCTTTTGCAAATCTCCTTTTCGACAAGGTTATTCATTTTTTTCCTATTTATGCTAGGATATTTATTTTCTTGTTTTCTGGTAAACTATGACAGTTTTTTTTTTTTTTCCTTTCATAAACACAGTCCTGAATACTTTCGTTTGTCTTTCTCATCAGGGAAAAACTAAATTCTATGAATCTTCTCCTGTATATGGCTCCAATTGCAGTTGTTTTATTACTCCCTGCTGCTATAATCATGGAGGAGAATGTGGTTGGCATCACATTGGCACTTGCTAGAAAAGATATCAGAATTATATGGTACCTATTGTTTAATTCTTCTCTTGCCTATTTTGTGAATTTGACCAACTTCTTGGTGACCAAACATACGAGCGCTTTGACTCTCCAGGTAGGCTCTATGGTGATGCCATTTAGTTCTCTTTTATTATAGACTTCAAAAGATTTTTAAACTATAGAGAAGAAATTTATATTCTATTCATTCTTATACATTCCCTGGCTCCCAAAAATTAATTCATCTGTGTTATGAATTCTCTTATTATGTATATGATTTACAGAATTTGAAGCCTTAGTTATTAATTTAAAATTACTCTTTTCTAGATGTTCTTGTCCAGTAGTGTAATTGAAAGGTTATTCCATTTTTATCTTTTCCCTTTTTTTTAAAAAAAAAATCTGCTAATTTTGGCTACAATTGCAACAAAGTATATTGTTGGAACCAATCTTTGCTTGCATGTTTAGAGAACATAAATTAGTTGGCCACACTAGAGGCAAATGCAACGACTAGATGAAAATCCAATAGCATTTTCCCAATCACAAGGCTACTCGTTCATAGTATAACAAGACATGATATTATTTGGAATGGTTAGTTACCTTCCAGATAAGTTGACTAAGAGAGCTCTGTAAACAACACTTGACAGAGATCTGGTGCTCTAACGGAACACTTGCATCAAACTATAGTTTGGTCAACTAAATTATTCAATAAAGTTTTTAGATTAAGAATATGTTTGAAGAATCACTGAAAAGGTTTTGTATACTATTTTGTAAGGATCAAGGTGACATATAAGAATAGATTTGATTGATAATGTAATAATAATAGAAGGATAAGAGTCACAATGGCTAATAATGATTAAGAAAAGAATAAAAGATAAAATGACAATATGTAAAATTTTATTTAGTTTAATGTTCCAATTCCAAAGATTAACTAGAAATGCTATTTATTTAGTACGACAATTAAAAGAGAAATATGGAGAAGAAGAGAATGATCTGTATTTGATTTTCATTTCCTTAGGTAGAATCCCTAGCTAATTATATAGTGGATTTAGACAAGGGAAATCTGATTATCAATATGATAAAGAATATGTATGGTAATGTAGTAAGTGGTTTTGTAATTATTGTTTGTTTAAGCAAATGATTTTTAAAAACAATATGTGTGCATTATGTGTCGGCTTCAAGATCTTTCTTTTTTTAGCTTTTTTTTTCTTTGATATTAGATAACCTGATTTATCATATTCAAGATAAATTCATCAATATATATCGAATTCCAATTGATATTGTTCTATTGATGATATCTTAAATCTAATAAACTTGAACCTCGGATTGTGGAGACAGTTGTTAGAAACTAAAGATTTTCAGATATGTAGAATTAAAATTGAAAATTTTAAATGTATCTTTGATAATAAGAAAATAAATGAGAGAATACAACAACAACGATCAACCCTTATCCCACTTGGTGGAGTCGGTTATATGGATCTTTTTACGCCATTAAGCTCTATCTATATTGATACGGGTTATGACGAGCGGATTCAGAAAATGACAAGGATATCAAAATTAGGATGAAGTGGTGATCAAGGTTGGGATAGGGTGAATGTTTATTAACTAGTCCTGATTGATTGCCCTACATCAGAGTCCTGAGAGCGCGCCCAAGCGTTCTTTGAGCAGAATGCTCTGATAGGGTCGACCAGTCATAAACCCGATTCAACATAAGGGTGCCTGTGTGTGCTCGACTGGGCAAAGCCCGATCGAACTTAAAGGTACTCAGCCTTATAAAGCTTTTAGCATACGCTTGGCCGAACGAAGGTCAAACGAACATAAGGGTGCCTGTGTATGCTCGACCGGGCAAAGCCTGATCGAGCTTAAAAGTACTCAGCCTTGTAAAGCTTTTAGCATACGATCGGCCGAACGAAGGCCGAACGAACATAAGGGTTCCTTTGTGCGCTTGACTGGGCAAAGCCCGATTGAGTTTAAAGGCACTCAACCTTATAAAATTTCTATCATATGATCAGCCGAGCGAAGGCCGAACGAGTATAAGGGTGTTTGTGTGTGCTCGACTGGGCAGAGCTCGATCGAGCTTAAAGGTGCTCAGCTTTACACTTCTAGCATACGATCGGTCGAGTGAAGGCCAAACGAGCATAAGGGTGCTCGTGTGCGCTCGACCAGGTAGAGCCCGATCGAACTTAAAGGTGCTCAGCCTTACAAAGCTTCTAGCATACGATTGGCCGAGCGAAGGCCGAACGAGTATAAGGGTGCTTGTGTGCGTTTGACCGGGCAGAGCTCGATCGAGCTTAAAGGTGCTCAACCTTATAAAGCTTCTAGCATATGATCGGCTGAGCGAAGGCCGAACGAGCAAAAGGGTGCTCATGTGCGCTCGACCGGGCAGAGCCCGATCGAGCTTAAAGGTGCTCAGCCTTACAAAGCTTCTAGCATACGATCAGCCGAGCGAAGGCCGAACGAGTATAAGGGTGCTTCTGTGCGCTCGACAGGGCAGAGTCCGATCGAGCTTAAAGGTGCTCATCCTTACAAAGCTTCTAGCATACAATCGGCCGAGCGAAGGCCGAATGAGTATGAGGGTGTTTGTCTGCGCTTGACCGGGAAGAGCTCGATCGAGCTTAAAGGTGCTCAGCCTTACAAAGCTTCTAGCATACGATCAGCCGAGCGAAGGCTGAACGAGCATAAGGGTGCTCGTGTGCGCTTGACCTGGCAGAGCCCGATCGAGCTTAAAGGTGCCCAGCCTTACAAAGCTTCTAGCATATGATTGGCCGAGCGAAGGCCGAGCGAGCATAAGGGTGCTTGTGTCCGCTCGATCGGGCAAAGCCCGATTGAGCTTAAAGGTACTCAGTTTTATAAAACTTTTAGCATACGACTGGCTTAATAATCGGCCGGGATATATTTTTAACAGAAGGTATGCTCAATATGCTCCCGGCTTAACGATCGGCCAAAATATATTTAACAGAAGGTATTCTTAATGTACGACCGGTTTAACGGTCGGCTAAGATATATACAATAGAAGGTATTCTTAATATACGACCAGCTTAACGACCGACTAGGATATATTCAATAGATGGTATTCTCAGTATACAACCGGCTTAATGATCGATAAAGGTATGTTCAATATACGACCAGCTTAACGACTGGTCGGGATATATTCAACAAAGGGTATTCTCAATATACGATCGGCTTAATGATCGGTCGAAATATATTTAGCAGACAAGTAGTCGACAACCTAATGACAGCCTGACAAACTTATCGGGATATATTCTCTCAAAACTTCTTCATTAATCAGTTACACCAATACACTCCTTTGCATATGTCATCAGGGGGTTCAAGTCATAAATGACAAAGAAGGTACATCTGGGATAGAAAAAAAGATTCCTCAGAGGATTATTGCACGACGTTTAGATTGTATTTTTTTCAACTTCTAACAAACTCTAACAAACGAACGATCACTTCACGATGGCAGAGATTATGTAAGGTGGTATAAAAAGGAGAATCCTCTCCGTTGGCAAGGTATGCAAATATAAGCATTCGCATCTGAAACCCTACTTTCTGGCATTTTCGGTTACTATTCTTCTTCCACTTTCGAAGAAAGGAAACTAACTTGAGCGTCGGAGGGCCTAGCCAAGGATTCCCACCCTAGACTTAGGTCACTAACGTTGGCTCGTCTAACTGTGCGCAGGATCGTTGAGGAGTTCTCTTCAGATCTCGAGGAGTTTCTTGTTCATTAAATCATCACCTACCGGAGCTAGCGTGTCGTCTCAGCGCCTTCAGACAGGATCATATATCATCATCTGTACTTAAATAAATTTTATCTTATTTTATTGTTGTTAACCAAGTATTTTTTGATTTTCCTCATTTGATATGTGTGTTTGTCATAGTTTCACATCGCCTAGCTCCTAACTGGAGCATTTATTGGTCGTTTAAGTACATGCCTGTACCATATTAAACGTCTCTCGGAGTTTTTCTCTCAATAAATGCAACTCTGACTTTCTCTTTAATGCTTTTATCTCTTATTCTGTCCATCCTCGTATGTTCATACATCCATTTTAACATCCTCATATATGTAACTCTCATCTTCTACTCATGTGCTCGAGTCATAGTCTAACATTCAGCTTCATATAACATAGCAGGTTTAATTGCGGTTTTGTAGAACTTTCCTTTAAGTTTTAGAGGTACTTGATGCTCTCCTCCATTTCAATCATCTTGCTTGTATTCTATGTAATACATCTTTTGTAATCCCTCCATCATTTTGTAAAAATGATCCTAAATATTTAAAGTTTTCGGTCCTAGGCAACTCATCATCTCTTATCTTAACAAACTTAAATTCTATATATTCTGTCTTTATTCTACTAAGTCAAAACCTTTCCCTTCTAGTGTTTCCTGCGAAGATTCTAGTTTAACATTTACTCCTTCACATATTTCATCTACTAAAATAATATCATCTGTAAACAACATGCACCACAATACTGTGTCTTGAATGTGTGTAGTGAGTTCATCTATAATTAGTGTAAAAAAAATAGAAACTTAGACCTTATCCTTGATGTTACCTTATCTTTATTAGAAATGTTTCAGTTACTTCGTCTAAAGTCTTTACTCTGGTCGTTACATCCTCGTACATATCCTTAATTAGTTCAATATATGTTACGCTAATACCTCTTTTTTCTAAAATTCTTCATATAATTTCTCTTAGAACTCTATCATAAGTTGTTTTTAAGTCAATAAATACCATATATAGATCTTATTTTTGCTCCTAATATTTTTCAATTAGTTGTCTAAGAAGATGTATAATTTCTATTGTCGACCTTTCAGGCATGAACCCAAATTGATTTTCAGTCACCGTGGTCTTCTTCCTTAATCTTTTTTCTATTACTTTTTCCCAAAATTTCATGGTATGACTCATTAGTTTAATACCCCTATAGTTTACATAATTTTGTACGTCTCCCTTATTCTTATATAAGGGAACTAGAGTAATTGATCAGACATTTTTTCATTTTCAATGTTAAATAATTTTGTAAGTCATTCAATACCTTGTTTCCCTAAACACTTTCATATCTCTATCGGAATATCATCTGGTCCAACGACTTTTCCATTATGCATCTCATTTAAAACTTCTTATACTTCTGAAGTTTGAATTTTATGATAAAAATTTAAATTTCTATACTCATTTGACCTACTTAAATTATCTAAGTTAAGTTGATCACCTAAATCTTCATTAAAAAGTTGATGAAAATACCTCTTCTACCGCTCTTTTATTTCTCCATCGCTTACTAGTGCCCTATTACATTCATCTTTAATATATTTTATTTGGATAAGATCTCTTATCTTCCTTTTTCTCACAGCTATTCTATAAATATCTTTTTCCCCTTCTTTTATATCCAATTTATGATATAATAGTTCAAAAGTTTAATTCTTTACTTCATTCACTACTTTCTTAGTCTCTTTCTTGACTATTGTATAAGTTTTAAAGTTTTATTATTCTTACAAATATATAATTCCTTATAAGCTGTTCATTTTTCCTTCACTTTTTTTTATACTTTCTAATTTCACCACCAATATTCCTTATTTAGTTGTGCATGTCTCTTTGACTCGCCGAGCACACTTTTAGCTATTATTTTCAACTTTGATACCATCTTATCCCATGTCATATTAGAGTCACTATATATTTCATCTAATACTTGTACTCCTATCTTCTCCTTAAATATATTTTGTTTCCCATTTTTTAAATTTTAGGAGTCGTATATATTTTTTTCTATTGATATTATGCTTGAGGCGTATATCCAACACTACAAACCTATGTTGGATAGTTAAACTTTCTCCTGGGATAACCTTGCAATCTTTACAAATCTTTCTATCCTTCTTCTTAAGCATAAGAAAGCCACTTTGCGATTTATTATTCCTACTTTTGGACATGATTAAGTGTTCTTATCTTTTCTAAAAAATGTATTAGCTAATATAAGTCATATGTTATCACAAAATCTAATATAGTCTTCCCTTTTCATTTTTCGTTCTAAATCCATAACCCGCATGTACTTTCTCATATTTCTCACTTTTCACTCTGACATGCCCAGAAGAAGCATAAGAAAGCCAATTTACGATTAATTATTCCCACTTTTGGACGTGATTAAGTGTTCTTATCTTTTCTAAAAAATGTATTAGCTAATATAAGTCATATGTTATCACAAAATTTAATATAGTCTTCCGTTTTTCATTTTTCGTTCCAAATCCATAACCCGCATGCACTCTCTCATATTTCTCACTTTTCACTCTGACATGCTCATTTAGATCACTTCCTATTAAAATCATTTTATTTGACGGAATGTTTTGTAATACTTTATCTAAGTCGTCTAAAAACTTTCATTTGGTAGCTTCATCTAATCCTATGTGCATATACGCGAATTATGTTCATAGTTTCTTTCGCCACTATTACCTTAAAGACTATAATTCTATCTCTTTTTTTAACTACTCCTACAACTTCATCCTTCAACAAACTATCTATAACAATACCCACTCCATTTCTTATTTTATTCTTTCCTTCAACAAATCCGAGTTCTCTATCATCTTTGCCTTCTCGCCTATCCATTTTGTCTTTTGTATACACAAAATACAAATTCTTCTCCTAATCATCGTATCTACTACCTCCATTGATTTGAGTTCCTATGTTCCATGTTCCAAATTTTAGATTATTAATTTTTCCATCATATTTGTTCTTATCCATCCTATGGTGTGAGAATTCTTGCCTATTTAACACTACACTCAAGTTCTCATAGAAATGTAGTGGTCCTTACCAATTCGTTACAGTTGAACACTGCAACGCGAACTCTTGCATATTTAAAACTACACCCGAGTTCTGGAGATGCAACGGTCCTTGCCGAGACGTTACAGTTGGACCCTGCAACGCGTTCCTTTTAAGGAACAACCTAGCATTAGCATAATAGTTTAATGGATCCATTCATTGAACATTTGTCATAATTTTAACGTTGTTGGCAACTTAACGTAACCCTCCTCTTTTATCCGAGTTGGGGACCGGTCATGATTGATTCGCCATCGGCGGAATTAAAATAAATGAGAGAATAATTTAGATTAATAAATAAAATAATCTTTGAAATAATAATTTTAGATGTCCTAGATATATTATTCAAGAGGAGATATGAATAAATCTAGTATTAATAGGATTAAAAATTAAATGCTCAAGATAAGAAAGAGTTCATAGACTCTTGTATTAAGCTGCGTGCCATTTAGCCTAAAATGAAATTTTGTCACGCTAAAATATGACAAAACTCATACTTATGGGTCATTGTGACGTGTAGATAAAAAGGCAAACACGTACAAGAATTAGTGTAACAAAGATAAGATGGATATGTGGGATTACTAAAAAAGGATAAAGTCAAAGATATTACCAGTCCAAAGCAATTAGTTGCACTTCAATGGGTGATACAAATGAGAGAATAGCGTGAGATGGCATGTCATGTTCTTAGAGAATCAGTATAGTTGGCAAAGTTCAATTGATTGGAATTGAAGGTTTACAGTTTGTTTTAGGAAATACAAAAGGCATAGTGGTCTCTAAACAAAATTTGTCATTTTTCAAGTTCAATTGATTGGAATTGAAGGTTTACAGTTTGTTTTAGGAAATACAAAAGGCATAGTGGTCTCTAAACAAAATTTGTCATTTTTCAAGTTCAAAATGTTAAACTAAACCAAAATGGCAAGTAGAATTTTATTCATTTTAGTTTAGTATTTCAAGCCATTTAGGTTACTTTAATGGATAACTAAGAAAGAGGAGAGGTAAGAAAGTAACACTGCAATGTATATAAGTGATCCATGATTATTGTGCAAATTTGTGACCTTTTCTCTATCCCACCCTTCCCTCCTATCTTTGCACCCAAGCAACCAAGCATTAGTGATCATCCTTTGGGTGAGACACTAAAATGGGAGGATGGAGATTACCTAATGATGCTTTCTTCAAGTGAACTACTATTTCTTGTTTAAGTTCACGTTATCATCTCAAAGAGCTGGAGTCATTTTATCATTGTCAATTTTATTGGTATCAAAAGGCGAAATTGTCACCTCGGCGACCCCCCGCCCCCCGCTGTTTGGAAGGGAAGTAAATCACGGGAGGGCTTCGCCTAACAACAACAACGCATGTAAGGAGGGATTGAGATAACCAACGGGGCATTCTGCATCCGCTGAAAATTGACCCCAAGTCTAATGATAGCAACACCCTTGCATGAACCAACTGCGCTAGTCCGTTGAGGCATCATTGTCAATTTTATGAACATATTTGGGTAGTTGGAACTTGGAAGCCAATTAGCATGTGCAAGTATGTCAGCTGGGATAGTTTGCATGAGATTGACCCGATGATATGATCAATTTGTCTCTATTCTCAAGTTTTGTTCCTGTCAATGGACATGTCTCGGCATGCATAAACATAAACATTATGAAAAGAGTGTGAATATCCAACTTAGTTATCTTTGCGACATCTTTTCCTTTAATTATGATGAAAATCTGTCCACTGCACGCAACTATATCACAATTCACATGTGTGTGTGTATGCACTGTAGCACTATGGACTTCTGATATTTAGTACTAGAAGATATATTATAATATAACGAGCAATCATAAAATGGTTCTTCTTTAGGCACTTCTATAGTAGTACCAAACTATCTACTGTAGATAGCAGTTAGCATTTCTTGTTTGAGTATCTTGCTTTGTAATAAGTTAAATCCAGCAGAAATGAAGTATTTTTTAAGTTCTAGGTAGGTGGAATCTGTTGATCTGTTTGATTCGTTAATTAAACAAATAACTTCTCCCAATCTTTAACAGACCATTAATTTAGTAAATGCCTAACTAGCAGCAAACCAGTTGCATGATTTGCGACTCCTTTATTAAGGTTTTGATGAGTGCATGCAAATGATATGTGATCAAATTTACAGATGAATATGGGTTCACTATTGAAAAAAACATTAATCATATCCATAATGCATGATAATTGGAAACGGTTGCGCATCTAATACATAATAGATAATGATAAATAACAAAATGCAAATGGGACGTTTCTGAACCTGACTAATAGGCATCCAAAGTTCAATGAAGAAAAACATACTCTATGCTTCATCTGAAATAAGTTGATTCACTAGTTTTTACTACCACAAAGTAATGAATTTGGAATTTTATTTTGGATGCTCATTAGCTCTCAAAGCTTTTGTAACTATATCTTTTGGTAGGCTAGATCTAACTCTGACCCCTTGGATCTTCTGAACCGTCCAATAATTGTTCTATTACAATTATCGTATCATTTTGAGCTATCATTGTGTTGATTCTTTACAGCTAAGATAAATTTCATTAATCATCCTTTTTCTGCCTAGTTAATTTCTGTTTTTTAAATTTGATTCAAATAGTAATCTAGCTTGGCTTGGGTGAGCTCATTGAGTATTGAAATAATATATAGTTGCATTTTTCATATCCAGGCCACTGAAAGACTCCTTATGTAGGGGCATATGTGGCCACATGGACCACTATAGGGCAAAATTCCGTATAGCTATGCAATTTGTTTAACCTTGTAATTATATAGTGGTTAATATCCTGACTTTGGTGATTTCAGGTTCTTGGAAATGCCAAAGGTGCCGTTGCTGTGGTTGTCTCAATTTTAATATTCAGGAATCCAGTAACAGTCACCGGGATGCTTGGTTACACAGTCACAGTAGTTGGTGTTATTCTTTACAGTGAAGTGAAGAAACGCAACAAGTGATTCCTTTAATAATGACGATCAGGTGGGTTTTTCTTTTTTCTTTTTTTTTTTGGCCCTTTCCCCCTTTCTCTCTCCCACAGCCATCTCATTTGCTTACTGATGTCGGTGGTTGGTTAACTCATATGTGCAATTCATGTAGCAGCCCGCACATGATTCTTTGGCGCAAAACCAAACAGTAAGCTCTTAACATTGAAGACTAGATAGCGAGTAGGATAAACAAAGTGCCAATAACTAATTGGCATCTATATTATGTGAGTTGCATTCTTTTCTGAATCATTTTGGTAGAGGTTTTGATAAATAGACTCAATTTTTAGGGATCATATTCTCACTTCCGCTCAGTCTTTTAGATTGAATTTTGCTCGTAAGAGATTGATAAACCTGCTTTTTGTTGTATTCAGTGTAATATGCAAATATTTCTGACATACATCGTAACAAATTTATATTTATATTTGTTCATTTTTCCAAATGTCTTTTAACTAAGTTTGTATTCTGTTCTTTCTTGTGCTTTGTTAGTGTTGCTTTATTTATAACCACTTGGGCTCTTTTGTCATGCTTATTGGTCTGCCTAAAATGATAGGTAATGTGATAATATATAAAAATAAAATATTTGCATTGTACCTCTTGATTAAATTATTTATTTTAAATATTGAAACTAAAATTATTTATAACGAATTATTATAAGTGTGTGTTAATCTATTTATCTATTTAAATTTTGTCATGTCAATTTTAAATTTTGACTCTATTAATTTATTTATTAAATCATAATTAATATTAAATTATCATCCTATTTCTAAATTATGTCTGCTAGTCTAGGTCATTATTCGCCTCCCTGAGTCCCTGTCACCTCCGTTGCTTATTCTATGCGGATGGCAGAAAGAGATATTCTCCAAATCTTCACTAAGATTTTGTTGTTGCGCATGGACACTGCCTGCCTACTTCCCCTGCCTGCCGCACGCATTCCTAAAATTTAAACTATTATTAAGGATTTTAAAAAAAAATTATTTATGTTAATACTTATGCATCATGAACTACCAAAAAAGATACTTTAGATTTTAGTGAATTGAGTTTATTTAAAATTAGTATTAGTGAACAAATAAGATTTTTTGCAATTATATATGTAAAACACATATGTCATAATGGAAATGATAATATAGTTAACGTGTAATATTATTCAATAAAGTTGAAGTTTGTGAAATTTTCGTAAGGTTCTTGAAAAAAGATAAAAGTGTTGGGGTGAATTGTAATTTTCTCAATACAAATACCAATCAGCCCTCAGAGTTGATTTGCGTGAAGATAACGTATAAATTATTGATCATTAGGAGATTATTTTGGAATGCAACTCTACTTTCCTTTTTCCAAATCATTATAAAATCAACGCGATGTACTTTATATAAATATATATTTAACTTTATGAAAACAAGTATCTAGAATTAAGCAACAAACATACTGGAGGTCAGGAATTATTTCATCTTCATACTGTTTTGTGCAATGATAACATGTGAATTATTTATTTAAGTCCTTTTTTCCTTGAAAATAACTAATTCTTTGCAAACTATCATGAGTAATGCTTTTTGAACTTCAGAACTAATAAGCCAATTTGTTTTTTTAACTCGATTGAATAAATGCACTTCAAATTATATCATCATGTAATATTATTTTATAATTCTTATTTCATTAAGTCATTTGATGTAATGGGATCCCATCTGAAAACGATGAAGATGATTGATTGAGAATATAATTCTTTTGTTGATCAAATGAATACTCCTCGTTATTTTGTGTAACACAGAGAGTATTAGTGTCGGGTCAGGGAGAGGGTCCTCGGCCTTGACCCTCCGACACTTAAGTCAGTGATCGAGTTCTGCGAAAAAAATAGTGGAACTATAGCAACTAGCGTGTAGAACTATAGAGCATCGTATACCTTCGCCTATAGATGAATAATCTTTTTTATAGTGTCACTGTTATGTTTATGCACACATTCTAAAGCACTCTTAAGAAAAGACAAATCATAAAGTGACACTAACATATTTCCTTAAATAAGCCTGCAAATCTAAGTGATTTGACAGGCTTGAAACTTCAAATGTGCGATTTATCTACAAGATATTCTTTGTTCTTCGTGGTACAAACTTCTAAAAAAGAATACGAAGCCATTGGGTCTCGGGGCCTACAATGGATCGACTAGCCAGCTCAATTTGCAAGTCCTAGTCAATAATTCGATCTTCACTTGGCTCCTTCGTTTCCCTCGAAGGCACGGTATGTCCCTTCGGTCTGTAGGTCTAATCGGCTGGGGTAGCTGGTCGAGTTAATTAGCACTTAGTCTTAAGCTCTGTCCACCTGTCATTGATTGAGACATGATGTCCGGTCGATAGGAAGGCCTGGTCGGTTGGATTTCTTCTGCTCATTACACTTTGTCTTCGTGTAAGGAAACTTGAACTTAGGCTCTGAGGCATGTCCGATCATTCGAGGTCTGATCGGCCGATTAGCCATTCAAGGTCTGATCGATCAGTCCACCGCTCAATGTCGAATCAACTATGTTCTCATTCCTTTTGGTGATTTACTTGACTTTTACCGTCTTATCAACCAATCATTCCAGTTTTGACTTGCCTTCTAGGGACTATTCTATACATAATGCAAATTAAACTAAACTCTCACATTAATCGCGCTACATACTTGACAGAGAATATTAATCAATCCCCACACCCGCAACAATATTATCCAACTTAATACAAAGATCATTACACGAGACTAGAAACATGTATCAAAGAAGAAATTAAAATTACACAAAAAAAAAAAAACAAAAACATTTTTCAATTCAGAAGAAAGAATAAGCATCTCCGAGTGCTGAAAAGGGCATATCCATTCTTATTCCTTCCATCGACGACGAGCCATTCATGACGAGCCCTTGCCACGAACTATTAGGCTCCCTAACTCTGTCCTCCAACGCTCTCTCGTGAACTCCTCCCTCAAAGGACATTAATGGCCCCTCCTTCTCTTCTCCAAAGTAGAGGTTGCTCAAACCGCCATTGTCGGGAACAACAATGCCGCCGCTCAGAGCTTGACCCGTCGAAGAGGAAGCGGCAGTGCTCGTCAAGAAGTCAAGAAAGCTAGAGTTTGTCGCGGCAGCAGGATTACCCGTTGCATGCCCTAGAAGAAAGACATTATCAGCGAAGGCCATGGCTAGGTTATTGCAAACGGGAGGAATGCTCAAGGGCAGCGGAGCATTGAAGGAGTTGGCGGCTTTATTAGCGTTGAGGTCTGACGAAGACGACAGCGATGACTTGATGATTTTTGAGGAGGAGGAGGAGGAGAAGGAGGAGGAGGAGGATCGTTTGTTCTTCCGGCAGCCACCTCCGACGGGGACATTCCTAAGGGAGCCCCCCTGCGTCCAGTACCTCCGGCAACCCTTGCAGAAGTATCGCGGCTGAGAGAGGCTGTAGTTGTTGTAGTAGCAAAACTTGGTGTTGGTGGAGGCGCAGCGAGGGCAGTTGAGGGCCTGTTCCGCCTGAGGCCTTGGCTTCCTCTCTTGCCGCTGCTGGTTCACCAGACCTCCTTGCGGCTGCTGGTACTGCAGGTTCCCAGTAATAGGCTACAGTAGGAGTTTTCATGCATATCAATATAATTTAATTGTCCAAAACTAAATATAGAAAACTTTGATTCAGAGAGTGGAAGGGATCAGACAATGTCCAGCTGCGAATTAGGAGCTTTAATTTAGACAGTGGAAAGGAGGGGAACTATGTATTATATATAGTGGGTATGTCAGCCTTTGCAAAAGCTGCACTACAGTTTAAGGCATGCATGGATGGACCGCTTTTAATTTCTTAATTCTTATATATACATACGGTATTAATCTCGATTAAAACACAAACAAAATTTCGGCAGAGATCAAATTGGAAGTTGCACATGAGTAGTATAGAGAAAGTATAATTTAATTTTTTTTTTTCAATAGATAGGTTGCTGTTGAAGCAAGAAAACTAAATTAAGGAGCTTAATTAGCATTTAAACTGATCAAACTTTGCAGTTTAAGCAAGAAAACCTAACTCTAAGTATTCAGTGAAAAAGCAGACTTCTTAACCCTAAAACTGACGATCAGGCTTTTGCAGTTGAAACAAGAAACCTAAAAAGGCTATGAACAAGGAGCCGAATTAAAGATCTCAACAAACGTCTGGCTAGCTAGCTAGATCAAACTCAAGATCTCAACAAATCTTGAATTAATTAATTAAGAAAATTAAATTGTCAATTCCAATCACAAAATACAGAAAGATATATTAAGTGATGGTGAGAGATAAAAAAAATACCAGGAGACTGTGAGGAACTTCCATGCACGCTAGAAGAAGACCTGAATTAAACTGGTGATAAGAGACAGATGTGAGAAGATCTGTATATATGGATGAAAACTAAACGGCAATGTCTGATTAATTAATGGAGAATCGAAATCGATACTGATGAACGTAGGAAATGGAAGAACACTGCTACAGCTGCTGCCGCCGCCGCCGCCGCCGCTGTATCTGAATTCTAATGGCGTGCACGCCGAGAAAGAAAAAGGCAGAGAGAAGGAAGATTTCAAGCTCCTCTTCAAACTGATCACGAGGAGACAAGGGATAGATAGGGATCAGGGAGGAAGGAAAGAAGAAGATAGCGAGGGGAAGGAAAGAGGTGGGTCCCATACGTGGAAGGTGGGGGATTGTAGAGCAGCAGTGACGTCGGGCCCACAAACACGCAATAACGATGATGATGGTGGTGGTGTTCTCGCATGCCCATGGCGATTCGTTAGGTCTCTCTCAGCCCTCGTACATATCCAGAGCAATAGTGTAGACCAAGCACGTCAGTGATTTTATGTCCGCCCTTTTACTCTGATTTCACCTTCAATATGGTACGGTGCAAATTTAAACACACCGTGAATAAGATAAAAATAGATAAATAAAGACATTAGACCCACAGCAAGAGCGACAAGCAGTGTAGAGCAAACTGTGGCATGCAGCGGCAGGAACAGGGGAAGTTTGTTTGGACACAGTGGAATGTGAGACGGCACTGCTCGACGCGCCACCACAACAATGCGCCTGCATGCGTTGTCCCCCTGTTTGTTGGATCGTCGAAGCCGTTCCTCGTCGCTGTCCGTTGTGCGTGTGTGTTCGCGCGCGCGCACGGTTGGTGCATGCTCGGGACAAATGATTATGGACGAGCGCAGCACGAACGGTGGTGCATGGCTGGTGACCGTTGGTGCGCGCGATTGCGTTGTGTTCTCTTCGAGCAGGTGATGACTGTTGACGAGGACCCAGTCACTGCTTGCAGCGTACGAACCTTCGTAGCTCCTTTCCTCCTCCAGTAGAGATAGAGGCATGTGATCATGGCGAACAGTTGCAAACCAAGTGACGGTAATAATGGAAGGGCACACGGAGTGGCATGGAATGTAACTTAATGTTCAACAACGTCCCGTTCTACTATTCAATTAGATATAATTACCCAACTGCCCACTTACTATGGTTAAGTACTGTTATTTTATCAGTAAATTAGAGAAAAATTTCTAATTATAATTATAATTTTACATATAATCATCAATCACAAAAACTTTATTTCCACTCCCTTGCAGGTAAAGTTTTACTTGTTGCAAGGTAAAGTTTTACTTGTTGCAAGGTAAAGTTTTACTTGTTAACTTTCTCATGTAAATATTGTTACCTAAATTGCCCCTCAAATTTTTTAGGTATAAAAGTCTAAAAATAAGTATATTTCCGGTTAAATTCAGCAATTTACACTAGAATCCAGTACTTTATGCTATAATCGAGTATATTTTCTATCAAAATTAACCCTGATATTTTTTTCGGTACAAATAATCTAAAAATGAGTATAATTCCTATTAAATTCAGCACATTAAACTAGAATTGAGAATATTTTCTATTAAATTGAGCACGACTTTTTTCCTACTTAATATAATTTCTTATAAATTCAGCATTATTTATTATTTATTATTTAAAGAAAATCTAGTATATTTTTTATCCAATTGAGGTGAAAAAAGAATCGTACTCAATTTGATATAAAATATACTAAATTCTAATTTAATGTACTGAATTTAAAAGGAATTATACTGATTTTTAGACTTTTTATACCTAAAAGTATCATGGGAAATTAGGTAAATATGTTTGACTAGGGATGAAAATTTAGTATATTTTTCATCCAATCGAGTACCATTTAAAAAAAAATCTAGTATATTTTCCATCCAATTGAGGTAAAAAAAGAATCGTACTCAATTTGATAGAAAATATACTAGATTCTAATTTAATGTACTGAATTTAAGAGGCATTATACTGATTTTTGGACTTTTTATACCTAAAAGTATCATGGGCAATTAGGTAAATATGTTTGACTAAGGAGTGAAAACTGTTGGGCAATTTCCCTAGGTCAAGTTTGACCAGTTTGACTAAGCTTGAGTCGGGATTTGAGTTTTGATGTTTGACAATATAAGGAGATTGCTGGAGCAATCGTCCGGTTATGGAAAGGTCAAAGGGTTGACCAGGTTGATAAGAAGACAAGTCAAGTAGGTCAAGGATGACAGGAGACTTGATTGGGTAAGTCTTGACTGGAGGTTTGGCGTCTGGAAGTCCTAATTGGAAGTTAGGTAGTGGTAAAGTCCTAGTGAGGAGCTAGGCAAAGGAGAAAGTCCTGGTGAGGAGCTAGGCAATTAGAAAGTCCAAGTGTGATCTTGGCAAAGCAGAAAGTCCTGGTGAGGAGCCAGGCAATTGGAAAGTTCAAGTATGATCTTGGCAAAGGTTGTAAGTCCAAGCATGTGGTCTTGGCAAGATAAGTCCTAGTGTGACTTGGCAAGGAGAACTCAATAACTAGGATGAGGCCAAAGGAAACTCTTGAAGGCAAGGTGTGAAGGATGGGGAGATATCCGAGGGACGCAAGGCTGATGGAGGATGCTAGAAGGCTAGTTCGAGGTTAGTCGGGTGTGGCCAAATAATAGGCATGGAGACCCAACAGGTCACGGTTGACCAGGAGTTGAGTTGGAGATTTTTGGACTTGAGTTTGAGTCAAGTTCAGGCTAGTCAATCGATCGGGTGATCGATTGAATCAGAGTCCAATCGATTAGTGGATCGATTGGAGTGTGCTGCGAAGGAAGGAATGACCCAATCGATTGAGACCATAATTCGCGAGCACAGAGGCCTTCCCAATCGATCGGGAGCTACCGATTGATCAGCCGATCGATTGGGCACGGGAGTTCTCGCGCGATCGCGAGAACACAAAAAGCTTCTGAATCGATCCACCGATCGATTCGGATGTTCCCAATCGATCGGTCGATCGATTGGGATTCGACCGTTGGGCAGGATGCAGGTGATGGACGATTGCGATGGAGCGGTGTTGACGTGACAATCGATTGGGGACGGATTGGATCGATTGGGAGCACTGTTTAAAGCCTTAGCGGAGCGTTTTCTCCGCAGATCTTTGTGATTTCTTCCTGCGGATTTCTGCGATCTTCACCAGCGATTTCCTCCGAGTTTCTTGCCAGTTCTTGAGGGTTCTTGGAGTGCATCTCCAAGATTCAAGAGGCAACAACAACACACAGCAAGTAAGCAAGAAGAGTGTGTTTTCACTTGTATTTTTTTATTTCTCTTCATGTGTTAGTTGTATTTGTGTGTTTGGGTTTGTACGAGGCTTCTCCGCCTTCGGTTGCGACCGAAAAGGAGTATTTCATAGTGGAGGAGTGAGTCGGTGTGTGGATCCTTGGATTAGTCACCTCTTCTTGAGGTGGATACCAAGTAAATCCTACTTGTTAGCATTGTATAGTTTGTCTTCAAGTTGTATTCCGCTGTAAACCATCAAGACGAAGCAAACGACGCAAGCACGCGACGAACCACTATTCACCCCTCCTCTAGCGGACACAAAGGTCCCAATAAAAGTAAAGATTTTTTTGGATGAGGACTGCATGTAAAGATTTATTTGCCAATAAGAATTACATGCAAAAATTTGTTTGCCAATAGAGATTGCATGTAAATTTCTCCTTATTTTATATCTAAATCTTGAGAGTTGGTCTGACCCGTTGTATTAGTTACCGTTTCATAATTATTATACGCTTGTGATAGGTAATACATATGATTTTATAGTTACTATGATACATAATTAACATAGATTTACCGGCAAAATAAAATGGTAAGTAATCTTATTATATTCGCTAGTAAACTTTTCAAAAAAAAAAGACCGGTAAATTTTAAAAAATAAATATCAAATATATATTTGGCTGGAAATATTTTGAAAAATTTACAAGTCAATCTATATTTGATTGGTATTTTTCAATTCAATTACCATCCAAAATAATAATCAATAAATTTTAAAAAATATATAATTAAATAATAGATAAAAAGATGAATTTTACCGTAATAATAAATTATAAAAAATGATAACTCGAGTCAACAGTCAAATAACTAATAAAAACATGCTACAATAAAATATTTAGCAGAATATTGAATATATTTAGATATCCTTTGTGAGCATGCATCAATTCAAACTATTTGATTAATCCATTAGCTTGGTGTCTCATGAGAAGATGCTATAATGTTTTTTATTTTGTGTCTTGACTTGGCCTTCCGTTTATATATCTGTACAATTATGTGTCGCATAATATTTATTTCTGCTTGTGTACTAGATAATGTAAGAGTAGATGTCAAATTCTTGTCTCTTTATGGTGGTTTGGGTCCCAATCTTAATTGACAAATATAACCAGACTTCTGACCTAGCACATCCTGGCATGATTTGCAAAATCGTGATCTTGAATCGTACAATTATACGATCCAAAACACCAAGTAGATCTTAGATCGTGCAAAATTATTTTTTATAGTGGAATCATAACAAGATCGGTAGGATCAGAATAGGATCAGAATAAGATCAAAGTAAAATCGATATAAACTTTGAGAGATAATAACTTTTGACTCATATTAAATCATATAACTTATAATATATCAAATCAAAGGATGTTGAGAGATCTAAGAATTATTATCAAATAAAACCCATAACTTATTTATTTTAGATTAAAAAAATATCATTTAAAGTCTTTTCGAAAATCCAAAAGAATTTTAATCTTTTTTATTATCTTTTGAACTATTTTATAATTTAAGTTATTTTCATCTTTTGTAGAGTTATGATTAGGCTTTTGAGACCATTCAAACATCTATTTAGTTATTTTTGAGTTAGTTTTTAATCAATAATATTTTATCACTTTTTTTTCCTAAAATGATGAGATTTTGGGTGTCTTGTTGGTGTAATTATCCCTAGGTCAAAGTTGACCAGTTTGACTCAAGTTTGAGTTTTAATGTTTGATAATATATGGAGATTGCAGGTGTAATTATTCATTTAAGGACTGTTGGTATAATTCTCCACTGGTCAAAGGTTGGTCAGTTTGATGTGAGAGAGTAATCAAGTAGGTCAAGATTGATTGGATACTTGACTGAGAAAGTCCTAACTAGAGGTTGTTAGGCAAGGGCAAGATCAATAGGATGGTTGGTAGAGTAGATAAAGGTTGACTGGATACTTGATTGGGAAAATTCTAACGGGAGGTTAGGCAATGACAGTACCAACGAGATGATTGACAAAATAATAAAAACCATGTGGGTCATGGAGGACCAGACACTTGGTGTGAGAAGTCCCGGTGAGTGAAATTAGACAGTAAAGAAAGTCTTGGTGAGTGAAGCCAGACAGATGGAAAGTCTTGGTAAGTGAAATCAAGCAGTGGAAAAGTCTTAGTGAGTGAAGCCAAAAAGTAGAAAAGTGTTGATGAGTAAAGCTAGATAGCTAGAAAGTTCTGATGAGTAAAATCAGATAGTTGGAAAGTCCTGGTGAGCGAAGTCAGATAGTGGAAAAGTTCTGGTGAGTGAAGCCAGACAATTGGAAAGTCCTAGTGAGTGAAGATAGGCAATAAGAAAACCTTAGTGAATGAAGCTAATGAGAAAATCTTAGTTAGTGAAGCTATGTGGAGAAAAGTTCTGATGAGTGAAGCCAGACATTAGAAAATCCAGGTGGGTCAAAGGTTAACCGGACACCTGGTGTTTGGAAGTCTAAGTGGATCATGGAGGACCGGACACTTGGCACGAGAATAAAAGTCAAAGTGGGTTAAAGAATTGACATGATACTTGGTGAAGAAATCCCAATAGGTCATGGTTGACCGAATGTTGGGCAAGAGAACCCTAGACTTGGATTGAGCAAGTTAATGTTGGGCAATCTATTGAGGCAATCGATTAGCCCTAAGCTAATCGATTAGGAGGTTCTTGTGAGAACATAGAATAGACCATAATTGATTGGTCAATCGATTAGACCGAGCCTAATCAATCGGACCAATTGATTAGTGCCAATAGATTTGCTAAGAGGAATTTGCGAAAACAAGGCTGAATCGATTGGGACTACTTCTAATCGATTGGGTTATTCGATTAGGCAGTGCTTTGGCACGAGAAAAGGGAATCGATTAAGAAGGCTTTATCGATTGAGCTAATTGATTAAGACCTTTTGTGAGTGAACAAAAAATTACGGAATCGATTAGGATGACTCACCAATCGATTAAGGTTCGAAAAAGAGTCGTTATACAGGTGCGCAAATAGTCGGATGATGTGGCAATCGATTAGGGAAAAACTGAATTGATTGGGTGGCGTTGAAGAACCCTAGAAAAGGATTTTTATAGGCATTTCGAAGACCAACTCTCGCTCATAGTTTCTCAACCACACACGGTAAGTTCTTAAAGACTTAGAGTGAAGTGCTAATGCATTTCCAAGTTGATCAAGGAGTAGTTTCAAGCAAGAAAAGAGCAAGCTAGAGTTTTATTGTTGTAATCTTGTAAGATTTCATTTGTATTAGTTTTCATCCTCTTTTTGTATTTTTTTTGTGTGTGAGCTTGTAGGAGACTTCTCCACCTCTAGATTGTTTTTAAGATGGAGCTCATTCATAGCGTATGTGTAAGAGAGGGCTAGATCCTTGGATTAATCACCTTAAGGAAGTGGATACCAAGTAAATCCTCATGTTAGCATTGGATAGTTCTTCGCTTCAAGTATTCCACTAGCTCTCCATGGTCCCAACATGCCTATCATCTAGAATTATGCGGAACCAACATGCCTTTAAAAAATTGTTTCCATCGCTCATATTCAAATCAAATATTTCAATAGCTTATGCTATGTCAGTTGCCTTGTTGGCCTTTAAACTGAGTTATATATCTTGTAAACTAATAGAACATTTTTGAGATTGGTGCAATTATTGTTATTGTGGTAGTAGATATTTTATACACTAATTTTATAATATAAAAAATATAAATATTATTGGGTATTATTATGATAGAATGATTGTTAAATTACTAATTAATTTAAATTTATACATGTAATAATGTCAAATGTGGTGTCAAGTGTCGGCGATTATATGTATATGTAAAATTATATATTTATTTATATATAAATGATCACCTTTTATTTTTTTTCTAAATATTAATTATGTACCATAAAATTTTAAGGGGTTTTAGTAGGACTGTATTATTCTATGATCCAATTTTGACCGATTTAATCCTGATTCAAAATCAATTTTGTGTAGAATCACGATTTTGTAAACTATGCATCCTAGTGACATTCAAATGTTAAATTTTTGAAATCATCGAGGGTGGGTGGAGAAGTACCATCCGTCATTGTTCTCGTCAAAGTAAGACTTTCTTGTCACTGTAGAGGGTGATCATCATTTCCTATTAAACAAATGTATATGAATATCATAAACTTATCATACCAAAAATAATATACAAATATGAAAAAAAATAATTATTAAATTATAATTTACATATTATTCTTATGCAAGTATAGTACAGTACTTGACCTCTTCTGTACAATAATATAGACGTTATACCTTAATTGTATCATATCCCTTGCATTTGTATTAAAAAATAAGCATCATATCATTAATAAAAAAATAAAAAAATATTTATATAGAATCAAATATATAATTATAAAATTAATTCTATTTAACTTACATCTTGTGGCGACAAGGAGACAAACTTTGGTATGTGACAACAAAGTTTGGATGAAATTTCAAGCAAGATGGCTGGAGGCAACCATGAAATAAGAGAACGAGTTTCTCTTCTTGAAGCCTTGATCGGTGTTGTCCCTGAAGGAGATGTTGTTGATTACAATCTTATGGAGAAGATTGCTTATTTGGAGGCTTCTATGGAGCAAATTCGGAGGTCTTTGATGGAGGAACTCATGCAGATCCGCAAAGATTACGATGCACTACACTCCGAAATGGTTGTTCTGCGAGGAGCGGTTTCTTCAAGTGCAAAACATGGAAGGGTTCATCCTGCAGTAAAAGTTCCATAACCCAAGTCTTGTGGGGGTGCATAGAGCGCCAAGGAACTTGAGAACTACTTGTGGAACAATATGGAGCAGTATTTCCTTGCTGCTCATATATCTTAAACAGAGAAGGTGACAATATCCAGCATGTACCTTGGTGGTGATGCGAAGTTATGGTGGAGAACTCGGATGGTGGACGATGCCGATGTTGGCCGGGAAAAAATTGACACTTAGGCTCGGTTGAAGAAGGAATTAAAGGTGCAATTTCTTATAGGTGATGTCTCATGGATGGCACGAGACAAACCGAAAAGTCTCAAACAGAAGGGATCTATTAGAGATTATGTCAAAGAATTTACTTCTTTGATGTTGGATATTTCCAACATGTCCGAGGAGGGCAAACTTTTTGCACGGTTTGAAATCGTGGGCACAAATTGAACTTCGAAGGCAGAATGTGCGCGATCTTCCTGGTGCTATTGTTGCTACTGATGCCTTGCCCAATTTTCACTCCAACAAGGAGAGTTTGGAGATTTCTTTCCCTCCTAAATTCATGAAGAATCGAAAGGAGAAGGAGGTGGAACAAAAGAAAGATGTGGCTAGCAATTGACGGAATGGCAGGAAAGAGCATTCTGCAGCCCAAGGAAATAACAACTTGAAGAGTCAAGACTGTCTCCTATGCAATGGGCCTCACTTGGTGTGGGAGTGTCCCAAGCGAGAGAAGTTGAATGTTCTCTTGGCGGTAGAGAACGAAGAATGCCATGAACAGGAAGTTGCTACTCTGGTTTATCCTTTAATTTTGCTGAATTCAATTGTTAGTGTGGATGCTAACAAAAATGAAGGAAACGTGGAGGTATACGCAGAGGATGCTAGCAAGGTCATGGGGACTGTGCTAGAGCGGAAGGCCTGCCAAAGGAAGAGTTCGACGAGGGTGTCGACTTCAACTAGTGGGGGTGGTTTGTTAGCCCCCTAAACTTGGCGGCTAGGCTAGACATGAGGATTGGCTCGTTGCTCCTTTGATCCAGCCTACTGGCATGTGCGCGGAGCACATGCTAAGCAGTGGAGGCTTTGGACAGTGTTGCGGCTGTCCAAGCCCAAGTCTTGCAAGAAGTAGACTTGGCAAATGTTCAAGGCATGGCATGCGCGCAAGGCATGGCTTGTATGGCATGCGCGCAAGGCATGGCATGCATGCAAGGCATGCCAAGCGAAGCGACGGTGCGGGGCTGCCCAAGCCCAAGTCTTACAGGAGGAAGACTTGGCAAACCAGTAAGCATGGCATGGGGGAAGGCCATGCGAAGTAGCAGATTGGCAGTGCGCGGGGCACTGTCCAAGTCTAAGTCTGCAGGAGGCGGACTTGGCAGCGAAGCGGGCGTGGCATGTATGCAAGACATGCCAAGCAACCAGTGGAGCAACAACATGGGGTTGTCCAAAGGCCAAGTCTTACAGAAGAAAGACTTGGCAATGATCCGGACGTGGTCTGTGCATGAGGCACATTAAAGTAGCAAATACGGTAGCATGTGGGGTGCTACCCAAGCCCAAGTTATGCATGTGGCAGACTTGGCAATGGGGCGAGCAAGGCATGTGTGTTGAGCATGCCAAAGCAACAAATGTGTGGACAGATGGACTTGTTCGTGTTGCCGAAGGAGCAGACAGATGGACTTGTCTGTGGCAACGAAGGTGCGGGCAGATGGACTTGCCAGTGATGCCAAGGAAGCAGACAGACGAACTTGTTTGTGGTGCCAAAGAGACGGAGTCGTGGGCCGAGCACTTTGTGTGCAAACATACTTTGGCGATGGGACAAAGAAGCAAAGCCATGGATAAACACAGACAGATGGACTTGTTCGTGGTGCGGACAGATGGACTACCCATGGTGCCAAAGGTGGACAAATGGACTGTCCGTGGTGCCAAAGAAACGAAGTCGTTGTGCGAACACTGGGCGGACAGATGGACTGTTCGTGGGTGCCAACGAAGTCAGAACATGGTCAAGCACAAGGAGTGCAGATTGACACTTGGCGTGGACTAATGCGGCGAAGCCATGGGGGTGAAGCACAAACGGAGCATGCTGACACTTGGCGTGGAACCAATGGAGCATCATGGAGCAAAGCACAAGGGTGCAAGGCTGCCACTTGGCATGGTGCCAATGCAGTAAAAAAAAATGTGGACAAAACAGTTTTGAAAGTTGAGTTAGTTGTGTCCGTGTGGCACAAGTGGTTGGTGCAACCACCATGTAACTCCTTTGTAACCGTTGCCTATGCATGATAAATAGGTGGTGGGTTCATTGGCAAGAGGGTGCCAAGGGTGCTAGAGTGTGCCAAGAGTGTCAAGGAGTGCATGAGTGCTAAGTGTGCAGCGGATGCACATTGTAAGCAAATTCGTGGGGAATTTGTGAAGGCGGAGCATGAGGAATTGTAAGCAAATCGTGAAGGATTTGTATGAGCGAATCTTGAGAGATTTATAAGTGATTCTGTACTGTTCCATTGTATTCCTTTATTGAGGTGAATAAAGGTTGGGAGTTTTCCCGTAATCGTTGGTGTTGCTTGTTGTGGCTTTCTTGTGGCGTTGAGGTGCATTTGCCTTGAGATTTCTTTGTGCCTTTGTGGTATAATTGTTGGGAGGTTGAGAGTCGAGTGCGGGATTTGACTACCGCGTCGGAGATTTTCAAAGGTGAAAATTTACCCCTGTGACAACAGGTAAACTCCACCATGCATGATGATTAAACAAAAGCTTTGCACTATTTCTTTTACTTTTTTTTTTTAGAAATTTTCTTTAAAAATACAAACAATAATTAGTAATTATTATATGAAAATTTTAAGATTGTAAATTGAAAAGATTGAATTAAAATAAATCACTTTAAACTCTTCATACTCCCAATAATTACATAAAAACGTCAATGATTCTTGTGACGTTAAATTATTCAGCTTCTTTTCTTTTTTTTCTAGTCTAAAGTCCAATAACCAAAAAGTTTGATATTTTTGATGTCATTCGCTTACTTAAATAAAATAGGATTTCCTCATCAACTTCAAAAGATAATCCTCTACATTATCATCACCTTGAAACTCAAACATTGATTAAACAATGATAATTAGTTCTATAATTTACTAAAAAACATATTACAAATATAACTTAACTTAAAATGAATTACTTGAATGCATTGAATTAGTTGAATTCTATTTGACTCTACAATTTCCTTAAAAAAATTTAAATGATAAGACATTACACACCAATGCCTCAAATTTAATATTAAATATATTGGTTGTAGGCTCATTGACCTACAATGTATAATAAAAGTCATATATTAATTTCATATGCTTTTACAATATCATTTTCATGGGGAGGGGGGCAAATTCAATAAGTTTTTAAAAATTATACAATATAAAATGTATAATAAAAGTCATATATTAACTTCATATGTTTTTACAATATCACTCTCCGAAATTTCGTACTTTAAAAATGTTGAATAATAGCTTCATTATAAATGATATCAAATACATCTTGCTCAATATATGATATTTATTGTTAAAAATACTCTCTCTATATATAGTTCCAGTTGTAACAAGTAATAACAATGCTAATTTCAAAAGTAAATATACCAAAAGATATAACGATGTTTCTTCAATTAACCATCCTTTTAGCCAATCGGCTAATCCCCACAACCTCAAAGAATTTATTGTTACTCCGCATATCAAAAATAAAGTTATCAAGTTGGTGCTCAAAATGCATTAACTCAATTGGAGAAAAATTAGATGGATAAAACAGAACAAACTGAAGTAATTTTCTCTTATCATAAATAGAGAATGAATTTGATGGATCAAGACAAGCCATACATAACAATAACTCTATGTTCACTTCGTTAAAACGACTATTCAACTCTTGAAGTTGCAAATCTATCACTTTTTAGAATGTTTCAATGCGATAATAGTGAAGATTTATCTTTCCTTTAATATTTCATTGTGATCTTCCATGAAAGACAAACAAGTCTTCCATATGCAGAATGACTACCTAGTATTTAACACAAAATAAATAAACTTCATAAAGTAACAAATCTCAGCTATCGATCTCTCATGGTTTACAATTGATGTTTGTTTGATAATAGAGGAATCATGATATTTATGATATCTTGATCTTTTCTTTGCAATGTTTGCAACAAATCATTGGTGGCTCCCAAGATATTTTTCATTATGTGTATTTAAAATATAAATTCATATTTCCAATTAATTCCAATAGATTATTTGCTTGAGATCTTTGTTTGTGATCTTTTCCGTCCTCTTCAACAAATAAATAGACATGAATAATTGAAGGATACAAGCATATAAAACTCAATAATGTATTAAAATGTGAGTGCTAACGTCTGCTTCTAGCTCTTTTTAATATCTTCTCTTAATTCATATCTCGTCTAGTGAAGATATATCACCAATGCAAATTCCTATAATACCTTTTAAAATTATTTCTCACAAATTATGTCTCTTCGCTTACATGATGTTCCAACAATATTATTTAATTATGCAACCACATCAAAAAAGTAGAAATTCTTATGTACTTTTAAGCAACAACTAGAAGTGTAAGTTACAATTGATGACCAAAATAATAAACATAATAAACAGACTTGATCTCCATCATAATTAAGCTTTTTAAGCCATTGAATTCTCTTTCCATATTGCTAGCTTCATCGTATCCTTCCTCGATCCACAAATTAGATATAGATAATCTATGTTGACACAATAAATAATTAATAGCAATTTTAAGTGATAAGGCAGTTGTTGGTGCAGCAGGGCCGGGAAAAGGGGGGTGAATTACCTGAAAAATTAAAGTATACCCTCCTCAAGACTATCAATTCAAAAATACAACACTAATAAAATAAAAAGCATAAATAAAAGAGGAGACAAAATTTTAACTTGGTTACAACCAAGACGGTTGCTAATCCAAGGCGGTCGAACGGGTCTACTAGAATATCTCCTTCACTGTAGGCGGAGAAACTTTTTTACACACTTAGAACGCTCAGAAGTTGCTAGAAATGATTACAGAGTTGATTGCTTGAATGAATGAATATTTTCTAGCTCCAGGGGCCTTTATATAGTTCCTGGAAAGTCTATCCCGAGGATCCAAGGCGCCTTCAACCAAGTCAAGCAGATAAAACTCTATCCGTGTATAAACAGTTGAGTTGACCAGCTTAGAGGCGCCTCAAGTAGTGTTGAAGGCGCCTCCATTGTTGAAGGCGCCTTCAACACTTGTTGGAGGCGCCTTGAGCAGTGAGGTCAGCTCACTTTGTCTTCTTTTCTTCTTCCGAAACTCCGATCGCTTGAGTAATTTCGGCCAACCGAAATAGGGCTCACCCGAACCCAATTCCCGTCCTTCTCCTCGAGCAGGCTTCCGTCCCGGCTTTACTCCCCTCGAACGTCGCACACATTTTTCTCGCCAATCGGTGTACTCTTTCGCAGCTCTCTCGTCCTTCGGACGCACCGAGCTCGTCAGCTCTCTTTCCGTGTCGTCCTTCTCGCTAGCTGCGTCTTCCGCTCGACTTTCTACGCTCCTAAGTTCCTGTACACTTAGACACAAGGATCAAATAATAACAGGATCTAACCTAACTTGGTTGATCACATCAAAATAACCACGGGGTCCAACAATCTCTCCCTTTTTGATGTGCATTAACCCAAATTCAAGTTAGGGTATAAAAATAAATAGTAATTTTAAGGAAATTACTAACTAACAGTTTATGCATAAGAATTGTAATAAAAATTTGCAACACGCAAAAAAAATTTAATTTTTTTTTTAAATTCTCAATTTTCCTAAATTCTCCTAGACTTGTACTTAACTCTCTCCTTTGATCACAGCAAAAATTGGGGTACAAAATATTTTCAGAATAAATTCTAAGTTATTTAGTAGAGATGTGAAAAATCTCTAAGTCTTTCAAAAAATTTCTAAGTTAAAGTTTAATATTTAAATCATTTAAAACACTTAGTTTTAAAATATTTCTAAGTCTTTTGAAAAATTTTCTAAGTCTTTTGAAAACATTTCTAAGTAAAAGTTTAATATTTAAATCATTTAAAACACTTAGTTTTAAAAGATTTCTAAGTCTTTTGAAAAATTTTCTAAGTCTTTTGAAAACATTTCTAAGTAAAAGTTTAATATTTAAATCATTTAAAAAAACTTAGTCTTTTTAATTTCAGAAATATGTTTTAAAAAAACTTTTCAAAGCATTATTCCATTCTTATTTTAACGTTTTTACCAGAAAGTTAATTAAACATTTCATTTCTATATTTGGCTTCCAGACAGTGGCGAGACACTAGGTCTTCTTGGTTATTGGAGCAACAACCACTTTCTAGTCAAAGTCGCATAAGGAAACTCATTGTTTAATTTTCTCTCTTAAAGCCTTTAATTTTAAAAATAATCAGTCTAACACGGATTTTAGAACCCAATAGAGGTTCCTTCCGACGGATTATTTAAAAACTTAGGGGGTATATAACTTTTGGGCACTTTTCTAAGTTGACCATGATGTTTTCTAATATACCAATTCAATTTTCCATAAATTCTAATTTTTTATTTTAGAAATTTATTTAAGCATGCATTATTTTTTAATTTTTCAACTTCAATTTTTAATTTTTCATTTTTTGATTTTAGATTGTCGTACATCTCAAGTGGGCATGCCTTTGCCAATTTCATTTTTAATTCGATATTTTCTTTTTATAATTTTGCTAGATCTATCGTAAGTAATTTGATAAATTGAAAGGACTGAGTAGGAGTGAGATCACATACCTTACTTACCTTAAGCGGTGATGCTCCCCCATCATCGCAACTTTCTTCTTCTTCTGATGTTCCTCTCCCTTCATCTATGCTCATCTCTGAGCTTGAGTCATCTTCGAAGAGATGGTTGGGCATTAGTGCTAATCCTGAGAAGGCTTCGGCTTCTGATTCGAAGGATGAAGAATCATCCCAAGTGGCCTTCAGACTTTTGCGTGTAAAGGACGTCGGTCTTTGAGGCTTTTCCTTGTGTCTTTTCTTCAACTTGGGGAAGTCATCCTTGATGTGTCCTTCCTCGTTACAGTTGTAGCATCAAACCGTCCTTCTATTGCGTTGATGTTTCCTTGACTGCGGTTTAAACTTATTAGTTTTAATGAACTTATTTAATTTTCTTACCAGAAGAGCCGCTTCAGTTTCGTTGATCGACGCTTCGGAGTGGGATCGTCCTTTTCGGCTTGTAGGGCAATGTTGAGGTTCGACTTTTCCACTTGTTGAGGCTCTGCAAGTCGAGACTCGTAAAGTTCGAAGGTAGAAAATAAACTTTCTAAACTACTTACCTCAAAGTCCTTAGAGATGTAGTAAGTATCTACTAAGGAAGCACACTCTAGAGCCCTTGGGAAGGCGTTGAGTGCGTACCTGATGGAATCTCGATTTGTTACCAATTCACCGAGATTTGTCAGTTGCGTTATTAGCACCTTGATTCTCACTTGGAGTTGCGCTACCTTCTCGCTGGTGTTCATCCGGAGATTCGTCAGCTGAGTCCGGAGAATGTCACGCCTCGCTAGCTTTGCTGCTGAGGTGCCTTCGTGGAGCTCCAGGAATTTATCCCAGAGGTCTTTGGCGGAGTTGTAGCTTCCAATCTGACTTCCAAGAAATCGGCCTGCTCCTTCTTCGTCCAATTGCATTCTTCTTTATCTTTTGGCGCTGTATATCCATATTTCATTACTAAAAGAATATCGAATTCGGTCTTAAAAAATACCTCCATTTTACGTTTCCACGTAGCGAAGTCTTCGTCGAACTTCGGGGGATGAATGTTCGCTCCGGCCATCGTCTTGATTTTTGTGCTTCAGTTGACGGTTAATCCTTCTGAGGCGGTCGGGCTCTGATACCACTTGTTAGAGCAGCGGAACCGGCAATAGGGGGGTGAATTGCCTGAAAAATTAAAGTATACCCTGCTCAAGACTTTCAACTAAAAAATGCAATACTAATAAAATAAAAAGCAGAAATAGAAGATGAGACAGAATTTTAACTTGGTTACAACCAAGAAGGTTGTTAATCCAAGGCGGTCGAACAACTCTACTAGAATATCTCCTTCACTGTAGGCGGAGAAGCCTTTTTAAACACTTAGAACGCTCAGAGGGTGCTAGGAATGATTACAGGGTTGATTGCTTGAATGAATGAATATTTTCTACCTCCAGGGCCTTTATATAGCTCCTGAAAAGTCTATCCCGAGGGTCTAAGGCGCCTCCAACAAGGTTCAAGGCCCCTCCAACTAAGTCAAGCGGATAAAACTCTATCTGCGCACAAACAGTCGAGTTGACCAGCTTAGAGGCGCCTCGAGTAGTGTTGAAGGCGCCTCCATTGTTGAGGGCGCCTTCAACACTTGTTGGAGGCTCCTTGAGCAGTGAGGTCAGCTCACTTCGTCTTCTTTTCTTCTTCCGAAACTCCGATCGCTTGGGTGATTTCGGCCAACCGAAATAGGGCTCACCCGAACTCAATTCTCGGCCTTCTCCTCGAGCAGGCTTCCGTCCCGGCTTTACATGCCTCGAACGTAATGCACGTTCTTCTCGCCCACCGGTGTACTCTTCCGTAGCTCTCTCGTCCTTCGGACGCACCGAGCCCATCGACTCTCTTCCCGTGTCGTCCTTCTCGCTAGCCGCGTCTTCCGCTCGACTTCCTACGCTCCTAAGTTTCTGCACACTTAGACATAGGGATCAAATAACAATAGGACCTAACCTAACTTGGTTGATCACATCAAAATAACCACGGGGTCCAACAGCAGTAATGTTGCTTACATGTACAATACCTAGAAAATGTTTAACAATATTTCCTTTTTCATCTATAAATCGTAAAACAACTGTCATTTGCTCTTTAACCGGTACATCATGAACCTCAACAACCAATATAGTAAATAATTCATCACCAAGATCTCTAAGAATAGAATTAGTGGTTAAATATGTAATGGATTTGATAATATCTTATTGAATATCAGGCGATGTCAGTTTGAGGTTTGAGGGAGCATTGTCTAGTGCAACTCTATTAATATCCTCATTATGGTCAGTAAGAAATCTTAACAGCTCAAAAAAATTATCATGATTGAGTGAGTCTGTTGATTCATTATGACCATGAAATGGTAATCTTTGATACACAAGAAATCTATGCAATCAATTGATGTTGTCAAATGAACACAATAACCGACAACTACCTAACTATACACTGATTGACTAAACAAGTTTCAATATATTATTTTTTATTCATTAAGTCATAAGCCATCATCATACACCTATTGTGAATGCTATTCTGATTTCCAACATGTTCATGAAATTTTTCTTTATTTCTCTAATTTTTAAATCACTTAGTAACAAAAGAATTACCACTATTTTGATCACCATGATCCGCTTTGAATAAATAGCAATAAAGATATAAGACTGTATCTTTTGCAGTGTTATACTCTAGTTAATTAGGATGATTACTAAACCATATAGCTTAAAATTTCTGTTTCTCTTTTAGCAAGAATGCTAAAGAAATTTATGATTCTTAGGCTAAATGGGCCTTTTTGCAAATAGTAACATCGAACAATCTCCGTTTAATTCACATTATACTCGAGGATGTTCTTTTTTAGACCAAGATCACTAGGATACTCATTCAAATCAGCATTAGGAGGAGGAGGAGGAGGAGGTAGTGGTGGAATAAGGGGAGATGTCCTGTTTGAAATAGGTTCATCTCGCATTTTCTTAAAATACCTCGACATTGCTATTTCACCTAATTTATCATCAATATAATATTTTTGAAACATAATCACTGAATTTATTGACTAATTTTTTTTCAATGATTCAAAAAGAAATAACAAACAAAATTGATAGAACTGACTTAAGAGTTAATAATCCCTTATTTTCATACATATTGGTAGAGGTACTAAATCAAATGTTTAAATTATAAATGTTAGGACCAAAGGAATTTAGATATCTCCATAATGGTATGATATTGTCTACTTTGGGTTTAAACCCTCATGATTTTATTTTTAAGTTTTATCCAAAAAAATCTTATAGTAATGAAGATATCTTTCCCTTACAAGTTCATGATATTTTAAATATATTTTCAATGTAGGATTTTATTTACAACCTCGCAACCCCAATAATTTTTTCTTAAATGAAGGACCACATCCCCTCCCCCCTCAAGTGAAAAATCTATTCGTTTGACGTCCGATCCTCGATCCACAAGATTTTCCTACCACTTGGTCCACTTGACATACTAGTACTTCATTGCCTAATCACAACTAGGGCTTCTCTGCTTAGCTATCCACCAAGACTTCTTGTCTGATGTCTAGTCCTCTTTATTTAGACACGGGAGTCTTCACTTTCTTTGTTCGAGGTCAATATTCTACTTATATGCCTTGATTATACCATAACTCTTATACACACACGTCGACTAGACATTCTGAAGTTCGAGCTCTGCTACCAATTGTTAGAACCGAATAAATTTAGATATCTCCATAATGATATGATATTGTTTACTTTGTCACTAAGTTCTCATGATTTTATTTTTAAGTTTTATTTAAAAAGTTTCATGCTGCAATCCAGTCATATAACTATCCAATTTTAATTTTTATTCTAAAGATAATTCCTTGCATGGGTTATTATAAGATATCTATGTAATTTATAAGATGAGCCTATTCATATAATAATATTATATATGTAATTCAACTGATCAAATTTTTAAATAATCGTCAACTAAATTGATTATCTCATAACAAATTAAACATGCATAAAAGACCTAAATATCTCTAAATATTTGACATTAATAAAAAAATATAAATATATGAAAATTAACACTCTATGTTTTTCTAATACTTGAATTAATTCATAATCGAAATTTTATCTCAATAAAAAAGTATTACTATATAACGTCGATGAAGTGATGACGGCGGTATTAATAGCATGAGGTGACAGTAATATGGACGACAATAATAGTAATGTGCGGTGGAAAATTTTGAAAGTAAAATTAGGATAAAAAAAAAATAAGAAGAGGATAATAGGAGAAAGAACACAAAAGATGAAGTTAGGATTATAAAATTGTAAAATCGTAGTTTTTTTTTTTTAAAGTTGAATCGAGGAAGACGAAGGATTTTTCAATACGTGCGCGTGTGAGGAACTAAGGCGTAAATAAAGATATGGAAATAAATGTTAACATAAATAAGAATAAAAAGAAAGAAAATAGGTTTTGTAATAATATAATTATTGGTTTATTTATAAATTGATTATTTGTTATCATAACAATTATCTTTTAAATTTTTATCCATAATCTTATTAAATTTTATCATAAAATTATTTTTAAAAAAAATTAAATAGTTAAAATTTTATAAAAATATATCAAAATAAATTCTACATGATATTATAAAATTTTTTATTGGCTAATATTAACATAAATATTATTAAAATATTAAAAATAAATCACTAAAAAATGTGGATGATATTTTAAATTCGTTTTTCAATTAAAATTAATATAATTACTGACTATAGTTTTTAATATAAATTAATCTAGGGAGTGAGCGATAGATAAAAAAGACAAGCAAAAAAATGAATAAAAATATAAAATTAAGGGACAAATAATCTAATATAATATTAAATATATTTTTATAAACAATTTAAATAAAAAATCTCCATAAATCCAACTTTTAATAAATATTTATTATGACCAATGAATATTTTAATTTATCAATAAAAAAACCGACTTTGGCTAATAATCAAACTTTGACTAATAAAAAATAAAAAATTACTGACCAAATCTTGTTTTATATATATATATATATATAAATTTAAATTGAACTATAGACAAAATTTAAATATAGCATTGGTCAAATTTAACTTTGTCCATAGAAAATTATGTATTACCGGTAAAATAAATTTAGTTAGTAAAAAAACTAAATATTACTAATCAAATATAACGTTGTTAAATAAAAAAATTTAAATTACTAATCAAATATAACTTTAGCGATTAAAAAATTATATATTACTAGTCAAATTTAACTTTGTTCATTAAAAAATTTAAATTGCTCCCCAAAATAAATTTTGATCAGTAATTATAATTATTTACTGATTAAATTCATTTTGGCTGATAATTTTAAATATTTGTCAGCTAAATTGGATTGAATATTTTCATGAGTAAACACAACTTTTCTCATAGTGAAATCTATTCAACATTGGTAGATGATGTGCGATAGTTTCCTTCAGTCCTCACGTGTCCTGTGAGTCCATCGTCATGCTGAGTTATTATTCAAAATCAAAGTTAGGCATGACCTATAAATGATTGGATATAGCCCAAGTAAGGCTAAGGTCCGATTAGACTAACCTGAATGCCAACATTTGCCCTTGCTTATCCGCAAGGTCTCAATATCATTTCTCAATCTTAGATTTAATCACTAACATCATCTCTATTTTAACTTCAACGCTAACATTATCTCTGTCTCAACTCCTGACCATGACATATGCCTTAGCTTAGCCATAGGTAGAGCTATCGGACCGGCCATTTGATGGGCAGGGTCGACCCTGACTTTTGGGGGCCCTTGGGCGAAAAGAGAAAAGTGACCTTTATAGAAAAAAAAAGTACTAACTTACAATTTGAATATAGTTTAATAGAAAAAAATTTGAAAATCAATATATTTCATTTAAAATATGGTAAACTCCATACAAAATATATTTCTCAAGATTATTCAAAAAGTGAAACATCATATAAAATATATGTCCTAAGTTTCTCAGTGTAATACCTACAAATACAGAAAAAACAAATATGAAATAATCATTGAAAAAATCCATATTTTCTAGCATTTTAAGAAGCAAAATCATCAATAAGGTCTTTAAAATTAAAATTTTCTAACACCTCATTTTTGATACATAAAATTGTCAAGCCATTTACATTCAAATCATTATCGTCATTTTCTCTCAATTCTTCCTGCTCATTTGTTACATAATTATAATTATCATTTTCTCTCAATTTTTTCCGCTCATTGCTTGTATGCTCATTTAACTCTTCCTGATTACTCGATTGTTGTTCATTTGTTGCATGATCATTTAGTTCTTCTTAACTTTTTTTCTTGTAATTCATCAACTGAATCTTTAATTGAATAGCTAGCTTTAAAAAACTTACGAAAAATACCTTTGTCAGTTTTAATAATATGTTCCACTCTTTTTCTTTTATTTTTTTCTGACTTCAAGATTGATATTTTTTTTAGAAATGTGTTTGTATTATAAATTTTAAGTGTAAAAATAAAACACACAAAACCAGTAACAAAACTAACAATGAAACAAGCACAAGCAGGGAAAATAATAGTCGTACAGAATAATAAAGTCTGATTTGTGCTTGAAGCAATCAATATAATCTATTATATGATATGATCCGGCGGTAAAAATGGGGGACCCACAGATGGGGTCCCGTCCGAGCGGAACCAGAGATTACCCAGCCAAAGGGTTGGGTCTCGACGCCAAAGCAGGAGAACCGGAGCCGAGTGGCCGAGCGGAGGTGTCCGCTCGGCCGAGGACATAATGGCCGAGCGGAGGTGTCTGCTCGGCCGAAATCGTGACGAGGGAACAGTGGTTAGCCGAGCGGCCTATTCGCTCGGCTCAGGATATGGTATGTCAGCAGAGGCATGATGATTAGACCTGACGCAAGATGGCACTATTAAAGGCCCCACCATCACGTCACGGAAAGGTTGATACAGTAGCAGTATGGTCTTATGGATGCCCTTCTGACAGGCCCACATCTAGGCATGGTCGAAAGCAGGTGATCGCTTCGATTGGTGTGCCCAGGATCCTTCGAGAGGTCTATATAAGGCATCCACTTCTTCAACCGGAGGTATGCAAATCTACATTTTCTAAGCCACTTTCTTATTCCTTCGCCTAACTTGAGCGTCGGAGGGCCGTCGCCGGGACACCCCCCCCCCCCCGGCTCGGTTTTGTTGCAGGATCGCCGGAGCATCGTGCAATTAGTCGGAGACTCACATCAGCAGCAGGGGAGCGCCACGTGCCCAGCGTCCGTTGGTTCAGCGTTCGGACAGGATCAATTTGGCGCTGTTTGTGGGAACGCGCCTGTATCCGAGCGGAATAGATGGACGAGGCTGGATGACCTCACACCGTGATGCTCTCCCAGGAGAGGCCCGACGCTCTAATTGAGGCAAGAGCAGCTAAGCTCGTGGAGCAACAGAAACAGAAGGCTCAAGCTGAGCGGATAGCACAGCTGAGCGGACCGACCGGAGCAACAGGCGAAATGGGGGCAAAATGGGGGTCCGACCGGAATTCAAGTGGGAGCAACGCCTGCCCCGATATCGGTCCGACGAGGAAGCCTTGATGAGTTTCGACAAGTATATATATTCTTCTCACTCCACGGGTATTCGGGAGTCAAGAAATTGGGTCAGATCCCCTGCTGGTCGGCAGGTCGGTTCTTCAATTATTTCTGTTGCTCATAAATTTGTAGTTTCTTGAGTAAAAACTCCCGTGCCGCTCGGCCGGGAGTGTATTAACCGAGCCAAAGGCTCGATGGGATAAATCCCATGCCGCTCGGCCGAGAGTAAATAAACCGAGCCAAAGGCTCAATGGGAAGACCCTGTGCCACTCGGCCGGGAGTGTATTAACCGAGCCAAGAGCTCGATGGGAAGATCCCGTGCCACTCGGCCGGGAGTAAATAAATCGAGCCCCGAGCTCGATGGGAAGATCCCGTGCCGCTCGGCCGGGAGTGTATTAGCCGAGCCAAAGGCTTGATGGGAAGTCCGTGCCGCTCGGCCGGGAGTGTATTAGCCGAGCCAAAGGCTCGATGGGATAAATCCCGTGTCGCTCGGCCGGGAGTATAGAAGCCGAGCCCAAGGCTCGAGGATCGAAGGCCCCGGACCGTTCGGCCGGAGGTATATTGTACGAGCCGCACGCTCGAGGATCGAAGGCCCCGTGCCGCTCGGCCGGAGGTAAATTATCGGAGCCAAGCGCTCGACGACGAAGGCCCCGAGCTGCTCAGCCGGAGGTATAGTATTCGAAGGCCCCGTGCCGCTCGGCCGGAGGTAAATTATCGGAGCCAAGCGCTCGACGACGAAGGCCCCGAGTTGCTCAGCCGGAGGTATAGTATTCGAAGGCCCTGTGCCGCTCGGCCGGAGGTAAATTATCGGAGCCCAGCGCTCGACGACGAAGGCCCCGAGCTGCTCAGCCGGAAGGCCCGGGGCCGCTCGGCCGGAGGTAAATTATCTGAGCCAAGCGCTCGACGACGAAGGCCCCGAGCTGCTCAGCCGGAGGTATAGTATCTGAAGGCCCCGTGCCGCTCGGCCGGAGGTAAATTATCTGAGCCAAGCGCTCGACGACGAAGGCCCCGAGCTGCTCAGCCGGAGGTATAGTATCTGAAGGCCCCGTGCCGCTCGGCCGGAGGTAAATTATCCGAGCCAAGCGCTCGACGACGAAGGCCCCGAGCTGCTCAGCCGGAGGTATATTGTACGAGCCAAAGGCTCAATTCCGAAGACCCTGTGCCGTTCGGCCAGGTAAACGTTGTCCAAATTAGGCTTAAAAGCCCGACGAGCTCCGTCGTTAAAGATCGAGAGCCGCGCCGACCGGCTATAAATATCCGCGCCGACGAGCTCCGTCGTTAAAGATCGAGAGCCGCGCCGACCGGCTATAAATATCCGAGCGGAAGACCGACGAGCTCTGTCGTTAAAGATCGAGAGCCGCGCCGACCGGCTATAAATATCCGAGCGGAAGACCGACGAGCTCCGTCGTTAAAGATCGAGAGCCGCGCCGACCGGCTATAAATATCCGCGCCGACGAGCTTCGTCGTTAAAAATCGAGAGCCGCGCCGACCGGCTATAAATATCCGCGTCGACGGGCTCCGTCGTTAAACATCGAGAGCCGCGCCGACCGGCTATAAATATCCGCGCCGACGAGCTCCGTCGTTAAAGATCGAGAGCCGCGCCGACCGGCTATAAATATCCGAGCGGAAGACCGACAAGCTCCGTCGTTAAAGATCGAGAGCCGCGCCGACCGGCTATAAATATCCGCGCCGACGAGCGCCGTCGGTAGAGGTCGAAAGCCGACCGGCTATAAATATCCGCGCCGACGAGCTCCGTCGTTAAAGATCGAGAGCCGCGCCGACCGGCTATAAATATCCGCGCCGACGAGCTCCGTTGTTAAAGATCGAGAGCCGCGCCGACCGGCTATAAATATCCGCGCCGACGAGCTCCGTCGTTAAAGATCGAGAGCCGCGCCGACCGGCTATAAATATCCGAGCGGAAGACCGACGAGCTCCGTCGTTAAAGATCGAGAGCCGCGCCGACCGGCTATAAATATCCGCGCCGACGAGCTACGTCGTTAAAGATCGAGAGCCGCGCCGACCGGCTATAAATATCCGAGCGGAAGACCGACGAGTTCCGTCGTTAAAGATCGAGAGCCGCGCCGACCGGCTATAAATATCCGAGCGGAAGACCGACGAGCTCCGTCGTTAAAGATCGAGAGCCGCGCCGACCGGCTATAAAATTCCGCGCCAACGAGCTCCGTCGTAAAAGATCGAGAGCCGCGCCGACCGGCTATAAATATCCGAGCGGAAGATCGACGAGCTCCGTCGTTAAAGATCGAGAGCCGCGCCGACCGGCTATAAATATCCGAGCGGAAGACCGACGAGCCCCGTCGTTAAAGATCGAGAGCCGCGCCAACCGGCTATAAACCCTCTGAGCGGAAAACCGTCTAGCCCAGACGTTAAACCGTAGAGACGAGCCGGCTTCTATAAATCCCCGAGCAGAAGACCGACGAGCTCCGTCGTTAAAAATCGAGAGACGGTCCGGCGACTATAAATACCCCGGGCGGACGAACGAATAGCAGAGAATAAGAAACCGCGGAAACCACAAGTATTAAAACATTTAGGCCCGCTCGGGCGTTGGTCCTTCGATACTTGGCGTTTGTTGACTTCACACAGGCTAGATACGTGCAGAGCGAGTAGGCCCTCCCGCTCGGACTTTGTTTAATGGGTTAAGCTGATCGGCCGCGTGACGGAGAACACTTAGAGCATGACTAACTCTAAGCATAAACGTTAAGCAAACAGAAGAATATTATGGATAATGATCAGGAAGACGCAAGCAAAGACATAATTGCATTAAAGGGAAAGCATGCCGAACGACAAGTACAAAAAGTTGCGCTGGGCGTAAGAAATGCAAAAACAAGAAAGAGACGAGGAACACTCTTCACTCGGGGTCTTCGAAGTTGAAGAAAGCGTCCGGGATATCGTCAATCATAGCCGCCAGATCTGAAGAGGGAATGCTCAGGTCAGCAGGAAGGTGCCTCCCCTTCTTCAAGTACGCCATGGTGACCTTGACCACCTCGGCGAAAGTTGAGGAGACGTTGCCACCGAATTTAGCGCCGAACCGCTCCGAGCGGAGGTATTCTTGGCAAACTGCTACTAGGCGACTCGGCTCTCCCTCCTTATATTTTCTGAGCGCCGCCCGGGAGGCAATTAGCGAGTCTTGGAGAACTTTCTGGTCCACCTCCGCTTTAGTGCGTTCAGCTGAGCGCCCATCCCGTTCGACAGTTAGTTGGGCTTCCAGCTCCTTAGATCGCTGATCTAGGGCTCGGACTTCAACTTTCATCTTGTCCATATCAGCGATCGCCCGCTTCTTCCGGCTATTGGCGCGCTTCACGTCTTCGTCGCACTTCTTCACCAAGCCTTCAAGTCGAGCCACCTCTGTAGCCAGGTCGGTGGACTTCTTCTATTCGGCCTCGCGGGCTTGTTTCTCCCACTCGGCCGATGGACCCCCCGAGACTTGGAGTTTTTCCATAAGATCCTCCAGCTCGGCCAGTCGATGGCTAGTGGCGATTTGCTCAGCCCAATGCTGTAAGGGAAATAATAAAATCAGGAACCGAACAGTAGCATGACACAGGAAGAAAAATGAACCTACCTGAGTGGCCTGCTGCATGTGGTTATCGCCGAGCTGCTTGGGCGTCATGAGGGCCACCCGAATCTGGGCGTCCTCGAAAAGTTTGGCGAGCGGACCCGTCAAGGTTATTTCATGAACTGGGCTCGATGGCCGATCGGCAGACAATAAATATTCCTCCGATGGGAATCGAAGGGTAGTCTTGATGGTCGGGTGGCCGGCCGGCACTTCTTCAGCCGCAGTCGCCTGGCCCGAGGACTCCCCTATGGTTGAAGTTTCGCCCAACCGTCGTAAGCGACGACGAGTCCGCCGAGGAGAGCCAGAGGGCTGTGCGGTGGGCGAGGCCACGGGGGTCCTGATCTGCGACGGCGTGCGATCTAGAGAAGCGATCTCGATCGACGCCTGTGGTTCGCCCTCTTGGGTCGGCGGAAGGCTGGAGTCTCTTCGACGTTTCCGCCGAACTTCCAGTGGTGAATCCTCGGCCTGGGGGACTCCCAGCTCGGCTGGAGCAGAGGAAACAGGATCTGCCTCAACCTCCGTTGAAGCGGATGGGGCAACTTCTGTTTCAGGGGCGGACTGCGCCCCCCCCTCTCCTGCATCTGCCGGGCGGCTGGGGATGAGACCCCGCTCAGCGAGTTCTTTTTTGGTAGTCGTCTCAATTTCCACTGCCTTCAATTTCAGATGATCGGTAGCCTTGGAGCGCCACATGACTTCAGCTGCAGTGGAAGAAATTAAAATCAATTAGACAAAAAAGGCGAAGGGAGTAAAGAGTCCTTACCCATGCGGTAGGGGAGATTGGCCCGAACGGGAGATAATCCAAAAATATACAACACCCCCTTGAGAAGCAACTGGTCGATCTTGTACCGCTGACCGGACAAGCAATTTGCCGCATGAAGGTAGGCCGGATTACTTCTGAATTTGCCGAGCTCCGGCTGGGTCGGCACAGCGGTCTGCCATTTGGTTCGGAATGCTGGCCGCTCGGGAAGTCGTATATAGAAGAAGAATTCCTTCCAGTGCTTGTTGGAGGTCGGCATGTTCTCAAAAAATTTGAAGCCTATTCTACTTTGGAAAATAAAAGTACCCAACTCGGATTGTTTGTGGTAGAAGAAGTAGTGGAATATTTTGGGGTCAAGTGGGATACTGTGCAGCCTAAAGAGGACGACCACCCCGCTCAGTAGCCTAAAGGAATTCGGCACAAGTTGGTCAAGCGGGATGCGGAAATAATTACAAACTTCTAAAATAAATGGATGGGTAGGAAACCTAAGGCCACCCTGGAATTGGTCCAGAAAAAAACAAATGGTACCGATCGGCGGGTTATGGGGCGGTCGGTCGGGTCGGCTACAACTATTTCATGGTCGTTCGGGATCCCGTAGATCCTAACAACGCGCCGGGCGCGCTCCTCATCGAACCTACTCTCCATACTCGTATACCATGGACCGTGAACATGGGTAGCGGGTTCGGAAGAGCTCGCCATCTCGAAGAGACAAAAGGACAACAAGAAATCGAAGGAATAGGAACGAAAGAGAGGTAAAATGAGTAGGGAAGATCTAGTAAGCGAAGAAAGAAGGCTCACTGAGAAGGAGACTGGCGGAAAAGATCACCGATGAGATGGTAGCCGTCGAAAAATAGGAACTGGATCGCCGGAGGCCGCAGCAGCAGAAGAGTTAGGAGGACAAAGCACGAGCAAACGTGCGACAGAGGAGGGGGACTGAGGCTTTATATGGCCGAGGCCGATCGGCCTCCACCGTCCGATCCAGGTCATGAGAAACAAGGACGCCATCGGGCCGTCCATTTCAAACGGTGACGTCCCATCATAAGTAACGCTGCTGCCACGCAATGGTCGACGCGTGGCACTGAGCGATCTGGCGCATTTAATGTGCACCATACCACGCACGCGCAGCCTTAATGGAATGGATTGCCGCCGTTCCCGAGGGGATTCGGACAGGCGGCAACGACGGCAGGCCGCATGAGTCACATCTGAGCGAGCGCCGAACGGCTGAACTCGGCGCACACGCCGAGCGGCCTGTGGAATACTTTTAAAACAAAAGGCGACGAGCACCCGCTCGGACATACAGTCCAGTCAGTCGGACTCACTGCCTCCTTCGACTAGACTTGAAGGGGAGACAAGTGATCCGGCGGTAAAAATGGGGGACCCACAGATGGGGTCTCGTCCGAGCGGAACCAGAGATTACCCAGCCAAAGGGTTGGGTCTCCGACGCCAAAGCAGGAGAACCAGAGCCGAGTGGCCGAGCGGAGGTGTCCGCTCGGCCGAGGACATAATGGCCGAGCGGAGGTGTCTGCTCGGCCGGAATCGTGGCGAGGGAACAGTGGTTAGCCGAGCGGCCTATTCGCTCGGCTCAGGATATGGTATGTCAGCAGAGGCATGATGATTAGACCTGACGCAAGATGGCACTATTAAAGGCCCCACCATCACGTCACGGAAAGGTTGATACAGTAGCAGTATGGTCTTATGGATGCCCTTCTGACAGGCCCACACCTAGGCATGGTCGAAAGCAGGTGATCGCTTCGATTGGTGTGCCCAGACTCCTTCGAGAGGTCTATATAAGGCCTCCACTTCTTCAACCGGAGGTATGCAAATCTATATTTTCTAAGCCACTTTCTTATTCCTTCTCCTAACTTGAGCGTCGGAGGGCCGTCGCCGGGACACCCCCCCGGCTCGGTTTTGTTGCAGGATCGCCTGAGCATCGTGCAGTTAGTCGGAGACTCACGTCAGCAGCAGAGGAGCGCCACGTGCCCAGCGTCCGTTGGTTCAGCGTTCGGACAGGATCATGATAATTAAATTAGGATAATTTATTTAAACTCTTTCAAATCTATAAGAAAAATTATAAAATATTGACTCTAATATAATATTAAAAATCAATATCGAATATTAACAATAAAAAAATATAGATAGGTAGGTAACTTAAGTTTTAAGTTTATATATTGATGAATGATTATATTGATGAAACTAAAATTTTAATTGGGAAATAAATTTTTCTAATTTAATTAGAAGAGATTCAAAGAGAAGAAGGGAGGAATTTACAAGATTCATACTTAACTCTTCAAGGTATTATAACTTATGTAAATAAATTAATGAAGAAAGAGTTGTACAATAAATAAAATCTTGAAAAGAAAAAAAATGGCCATGGTATCTTTAGCGTAATGGTCATGGGTCGATTCTCAGGAACTGACGACGGTACTAGGGGAGCCGCTAAGGTAACGGATCTACTTTTTTTTTTAAAAGAAAAAAATAGACGTTTACCTTCCTTCATTTGCTTTTATTTTTTTGAATTCTTCTAAATTATATATATAATTCAATAAAATATATTTTTTAAATTTTTATTAAAATAATCTAATTATATACAATATATATTATATATACATTCAAATTTGAGAGCCCTTACCGTTGCCTCCGGTGACATGCCTCAGAGCCGGTCCTATTGATAGGGTGGGATGAGTTATCCCATCATCTTAGCTAGTTGAAAAAATCTCTAAATCAATTCATCTCAAGACGAGTTACGAGTTTGACGGATTTAACGGGCCAACTCATGAGCCCACAAACAAATTTAAAAATATATAAAAGATTAAAATTTCTAAATTTATATTACGATCATATCTCTTTTTATTTCACTCTCTTGTAATAACTTTTATTCAAGTGCTGCTTTCACAACTCTTCGATGGGAGAATAGTAAAATAGATGGAAATAATCTTTTCTGACCGTTAGAATTTGAAGGGAAATAAAGGGAAAAAGGTTCTTTTATTATTGAAACAATCTCATTTTGTAAGAAATTTACAAATTTTATAACATCTGGAGAAGGTAATGTAGACATATAATTACTTGTTGTGTCATTAATTTGTATCAATCAACCAATTAGGATAAAATAATCCACAAGTTATATGTGACTGTATGAAGTAATTTTTTTTTTTTTTTTTTTTTTCAATTTACATTGAACTTCTGGATTTATATTGGATTAACAACTTAAATGGAATGGACAGATAGAAGGGAAGACAATAAAGGTACAGATTTGGGACACGACTAGCTAGTAATGAAAGGTGTCGTGCAATAACTAATAACTAGTGCATACTATAAAGTTGCAATAAAATGAAGTAAATATTTAAATTACGAATTAGGCGATCAAATCTATAAGTTCATTTTTCATTTTAATTTTAAATTTTAGATAATTTTTTTCCCTCAGCAGGCTAGTCAACCCTGACAAATCGCGGGCCAACCTGGGTGGGTCGTGGGCCAACCCGAACGGGTCGCGGGCCAACCCGGGCGGGTCGCGGGCCAACCCCGGCGAGTCACTGGCCAACCCCAGCAGGTCACTGGCCAACCCCGTCGAGTCACAGGCCAACCTGGGTAGGTCACCGACCAACCTGCACGGGTTGCTGGCCAACTCGCGTGGGTCGTGGGTATAGACGGATCAACACACTTGAATCCACCTTAAATGGGTTGATTAAATTTCATATTTTACTTAAATTGTTTGGCGGGGTGGGTCAACCCGATAGGCCCAATCCAAATTGACGTGTCTTCTTGGCTTCAATCGTTGACATCATCTTTGTCTCGGCTCCCAACTCGACATGTGCCCTAGTTCAGCCTCAGGTCCTAGCACTATCTCTCAGTTTCAGTTTTGATTGCCGACGCCATCTATGTCTCGGCCCTGGTCGTTGATACTCTCTCTCATCATCGAATCCCTGCATTTTCTCAGTCTCGGTCTAAGATATTAATTCTGTCTGTTCTCAAGTCTACTCTGCATCGACGTCACATTTTTCACCCTTAAGACATGCATATGCTCTATATGGGTTCGTTAACAATGATTGTGAATATTGTTGGACGCGTGGTATCCTCAAAATGAAGGAGTTAGCGGTTACAAGGTTGTCAGATATGATCCCCTAAATTCCCTCTACTGACAAGTGGCATTAGATGAATAGGGAGGGAACCAACGATTATCGAATCTAATCCCCTCATTTGCTCCTACTATGATGGTATTTTGGTTGATGTAGAGATGCTCTCCTAACAACTATATAAACACTCATGAAAGTAACGAAAGGGGATTTCGATTTTTCTTCAACTTTATCAGGTTCTATCATTCTTCTCAAATTTTCATTGTTGAACATACCTTCGAAAGGAAATCTTAACATGAGCATCGAAGTGACCCGGGATCCGTCCCTCGGCCAGTCTAATCCTCTTTTCCGTGTGTCCCTCATGTTCATTCATCCTCTTCATCGAAGATCCCCGAAGGAGCACACGTTAGTTCATTCATTGACTGGTTGATTGATCATCTACGATATTTAATAAGAAGAATAAACATTCACATTGTAGTAATTATAGTTTCATAGTTACTACAACACAGATTTAACATTCACATTGTAACAATTATGAAATTATAACTGCTACATGAATTTGATTTGTTCACTTAATTATATTTATACTATAGCAGTTACAAATTTATAGTTATCACAACATATATAACAACTGTAATTTTGTAATTATTACAATGCGCTCGATCAGCTCAGAAATTAGACAAAAATTTTGGCAAAAAATAATAGCACTAAAGAGCAATTAGGTAATTATACACTATTGAATAATTGAGTGAAACACCTTTTGATAAAAAAATATGAGCCGCCCCGGAAAAATAGGCGCTTAGCTTACCTTGCAGCGAGAATTTAATAAATTGGGACACTTCCTGTAAATTAAGTCAATTTAGGCAACCAACAATCTCGAGTCAATATAGCCAACCAATAATCTCGAATCTGCCTCACTCATAGAGTGAAACACCGTTTTTGATAACAAAAAAACTGAGCCCTTCCGAAAAAACAGGGCGATGAGCTTACCTTGTAGCAAGGGCTTAATAAATTGGGACACTTCCGGTAAATTAAGTCAATATAGTCCATCAACAATCTCGAGTCTGCCTCACTCATAGATTAATAATTTAAATTAAATAATAAAAATTATAAAAATACACACACATATTTCTAAATAATTTTTTATTAATTTTTTTAGAGAAGCCTCAGCCGGTCTTCGGCCGGTTCGGCCCGTGCCAAGGCTCCAGACTTGGTCATCGCGGGCATAGAACCAGCGGGCGCATCATATCCGGGCTGGATCCGGCCCAAATTTAACGGGCCAGACTGTCAGTAATAATGGGCCTTAAGTGATACGCATTGAGCTTTTGTCCTCCTCCCGCCCGCGGCCGTCCCTCTTCCTCCTCCGTCGCAATCAAGCACTCACAGCGCTTCTGCTCACACCGCTCGTTTTCTGCGATGCGGCGCAAGCTCTTTCGTTCATCCCTCCTTCGCCACTTCCAAACCCTAGCCGCTCCTCCTACCAACGTCTCCGGCAGCCGCCCATACTCCACAACCTTATTTATTAGTCGATTCGGTTCCCACGACCGCGATTTATGGTCTAAGTGCTACTCCTCGGTAGCTTCCCAATCTCGCTTCTTCCAAGATGAGAAGCAGGGTTACTTCCCTTCGAGATACTCCGAGGACGCGAAGAAAGGAAGATTGGCCCCCGTTAATGCCTATTTTCTGTCTACCAGGTCTATTTCTCGATTCAGTATGCACGTTTGGCCCTCTGTTTCTTGTTTGCTCTCATTGCTGCATGGATTATTCGGTTTCTTGATCCAAATTGTAGTGTTGATTTGAAAAGCTTGAGGGCGCAGAATGCGTTCAACCTCATTTCTCTGGCTTCTCGTGTCAGTGACTGTGTCATTCTTAGATTCTACGACAATAACTTCAAGTTCGAGAGTGATCCTCAGGTGAATTTGTTTCTCTATTTAATTTAAAATTCATGTAGTGCTGTGATGTTACTGACATTTGTTGTTTTCGGTCATCTTTACTCCATCGCACCTTTGCTTGTATGCTGTTAAACCACTAACAGATGACACATGAAACTCTTATCATTATCTTAGCAAACGATGATCAAAGATAGTTGACAGAAAGATTTTCTATTGACTAGATGTTGCTTCTCATGAATTTCTATTATTTGTACACCTCACTTCAAAATATTTTGCAAACTAAAGAATGCCAGACTGCTCTTTGCAACATATCATTCAACAAGCTTATGTTGAGTTTGCTGTGGGAGAAAGGTGAGAGAAAGCAAGAGTCGACTCTCACAGAATCTTAGATTAAAATATTTTGCTGAAAGTAACCATCAAATTGTTTTTATCTTCCCCGTTTAGGAGAAGGAACATGATGATCCTCCCTGAAGAATATACTTTCATAAAGGATCTCTGTGATGACCGCCCTCGACTCTTAGCTTATAAGAAACTGATCAAGTTCAAAAATTATTTATCAGGTCTACATAATCAAACATTAGGTAATTCATGCTGCACTGTGTTAATCACACTAAAACATGTAATAATTTAAAACTCATTAACTTATTAAATATATTTTCATATGTTAAAAATCAGTTAAATTTTTTTAAGAAATCAATTTGTTACTAGCAAAGAATTGCTTAAGTTTTTAAAAATGAATTACCTTGATAAAAGGATTGATAAACAATACTTAAATGCCATTTTATGTTTTATCTGTTTAATCTTGCATTTTTAATGTTATGTTTCATGAGTCGTGTCCATGATCGTAACATTTGCTGTAAATGAGTTACAACATAGTCAACAAGTGCTCAAGATATTGCCACTTAGCTCGATGTAGTTGTTGAAGGAGATGACTGAAACTAATACATCATCCAATGTTGATGGTACATAGTAAAGTCTACATCAGTAAACAAGGACACCATGTTCTAACTTTTCAGGGTGGGTTTCACAAATCTTATCCCAATATTGAAATTCTATATAAGGCTGTACCACTACTACTATCAAATTTCCTAACCTCATACAATCTAGTATTAGGAACAAAAATGACTCCTAAACTTGCCATTATTATATTATTAATGATAATAGTGAGTCATAATACTGTGTTGTTGGCACATGACAAGCTCAGTAAGTTGCACTGCATGGGAATATTTACATTATCACTACTCATAGTTTTCTAAGACGCATGATTCTGTTGCACACTTGCACCTACCAAAAAAAAGTCGTTTGTTGCATTGCCATTCTTATGTGCAATTAAATCTTATTCACACACGATTGCAAATATATTCCTCTACTCAAGTACTTTCTAAAACATACAAAAATTTCATGTTAATGTCATATGGTTGAAACTAGTTCTTAGTAGTAATGTATATTTGTCTTGCTGACAGTCAAGTAGTTTTAAATAAAAAAAGACAACATACATCAATTATCCATTCTTCCATTGGCGGGGAACAACTCCTTTTGCTTAGTATATTATATATATTTAGTGCCAAACACGAATCATATGTTTGAGTGGTTGTTAGTCAATTTTTTTTTGTCATGCAGAGTGGAATCGTTGTATAGCTCCATGGGCTTCAGTGACTGAAATAGCTGAGAATATATTTTATAATCAGATTTTTATGTGGAGTTATCTTGTTTAATGCAAACATATCACTCTTGTTTTCTTCAATTCTTTTGTTTTTAGTCTTTTCATGATGACTTAAAAGTTTATATTTACTTCATGTGCTTACTAATGTTGTTTATTACCTCCTTATTTCAGGTTTTTGACTTTGATTTTTCGAACGAAAGCAATTGCCACTATGTTGTGGTTTTTCAATATGGCTCTGTTGTTTTGTTTAACGTTTCTGAACAAAAGGCAGATGGCTATTTGAAGATTGTTGAAAACCATGTATTAACTTTGCTGTCAGAGAGGACAAAAGATGGTATGCATGCCAGGATCTTTGCTATTTTATCCAATATTGTTACTGTAATATATTTAGATAAGAATTGAAGTATGAGAAAAGAATTTGAAAGAACACCATACTCTTATACTATTTGTTTCTTAATGCACCTTCATGAATTGAACGACTCATCTGGCTTTATACATCCTACTTTTATGGAAACAATGAATGCTCAATCAAACTCAATTATATAACTGCTTCGTAGCATATTCTTTTTACCAGCAGGCACAAACTCAACGATTTCACAACAGGTTAATTTCTTTTGGAACTTTGTTGTCATTCGTCTGGGCCATATATTGTCAAGACTTGCCTCTGGGAATATATATTGAAGTTAATCTTCATAGAATTAAAATGTACTCTTTTTAGAATGTACTTTGTTCTGTTTGTCTGAAGGTAGAAGCTTTTAGGTTATCTGGAATGATATTTATACATTTGAGCGTAGGAAATAATTTTCCCACATATTCAATATTTTTGGTGCTTCAATTCTATCAGTTAATTGTTCTTGGTGCTATTCCATATCCTGTTTAGTTTTTATATGTTCTGTTTTATAATTCTAATGCATCATTGAAATTCAAGAGTACTTCTGGTTTATATTTCTTCATGATTGAATTTCTCAGTTCTTGAGTAGATGGGTTGCTTTTACTTGTTGCCCCCCAAAGAACATCAGAAAGAAATTTGTTACAACTTATTGTAAAGCTTGTTCCTTTACCCCTCTCTCTTGTTTGATGATATATCACACTAAAATATGAATGGTTGAATAGAAACCATATACTAATGTAAAAATTGTCAAAAGCTTGTAACACACTATTACCTAGTACTTTTCTGTAACTGCTGAAATTATTCTAAATGAGGTAAGAAGCCATATATCGATGATTAGTATTGGAGTTGCTTATTCAGAGATGTGTTGTGAGCATTTGGTGTTCTTTGGAATTTAGTCTTGTAAGATTCTGGTTGTAGCTTGATGTAGTAAGATTTTTAATGAACTTGTTATGAATGATCAGTTGCATAACAACCAAAGTATAAACATTCTCAGGTTTGTATTACGGAAATAAGTTTGGAACATAAGTAGAGGCAGATTTAGCATAGGACTGGGGGGATGCCAAGTGGACCCAATGATTTGCGCAGGCGACGCCCTTGCACCTATTCTATGCTTATGTGCACATGTCATGCCACTAGATTTCGCCGTTCCGCACCTCCAATGTGGTGTGGCTGGATCCATTACACGTGGCCGCGGCAGGGGAATCCTGCCACCCGTCGCGGTTGCTTGGATGGAATGACACCGTCGTTGGGCCAGTAATTTTGCAACTAAACGACATGATTAAGAATGGGGATGGATTAATTAAGCGGCAGTGGCGATTAACTTGCGGATTAAGGTAATGCATGATTTCTATGTGTCTAATTAATCAAGTAATTAGTTGGCCAATTAGTGAAGCATGTGTCGTAATCCTGCCAAATGCGGCCAATGGGGTATGCATGGCTCATATGCTTATGTCGCTAGTGCTATTTCCTCCAACTTAATTAATCACTCTTCGTTGTCAATTGACTTTCATTATAAGCTGATTAATTCTTCCAATCACATTGAAATCTGTAAACACACATGAATGAAATAAATCGGCAGATTTATGCTCTCATATCTATCCTAATTTGTCATGAAAATCTTTCTTTCTCCCGCTTTCTTAAACCGCAATCAATGCTGCTGAAATGCAAAACAAAAATCTTTTTAACTTGAACAATAGAAAATGGAAGGTGCGAACATTGACAAACAAGGAGGACGAGTAAGATGAAATGTGTTGTCCACTTTGCAAGCTGAAGCCCTTCAATTCCTCTCTTGGAATCCACTCTAGCTCCTCTAAAGATAAATGAAACATGACTAGTGGTTTTAATTGTGGTTGAACATTTGAATTTTGATATTCATAATGAGATTAAATTTTGTAATCACACAGAAGTTATATGCAAATACTTGTATTTGCAGTTATGAGTTTTAGCGTCAACATATTATTTGAGTGACATATTCATTTTATGTTAACCTTGCTTTATGGGCTTTGGAATTTGACATTCGCCAACTCGAGCCATCAGCTTATTTTCCACAGCAAGATTGAAGAATTCATTGGTTAAATTTATGGCTAAACCAATTGCGTTTAAGCTACCTAAAATAGTTCACAATATGGTTAATTGGAAGTTAGCTATAGGTTTACTAAATTTCTAAGAGAATGATAGGCATTAATAAACAATCACTGAAAATTACTACATTTTGTCTTTTAACATGAAAATTGGCACATAATGCTGCATTTCTATATAATTTTTATTTTATTCAATTTCATTTCTTCCCTTCATGTTGCAGCAATAATTGATTTATCTGAGTATGCAATTTTATACGAATAATGTAGCTACTTGTTAGTAAAGTGTTGGCCGTACATTTTTTCAGCAATATGCAAATATCATTTGTTTGTCATAATGGAAGCAATATGACAAGCTCAAGTACTGGGTACTTTACTAAGTACTAATCAATGTTAATTGTGCCACAACTACTGACCTTTAGAATTTCCAAATAGTGACATTCATTTTTAATATACCCTCTGACTCATATCTATCAATATGGCTTTATGTACTGTCTAGCATACTACAGAATAGCGGTTTTACAAATTATCTAAGTGCTACAGGATCAGAACTTGATCCATGAATAGTACTAACACTTTGTTTTTATTTCTAGATAAACCCTAGCACTACATTTTCCCTACACTAGTGTGCATGCCATTCCCATGCATTTCCTTTTAAGGGCACAATCCTACGTTGTATTTTAATCAAGTTATCAAAACAAAGTACTTTGTTTATGCTGTTGTGAATTGTGATCAATTCTTAATTTCTCATAGATCATTTCCTTGTTTTCTGGTAATGTACACAATTATAGCTAATGATGTTTAAGTTTGTTAACAATGTGATTTCATTTGTTATGATTATAGACTATTCAGTAGTTGAAATTCCAACTTTGAAGACGTGGATGAAAAGGTGGACTCGACCATATTATGCTTAAAAGTTTGAGTGTTGATGGCATTCACACCATTGCAAGTGTTCTTGGTCAAAGCATTGCCTTAGATTACTTTATTCGGCAGGTACCTCAGCTGCCTTTCAAAATGTCAAATGCATCATTTTCTATATTCTAAAAAATTATCTACCTTGTCTTGATGGAATGTTTTAGTGTTCTAAAAAATTATATCTTACCTTGTCTTGGTTAGGTTGATGTAATGGTGGAACTATTTAGCAATAAAAATCAGGAAATGGAGAAAACAGGTCATTTTAGGTTGAAGAACAAAATGCTTTTGCAATTAGTTGGAAAAGCAAATTCTATTTTGGAAGCATTTATTCTAAAGCTCAAGCTTTTTGACAGGTAAATTTTACCTTAAAGGCACATACTTTGCACTTATACTGACTAATTTTCAAGTTGTAAATGGAGAACCAATTGAAAGCAATGTTATAATTGGAAATTTTATTGTCAGATGAGATCTTTAGGTGATTAAAACTGTACTGGCTTTGCCATACAAAGCTCTTCTTCCCTAGAGCACGTGTACTGATAACATTAATTTGTGAAAGGTTGTACTTTAATCTAGGTGTGTTTCTACTGGTGTTTCCTTGTATGTAATTACTCATGTGATTAATCACACAAGGCATAGTTAAGCCATTGCAATAAACATTTGTGGATTGGAATGGTGGGGACGATGCATCGTAACATATTTTGTCATCACATGCACAAGGTTGTATATATTTTTTTGACCAATTCCTTGTCAAAGCTAATTATGTTGCTACTTCATACCAGCTTACATACACATTGTTACTGATAAAATATTTTCGGTCTCTCTATACCTATAGTCTATCTCAACAAAATATGATGGTTGATATCAAAAAATATTATTGCTCTCGTGGCACCCATCTTTATTGCAGTTAGATCATAATCCCCGATGAATTTTCTGCAATCATAAATTACTCGGATTCATATCCATATATGCTGTCAGCGTTCAACATTTCCTTTGCATTTTGGCTGATATCCTATAATTTACCGTGCTTTATTTATTACCGCTATTTGATTGAAATTCACTTTTCCTATTTCCTAATTAAGGATATTTACCTCAATAATATCTCGGACAATAAACTTCTTATGTGCATGATCATGCGCTTTCTCCAGGCCAGAGATTGCATGGAAGAATGCTAATTACGCCCAGATATGGGAGTATCTTCGTGATGATTTTGAGTTGACAAATCGATTTGGTAGCCTCCATTTCAAGTTGGAGTTCGTGGAGGTACGACTTGATTCCTTTCTTCATTCTCACAGCGGTCTTGGTTTGTTGGATCATCCTGTCTGATTTTGCTATTGGTTTACAGCGCAACATTGCTTTCTTCAGGAACATCCTTCAGAATAGGAAAATGCATTTCTTGGATTCTCTGATAGTTACATTACTTGTTGTGGAGATATTCATGTCGATATATCGTAACGTAATATAAATTTATTGCCACCACATAGCAGCATCCAGAAAGAGTGTCCTGAATCTGGTATATGAACTTGTTCCTGGAAAACAATCTGCAATTTTGATAGTTAAATTTCTGTAGAACCAACTCTTTTGAGTTTGATAGAGTTCAGATTTTGTTTCCCCTCCCCCTTTCTTCTTGTAAAGTGTTCAAGCATTGACATTCACGAAATTGATGGGAAAAAGATTTCGATGGAAGGCGTTTTTAATTTTCTATCGCAATTAATTTCTGTTGGTATTTCATTTAATCTCCCAAGTCGCTGAAATATTGACTGCATTATTTAGATGAAGGTAAAGAATCCAATAAATAAATAATAAAAATTAAATAGTTGAGATTGGCACGACTTTGTTGCAATATTGTTATCGTTATTCTTTCATGATCATGTATTGTTTTACATTTTCATCTTGGGTTAATTGTTAAATCGATTATATAACCCTCTGTTTTTCTCAAACTGAAATGAGTTTTTTTTTTTTTTTTAAATCTAGGTGTCCAGACTCCAAACTTTTATGATCTGTTTACTCCAAAGCACAGATGAAGAACGCAAAGGAATGAACGGTGGAAAACTTAACTCAGTAGCAAAAGATCTAAGGGAAAGGAATCATAGAGTAAGACAATAGCAGCGTCGGTGGCTCGATGCTCTCCACCGTAGCGCTCTTGAGGACCTCCGAGGACGACAAAGACAAAGCAAACACATAATCGAACGCGTCGGCGGGTGCCTCATGACTCGGCTGCGCCTCCAATGGACTAACACAGGCTAGCTGCTGGAGCTCCCCAGAGATGTCAGAGTTGAATCTAGAACAGGTGGAGAAAGCCTGAGACAGCTCGAGTATCTTGGACTCAAATTCCGTGGACTTGGCATCAGAAGGGCGAGGGGGCCGACGGCGAGCTGCTGAAGCTGGAAGTACAGAGTCGGTCAAATTCTCGGAGACAGTGGCCGAGCACGACGGCAGAGGAGCGCCAGGCATTGAATCGTTCCGAAGAGGTTGGAGCAAACGCACTCATGGACCAGCCAAGAGAAAGCTGGATTTGCGATGGACTCGAGGATGAGTTGGCGAGAGAGATCATGATGGTGAAAGAGGAGCCTGTCATTAGAAGGAAGGAAGTGGAAGAGGGGAATAACGGTCGTGGAGCAAGCCGGAGGGGATGTTGGAGGCGGCGCCGCTGCAATTGCGAAGGAGCGACAGCTTCCATTCGGCGAGTGTACAAGGAGAAGGCGAGGGAGATTGGCTCGCCTCTTGCTTCCCGTCCAATTTCGAGGGGATGAAAAAATGGCTAAAAATATCAACTGACGCATTTGAAATCTGCCCGTCAATAATTTTTTTTATATGTAAACATGAGAAATGATCTCGAATCTCGTACTATCTATCCTTTTACTGATCCATACTTCTAGGTAAACAGACCATTACACTCGATTAGTTTTGGATAGAGCTGTAAATGAACCAAACGTTTGTGAATAAGTTTAGTGTTCGGCTTGATAAGAGCTTGTTTATGTTCGTTCAATATATATAAAATTAATTAAACAAACAAACTTGAACAGCTCGTTAAGCTAAACAAATAAGCTTGAACATATAAGTGTTCAGCTCGTTAACGTTCGTGAACAATGTTTATGAACAACGTTTACAAATCGTATTTATTAATAAAATTCTTTTCAATATGCCAAATAAATAATAAAATAAAATAAAATAAATAAATTTAAATTAGCAATCTTAATAATCAATCAAACAATTAAAAGTTTCAAACAATCAAATAAATTTGAATTGAGAGCTTGATAACATCTAAACGAACCAAGCTCAAGCCAAACTCAAACCAAGCTTGAATTGAGAGCTTGATAACATTTAAATGAACTAAGCTCAAGCCAAGCTTCAAACAAACTCAAGCTCATAAAAAATAAACCAAGCCAACCTTGAACACTCATTTCAAAAACTTGGTTCATTTTAAGCTCGGCTCGGCTCAGCTCAGCTCAGCTCGATTATCTTATCAAATAAGTTTGAAAACCCCAAAGCTTAGCTCGACTCGGTTCGTTTACAGCCCTAGTTTTGGAGATGAGCGGCTCTCCCACTTGATTCGCCTTCCAATTACTTCTTAGGCTTAAAAATGTAAACTATATATAATATTCGGAGTACTTTGGAAATTACCAATTTATAAACAAATCGCCACTATTTATTTATTTTTGTTGATCTGTTATCCCTCTCGCTCGCGGAGTCACTATCGATGGATCGGCTCCAGCTTCTCCTGCTAGGTTTTCCCATCCTCCTCTTCTTCTCCGACGTCGTCAATCTCTTCTCCATCTCACCTCCGCCTCCTCCTTCCAAATCATCCTCTCGATCCCACCATCACCCGCCTCACTCAAATCATCCGATCTCCGATTTCCCCACCAGTCCGCAGGTATCTTTTCCAATCATAGTCGAACCAAAATAGTCGCGTTCGTCGACTTATTTTCCTGTGGTTTTCTCAATACTCGCAGAGTCCCCAGATTGGCGGTCTTGGTTATGGCACTAGGGTAGACCTGAAGTTCTGTGTTTCCTGCTCTTACAAGTGATGATTCTTTTCCCTCTATTTGTTATGTTCTGTATGATTGGTTGAATTTTTCTCTCCAAATTTAGAAACCTTGGAGGTTGCATCATAAAGTGTTTGGCTTTTGACTTAGATTGCGCATTTGTGAAAAGGATAGCTGGATGAGAAAAAATTTAAAATGAAAGTATTCTTCCAATCCTGTATTGAGTAGTAGATGTTAATAACTAACCTTATCCTTTTTAGTATCCTGTGTAGAGTTCTGGAATTTTATTTTATTTAGTTTTCATTTGCCATATATCTACTGCTATCAATAAGAAAGTTAGAGTTGGCGTCTGTTGTTTATAGGTTCAACAAGTGAGAAATGTCGAGTGTTTCTAGACATATATGCCATATCCTTGGTGGTAAAGTTTAGAGTATTGTCTTTATTAGTTGGATACATTATTTTAATACCTCGGTGGATCAATCTTGACATAGTAGCTTCACTAGTAATTGGTTCTTGATACCAATCAAAAAGCTTTTGGTAATAACAAAGCATAGCTTTTGGTTACATTTGTCAAGATGAACTATTAGCCAAACCAGAAATATTTCACATTAATTTTTCTCTATCTTCTTTAACAAAGGATACAAATATATCTTATGTGCTTGAAATTCTCTCTTTATTAGAAAATGCCTTGCTGACTTTGCTTATGAGTGAGGTCAATTTTCTTTTACATGCTTAAAATAACACTAGATGTAAGAAAACTTTGCTTCTTGTTACTTATCTTCAATCAAAGGATTTCCACTGTGAAGCTATCTTTCATGCATAAGATATAATGGTAGGTTGCACTAGCTATTATATCATTAAATCATCATTTAATCCACAGCAGAATTTGAAATTTCCATTTGCAATAAATTCATGATATACACTATTCTTTTTAGGGGTACTGCAATGACAATGAAGAAAATGCTGGAAGCTTCTTTTCCTGGGATTGATGTAGTATTATCGAATTACCCACCGGCATTCCCGAAGCATTTGCTGAGTAAAGTTGTTCCTGTTCTTCAAATAGGAGTTATTGCAGTTATAACAGCAGGTGATCAGATATTCCCTAGACTCGGCATGGCCCCACCTCCATGGTACTATACTTTGCGTGCTAATAGATTTGGTTCTATGGCATCAACATGGCTACTTGGCAATTTCTTGCAATCATCTCTGCAGAGTTCTGGTGCATTTGAGGTTTACTGTGATGGTGAATTGGTAAGAAATTATTCTGACCGTCCTCTAGAGTGAAGTTGGCTCTCTTAAACCATTTTCTTGCTATGGCATCTTTGTTATCTGTGCATTTGATACCTCATTCAATTTATGATTAATCTTTTATTTTATGTATTTAACATCTTATTGACATATTGCTCACTTTTTTTTGGGTAAAACTTAGACCTGTGCAATCTAGAGAATTGTCTTTGACCTCTCTAAACTCCATTTGATCTAAGTGCCTTATTCAGTTATGCTATTTTTTAGGCACCATTAGCTTTTGTGAAGTGATCTTCCTTAAGTATTTGAGAAATGAGAAGCAAGAACTATGTTTACACTTTTGGAGGTTTTATATTTGATTGTATTTTCAAACATATGCATATGCACATAAACTTAGATTAAACATGTGTATAGCCATTCATCTTGAAGTATATCAGAATAGAAGATATGTATGCACAAGCAATTGGGCTTTGTTGGAGTAAGTGCTAAGGATCATCCACATTTTCTTGAAACTCATAGAGTAGCCACACATTTATGGGTGAAGTTGGCCCAAAACATATTCAATGTTCGTTTTTAAGTGTACTTTACCCTGAGTGCAAGTTCTGTTCCTAACTTTCCAAGGTTTGTTAATCTTGCTTATTCATCCTAGAGTGGACTTATTGCTAAAACTACTAAAATCACTTTTAATTGTTTTAAGTAGTCTCTTCCATGGGCTTCTTTTCTTTTTTAAACCTGAGTCTTCATGTCTAATTGATTCACCTGGTTTTACCAACAGAATCTTCCCTTTATCTTGAGCATGTTCATATTAACTTATTTCCTTACATTTTGTGGTTTAGTAAGAATCACCTAAATTGCACACAAATTGGAACTTATTTTATTTATCCAAATGATCCTCGGCATTATTTCAGCATTCTCATCTCTTCTTGACTTTTTTATGTGTTATGTTGGTCATCCACAATCTTACAAACACAGTTCCAACAAAAGTATCTTATTTTTATGAGACTCCAAAAGCGTATTTCTATTTGAAATTATCTATAATATCTTAATCAATTTCCTTTAGATGTAGTATATATGCAAATTATATAACTTTTACTTGCATAAATTTCATGTAGATTCAATTTAACTATTGTTCAATTCTTTTCTTCCATTCAACTTAGTCATTTCACTTTTCTTTTCATTAGCGCTTTTGCTAAATTTGTTTTTCTAGTATTAGCAATCATGGAAGTATCCTTCTCATTCTTAATTGTCAAGTTGCTATAGAAAATTAATATGGACTTTGAGTTCTGTTATACATGCAAGACTCTTATAGTGTCAATTTTGGCTACTATATATATATATATATTTCTTGTTTTCTTCACCATATATTTTTTAATAGTTAATTCATTTTGATTTGACCTAATAGTTTTATACTACAATACATAAAAATCAATTCACTTTTGAAGTTACTCATTCACATTTATTTTCAGAGAATTGATTCTAAATTTGTCTTATTTTCCATTTTACTTAGTTGCACGCTTGTCGTAATTACCAGAAGCATGTTATTCCCTCATGTTTGTAGTTATCAGGAGCTTGGATTTGCCTAGTTTTCTCGCTGTCAGTTTTTGTTAAGTTGTTTCTTTTTACTTGTATTTTGATTTGTGATCTTTTTGTATAATCAGCTGTTTCCAAAAAGGCTTTTATGCATTATTTTGGTGTTTAATAAACAGAAAAGATTTATTTATTATTATTTATTTTATTGAAACTAAAAAACATATCTTAAACTGGTAAAAATAGAATTGCCCTCAGACAAAGGTCAATTTTACCTTAGCTGAAACTATTCTCCTATCGCAATCAATTTGTTTAAATTTTGAGTTGAACCTTGACAAATTAGAAACTACTTCCTGGCTTTCTAATTCATTTCCAGTAATTGTGAGACATCAAGCTAACCAAATAAACATGATCTTTATGCACAGATCCTCAAGTTATTCATGGAACAATTCATGAACCTGTTTGTCGCTTTGATTCAAGTTATCACTGCTATCATTTCTCGTGCTTCTGTATTTATGCTTTTGCATCCAAACATAACCTTTTAATCTTGCAGGTTTTCTCAAAACTGCAAGAGCAGAGATTCCCCAGCGAGTATGAACTGAGGGAATTAATTGCCAAGAGACTACCCGATCCTTCATTCAGTAGCAACCCGGGAAGAGTCGTACTGTAATGATTCTCGCATAGGAAGCAACCTGTTTGAGAAGGGCCAAAACTGACTACCCGGCTGATATGTTGAGTGTGGATGTTACATAAATTCTGCAATTAGAAAAACTATCACGCTTCTGACTTTTTACTAGTTTGTTTGGAATGATTGTTGTCTTTTATGTGATGATATGCTTTGTGTTTGTCTTATGAGCATATCAGGACTAGTTCTACAATTGACCAGAACTATTACTGATTCAAATTGAGAGATGAAATCCATGGACAAGGGTCAAACCGAACTTAGCCAATCGACAGGAGTTAGAAGGCTAATCTGGTCTAGCTAGAGGTGCGATTTTTTCTGTTCAAATTAGTCAATTCTAACTATTTGTGACCTCAGGACTGATTGATTCATCCACCTAGTTGGTATCAAAGCACTAATCCTGTGGCTATGTTGATTGATGAGCTTGAATGAAAGTATATTTACATTCATAAATTATGTGTCAGTAATATATATTAACTTCTCGTTTGTATATTAATTTCTTCAGCATGCTCTAACGTATTCCGTCTAGGCTTTTATTTATTTTCTTCTGTTTTTTTTCTTCCAATTTTGCCAGATCTATTAACCTAGTATAACGTGTTATTATTCACGTGACAATCGCGTGTCGGTGAGTTGTATATGAAAAAAAAAATAAACAATGCATTTTTTTTCATTTTTAAATTTTTTTTTCTATTGTTTTATTTTCTAATTTGCTCGCTAGTTCTTCCTTCCTAGGTTTTTTTAAAAAAAACAATTAGAGAAATTAAAAGTTTTAACGTATATCATTAACAAATTCCTTTTTTTTTTCTCACGGGGTATTTTATTTACGTTGATTAATCTGGAGTGATGTGTTTGAATTTTATAATTTTTTTCATTGATTATCAAAATAACTTGGAAAATGTTTGAAGTGGACGGTCTAATATTTTTAGAGTATTTATCAATTATTCTGTCTACAAATTTTATTCTAAATTTTAAATAAGGTAGTTAAAATTTTTTACATAAAATAATTGATAAAGTGTATATGAAAATAATTGTTCCAGTTAAAATGGTCAAAACTTTTAAATTTTAAAGGTTCAATACCAAAATTAAAAAAAAGACAAATCTGAGGGGCAGAGTGACAATTTTAATATAAAAAATTCTAATATATTTTTTTAAAAAATAGATTATTTAATAAAACCTAAATATGGCAAAATCACAATTAGATAGAAGTCTTTCCTAATAATCCCAAAATTCCAAAAAGTTTAGAGCTGCGGATAATCCGCAGCAACCAATTCCTAATTGGACTCAACTGATTAGGAAATCGATCTTTACAAGTAAATAACTACCTCGATGTACCTCGATGTAACGGAAGACGCAAAACACAGATCAGAGCGAAACAGAGGAGCAGGGAGCGATCGCTTGCAGATGGAGATCATCGACGTGTGGGAAGCAAACCTACTGGAGCAGATGGAGTCGATCACTGTCCTTCGCCGCTCCTTCCCGATCGTCGCCATCGACACCGAGTTCTCCGGCTTCCTCCGCTTCACGCCTCGCCGCGCCGCCGAGGAGTGCAGATACCGCGACCTCAAGTACAATGTCGACAACCTCTGCATAATCCAGCTAGGAATCGCCCTTTTCGACGACGCCGGCAACCATCCCGGCATGGCATGGCAGATCAATTTCTCGGACTTCGACCCCGACGTCGACCCCTGCTCGCCGGCGTCCATCGACCTGCTGAAGAACAGCGGTATCGACGTCCAAAGAAACCGGTGCGAAGGTATTTCTTCTGTTCGCTACGCCGCTCTGATCCGGGAGAAGCTGTTCGGTCACCACGGCGGTGCGTTCGTCACGTTCCACGGCTCGTACGATGTGGGCTATTTGATAAAGTTGCTCGCCGGCGGAAGGCCTCTGCCGGAGACATCAGGAGAGTTTATAACGGCGGCGAGTGGCATCTTTAACGGAAGACTCTACGACGTCAAGTACATGGCGCGGTTCTGTCCGGGACTACTCGGCGGAGAGGTTAGCTTGATGAAGCTCGCGAGTATGCTGAACGTGGAGGCAGACGGCGTGGCACATCAGGCGGGATTCGACAGTTTGGTCACCGGACTGACCTTCCAGGAGATGCATAAGAGGTGGGCAGTCATGGACGGCCGAGACTCCATGATTCTGTACGGCTTGGAGAATGTGTGCCATGAAATCAAGAGCGCTTCTTCTCTCGGTCCTCTTCGGCGCCGGTGGAGTTTACCACCTGGAAGCTTCATGATTCCGCCGCCGATGGTGTGCCGACCTTTGGCTTTCCCGTCTCCATACTTTGGCGGCGGCGGCGGCGGCGGCCATAGCCCTGTTCCTCTGTTGCCGCCACCGACACGGCTTATCGGATGGTTCCCGCCGGTTCCACTTCAACACTCTTTTGGTGGCCCCTGTGTTGTCTTCATGTAGATCATGTCGGTTCTGCAGCGTAGAAATTGATTTTATGATTTGGAAAGCTGAATTCTGCAATCTGTTGATGTTTGTACTCTGGGATCGAAAAGTGTTATTACCTAACTCATGTTTGTGTTTTTGTTATTATTTTTTTTTAAACAAGGCAAAATAGTGACAATTAAAAAAATCAGTTTAAAAGGCTTCATGGGAATTGGAATAATAGTAATAAATAATTAGACAGTTTAGGAAATTAGACAGTTTAGGAAATTATACGTTGAGTCATCTGTTTTTGAAGTTTTGACTCTCCGACCTGATAGCTATTTTCATAGCCTTAATATCTTACCCAATGGGATCCATCTAACCTCACCATTTGAAACGCGGGTATTCTCTTGAGTCAACTAAATCTTCGCCGCGTGCTCTATCTATTATCCTATCGTCTTCCATCGCGTTCGGTTTAACCCCATTCTGCAAAACCCTAACCTATCAGTTCATGGCGTCCATCAACCTCGGATGGATCGGCGACAATTGGTTCCCGAAGCCCCCGAATCCCTCAAAAGCCCACCTCTTCGCCTGCATCGGAAGTAACCGGAACCTATCCTTTCCCATCGCCGACAAACCCGCCTCCACCACCGCCGCCTCCGCCCCTGCCTCCTCCTCTGCTCCCGTCGCTGCCTCCAATGAATCCCCCGGAATATACTCCCAGATGCTCGAGCAATTCTTCTGGGAGTGCGAGCAACGCCCCGACTTCCGCCACACCCCCGAGGTCGAGCGCATCCTCGCCGAAGACCCGTGCTTAGAGAAGAAGGACAACCCCACACCCGAGGAGGTCGTGGAGAACGAGCAGTGGTGGGAGGAGTTCAACCAGAATCCCGTGGTCAAGTTCCTTCGCCGAGCTGAGCTTATCGCCGACAAGGTCAACGAGATTGAGCTCGAGAAGAACAAGTACCCCTACCGGCGGGAGGACCGGGAGCTGTGGAAGAAGCTCCCTCATGTGCCAGGGTTGGACGGACGGCCAATGCCGAGAAAGTCGATCAGGACCAAGGAGGAGTCCGACGAAAAGTTCTGGGATTTTGCCAGGCAGTTCTTTTTGGGGTTGTGGGGTTTCCGCCAGCGGCCGTATCCCCCTGGGCGGCCTATCGATGTGGCACAAGCGATCGGGTATAAACGGCTGGAGAAGCGGTATTATGACTGTGAGTTTTGGTTCAACTTTTTGGATGAATATTACACATTGATTCTGATAAAGAATTATAGTTCAATTTTCTCATTACGACTTCGAAGTATGATGCTTCTAAACTCAGTGATAAAGACGACAATTACCATTGAAATATTCGTCATAAATTTGCTCATTTGGATGTATTTTCAAAATATAAACAATTTATATTAATTATACATGTGATATTGTGCATTTAGGAACCTTGCAACTGATTACTACTTAGAAGAAGTTTACAAATGCTTAAACAGATACTAAAATAGTTACATTTATTTTGTATCTAGGACTTTGAAGTGCAAGCATCTTTATATTGCCAATATTCATTATGTTCATAATCTTCTTGTGGAATTAATAAAACTAGCAATAAGTATAAACCTGATGAGAAAGAACTTTTGTAAGCTACTAACAAATTGTTGCTGGACCTACAAATGTCAAAGACAACCACATTGAACAAAGAAGAGTCTTGATTTGCTTATGTTCTTTCTAAATTGAACATCACATGCATTGAGATAATATATTTGAGCATGTGTTTACTTCTGAGATTGGTTGCAACAATAGCACATCTTAGACTCACAATTACCCTATTGCACGCAATACATTTATGAAATGATTTTAACTTTAATGATTTGTAACCTTTTTTATGTTCAGATAATATCACATGCTTTGTTCCAATCATATGCATGATTTTCCCACTAGAAAGCAGTTCATTTAAGGGTGAACGTGTTGATTGTTCGGAAGATGCAGACAGGATGAGCTGTTGTAGTCCTTAAAAGTTGTATGGAGAGCTTAGTAGTTTGTTAATTGATTGAGTTGAATTTGTTATAATTTGTAATTCTGACCTCATATCCATTTCGTCCTTAAAAGTTGTATGGAGAGCTTAGCAGTTTGTTAATTGATTGAGTTGAATTTGTTATATTTTGCAATTCTGACCTCATATCCATTTCTTGTAATCTACCATCGTAAAAATAGTCATCATGAAAACTGGTGGCTGGTATTATAAAGATCGGCTTGGACGCACCAGAGGGCCTTTGGAGCTTATAACTCTTAAAACTGCATGGGCTGGTGGGGTAATTGACACACACACATTTATCTGGGGTGAAGACATGAGTGAATGGGCACCTATCGGAATGATTTATGGTTTAGAGAAGGCTATTGCTACATGGGAAGGTTAGTTGCTCATGCATTTCAAGTTTTTGATTTCCTTGACAGAGATGAATATCTAATTGGTCATAGTTTTGTATTTTAATTATTTCTTTCTGAGTTAGGCATTTCCATGTTTTCTAGTCAGATTAGGTGCTGCTGCGACAGCTTTTCTTCACAAACTTCAGAAGGGTATACCTCCCTGGACTCCTCTCAAAGGATTTGAGAAGAAGACCTATAAGCAATTACAAGAAGAGGCTATTGAGAGCAAGAAACGTGACATGGCTGTTCTTGAAGCCAATGGTGGTATTTGGCCTGGTGTAAGAACTCCTAGCCATGCAATGTTTCTTTGGGCTAGTGGCTCTGAGCTGACCACAATTCTTGAAAAGGACTACATGCCCAACAAATATATCTCGAAAGAGCTGAGGTCATATATTCCTGGTCTTTTCCATCTGTCTCCAATCGCAACAAATGCCTTTTGGGTTAATAACTTAATATATTGGGCAGATTAGTTAAATTTGTTTTAGGAGTTTCTATAATCTCCATGCTGAACTTTGTTATCATATATGTGTTATCTGATGTTTGAACCCTTGACTGTTGGTTTGTGCAATTAGTATGTTACATACTTAGTGCCAGACTTTAATGCTTAGAGCTTGAGAAACATAGGTTTACCAATGCTATTAAGGTGTTATTTTATTCTATGAAATAAGATTGAGAAGCTTATCAGAAGTCATCTAGGACAATCATCAAAATTTAGTTAAGAACTTAAATTTGATTGTCTCTATTGAATAATTTTTGGAGCTAATAGAGGCATAGCCAATCCCAAATTGTTGTGGCAAACATGGCTTGATGAAGATGATGATGATATTGAACAATCTTGGATGGGTTCAGTGTGCATGTTGTCTTGGTTATCTAACAATCTACCCACAATTTTATGATCACTAATCTTAATGTGCTTTGACTGCTCAATGAATGTGGTTCCTTTTCTGAAATTTCTGTTTGTGTTTCCCTTTATGTTAGAATTGTGTTTTTTACTAGCATCAAGTAAACTGTTTTCTTTACTGATGTTCTTGCCATAACAGGAAAGATATTTTATCTGCAAATTGCATGTTTCTGCATGTTTCTGTATGTCAGGATTAAAATTAATGTTTTACCTTCTTATGCTTAGGTGAAATTTTTCATGACATTACTCGTGCAATTTCAGTAAAATTTGCTCTCTTGTATAGGTATCGTCTTGCAAAAATCATTCCTGGATTAAGGCCATGGGAAGTTTTAAGTGTAGAACAAGCTATGGACCAGATAACATATGGCGGAGAGTGGTATCGTGAACCTCTTGGTTGGTACACGACTGGTCCGCCATATATCAGGTCCTGGAACAGGGATGTAAAGGTAGATTCGTTGCTACTTTCAACTTGCAGTTCTATTTTCATGTTCATCCATGGATGTCGATCCTTCAATTCGATCATATCTTAGTTGACATTCATGGAATTGACTCATTTTGTTTGGCTTCCACAATTTTTGGTTGAACGAGCCAGTTCATGTCATGTTAAACCACAAGAAGTGACTTGTGGTCTTGATCTATTCTGAGATTGGATCTTTTGGTCTCGGCCTGTTCATTCTGCAATTTGATCACATCTTAGTTTTAGATTCGATGAGTCAACGCATTTTGTTTAGTTTTTCACAACTTTGGTCGAGTGAACTAGTTCATGTTAACCACTGCAACTGATTTGTGTTCCATCTGTTTATCAGTCTATTCGAACACAATCAATAATCATGATATAGTTGAACTGCTAACTTTAGTGTGACTATTTTGAACTTACTGTTCAAACATATTGGTCTGCAGAGACTTTACAGAATCTTTCGAAGCCTGAGCTACCGAATCTACTCCAAACTGGATCGAACAATTCCTGGTTTTCGCAAAATCATGGAGAAAGTTAATGTGGATGCAGCTGCAAGAGATCAACAGCGCAAAGAAGAGATGGCTGCACTCGAGAATGCTAAGTCGGAAGCTAACTTGAGTGAACGTCGTGTCTCGTCATATCCCTAACCGACATGCCATTGCTCAACGAACCACCCCTCTTCTCCTGCTCGTTTCCTTTTTGCCGGTTCAAATTGATAGATTATGGGAACATTTTGTCCTGACGTTGAATGCCAGTTGTCATCGCTATAGGGAAAGTTTCAATTTTTGTTGCATCAGTTGATTTGTTGGCTACCAATCCAATTCAAAAATATTATTATTGCAACTTTTCTATTACTTGTTTCCGGTGGAATATATTTTCGCCATTCAAGTTTGTTTGAGGTTGCTGAGACTATTTATTGTTTCTTTAACCAGAGCAATGCTCCCAAATATTTTCGTTAATTTTTCTCCATTAATTCGATCACTCTGATTTATTTTCTGGTTTTTGCTCTTATCAGTTGAATCAACTGGTTCCGGTCTCCAAGGATATTTGTGCGTTATATGTCATTAGAAACTATTGTTAGGCGAATGGAATCATTTAGGGCAATTTATCTCCACGCGAGAAAATTTCACCTCATATTTGTGTGTTCATAGAAAAAAACATATTTTCTCTGTTAATGGCACAAAGCGAACAATAATCTCATTTTTCTTAGAGGAAGTTTTCCAACAAGTACCAAGGTAGCATTAGGATTGTAAACTACTCAAGCTTTAAAGTATTGAAAATTATTTAATAAGGTAATCAAATCGAATTTAAAATGAACTAAATCATTAAAATGATTATTTAAACTTAATTTGATTTTTTTTTAAATGAGTTTAAACTTAATTCAAATTTGACTCAAGATTGATTCATTTAGATATTATTTAAAAATTTTATATTTTAAATTTATTTAATTAATTATTGAGTTGGATAATACAAACTTATTTATCCGTTTTAAATTTTTTCATTTAATATGTTAATAAAAACTTTATTAATGAATATCATCCATAAACGTTGTTCATGAATATGTTCATGAATATTAACGAGCTAAACACGTATTCAAACTTATTTATTTAGTTTATGTTCAAGCCTATGTATTTAATGGATTTTTTATATAATGATTGAACATAAACAAATTTTTAAATACTAAATTTACTCATGAACATTTAATTGCTCAATGACCAAGGGCAGAGATGGCTCTCGATCAAAGTGTTATTTGTTAGAATAATTACTATCCTAAATACAACGATTCATCAAAATAACCCTACAAATGAAAAATCTTATAATAAAAAAATTTACAAATCTAAAACTTAAAAACAAAACGATTCTCTAATCTGCATCACCAATTCTAGATGCACAATCACAAAATATAGCATATCCCTAATTTTCACACCATACACAATGTTCATAAAAAAAAAAGCAACAAAATGTCACACTTAAAATTCTAGTGACCAATTCTACGGATCTGAAATACAAGTCAAAATTGCATAATTAAATCCAAGAAAACAGAGTTTATTCAGAACTTGCTGGCTTAAAAGACCTAGTATACATGCCGCAGTACAGAATAGGGATAAATCTTAAATATACAAGTGATGTTGAAATGAAATTATTTACCCTGACTTGTGATAGCCCTTTGTTTCTTCGACCACATTTGTCCACATGTTTGCCATCTTTTCCGCATAGCTGACCTAAATATAATGAAGATTACACTCATTACTATCATTAACGTACGACAAAAACCTATAGAGCATTTAAATGAGAACCAATTATGTGGCCTTATAGATGTCTTCTTTTTTTTTCAATCGTTGAGGAAGTTACTTGGCATTCATTAGTTGTGCTAGGCAGAACATCATTATAGATATTTTGTTATCGTGAAAATTATTCCTTGTCTATCCTAATAATACTTACATAAGAATAATTATTCATGTTTATTATATTCCACTAACCAAACTAAAACTTACCTTTTCTATTCCTTATCAATTTTCATTCCCTAGGAATAGCTATTCCATTCTATGAAACCAATTGACAACTATTTATACTATTTGACTTCAGGAAGATTTTCTTAGAACATATCATTGAGCTATAAATGAACAAATGTATTGTAGTCTTATATCCTTATCCCACTCTGCAAAGTACATTAGGATGGTTCACTAATAAGCATGCCTTGGACAAATTTCAGATGCATGGTGGTTAAAAGAGAAGGATTGCCATTCTGTAAGCTTTCCTTTGCAGGGAAGAGTATACCTGATTACCGACGAATCCTTTAAACATCAATATAAAATCCTCGCGTCTCTCCCTGTCTAGCCTCTCAAGTTCACTCCTGTTGTTTTCCTGCAATAGAAATTTAAGCAGCACGTAAGACAATTATTAGAATAACCACACGAAGAATTGGATTGTATATTTAGATTTGTTTCTGGCTGTATTCACTGAGGGATCATATTGACTGCAATGTATTGGTTTCTATAAAGAAAAAGAATCGGCATTGCTCTTAATCAGATCATCCTATACCACTTTAGAATCCATAATCATACTACTAAGAATTATGAATAAGCAGAAAGACATTTAGCATGCCATTTGGCAATGAAAATCGAGGAAGAGGATCCAGATAGCCAACCTAAGTAGTTAAGCATACAGCTGCCTTAGCTGTCATTGTTGGTTTGATTTGAAAAAGAAAACATAGGGCTTGCCAATGAAATAATCATGTTGTGTACATAGACATCTTGAGTTCCTAACCAAAAGAACTGAATTTGGATCAATTTATATGAATATGACCTAAAAAATATTGAACTCTCCCAAGACAAGACTAATTCAGAATCTGTAATCCTTAAGGAGGTTTTATCGGGGCTAATTGACAATGATTCAAGATTCTGGATTTTATCAAATCAAAATGGACATTGACCAGAAGGATTTATATATAACTTGAACTCCAACGACAGGAAGAACAACTAAGAAGATTAAGGAACAATCGATCATAAGATAACTAAGGAAAAAAAATCAAAACATAATGAGTTTTGCACAGGAAGGTGCAACTCACAAATTGAAGGAATAGAAAAGACTAAATGCAAAATATATAAGAGATCTTGAAGGATAGTTAGAGAAAAGGAGATGACACAGTCCACACAGAATAATTCCTCATCTTTTAGAAATTACTATACAAAATTACTACTACAACATCAATCAAGCCTTATCCCATTAGGTGGGGTCGGCTCCATGCAAAATTACTGCTAATATCCGATAATTTGGGAGATGTGACTAGTCAACAAGTTAATAGTTCACTTATTTAACTGCTATAAGTGCTAATAAACACGTAAACAGAGTTTTGCAAATAGAAGTTGGAGAGCCCCATGTCTTGAAACCAGAAACCAATATATGATATAGTATGATATAGTTATATAAGATAGTTCAGTGAAAAAAATGTCTAGACACTAGACACTATTTTACAAATCAATGTGACACTAAACCAACTAAAATGAAAAAGTTAAATATCAAGGTATCAAGGAATAAAAGGATAAATCACTCAAATCTTTCATAAAAGTTCCATACAAATATCAATTTTGAGTACAAGTCAATATCCAAAATAAAATTGCTGATCCATGCCTTGTTTTTACTAAAAATATTTAATTATATCTAAATTGACCCCAAATTGTTTTCACATGCGTGGAACCAACATTTAAAATAACATTCTGTTCTGTGCGAAAGTTTTGGCACTGTGTCGCCAACAGTTGGAATGCTTCACCTTGTACCAGGATGTTGTGTACCAAGCTGCATTTCACTCCTCTAAACACGTTTTCACTTTATTTAATTTTTAAAGGCTAGAATTTAAGCCGCAACTGAAATTAGATTTTATTCTACCGTATAAAACAATGTATTTTCCGTGTATTAAATCATACTGAGATGAATTCAAATAAGTTTTAAACATTAATCCTTTTTTATTTAGATTTTCTACTTTTAATAAGAATATACCAGTTGAATTAAAAATAATTTTACTCAAAGTTTGTTCTAAGTCTTTTACTACTTGTTTACTTTTAGAAAGAAGATTATTGAAATTGAGAAATAAGCTAAAAAAAACTATCTTGGCACATATTGAAACATAACAAAGAATGCAGTATCAGCATGGTGTGATACCTACCGGCACGAGCAATAAAGTTGATAATTTCAATTGTGCCGCCTGGCATGACATAAAATGTCAGACCATACATCAAGCTAACAATTTTGAGATGAACCATCAATTTCACAAGAATCACACAAGTCCCAACCATATTTGTGAGTGGAATATCACATAAGCTTTGTCATCCTAAACCTTCATAGATTTCATCCATCACCAAACCAGTTGAACCTGAACATCTTCCATCCACTATTTCTATACTCCAACTCTCTCCCTAGCCAAACCTTTCGTCCCTACACCCTTCCCATCACTGAGAAAAAGGTATTCCTTTAGGTGAGATAAACCACACGTTTTAAGTGAATAAATTGGGTTGCAGATTGTCCCCCTATTGCTTTATTATTTTATTATTGATCTCTCTTATAATCCTTCAAGGAATCTTTTTTTACCCAGATGTACCTCTTTTGTTGTTTATGACTCATATTCCTGATAAGTATGGATAGGCATATGTTCCCTTAACTGAAGAAGCTTCTATAGAATGTTTCCCGCCAAATTCATCAAGTTATCATAAAGTTGTTTACTACTTGTACAACCTCCTCTACTACGCATGTTTCGGCCGATCAATCAAGTCGGCCGTGTATACCTTCTGTCAAGCATGTTTCGGCCGGTCGTTCAAGTCGATCGTATATATATTGAGAATACCTTTTGTTAAGCATATCTCGATTGGTCGTTCAAGCCGATCATATATATATTGAGAATACCTTCTGTTAAACATATCTCGGTCAGTCGTTCAAGCCGGTCGTATATATATTGAGAATACCTTCTGTTAAGCATATTTCGGCCGGTCATTCATGTCGGTCGTATATATATTGAGAATACTTTCCGTTAAGAATGTTTTGATCCAGAATGTACTAAATGTTTTATAAGGTTAAGTGTCCTAAAGCTCGGCCAGGCTTTGCCCGCCCGAGCGCATATAAGCACATTGGTGCCCACTCGGCCTTCACTCGGCCGGTAATATACTACAAGCTCTATAAGGCTAAGTGCCTTTAAGCTCGGTCGGGCTTTGTCCGGCCGAGTGCATATAAGCACATTGGTGCTCGCTCGGCTTTCGCTCGTCTGATAATATACTAAAGGCTCTATAAGGCTAAATGTCTTTACGCTCGATCGAGCTTTATCTGAGCGCATGTAAGCACATTGGTGCTCGCTCGGCTTTCATTCGGCCGGTAATATGCTAAAAGCTGTATAAGGCTAAGTGTCTTTACGCTCGATCGGGCTTTGCCCGGTCGAGCGCATGTAAGCACATTGGCGCTCGCTCGGCCTTCACTCGACCGGTAATATGCTAAAAGCTGTATAAGGCTAAGTGCCTTTACGCTCGGTCAGACTTTGTCCGACCGAGCGCATATAAGCACATTGATGCTCGCTCGGCCTTCGTTCGGCCGGTAATATACTATAAGCTCTATAAGGCTAAGTGTTGTTAAGCTCGGTCGGACTTTGTCCGGTCAAGCGCATATAAGCACATTGGTGCTCGCTCGGCCTTCGCTCGGCATGTAATCATATATTCACCCCACTATGGGCCTCTCCTTTTTCTCTCGACCCTAACCCCCACGTCATCCGACAGCCTATCATAACCCATATCATACCGTATCACCATCTATCATGAATATTACATTTACAGCCTAAAATGGACACGTGTGCACAAAAATATTGTCAGAATTTACCGAAATTCATACTATATATATTGCAACTAGTTCCTTTGGAGTCAAATAATTTTACTTAATATCTACGAACCACATGTTACTCTGGTTTAGGTTCATAGTAACACAAAAAATAAACAGAATTCCACATGATGGAGTTCTTTTCCTACTGCATTGATTTATCAGGAGATTAGATATAATGCAATGGTCTCAAATCATGCACATATTCATTAAAAATTAAATAAAATACCAAATTGTGTTCCTGCAATGCAAGAAAAAAACCTTACTGCCTTCCAGGAGAAAGCATGATCATCTGCCATGTTTGACTTGTTCAGATGCATTAGGAAGATACGACAAAATTGTAGAGATTAACAATAACATGAACCATGATGCAGCACATTTTGCAGAATGGAACAGGAATGGGCAAGAAATTTCAATACTTCAATATATTAGGACCAGATAAAATTTCTTTGCAATTAGACTAATTAAATTCCAAAGAAAACAACAACAATCAAACCTTATCCCATTAAATGGGGTTGGCTATAGGTAAAGGTCCAGCTAACGCCAAAAATGCAAATTGACAGCAGTTCTACACAATGTATAACAAAAATGAGTAGGTTGCATCCATTTGGCACATATAGGTTGTATCAAGGTTTATTTTCCAGTGCTTAACATCATCAGAAATTAAAACCACATGAAGTTAGACAATATAACAATATCAGAATGCAATACGCGAATAATTATCTAAAATTGATGCAATATGATTAGGATGGAGACGAAATGTCCAAACAATTAACAAATCATGGTGGTAATGGCAACTTCTAAATCTTCCCGATTAAAAGGCTGTATTAGTGCACTTGCCATCTCAATTCTGACTAATAATACAATACAAGAACAACCAAAAAAGATGCAAAAAAAATATTATTGAAAGTATAAAAGATTAAGATGCAAACATTCTTCTTCTTCTTCTTCTTCTTCTTCTTCTTCTTATTATTATTATTATTATTATATGCAGGGTCACAAGATTCAAACACCAAAAACTCAAGTACTCTAACTGTTCAATATGTTCTAATCCATTATTGGTTTCACAAAAGCGGTTAAGAAGTTCATTTTTTCCCAGATATTTACCTTTATACACTCATACTCTTTAATAGCACAGATTTTAGCATCTTCCATGATTCTTATTGTTTCTTTCAGCTCTTCTATCCTTTGAAGGTTAGATCTGTCCCCAAATCGTATTGAAGATGCTCCCAATTTCTCTCTCCTTGCATGCAAGGAAGACAAGTCTGTAGTAAGTGTTTGGACTGCCAACAGTGCACTTGAACGATCTGAGAATGCACTGTGCACAGCTAGCATCAAGCCCAGATATTCATGGAGAATATCCTGTGAAAATCACGAGGTACATGAGCATAAATAACAAGAAAATCTTCTTCAAATAAAGATATCATTGTATAGATGTATATGGACCAGCACCAGATGTTTGACTGTTTGTCCATTTAATTCTCGATAGAATCTACTTGTTCTCAGAGCTGCAGTTGCAAACTGTTTGATTTCAGCAGCTCTTCTTCTCTGTGATAAATGAGTGGCATTTTCTGTTTCAAATTTTGCAATCTTGACGAATGTCAAGCCTAGCTCACCGAATGTGTCTCCAATATCCTGTTGTGCTTTGACAAGCACCTCAGCCTGCAGAATAAAACAATTTATATTACTCAAGAATTTGCAAAAATGGTCACATGCATGTGATACATCAGATATCAGATAGACACCAATGCACCAGTAGTTCTCACGTTTTTTAATCAAACCAAAGAAACATCTCAATATCAAAATGAAAGGGCATTGGTAAAGGATTTTAAGATTTCTTTTAAGGGTAATTTAAACTTGCATCTCCAAAGAAGCTTATGTGCGCTTAAATAAAAATGTCTGATCAGACCAATATTTTTCACATTTGAAAACAAATTCCAAAATTCAACCCAAGAATCAATCTAAAAATGATATTTAATTTTCAAGTTCATTCTGCTTTTCAGGTCAAACTAGTTTTCTGAACTTTGTATTTAACTATATATGGTAATCAAGTAAAGGATATTTTTATAAAAATTGGTTAAATAATTAAAGATAATTCCTTCAATGCAATGTTTGCCAACAAAAAATGTTTGGGTCGGAAAGTAGATAGTCCCACTATAAGCAATCATTACATATTTCCTCAGCAATCTACATAAACTGAAATTAAAACATCAGATGACCTAGGCAAAATTATGAGATTACTTCACCAAGAAATCTCGAGTCCCTAAAACACACTCCCCATACATGTGACCGAACAGGTTTTAATGCTGAAAATTGCAGGAAACTAACAAATAGTAGTTGAATTAATAAAACTTGATATAGAATCATTACCTCAAGTCATAAGATACTCAATGGCTGATTTATTAATTCTATAAATAGAAGTTAGCTTGTGTAAATGAATGGAAGGAAGAAAGTGAGGAGGGAAAAGAAGAAATCTAATAATTTTAAACTAAAGTTTACAAGCCTTCTTGTTCCTTTCCTTTCTTTATAGTTTTTGGATGTACAAGTTTGCTTTGGACTTTAGTCATAGAAGGGATTCCTTTCTGGATATAATTATCTCAAGTCCTCATGTATTGAGTTGAGGACAATTGAGCCTTGCAATTGGAATGAAAGTAGTTAAGTGGGACTCTAAGTTATTTGAGCCGTTGAAGCACTTTAAATGATGGAAACACAAGGAACTTAACCCATAAAATGGGAGTTGTTGCATTGCTTTTATTATTATTATTATTATTTTTTAGTTGACACCATATATTCAGCTATTAGAACGGACTAATCCCGGGATGACAAGTCCGACCCTACGGAAGTTTTCCTCTAGTCACTAGGGTAAATCGGGAAGCGCTCATGGAGGCCCATCCAGATGGCCAACGTTCTTAGGTCCATTTCTTAGGAGGAAAAAAATACCCTGCAGTGCGCTGCAGCTGAAATTTGAACCTTAGATGCCTTGGTTATCTATTGGAGGGTCTTACCATTGCACCATTGACCTAGGGGCGGGAGTTGTTGCATTGTTGAAGATAGTCAAAGAGTTTATTTTCCTCATTTAGACTCAATGAGAGACTCCAACTGATAGACAGATGCTACTGAGGAAATAAAAAGGTGTCCCATGGGCTTTTGATTCTATAGACTCTAAGAAAAGGAGAAAATCATTTTAGTTTAGAGAGTAGATTTCTAAATGAAGGCATGTAAACCATAATTTTTCACCAAAGATGGAAGTTTTGGAGTATGCGCAGAATTGTGTTTGCTTCTTTTGTCAATGAAGATATGTTTCTTATTTGATCGCACTTAAATAATCAATGCCTGCAATCTTTATTATCAGTGATTCCATGTCCTTACACTTAGACCACTGAATATCCAAGAAATTCAAATTAAGATTTTAAACCCTGATAATTTTGTAACTTTGTCCCAATCAGTTGCCCATCCTCTACCAAACTTTTCCTCAATTTCTACATAGCAGATATGATAATCTATTTGCCAATCCAATCAAGGATATTTAGGAAATTATCTCAACAATTGAGGACACCATGTGATCACAGAAAAACCAAAAACACGCTAAAACTGTAAGCAATCAACACATACCTGCCTGGAAGAAGTTGTGAGCTGCTGTTCTAGATCTTGCGCCTTCACTTTCCTTTCCAGGAACTCCTGATCCTCCTCTACCGCCAAGGGCTTTGCGCCTCCCCAATCATTTATCACTGATTGCTTGAGTTCTCTGAATATCTTCATAAAATCCCTTCCCCCCTTTGCCGGTTGAACAGCGTTTTGCGTCATCGCCTCCACATTCCCTCTCGCCTCGCCAATGACCAGATTTGGCAGCGTCCCCATTCCTCCTGATCTTGATGACGCCTCTGTGCTCACGGGTAAAAGCGAGTTGCCAGGCAACCTAAGAAATATCCTGAGCTCGTTACTCCTTCCGATCACCGGATGGGCAGCGAGACGATTGAGGTACTTCTCGATGGAAGAGCGGCGTTGCTCAACGAATTCGTGCTTCTGCATTACCTGTCCCTCGACTACGCTCTTGTCTGGACGCTGTGGGATGAAGTACCCACGATACGCCTCAGCGAGGCGATCGCCAAGGGCAACGACATCCTTGAACCGCCTGCGGACGCGAATCTCAGCATGGCCGCCGACGATCCGGGTGGTGATGAGGTAGGATACGAAGGATCCGGAGCCAGGCACGATGGAAGTGGCAGCCTCCTGCTCCTTCTGTGGGTCGGAGACGGAGATATTGAAGTACTCGGAGGCCGAGGATCGGCCAGCTCGAGAAGGCGCAGCGTGGGAGAGTGCAGAGGTGATCGAGTCGTGGACGCCGTCGCCTCCCTCGTCGCTGGAGTCAAAGAGGGAGAAGGTGGCGTCGGGGTGGATGCCGACGAGAGGAGTGGAGGCGATCGGTGCGGAATCGGGGGCCAGAGGGGGGTGGAGAAGAGGGTCGCCTCCATTAACCGCGGCGGGGACGGCGCAGAGGAGGCCTTCGCCGTCGCTGTCGCCGGCGAAGGTTAGGGCTTCCATTTTGTGCTCTACTTATTCGTCGTCTTCGCCCGTTAAATTAAACGGAGAGGATACGGCGACGCAGCGGCGTCCGCTATAGATAGCTAACGCAGAGCCTAAGTTGACGAACAACAAGCATGGTTATGTTCATTCAATACCAATACGAAGTTGGTTAAAGTTGTGGTTGGTTGTGTTAATGATTATTCAATACCAATACGAAATTGATTAAATAAATAAGATTGAAAAATTTATTAAATTAAATAATTTAAAATTTTATAAATAATATTTTTATCAATATATTAAATAAATAAATTAATTAAAATAAATAAATAAATTTAAATTATCAAATTCAATAATCAATCAAATAAATAAAATTTTCAAACTAATAAATAACTTTGAATTAAAAACTTAAATAACATCTAAATGAACTAAGTTTAAGCAAATTTGAATTGAGAATTCGATAACATATATAATAATCAAATTTAAGTCAAGTTCAAATAAATTCAAACTTATAAAAAAAATAAATTAAATTTAAATAATCATTTTAAAAATTGATTCATTTTAAATTCAACTACTTAAATTATCTTATCAAATAAACTTTTATATCTTTTTTACATCCCTAAATCAGATGCAAGTTGTGGATCTAAACGACGATTAAACGGTCAAACAGATATATGTTGTCGAATGTGCCCTAATAAATGTATAATACAATAATTTAGTTTATAGATATATTATTCATTATTTTTAAACGCATTAGATTAAATCTATAAATACGTGATTTTAAAAGAAGAAATCACGCCCCGAGTGCATTGCAGCGTCATCTTAATTTTCCAGACGAATCTTGTTGATATAAGAGCGTTGGTATGCTACAAGTACTTTTCAATTTTTCGATTTATCTGATGAATGATAAAAAAAAAATGTATAGAATCAGATACATCAATTAAGATTAATTGACCTAAACTAAATATCTAATATGAATTAAGTAAAAAGGAAATCATTCCAATATATGACTAAAAAAGTTAATAGTTGATTAAGTGATACGCTAGATGGATATTTATGATTGAAACTTAAATTAATCAAGTATTTATAGTTTTATTATTGGCAAATGGGCAGGAGCTTTACTTCAGTGGCTGATGAAAACTTTTTCTGGGATAGAGCCAACTATCTCTAGAACTTTAATTCGATATCTGAATTTAAAAAAAGAAATTCAAGATTATCGGAAACATTTTACTGAATTGCTTAAGCAATTTTTGAAATATCTTATTTTACATGTACTTAACTTTTATAATATTAAAATCATACCATACGTTGCCATTATATCCCACCTCCTTTCACTATTTAAAAATTTTCTTTATTTTTTTTTAAAAAAAAAATTATTTTATCCCTTTAAAAATTTAAAATTCTCAATTTCTACTGTTGCCACCATGTAGTGGTGTTCTAAACGATGAGGTTAATCAAAACCAATTTAGCTATTGAATCACATTGGGCTCAAGTGCTCGACTTAACTTTGACTCGGTGGGTTTTTGTGCTTGGCTAACGGGAGGCTTGATTATACTATGGATTACCACTCAAACAAATTAAGTGATCATTTTATATCTTGTTTTGCTTCCTTAGTGGCGACATGCACTCTTGATGTATTTTTAATAAACTTTTAAAGAGACAAAATCAATTGTTTTAATTTATGACTGCACCCTTCTCCTTTTTATTTCTCAAATTTCAACGGACATATATTTTAGAAAAAAAATTCCTTCCCTATTTTAACATGGATTATAGTTAATCTGGTTGAGATGGCTATGAAGAGCACTTAGGTTAGAGTGAGCATAATCATCTCTAAGATATCAAATTAATATTGGAACAAGTGTCAAATTTATAGATTTATAAATTAATCTCGTAATCATAAGATAAATTTATAGAATTGAACAAGTGTCAAATTTAAATAAAGTCGTGGAAATACTTTCCTACATGGGATATACAATACCTTATTTAAGCTCTCTCAATGGTATAAATACATAATCTAAGATGTCTAATTAATCCTCATGGATATAATCAAGTTGGTACTTGGATGATGTATGTCACATGAGAGCAAGGATGCTTTTGGGGAATAAATCTCTCTCATTTAGAGAGATCGCTCGGTCACTATGATTTATTCTTTTAATCTCATTGTATGGATCGACCATAGTAGGTACTTGGGGTGAGCGAGTGATTTTTACCACATCTAAGATATTAAACTAGCTCTTGGGGTTTTGATGTTAATAATTATACACTTTAGTGATTAATTAAATACCTAAGGTTTGAATTTCGGTTATAGTACATTGCAAGATATTTTTGCTTTGAAAGGATGACAAAGATAATCACATGTTCAATTTATTTGACGAGCGAAATATCAAGTCGTACTATCTATCTCAGGATTAGTCAGATTGTAAATCCATATATCTAGCATAAAAAAATTTAAGATATTAAATAAAAAAAACTGAAATTAATTTCTTTGATGCATATTATGGGAATTTGAAATTAGCATATAATAATACCATTAGCATAACAAACGTACTTAAGCAAAAACAAAACAAAAACAAAATTTTGAGGAAAAGCCTATATGTTTTTCCTAAGAAAAAACAGAAAGTGTTAGCAGACACAATGCCAAGAATTTTACATGTGGTTGGAAATTGGATGATGCGCAAGAACCAAAATTGAGATGAGGACAAGGCCTAATCCAATCAAGACCTTTCCCTTTATTTCTTCTCCCTCTCGTAGGATATAGCTCCCTAGATTCCAATCCCCCTCTTCAACTTGTCACCAGTGGCGATTTTATTGCTTGTGCTCAATGATGGCGTTGTGGAAATATGCCAAAAGAAGTCCTCAATAGCTGCAGGAGAAGAGGAAATTTCCTATATCAGTGAATGAATTCAGGCCTTTATCAAATTCCCAGCTTCAATGCCTGCCGCTCGTTTTGCCTTTTTCCCTATTCGACATCGCTGTGCGCTCCTCCTCCTTCTCTCTCTTCGCCATTTCTTCTGTTGATTTCCATCCAGAGCTTGCTTCTTCCGCTCAAAGATTGTATCTTTCGCTCTCTACTCGTCCAAAGATCCCATCTCGCAGTCAAAGTTTACTTCTTGTCTAGGGTTACTTCGAGGCGACGCGAGATTGATTCGGAGCCATGATGTTGGAGGAGAGGAAGGGGAGTAGGAGGGATCAGTTCCCTGTGGGCATGCGTGTTCTTGCGGTGGATGATGATCCTCTCTGTCTCAAGTTGTTGGAGGCCCTTCTGCTCCACTGCCAGTACAATGGTTTGTCCCCTTTCCCCCCTTTGTTCTCACCTTGTTCGTATTTTTATCAGTTGAAGCAAAATAGCACATGAGAAGGACTGTGTGTGAACCTTGGGCTTTCAAACAGCTGAATCTATCTGTTTTCATTACAAAACAAGATTTTAACCCACCGTTATCATGGTTTGTTTGTTTGTATGTATTGGTTCTTCAGTTACCACTACTGATAAAGCGATCACGGCACTGAACTTGTTAAGAGAGAACAAAGACAGATTTGATCTAGTTATCAGTGACGTGCACATGCCGGACATGGATGGATTCAAGCTTCTAGAGCTTGTGGGGCTCGAGATGGACTTGCCGGTTATCAGTAAGCCTCTTTAATTTATTCACATAGTAGCAGTGGTTGTTTTTATGATTGTAACTGTTATTATCTAGCACTTACTTTAGAATGAATGAAAAAAGATCTCAAGTTGATGTGTTTTTTCACTTTTGTTTCTTAGGAAAGGTAGAAATAATTTGGTTGTTGAATTGAAATGAGATTAATGATATGATGAGTTATTGGAGGATCTATGATGCAGTGTTGTCTGCAAATGGAAACACCCAAACTGTGATGCAGGGAATCAGTCACGGTGCTTGCGACTATCTGCTGAAGCCAGTGCGGATCGAGGAACTGAGGAACATATGGCAACATGTTATTAGGAGGAGGAGGTTTGAAAAAGGATGCAACAGTAGGTATGATGACCACAAGACTCAAGTCACTGAAGATGGAAATGAGGCAGATGAACTCAATGGAAAAATCAACAAGAAGCGCAAGGACCAGAGGGAGGCTACCGATGAAGATGACAGTGATGACGATTTGCAAGAGAATGATGATCCATCTTGCCAGAAGAAGCCTAGAGTTGTCTGGACTATTGAGCTGCATAGGAAATTTGTTGCTGCAGTCAATCAATTGGGTATCGAGAGTAAGTGTCATCAAATTTGTTTCAGAAACATCTAAATCCATGCATTAAATGACTTGTTCCTTCTGATGCAGAGGCTGTACCCAAAAAGATCCTTGATCTTATGAATGTCGAAAAGCTAACAAGAGAGAATGTAGCAAGCCATCTGCAGGCATGCTTCTCAACTTTTGTATGTTATATAGAAAGATATTTCACTCCATTTTGTTTCTTCCATCATTAGCTCTTTATGCATCTGTTGTCTATGCTAAGTACGACTTTTCGCTTATTTCTATTATATTGGTGATGTTTCAATAGTTACTCGCGGCTATTATGATTGCAGAAGTATAGGCTCTATCTCAAGAGGCTCAGTTTAGTGGCCGGACAACAGGCTTCTGTGGTTGCATCAGTTGGAGGTAGACACTCGTCGTATCTGAATATGGCTACTTTGAATGGTTTCCGAAATTACTATACAATTGGGGGTTCAAGACAACTGCCAACAATAGGATCTCTTCAATCAAATGGAATTCTCGGTCGAATGAATGGTCAATCAATGATCGGAATGCAGGGGCTGCTGCCTTCGCCGACTGTTCAGCACGATGGAATGCACAAAAGCACAAGCTATCCATGCATCGATAATTTAGGAAAGATTCAAGGGATCAGTCTGCTAGGAAACCATCAGATGAATTTGGAGTTGGAACCGAAAAATCAGTTGCCTGCCGGCTTTTCTAGTAGTGAACTTGCTACTGGTCCGAAAGCCAATTCTTTTCAAAATGTTACTAACAGTCACACGCCAGTTCAGGCGAACAAGCAGAAAATTCAATTAGGAGGATTGTGCGATTTCTCACCTGTCAAAATGTCTTCCTCAAGCACAGAGTTTTTTGACTTTGATCTTCAAGATATTTCTGAGTTTTCGGGCAACAACAGATCTAGTGGTGTCTCATGGCAAGGTGCTGCTGGCTCAACCGATGATCCTGCCAACGCATTGGTAACACTTCCTCTAGGTCACGATGTCATATCTTCTGGTAATGTTGGAGGAAGTCTTTCTTCAACAACTTCTCATGGATCCACCAAACCTTTCTATAAATGTCCAAACACAATGGCCATTGCTCCTCTGCATGACCCAACTACAGATGGCAGTATCAATAATCAAGTCCATTCGGACAATGATCTTAAATTACCTCATTTCAGTATGATGAACAACTCTAAACAGAGGTGGGGTTATGCTTTCCATCCGGGTGCTGCTTCAAGTGCTTACGCAAGTTCTTCGTTGCCCGATCTTTGCAACGACCATACAAGCGGCGAGCTTAACACGCCGGAGGTCATCTTGGGTGGCAACAGGCTGGATGTGAATGCAGTAGGCCAACTGAATTTTGCTAATCCACTTATCACACAGAATTGCATGACCGACGATAAGGGTGAATATGGATTGGGGAATCATGCCATTGTTAAACCTGTAAGGTTCTTCTTTCCTTTCTCCTTTTGATGAACGTTTAGTGCTATTTTCCGTGGCAAATCAAGTATGATTGATACAAGTGTTTTTCTTTCAGGACAGCGACGATGTAGCGTTCCCCGATATTGATATCTACTCCATTGGTGCTCGCATATAGTCAGTCTCTCATCCATGGATTTGGGAAACAGAGAGTGATTATATTAATTGCTGTAGATTATCCTTCAATTTCTCTGCACGATATTGGTTTACTTATTTTTCCTGTTTTTTCTACTTAGGAGGGAAGAAATGAATTAACTTATATATATATATATATATATATATATATATTTCTCACATATTTTGATTTATAATACATGTAAGTGATCCTGTCCAGAATCTGAGTCAGATGAAGATCGGTTGAGATGACGTCGTTGTTGATGGATAAGTAACGTGGATACACTCAATGTATGTGCACCGGAAAGACAGACTCCCATGTGGAGCTCAAGGACAGTGGTGATGAGACCGGTGGTACTTAGGCTTTGCGCACACTCAGACAAGCATACGGAACGTTAGAAATCAGGAAAAAAGTCTCCGGCGCAGGTCCTCCGATAGTCAAGTCAGGTGTTTTTTTCTCAGAAGAACAGTGTACGAAGGAAAAAAGAACTGTAGAAGACGATGACGAATCTGCGCGTGCACTTGGCTAAGGGAGAGAACCTCCCTTTTTATATGACAATGCGTACCTTTGGAGCTTGACCAATGTCAGAGAATGTCGGGTGTCAGAGTCTGTCGAGTGATAGAGGACATGTGATGCCCTCTCATTGGCTGAAAGAAGGTTCCATTAGCCGATGATAACAGACCATTAGAATATTCCCTAACGTATGATAGTTATTCCCTGACAGGAGGTTACGATTTCCTAACATCGTTGTCTCCTAGTGCTTTTTGTCTCGCTCAGGTTTGGCTATGGGCAGCTCGGGATGACCGTTCAGGTGTAACACCTGACTCGAGTCTAGATGAGGGAGACGAGCTGTGGCGAGAGTCCCACCTTTCATGCTTGGATCACCGAAAGGCCGACCAAGAGTTGTCTCACTGAAAGTACCAGGCTTGACTATGTGGTCAGGGTTGAGGAAACCAGACCAGTCGGGGCAGGTCAGACACTACTTCAGGCTACTTCAGGTTACATATTGTGTCTCAGATATGGGACGACCCTGATATATCGTTACCCGATCGGGAATTATATGGCTGATGACGTCATACGACCTAACTCCTTTCCTCTCCTATCTGTTGATTGTCACATCCTCTTACTTTCTGACTGCCCTTGACTGCCACACCCCCTTGACTTTTGACTGCCACATCCCCTCGACTTCTGTCCGTCACGTTCTCTTGACTTCTGATCGCTACGTTCCCTTGACTTCTGACTGCCTAGATTCATCGGGCCCCACCTTTATGCACTGTATCACAAGTCTCTCCTCCAAGTCTAGTCGAAGGAGGTTCAAGTCTGACTAACTAGACTTCAACTTGAGTTTCATTTACTTTGCCACTATAAATGCTGCTTCTTTCCCCATACCATCGGTATGACAACCTATTTAATTGCTCAATCAACCTCGGGAGAAAGACCACTTTAATATCTGTAAAAGTTGACTTCTCCCCTCCTCCTCTTTAAAGGGGGTTTGAGCTCCGCTCAGAGAGACACACTTCCCTTTAACTGGCGCCCCTTAATCATGGATTCGAGCTTCGAGTTGGATGAACTGCAACACCTTCGCTAGCAATTGACTCATATGGCCCACCTGCTTGCCCAGAAGGATAACACATTAGCTGAGATGACGCAAGAGAGAGACCCTCAATCTTCCCTTCGTAGGGAAATTGAAGAACTTTGGCTAGCTGCTAAATTGCGGGCCCGTGTTGAGGTAGTGCTGAAATAGAAAGCTTATTCAGACATGGAGAGCCAAGCTCAATTCATGATCTACTTGAAAGAGAAACACGCCTCTTCCATGTCCCTTCTGCAGGAATAAGCAAAGATTAAAGATGAAACTATCGCTCAACAACGGCGCACTCTTCAGTTGACTCAGGCTGAGTTAGAACAGACTCGAATCCATCTTAAGCAAGCAGGTCAAGCGGAACGCTAATGCCCGGAGTGCCGACCTACGGCTGGCCCCGGAAGAGAGTTCTGAGCACTTAGATGACTCCTATGTTTTTACAGATTTAAGAATGAAATTTTGTTTAAGGGGTGCTTCCCTGTAATTTATCAATTAAATATGGATTTGCTCGGATTTCAGTCTTTATTCCTGTCTCTTTATTCCTTTCCTACTGGAATTTTCTTGCTTCATGCAAACATCTTTAATAGAAAGGGCGTTTATGAATGCCCACGAATTATGTGACTATAGTAACGCTAATTTCTCTCAGGAAAACTACTTCTCTGAGTCATGGCAAGGGCCCTGCCCGTCTATCACCCCTGATGGGGTGAATTCAAAATACTGACCAAGAGATAGTTAGTGAAGGCCTTACTTGCTTATAATCCACGGTCATGAGAGCATGCTCACGCACTAGGGCGCGCTGATCGAGAGGTCGTTGGTTGTGAAGGCATATTCACTTATAACTCGCACTGGGGTGAGAGCCTGGAACACCGACCGAGAGGTTGTTAGTCGTGAGAGCATGCTCACTTATAACTCGCACTAGGTCGAGAGCTTGGAACATCGATCTAGAGGTCGTTGGTTGTGAGAGTATGCTCACTTATAACTTGCACTAGGGCGAGAGCCTGGATCACTGACCAAGAGGTCGTTAGTCGTGAGAGCATGCTCACTTATAACTCGCACTGGGGCTGAAGCCTGGAACGCTGACCGAGAGGTCGTTGGTCGTGAGAGCATGCTCATTTATAACTCGCATTGGAACGAGAGCTTGGAACGTTGACTGAGAGGTCGTTGGTCTGGGAGCATGCTTACTTATAACTCGCACTGTGACGAGAGCCTGGAACGCTGACCGAGAGGTCGTTGATCATGAAAGCATGCTCACTTATAACTTACACTGGGGCGAGAGCCAGGAACGTCGACTGAGAGGTCGTTGGTCGTGAGAGCATGCTCACTTATAACTCGCACTGGGGCGAGAGCTTGGAACGCCGACCGAGAGGTCGTTGGTCGTGAGAGCATGCTCACTTATAACTCGCACTGGAGCGAGAGTTTGGAACGCCGACCGAGAGGTCGTTGGTCGTGAGAGCATGCTCACTTATAACTCACACTGGGAAGAGAGCTTGGAACGTTGACCGAGAGATCGTTGGTCGTGAAAGCATTCTCACTTATAACTCGCACTTAAGGGTGTCAATTCGGGTGGGTCGGGTCGGGTTGGGTCGGGTTGAGTTTTTTTTTTTTAACCCAACCCGAACCCGAGTTCAACCCAAAACACCTCAACCCGAACCCGAACCCGACCAACCCGATCAACTCGAACCCGACTCATATAACCCGAAAATCCGATTCAAAACGACTTTTTTTGGACTATTTTCCCTATAATTCTTCACTTTTATCTAAATACTCCATCATTATCATACAAACATGATATTAATATACATAAAAATATCTAAAATTTTAAAATAAAATTTGATTTAACCCAAAAAAATCCCCACAAAACCCTATATTTAAGTCAACCCGGGTCAACCCGAACCCGACCCGACCCAACTCGAAATTTTTTTACTCTCCAACCCTCCAACCCGAACCCGACCCGAACCCGAAAATGCCCAACCCGAACCTGATTTTTTTCGGGTCGACTCGGGTTGGGTCGTCGGGTCGGGTTCATTTTTGACACCCCTACTCGCACTGGGGCGAGAGTCTAGAACGCCGACCGAGAGGTTATTGGTCGTGAGAGCATGCTCACTTATAACTCGCACGGGGGCAAGAGTCTGGAACGCCGACCGAGAGGTCGTTGGTCGTGAGAGCATGCTCACTTATAACTCGCAGTGGGACAAGAGTCTGAAACGCCGACTGAGAGGTCGTTGGTTGTGAGAGCATGCTCACTTACAGTTATAACTTGCACTGGAACGAGAGCCTAGAACGTTGACCAAGAGGTCATTGGTCGTGAGAGCATGCTCACTTATAACTCGTACTAGGGCAAGAGCTTAGAACGTCGACTGAGAGATCGCCGGTCGTGAGAGCATGCTCACTTATAACTCGCACTGGGGCAAGAGCCTGGAACGCCGATTGAGAGGTCGTTGGTTGTGAGGTCATGCTCACTTATAACTCGCACTGGGGCAAGAGCCTGGATCACCGGTCGAGAGGTCGTTGGTCGTGAGAGCATGCTCACTTATAACTCACACTAGGGCGAGAGCCTGGAACACCGTCCGAGAGATCGTTGGTTGTAAGAGCATGCTCACTTATAACTCGCACTAGGGTGAGAGTTTGAAACCCCTACCGAGAGGTCATTGGAGCTTGAAGGAAACACCCTCGTGGACTTAGCCTCATTCACCTATGATCATAAAGCGTGTTACATAAGATATTAGTTAAATTTGAATCTTACTCTGATTCCGAGGCGGGGATCAGGCATCAAATTTCGATCGACGCTTCCCGTCACCTCCTACTCCATTTCTCGAGGTAGTCGTATGAAATTTTCGGTCCTTAAGGCATGGTACCCCGGAGGCATGGTGTCACTGCTCCCATATCAACTTCATGATTTTCTTATCCTTTTTATTATAAATGTCACTTCATAGGAAGCTGACACGTGTTCCACAAACTTCCCTTGATATGATGCCTGACACACGCTTTCTGCACGCGACTCGATGATCCTGCTCTCCTTTGATCTGACGGCTGTCGTGAGCCCCACTGTTTCGATTGTCCGACTTAAATCTCTATGTTCCTTAAGGGTTTTAGTTTAAAAACCCTAAAGGTTTCCAATAGTTGTTCATTGGCGCTTTATCTTCCTCGACCTTTCCTCTCTACTTGCCTTTGCTTGTTCACTTTCTTCTTCATGCATCTCCTTTGTAAGTGCTTCTCCTCCCTCACGACCTCACCCTCTGTTCCTTCATTCTTCGATTCGAGAATGGCTGGAGAAACGGTAGTACCGTGGTACGCGTATTTTCGTTCTGATTTTGATAGGAGTGACCTCAGGGCGAAGTAATCTAGTTTGTAGCTTTTTGAAGCATACCAGTTTCGCGTTCCCGGACCCAATGACCATCCTTATCCTCCTCCTGCCAGCTTTGTGATCTTCTTCAAAGACCAACTTCTCGGCGGTCTCCGTTTTTCTATCTCTTCTTTCTTTTCCTCCTTAAGTCGGTACTTTTGTATCCCCTTATCCCAGTTCGCCCCCAATGCCTTCCACGTCATGTGTGGAATGGACATCTCATGTCGCCTATATGAGATTCCTTTGACTCCCCAACTTTTTCACCATTTCTATTCCCTTAAGCAATCAGAGTCGGGTGTCTTCATGGTGCAATCCAGGACCGGGTATAAATTTTTTGAGGGCGTGTCATCTTCCAATAAGGGCTGGAAGTCTCGTTTCTTCTATGTCCAGTTTCCTGAGTCTGTGACTTGGCCTGTCGAGTGGCGCCCCCATCTCCCCTCTCCTTTTAAGTTGAGTGAGCATCAGCACCGGCCAGCCTGTTCCACTGCCTCTTAGAAATTGGATGGAGTACAACTTCAACTCTCTTTTCTACTGCGGGAGAGTGTGTTGTACACTTTCGGACTAAGCCCCATCCAGACGCCTTTGAGCGTACCTTTTGGTAAGATTACCCAACTCTTCTTTCATATCTTCACTAACTGAGGTATTTTCTTTTGCCTGCAGAAATCGTTATGTTCCGAGCCTTCAACCTCGGTGCCTTCGCGATGCCCAGCGTGATCCTACGGAAGTGGGGCAGAGAGATTATGTTTGGTCAGGAGATTCCCCAGGCCAGCGCCTGAGCAGGGGCCCCCTCTTCACAAACGGGGGACCTAGAGGCCCACGAAGATGAATCACTTCTTATAGAGGCAACTGCTGGTGAGCAGGCCTCCTCTCCGCCTCCCAAGTAGCGCTTGCACCTTCAACACAAGAGAAGGTGTGTTACTCCATTAGTTTAATCTTCCCCACAGAGGCCTCCTATGTCGTGGGTATCCTCTAAGGCAAAAACTCCTGCCTGGGTGAACACTCTAGCTTCGTCAGAGGCTGTAGCCTCCTTTTCTGTCCCTATCCCCGTCTAGGAGCAAACAACCTCCCGAGCAGAAGGTCAGCCTGGGACTTCTACACCTTTTGCTCCTCCATCCTCAAGCCAACAACCACCTTCGGCCCCTGCTTCCTCTTTCCACCCTAAGGAGCGAGCTAAAGGACGGTATGCCTTCACTTCTTCATTTCAACTATCATCCTTACAAGTGCTGGGTTCAATCCCCTCCTCCAGCACCTCTCCCAACTACGGTCAGGTGCAACTTCACGGTGCCTTGATCGATTCATGGAAGATTATCGCTGACCAAATTTTGGAGTATCTTCAACTAGATTTGGTCGACCAATTTTCTCAATGAATAGTGTCGGTAAGCTTTATATGCCCCCTCTCCACGCCCTTAAGACATCGCTAATCCTTTTTTCTTTGCAGACCTATGTCATGGGGTTGAGCCTCTCCTAGTATGTGGTCAGTCTACATCAGGAGAACGAGTCCTTGAGGGCTAGAATTCAAGGGCTAGCCTCTTCGGCACCCCTGGGTCACGCCTTCGACCTAACAACCCTGGAGAGCCTGATTCAGTCTCACCTGTAGACGGCAGAGGAGCAAACTCGAACTGCCAGGGATCTGCCCCAAATAGAATCGGAGAAGGTTCAGTCCTTGAAGAGTGTCCTGAAGACCAGTGAGACCAGGCTTAAATCTGAGGGCCAGAGGCGTATCCAGATCCTGGCTGACTTCGAGGCGAGGGACTCAGAGGTTACAGACCTCTCCTCCCAGTTGCGGGAGCTCCAAGAGGCACATGCCTCTCTACAAACAGACCTGGCAGCTAGAACAATCGACTTGTCTGCGAGCGTCGATTAAGAGACTGCCCTTCAAAAGCAGGTGGACGTGGCTCAAGTTGCCCTCAAGTCGGTGCAGGCGAAGCTTTCAGTAGCTAAGGTAGAGACAGTGGCTGCTCACCAGGAGTTGGCTAAGGCACGGGATGACACAGATAAGGCCAAGGAAGAGGTGAAGGATTACCAGGCGAGCGAGGGCTCTCGTCTAGCAGCTCACAAGACCTCCTTCCTAGCTTCCAAAGATTTTGGAGCCAAGATAGGCCACCTCATTGATTAGATGCTTTGCTATGGTGGCGCAGGGGCTTTGTTGCAGTTGCAATTGAAAGGTTTTCTTCGGTTGACTCCCCCTGAAGACTTCTTGGACCGAACTCGTCTTCTCAACGAGCTCCCTAACGAAGCCTTCCCTACCTTTGAATAGTCTCTGTCCCCTTGTAACTGCCTTTGCTTAGAATGACAATGTAAAATTTCCAACCTTTCTATGACTATGAACTTGAAATTTCTTTAAGATGTTGTGTAACTGTTGCTTAAATGAACATGTTATCAGTGTGCAATGTGGTGCTTAAATGTCGGTTAGGCCCGTCTAGGATCCTTAGACATTTTACCTTGTATGCTTAAGTAACTTGTTAAGTGTTTGTTCCCTTCGTGAATGTCTGGTCGACTTAGTACCCGGGCAGGCATCAACAATGGTCATTTCACCTAATCGGGTGTCAGTCTTTACTGGCCGTTTCATTTTCCTGAACGAGTTACGTGATCTAACTACTCGATTGGTCATGAGCCACGGTGCCTCCATGGTCCTCTTACTGGCCTGAGTGGGAATTACTGTAGCATCGCCTATCTCTGATGCCATAAAGGCTCCCAACCCCCTTTTACCACGTGTCCCTCGACCTAGCTTTTTCTGACAAGTCCTTTCTGCACAATTTTCTAAGGCAATCCAATAGCCCACATCACTTACACGCCTACTCCTGATGCCGCATACATCGTTTACAAATCGCATGATTGACGTTGATATTAAGGCGTTCCATTTGGCGTCCCTCCTAACAGCTATAAATAATCCACTTCTCATCTCCTTCGAACTTCTCACTGCTATCTTGAGCCCTCCTCCCTTTTCTTCTTCCTTCCGCGTTCTTGCTTTCTCGCTTTCCTTTTGCTCTCCATGGATCCTTCAACACCTAGCCCTGCTCCTAGTGGGTCAACCTTCAACGGCGTAGATCTGGATGATCTTCACTTCAACTATAAAGTGTCCACGACCATGCACATCATCATACCCTTCGAGGTTCATTAACTCTCCTGGCCTCCTTAGGGTTGTGTAACTTTCTTCAAAGAACATATTGTAGTTTACTTTTACTTTCCTATTCACCTTTTCTTATGTAATGTGAGTCGTTATTCTCGCATTCCCCTTTATCAACTTACTCCTAATTCCATCTGGATTTTGTGTGGCTTCGTTCTTGTTTGTGAGTTATGTGATCTCCGTTGGACCCATGCTTGTTCCACTACTTCTTTTCCCCTCGACGCCCCACCGAGAGCTTTTTCCACCTCTAGGCTCGCCTCAAGACTACTCTCTTCACTCCCTTACCCTCTTTAGGGCCCGAGTGGAAAGCAAAGTACATGTTCCTTCGCTTTCCCGCTGTCATAGACTGGCCCACTGAGCGAAGGTCCTTGTTTCCTTCAGCGCCTTTCCTGGGCCATTATCGCGCAGACCCTATGTTTATGGAAGCAGAGGCGCAACTAGCAGGCTGACGCTTGGACCTACGTGTGCTACTGACGAAGGATATGTTATACACCTGTTTGGGCTGAGCGTCGTTCCTTTGAAGCTTCCGCATTCCCTTGGTAAGTATTACCCTTGTCTTAATTTGCTTTGGTTGTCTTATCCTGACCCTTATTTTGCTACAGCGGACACTATTACCAAGGCGTCTCTGATCACGCATCTTCCATTGAGCGATATGGAAATAAATCGTCAAGGGTGCACAATCCTAAGCAGACGACGCCCTTCAACTTCGAATCCGGCCACTCATGGGACGACCGTGGATAGTACTGCCTCTCTTTCTGCCGGTCGTCCCACGACACATCCTAGTAGCTCTATTCCCCAACCCGCTTAGGAAATCCTCGTGTTCCTCTCGCTCGTCGCCATCTTCCTTCGGAAGAGGGGTCCTGACTCGACGACTAGCCACTTTTGCTTCGACCAAGGCGCGAGCCTGCTGAGGCCGACCATGGAGCCAGGACCTCCCCTACGACTCGGGTGCCCCAGTCAGCGGCAACTTCTGTTCCAGAACCGCCATTTCAGGATGGCCCTTCCATTCCCTCGGATGCTCAATCAGGGCTTGATCGAGGAAAAACCTCCTGTCGTTAAAGAAGAGATCGATCCAGAGGGGAGCTCCATACCAACTGCAACGACCGAACCTTCCCCTCCGCGGCCATATACCTCCACTCGTCCTCCTCCCAGCGAGAACACTCCTGGATCCTCTAGATCCCGGGTGTTCCGCTTTCACACCAATATACCTTCCGAGAGGGGGAGACGCCATGACCTTTCTTCTTGTACTGGTACCGTCCTGCTCTGGGGGGAACTGGCAATGTCCTGAAAAGATGCTATGGATCAGGCAGACTCTCTCCCCATTTCCGGCCGGGTGGACTTGTTCGCTGAGGATGCTACTGTGGTCAGTCCTTGACTTCTTTTATTGTTCCCCTCTTCTAATTTTGATTGCCCTTTTCTATGGCTAGCTTTATGTCGCGATGTTGCACATGAGCCAGACAGTCGCGGACCTGTATTAGCAAAATAAGATCTTGAAGGAGTGCATTAAAGACCTGGAGTCTCCTCCTTCTGACCCTCCTCCAGAGCTACGTCAACTAAAGGCGGAGATGGCATCCTTAGAAAAGTTGAATGCTTCCCAGGAGTAGCTTCTAAGTGAGGCCTTACTGGAAGCCCAATAGTTACGGGACGACAAGAAAAAGCTTGAGGTCCTCCATAAATCAGCTGATGCTAAGTATCAGGAGGAGCTGACCCTCAAGGAAAAGGCCCAGTCAGAACTTCGAGCTCATGCACAAGCAAGAGATGGACCACTTAACCAAGGAACTTAATGCAAAGGACGTGTTGTTGGTGCGGGAAACATCGACGATCGAACCTATGTTTTGATTATGTCAAAGGGATTCAAAGTTAAGATTGTTTGTTATCTAACATATTTGAATGAGCTTTTCAGGAAAGTCCTAAATGCGGTTAGGCAGGTGAAAAACCCTAGGGGGTGGTAACCCTAGGTGAAGAAAAGTCCTAGTTGCGGTTAGGCAAAGGTAAAACCCTAGGGGGCGGTAACCCTAGGTTATAGGGGGCGGTAACCCTATGCGGAAAGTCTTGGCAGGTTGAAGATTCAGGCAAAAATCCTAGAGGGAGATAACCCTAGGTTGAAATCTTGGTGTCGCAAACCGGGTAGAAGTCTGGACGGGTCATGGACCGGACGTCCAGCATGAAGACCGGAAGCATTGGACGCTGAGCAAAAGTCCAGTCGGTCTGGAGGATCGAACTGACAAAGGTAAACTCTCCTGAGAGGAATATGTGAGAACGTGTTCCTCGCAGAGGGAACAGTAGGCGTCGGGTTGACCTAGGGTTTCCGGTTAAAAATCCGAAGTCAGACCCGGACAGTCCAGAAACTATCAATATTTGATTTACTATGACTATTATGTGTTAACTTTGTTTTGCAGAGTATGTGTTTGGGACTAACACATTTTGCAGGAACAAAGAAGCAAGGTACACCTCGGATGAACAGTACCCGAGGCACCTCCATGGAGCTTGGAGGCGCCTCAGGTACAAAGCAGAAGCTACCTGCGGGAAGGAGCTGGAGGCGCCTTCATGGAGACTGAAGGCGCCTTGGACCGCTGCTTGAAGGCGTCTTGGAGTGGCGTTGAAGGCGCCTTCAGGTGGATAACGAGCAGCGAGCATGCCTTATCGACAACGGCTGAATCGGGATCAGATTTTGGGTTGGAGGCGCCTTGGAGCTTAATGGAGGCACCTTCAACGTCCAATAAAAGGAGGTATCGAGGCAGCAGTAAGGACATCTTCTTCCAAGCAATCTTTCTGCATCCAGCTGCTAACAAGACAGTTCGACAAAGCTACAACTCAACGCCGACGACCTGGAGCTTCAGATTTAGTATTTTAGTTGTCGGTATAAAATTTATTTACAGCTTTTTCTGTACTTAGCTTGTAATAATTTTACGAAATATAGTTGTTGCCCACCGGAAACGATCAACGATCGCGGGCCTTGGAGTAGGAGTCATAGGCTCCGAACCAAGTAACTAACTTGTGTTAGTGAGTGTTTGTGTTTAATTTCCGCTGTGTTTTACTCGATACGTTTTAATCGAATGAAATAGCCACAAGTGTTATTCACTCCCCTCTAGCGCTTCTCGATCCAACAATTGGTATCAGAGCGAGATTGCTCTGAATTGGTACAACTACTATTCGAGCATTTTTTTTGTCGCTTTTTTCGTTCATTTAGGGTAAAAATAAAACCTTACGCCTTTCATTTTTTCCCTCAAAAATTAATTTTGAAAAATTTATTATCATCTTTTCACCACCAGTCCGTATTAGCGAAGTATCGCGTTTTCAAAAATTTGTGGTAATTTTTTTTAATATTATTTTTTTCTCAAAATTCCTAAATTACAATTTTTATCATACATCCCGCACTGCTAATCCAGGATTAAGGCCTAGGATTTCTTTTTCGTTTTATTGTGTGCTAGATTCTTTAATGACTCTCCAAGAAGGTTTTAGCACAATCCACCAGCCACTCTTTTCCGGTGAGGACGAGGACTTTGGATATTGGAAGAACCGGATGGAATACCACCTCAAGACGCAAGTCGAGATGTGGATTATTATCCAGACTGGTCTCGAACTTCCACGTGACGACGCTGGAGAACTAGTTTCATGCATCAACTGGGATACCAGCATAAGGAAGAAGGTTGAAGCTGATGCCAAAGCAACTTGCATGCTACAATGCGGGTTAACAAAAGAAGAACTAAACAGAGTCGGATCATTCTCAAGCGCAAAAGAGCTATGGGAAAAACTAATTGAGCTACACGAGAGCACTCCCGACGCTAAGGTAAATAAACATGACTTAATTTTAAATAAATTATATAACATTAAAATACAGGAAAGTGAGACGGCGAGCCAGCTGCATGCGCGCATTAGGACCTCCTTAACGGCCTTTACGTGATCGACCAGAGAATAGAAAATCGCGACGTAATAAGGTACGCGCTTAATGCCTTTCCGAGGAATACACTATGGGCATCAATGGTAGATGCCTACAAAGTTTCCAAGGATTTATTTTTAATTAAACTTGATGAACTTTTTCCTGATTTCGAACTGCATGAGTAGACTAATGCACGCCCGGTCGAGAAAGGTGTTGCCTTGGTTGCAGGTATAAGCAGAACTCGGGAAACTAAAGCAAAGCACAAAACCAAACCCGAAACCAAAGACGAATCAGAAGATGACGACGAGATTGTTTCCGAGCTATTAAGGCTCGTACGAAGGATCTACAGAAATAAGAAGGCGACTCAAACGAACCCGAAGGACAAATCTAGAGTCACCTGCTATGGCTGTAATCAGAAGGGGCACTACAAGCCGGATTGCCCAAACAAAAAGCAACGGAGAAAGAAGACATTGAAAGCAACTTGGTCGGAGTCATCAGACAAATCCGAGACTGATGAAGAAGAACCGTCGAGCTACCTCGCGTTACCGGTACAAGCAAACATCATCGAAATCGAGTCTGAGTTCGAGTTTGAAATCGAGAGCGAGCCAGACACTGAGTTCGAGTGAAGCCACGGATCCACATCCGTTTCCGAAGGACCGAACCCCACTGTAAGTTTGCTACTCGCCGAAACTCAATTAGATGAATTAAAGAATTTAGTACCTTATTTATTAAAGAAGTTGGCTAAATCCAACATCCGGGTCAAGTCACTTCTAAAGGAGGCAACAACCCTTAAGCAAGCTACTGATTCGAGTTCCTTAACTGAGCCAGTTCAAATTGGAAACTCAACTCAAGTCCAACAACTTGAGGAAGAGAATTCTAATTTGAAAACTCAAATTAAAGAACTCAAGGACACGTTGGAACGGTTCACCTTAGGTTCCAAGAATCTTGATCTGATTCTTAGAAAACAGCGAGCTGTTTTCAACAAATCCGGACTTGGGTTTAAAACCAAAAGAAAATACAAAGCATATCTATCCTTAGTTAATAGAAATAAAAGAAAAATTGTTCAAGCATGGGTGCCAAAGTCCAACTTGGTTAATTAAGTTGGACCTGATCACTATTGGGTCCCCAAGGATCAGATTCATTTCCTTGATAGACCATATCGAGGCTATGATCCAGAGGGAGCCAATAGAAAAACTATCTCAATAAATAGATAAAATTGATTGATGCCTGTTTATTTATTTTCCTTGCAATATACATGCTTAGACTATGATAACTTAAGGAACTAGGCGTAATTTACACTTGCTAGTTAAATCTAGGAGTTTCAAAAAGAAAATTAAATATATATTCTTTGAACGGTTCTGTCTAGGAAGGGGTGGATGATCTCATACCCAAGAAGGCCTAGAGCCTCGCCCCGACCTGGGAACCAATCATGAAAAGACATATTTAATTGACTAATTGGAAAACCTAAGTTTAACTCAAATGTAAATTAATCCTTAGAAATAACCAAAAATCAAAGATAATCATCTCACAAAATTACTTAAGATTACCTGATTGATAACTTAAAATCGAATGATATAGACCTAGGGTTAACTTAGTTGAACAAATTCAATTTATTCAATATGTAATTAAACAATTTAATTTTAACTTAAACAAAATCATTTTAAAAATTCTTTTAAAACTTACTTTAAAATATCTTTAAAGTAATCTTTTAAAAATTCTTTTAAAAAATCACTTTAAAAATCATTTTAAAAATTCTTTTAAAAATTACTTTAAAAAATCTTTTAAAAATCACTTTAAAAATTCTTTTAACAATTACTTTAAAAATCTTTTAAACTCTTTTTAAAATTATTTGAAAATTTATATAAAAATCATTTAAAAAAATTATTTAAAAATCATTTAACAATCATTTAAAAAATATTTTAAACTCTTTTACAAATTATTTAAAAATCATTTTAAAAATCTTTTAAAAATTATTTGAAAATTTATTTTAAAATCATTTTAAAAAGCTTTTAAACTCTTTTAAAAATTAATTGAAAAATTATTTAAAAATCATTTTAAAATCATTTTAAAATCATTTTAAAAATCTTTTAAACTCTTTTAAAAATTATTTTAAAAATCATTTTAAAAATCTTTCAAACTCTTTTAAAAATCATTTTAAAAATTCTTTAAAAATCATTTTAAAAATCTTTTAAAAATTATTTGAAAAATTATTTTAAAAATATTTTAAACTCTTTTTAAAATCATTTGAAAAATCATATAAAAATCATTTTAAAAATCATTTTAAAAATTATTTAAAAATCATTTTAAATCTTTTAAACTCTTTTAAAAAATATTTGAAAAATTATTTAAAAATCATTTTAAAAATTATTTAAAAATTATTTTAAAAATCTTTTAAACTCTTTTACAAATTATTTGAAAAATTATTTTAAAAATCTTTTAAACTCTTTTAAAAATCATTTTAAAAATTATTTAAAAATCATTTTAAAAATCTTTTAAACTCTTTTAAAAATTATTTGAAAATTTATTTAAAAATATTTTAAACTCTTTTAAAAATTATTTGAAAAATTATTTAAAAATCATTTTTAAAAATTATTGAAAAAATATTTAAAAATCATTTTAAAAATTATTTAAAAATCATTTTAAAAATCATTTTTAAAATTATAGAAAAATCATTTTAAAAATATTTTAAACTCTTTTAAAAATTATTTGAAAATCATTTTAAAAATTATTTAAAATCATTTTAAAAATCTTTTAAACTCTTTTAAAAATTATTTGAAAAATTATTTAAAAATCATTTGAAAAATCTTTTAAACTCTTTTAAAAATTATTTGAAAAATTATTTTAAAAAATATTTTAAACTCTTTTAAAAATTATTTTAAATATTATTTTAAAAATCTTTTAAAATCTGTTAAAAATTGTTTGAAAATTTATTTTAAAATCATTTTAAAAATTATTTGAAAAGTTATTTAAAAATCATTTTAAAAATTATTTGAAAATCATTTTAAAAATTATTTGAAAATTTATTTTAAAAAAACATTTTAATTTTTTTTTTGAAAAATTATTTAGAAATCCTTTGAAATTTATTTCAAAATTATTTAAAAATCCTTGAAAATTATTTCAAAATCTTTAATTTCTTATGATTGGACTCTAGGACCTCAAAGAATTTATTAAAGTGTCAATTATGGGGGAGCAAATTTGGAGTCAAATTAAACTTTAAAGTTTTTTTAAAATATATATATATATATTCCTATTAAGAAAGTCCATATTTTTTTGCTATTTTAAAAAATTTTCAAAGAAATTATGAAAAAGAAAGCTTCAAAATTTAAGTTTATGAAAATTTTAAAGATTAAATTTATCAAACTATTTTCAAAATTTAAGCTAAGTCTATGTTGAAAGTAAAAAAAATATATATATGAAAATTTTCTTTAACTAATGAAGTTTTCTTTAACTAAACTTAATCACATCATGTTCTAAACTTAGCTACTTGGCAAAGTGATTTTTAAAACTCAATCATTTTAAAAGCTAAAAATATAGCTAAGTTGGTTTTTCAAAAAATATGAAAATTTAAAAAACAAGTACCACCCTTCAGGGGGAGCTTTTACTTAAATAGAATATTTGTTTTTCCCTCTTCTTGGTGTTCTTTTTTATTTATGTCAAAGGGAGAGAGAGATCAAAGTTAAGTAAGGGGGGAATATAAGGAATTTTTTTTTACATTATTTCATTTTTTTTCTTTGCTTAAAATTCCTCATATTACTGTTATATTTCTCTTAACTTTGAACTGTATTGTCATAATAAAAAAGGGGGAGATTGTTGGTGCGGGAAGCATCGACGATCGAACCTATGTTTTGATTATGTCAAAGGGATTCAAAGTTAAGATTGTTTGTTATCTAACATACTTGAATGAGCTTTTCAGGAAAGTCCTAACTACGGTTAGGCAGGTGAAAACCCCTAGGGGGTGGTAACCCTAGGTGAAGAAAAGTCCTAGCTGCGGTTAGACAAAGGTAAAACCCTAGGGGGCGGTAACCTTAGGTCATAGGGGGTGGTAACCCTATGTGGAAAGTCTTGGCAGGTCGAAGCTTCGGGCAAAATTCCTAGGGGGAGATAACCCTAGGTTGAAATCCTGGTGTCGCAAATCGGGTAGAAGTCTGGACGGGTCATGGACCGGACGTCCAGCATGAAGACCGGAAGCATTGGACGCTCAGCAAAAGTTCAATCGGTCTGGAGGATCGAACTGGCAAAGGTAAACTCTCCTGAGAGGAATAGGTGAGGACGCGTTCCCCGCAGAGGGAACAGTAGGCGTCGGGTCGACCTAGTGTTTTCGATTGAAAATCCGAATTCAGACCCGGACAGTCTAGAGACTGTCAATATTTGATTTACTATCACTATTATGTGCTAACTTTATTTTGCAGGGTATGCATTTGGAACTAACACATTTTTGCAGTAACAAAGGAACAAGGTACACCTCGGATGGACAGTACCCGAGGCGCCTCCATGGAGCTTGGAGGCGCCTCAGGTACAAGGCGAAAGCTGCCTGTGGGAAGGAGCTGGAGGCGCCTTCATGGAGACTGAAGGCACCTTGGACCGCTGCTTGAAGGCGCCTTGGAGTGGCTTTGAAAGCGCCTTTAGGTGGATAACGAGCAGCGAGCAGGCCTTATCGACAGCGGCTGAATCGGGATTAGATTTCGGGTTGGAGGCGCCTTGGAGCTTAATGGAGGCGCCTTCAACGTCCAATAAAAGGAGGTCTCGAGGCAGCAGTAAGGACATCTTCTTCCAAGCAATCTTTCTGCATCCAGCTGCTAACGAGACAGTCTGACAAAGCTACAACTCGATGCCGACGATCTGGAGCTTCAGATTTAGTATTTTAGTTGTCGGTATAAAATTTATTTACAGTTTTTTCTGTACTTAGCTTATAATAACTTTACGAAATATAGTTGTTGTCCACCGGAAGTGATCAACGATCGCGGGCCTTGGAGTAGGAGTCGCCACAGGCTCCGAACCAAGTAACCAACTTGTGTTAGCATGTGTTTGTGTTTAATTTCCGCTGTGTTTTACTCGATACGTTTTAATCGAACGAAATAGCCACAAGCACTATTCACCCTCCCCCCTCTAGTACTTCTCGATCCAACACGTGCTCCTCATAGACCATAGAAGGGGTCTGGAATCTCAGGCTACAGAGCTAGACTCTTTATGGGCAGAGTTGTCTCAAGCCTGATCGGCGTTGTCCCAGACAGCTTAGGCCTTGGAAACTTATAAGGCAGTAGAGAATGAACGCCACTTGACCGATCGGGCAGAGTATCTGCGCTCTCCGGAGTTTGGCTCTCAGGTAGGAGATCGATTCGTTCGATCGTTGGCCTATAGAGCACTAGGAGCAGTCCAACAACTCCAAAAGGGAGGGTACTTGTCGTCTGACCCTCCTAAAGATTTCCTAGACCATCATTGGATCATTAAAGAAATATCCGATGATGTTTTTTCATAGTTTAAGTGACTCAGTGTTATTATTAGCTCTAGTACTAATTATGAGATAATTGTAAAGGACTCAATTTTGTATCATATTTCATTATTAATAAAAGGCAAAGTTTGTTATTATATTTGTTTTAATTCAGTGCTGATTGAATAAGTATAATAATGTCCTTGGATAGTAGGTTCTTATCTACAACATATCAATTAGTTGAATTGATAGTGAGATATTGTAGATATACATCGAACACTATTCTTAACTATTCCTAGTCAAGCATTAATATACAAGGACAATATTAATGCGTTGAGACTAGCATGTAGGTCAACGGATGACTTAATCTCACAAGTCATGGATATGATATATCAGGTTGACACATGAGTATATATTAGATAATATATACTGAATGACCCGCCATGAGAATGTTTCATGGATCGTTATATGAGTGTCATAAACATTTTCATGTGACTATTGATATGAATATTCCTTAGACCTAAAGTCGCTACGGTTCCCTACATAAGGAGTTGTGTACTTTGGTATCGACAAACGTCACCTGTAACAAGGTGGGTAATAAAGTCGATCACTGGGTATGCAATGAATTATGCGGAGGGATGTGAGTGATGTAGATGAGATCTATCCCTTTCATATGACGGAAGCGATATCTGTGGGCCCCTTGATTAGTAGGACACAAGAAAGCATGACCATGCGTAAATGAGTCAGTATGAGATATTGAGCTTATTTGATTGAGTATGTCTACTTAGAGATCAAGAAACATAAAGGTTGATAAGAGGATGACACGGTCTAAGCCTCATTGATCAATCTAGATGTCAAGGATAGAGGGACCAAGTAATACAAGATAATAACCACAAACAGGTTAGGTCAGATCTCGACTTGCTCGTCACTTGGGTAGCAATGATGCTTTGCTAGATGTCACTCATTGCTTATGTATCTAAATGATGATTTGGGTACATTGCCAGCGTTATGAGAACCTATTGAGTCACACACAAAGAACAAGTAGATTTGGAGATGGGTTCATATAATGAATCATTGGACTAAATCTAATCCAAATTAGAGTTATTGAGTTAGACTCAATTGGATCTAATTATTAGATTAAGTCCAATTCAAACTAGACTCAAGGAGTCAATTCAAATTAATGAAATGTGATTCATTGAATTTGAAATTGTATAAGATTAATTGAGCAAAACTCGATTGAACTAGACTAGACTTGAGTTAGATTCAAGTGAATTATACTTGAGTTAGACTCAAGTGAGGATTAATGGAGATATTCATTGAATTTCGAAATTCAATGAATCATTTCATTCAATTTTCGAATTTGAATTTGAAATGAGGAGTTTCAAGTGTTGTCCTTAATGAAGTGTAAATACTCATTAAGGCTCATTAATTGAATTAATGCTCATTAAGTGTTTTCATTGGATAAAAATACTTAAGCATTTTTCTCTTCATTTCTGGGAGATCTTCATTCTCTCCTCCCTCTCTTCTCCTCTTGGACAAAACCTCTTCTCTAGGTTGCTAGCATAACTTTAGGTGGTTTCCTTCTTCAACTTGTGAGTTTGTGAGACAAATGAAGGCAAGGCTTGTTCGTGTGGATACCATAGAGGCGCGAACATGTGATCATGCTGTGATCCAAGCTGTCTGGAGTCCGTATGTATGCACCAAGGGTATAACCTTTCATGTTCTTATAGAAAACTTAGTATATTTTTCTTTCCCTTCGTATGGATCTCCTGGAGGAACTAGATGGTTTCTGCTGTGCATAAGCGTGTTTAGCGCTCTAGTTCCTTTCACTCAGCTCTTGTACTGCTTTGTTTTTCTATTAGCTCCCTTGTTTATAAGAGCTTGCTTCTAGCTTTTTAGTCCCCGCTCTCCATTGGGATTTTCCCACTTTCCTTAAGTTGGATTCGTGCGTGTAAGCAAGGCAAAGCTCGTTAGGCTTAGAGCCAAAAGAATTTATTATGAGAGATCTTTTAGATTTTTGCCCATCCTGGCTGGGACAACCAGCCGGGAACTGGAAGAGCTTGGTTCAAGGCTTGCACAAGGAGTGTAAGAGGACTTAACTAAGTCCCGCGTCTATGACCTGAGGACTTCTAAAGTGCCTCGTTGAAAGAATTAAGCTAAATCCGGTTCAGGATTACTTGACCGAGTTTTGTGCATATGCTTGTAGTGCTTATTCCTTGGCCTTAGATCTTTCTCTCAAACAACTACTGTTACAAAGAATAACACCCTCATACCCCGATAAGGCTAGAGGTAATTATCACTCTAGGGACGATCCAATTTTCTACCCTCGGCGTCTTGCAGGTAGTAGGCACTAAACGCTAGTTTCTTGATGACCTTATAGGGGTTATCCCACTGAGGTGCTAACTTAGTTACCTCACCTACTAGTCTGATCCTTTTCCATACTAGGTCCTCTTCTCCAAAGAAGCGAGGGATCACCCTCTTATCATAATTTTGCCGCATCCTTTGTTGGTAAGCAGTCAATCGGGCGGGCGTCCTTTCATGAGTTTCACTGATAAGATCTAGCTCTAGAAACTGTCGCTCAGCATTCTCAGGGTCATATAGTAAACGCCGGATGGATGGAACCCCCACATCGACCGGCACGACTAGCTCGTTGCCGTAGAAGAGATGAAAAGGAGTGACCCTGTACTTTCTCGAGGAGTCGTTCGGTATGCCCACAGGATGCTGGGGAGCTCTTCCACCCAATCGCCGCCCACATGGTCCATCTTGACCCTCAACCTGTGCACTATCTCCATGTTAGTGACTTCGGCCTATCCATTGCTCTGTGGATACACCATCGAAGTGAAGGCTTGGGTGATGCTAAATGCTCGACACCATTCTTGGTTCCTATGCCCCTGGAACTGTCTACCATTGTTTAAGACTAACTTGTGAGAGATTCCAAATCAACATAAGATGTTCTTCCATAGGAACTGAATGACAGCTCCTTCCGTTATCCTAGCCGGGAGTTCTGCCTTTGCCGACTTAGAGAAGTAATCCACCACCACAAGTAAGAAGCTCCTCTGCCCGAGAGCCATGGGGAAAGGTCCCATAATGTCCATATCCCATTGGTTAAAAGGACAGGAGACTATTGAGGTTTTCAAAATCTCGGTTAGTCGATGAGTTAGGTTTTGATGCTTTTGGCAAGAGAGGCAAGCGTCCACCAATCGTTGAGCATCTCTTTGCAAAGTAGGCCAAAAATATTCGGCCAGGATTACTTTCTGGGCTAGCATCCTTCCTCCAACATGGCTGCCGCAACATCCCTGATGAACTTCTTGTAGGCATACTCCGCTTCGTCCAAACCTAGGCATTTGAGCAGTGGTCGAGAGAATTCCCGCTTGTATAATTGATCACCGATAAATGCATAAGCATAAGATCTCTTCCTGATTGATCTGGCCTATTTGGCATAGACAAGTAAGACTCCTTGTTGAAGATAAATGATTATTGGCACTCTCTAGTTGATTGATTCCTCCAAATTATTTTGCAAGTCAATCTGAGCTATCAGGAAGCTCTAAGCTATCGAATTATCCAACACCCAAGTAGTCAAAGAGCTTACCATTCTGGATAATTCATCCGCTCTTTGGTTATCGGCTCAGGGAATCTTGGTCACTGTAACTTTCTTGAATCCCTCCTTCATTTTCTCACATGCTTCTCTGTATAGCTGCAACTTCTCATTGTTGACTTCAAAGTTACTAGCCACTTACTGAGCCACCAGCTGAGAATTTGAATAAATGATTATCTGGGTTGTCCCTACATGCCGGGCTACCTGTAATCCTGCCAGGAGTGCCTCATACTCCACTTCATTATTAGTAGCTCTGAAGTTTAGCCGGACAGCTAGTTGCATGATATCTTCTTGAGGGGATATAAGGAGTATCCCTACTCTGATTCCTTGATGAGTGAACGACCTATCAACATATATTTTCCATGTTTCCTCAGCCTCACATTGATGGATTTCTATTAGGAAGTCGACCAGGGCTTATGCTTTGATGACTGTTCAGGGCTGATACTGTATATTATATTATCCCAACTCGGTTGTCCATTTAATGAAGCGGTCGGCTATCTCCATGTTGGTAAGGGTCTTCCCATGGTGCTATTGGTCAGGATAGTAATTGGGTGTGCCAGGAAGTATATTCTTAATCGACGAGCCATGAGAATCAATCCGTAAACCAACTTTTCTAGGGTCGTGTATCGAGACTCGACCTCTTTCAATAGGTGGCTGAAGAAGTACACTGGTCGTTGTATATCGTCCTGCTCTTTTACCAACACTGCCCCCACGACCTCAAGGGTAGCTGACAGATATACCCAAAGTGGCTCTCCAGCAACAAGCTTAAATAGTGAAGGCAAGGTCTCAAGGTGTTGCTTCAGTTCCTCAAAAACTTTGTTGCACTTTTCATCCCACTGGAACTTAGTAGCCCTTCTGAGTACCTTGAAAAAAGGGAGTGCCCGGTCTGCAGATCGAGATATGAACATAAAGAGCGCCATAATCCTGCCCACCATTTCTGTGCTTCTTTCAAATTCCTGGGCGCCTGTATGTCTCGGAGGGCCTGAACCTTCTCCGGCTTGGCTTCAATTCCCCGCTCAGTAACGAGATACCCCAAGAATTTTTCCCCTCGAGCTCCTAACATGCACTTCAGTGGATTTAACTTTAATCCATACTGCCGCAGCATGCCACAGGTTTCCTCCACATCAACGATAAGGTTTGTTGCTACGGTAAACTTAATGAGGATATCGTCTACATAAGCTTCCACGTTTCGCCCTATCTGCTCTCGGAAGATCTTGTCCATCATCCGCTGATAAGTAGCTCCTGCATTACGTAGATCGAATGACATAATTGTATAACAAAAAGTATCGTTGGCTACGATAAAACTAACTTTCTCCTAATCTTCCTGGGCGAGAGGGATCTGGTGGTATCCTTGATAAGCGTCAAGTATGCAGATCCTCTCGCAGCTCAAGGTTGAGTCCACCATCTGGTCGATCCTTGGTAGCGGGTAGCAATTCTTAGGTCTAGCTCGATTGAGGTCTCGGAAGTCTATTTAGACCCTCCACTTATGGTTACGTTTAGACACCAGGACCACGTTAGAGAACCAGGACGGAAATTGTAATTCTCTAACATGTCTTGCATTCAAGAGCTGATCAACTTCAGCTCGAATGATCTTATTTTATTCAGTTGAGAAGTTTCGCTTCTTCTGCTTGACCGGATAGGAATTAGGTAGGAGGTGTAGCTTGTGCTCAACTACCTCAGGCTTGACTCCCGGTAGCTCCTTGGGGGACCAGGAGAAGATGTCCTTAGGCATTTGACCAGATCTGTCTTGATCTCGATTGACAGATCGCCTAATATGTCGATGATGCTCTTCGGACACACTGGATAGAGTTGGACATCCTCCCAAGGGATGAGTTCTTCTACTATAGGTAGAGACTCCTCTTGGATGACATGGATTCTTTCATCTTGTGTTCTCTGAGCTTTGTGAGTCTCCACTTTCACCATGTCGACGTAACACCTACGGGAGACCAATTGCTCACCCTTGACTTCCTTGACCTGGTCGCTCACAGGAAATTTCATCTTCTTATGGAAGGCGGAGACGGTCGCTCGAAACTCGTGTAGTGTGGGTCTTCCCAGGATAACGTTGTAGAAGGATGGAGAGTCCACTACGATGAAAGTACTCCTCCGGATCCTCACCAATTGTTCGCTAACCAAAGATATGGCTAGCTTAATTTAGTTCATTGGTCTCACCTCATTGCCAGTGAATCCACATAAGGAAGTAGCCACGGGTTGGAGCTTGCTAGCGTCGATATGCATGTCTTCGAAGACATTCTTGAACATCACGTTGATAGAGCTTCCGGTGTCCATAAAAACTCTGGTCACGTGGTTGTTGGCGATGATAGCCTTAATTATGAGGACATCATTATAAGGGAGCTCCAATCCCTCCAAGTCTTGTGTCCCGAAGCTGATTACAGGCCCTGCAGCTTGTTCTAGACTGCATGCTACCGCATGTATCTCCAAGCGGCGTTTATGAGATTTCCTAGCACTAGCGGAATTCTATCCGTGGGCCCTCCAGAGATCATGTCGATCTCCCGGATGACAATATTTCCCCTGTTCTCCTCCTCAGGGGATTCCATCGACTCCTTGCCCCGACCTGGCTGCTGGGTTCCTTGACCTGCATTATCGGGCAAGGGTTTACTTGATTGGCCTGTGGCAGCAGGCGAGTTGGGCTAGCAACTTCTGAAGCTAGGGCGCAATTTCAGGCGGGGTATGCCCAGTTCAGCCACCCTCCGAGAATCTCAGGCAAACTGGACGCACTCTCCAATGGAATGAGTGTGAGACCTGTAGTAGGTACAATAACTGGGCCCCCACTGATCGGGTTTGGGGGCTTGGACAACTTCTACCCATTGCACCACCCTGGAATCCTGACCGGGTAGAAATCCTGGATGGACATCCTTGGAGCAGGGAAAGGATCGAGCTGGAGGTTGGGGCGACCTTTTCTCTGATTTGTTGGCAGGAGCAGGTGCCTTGTCTACTTTTTGCCGAGCCACTTGGGTTTCTTCTGCATTGATGTAGCTGGCTGTCTTTCTCGGCATCTCATCAAAATTCTTTATTGGCTCCCAAATGAGAGCCTAGAAGAACTCCCCCTCCACCAGATCATGGGAGAAGACGCTCATCAATATCTCTGAAATAGCGGACGGGACATCCTGGGTTACCTGGTTGAAGCGTTTGATATAGCTTCTCAAGGGTTCCACAAACCCTTACTTGCGGGCAAAGAGACAGTGAGCTGTCTTCTGATACTTCCTGCTACTGGCGAAATGACGCAGGAAAATGGTCTTGAAGTCTTGAAAGCAGGTGATGGACCCGTTTGGCAATCCATCAAACCATTTTTTACGCCAAGCCGGACAGAGTGTTTAAGAACACTCGGCACTTGATGGTGTCGCTGTATTGGTGCAACAACGTAGCGTTCTAAAATTTTCGGAGATGATCCCCCGGGTCCTTGCTACCATCATATTCTCCAATAGCTGGGGGCTTACTTTGGTAGCTTTTCCTCGAGTACCCTTAGAGAGAAGGACACTTGCTCCTCAGGCACCTCCCTTGGCTCCTCTCGGAGGACTATGACTTTCCCCTTCTTTGAGTATCTAGGCGGGGAACTTTCAGTCATGGAGCCCTGCAGTTGCTCTTTCTTATTATAATAGTCCAGGCAGGGCTCGCGATAGAAGGCTTAAGGGAAATCCTCGGACTGTTTCCTCTTAGACCCCCTATCAGAAACGTGGGTCTGGTCTTTTAAAGCTGTCGACATCTTGTGTGGATGTAAAGCAGCGGTGTGTTTTTCGGAAGCCGCTCGCCTCCTGGCCTCCTTGAATAGTTCGTACTCTCCTGCTGTCATGGTGACGTTGATCCTTCCGATATCCTCTATCTTCACGCTCCAGAACAGGTGAAGGAAATTCCCACAGATGACGCCAAATTGATCCTGTCTGGAATCTAAGTTAGACGAAGGTCGACTGAGATGGCGTCAGTGTTGACGGATAGGTGACTTGGACACACCCGGCATATGTGTACCAGAAAGACGGACCTCCATTTGGAGCTCAAGGACAATGGTGATGAGACCAGTGGTACTTAGGCTTTGTGCACACTAAGACAAGCACACGGAATGTTAGAGACCAGAAACCAGGGAAAAAGTCCCCGGCGCAGGCCCTCCGACGCTCAAGTCAAGTACTTTTTCCCCAGAAGAACAATGTACGAAGGAAAAAAGAACTGTAGAAGACGAGTGCGAATCTGCTCGTGTACCTGGCTAAGGGAGAGGACCTCCCTTTTTATATGACAATGCGTACCTATGGAGCCTGACCGATATCAGAGAATGTCGGGTGATGGAGGGCACGTAGTGCCCTCTCTGTGAATATTTTCTTACGTATGATAGTTATTCCCTAACAAGAGATTACGATTTCCTGACATCGTTGTCGCCTAGTGCTTTATGTCCCGCCCGGGTTTGGCTACGGGCAGCTCGGGATGGTCATTCGGGTGTAACACTTGACTCGAGTCTAGATGAGGGAGACGAGCTGTGGCGAGAGTCCCACCTTTCATGCTTGGATCACCAAAAGGTCGACCAGAAGTTGTCTCACTGAAAGTACTAGGCCTGGGTATACAGCCAGGGCTTAGGAAACTCGATAAGTCGGGACAGGTCAGACACTCCTCCAAGCTACATATTATGCCTCAGATTTGGGACGACCCTGATTTATCGGTACCCGACCGAGAATTATGCAGCTGATGATGTCATACGGTCTAACGCCTTCTTTCCCCTCCTATCTGCTGACTGTCATATTCTCTTGATTTCTGATTGCCCTTGACTGTCACGCCCCCTCGACTTCTAACTGTTACGTCCTCTTGATTTATGACTGTTACGTCCTCTTGACTTCTGATTACCTGGTCTCATCGGACCCACCTTTATGCACCGAATCAATAAGTTTCAATTTTCATTTATTTTTAGTTATTTGACTATAAAATAGGAAAAAAAAATTGAATGAAATTGATTCCTTCCTCTTATTGGTATAAATAAATTTAATTAGTTTCCAAGTTTTTCATAAACAAAATAAAAGGAAACTTTCTTTCCTTACACAGCAAGATTATATCTGTGTATATATATAAACAAGTAATTAATTAATCAATTAATTAATTAATCAATTAATATTTATTATCAGGAATAGCCGCATGGGGCGGCCGGTGCATCGCACGGAACCAAACCACCGACGACCTTGTAACCGTCGTTTAAATATTATGATCAATAAACACATGGAATAAATAAATAAATTCCATCGACGACAAACTGTACGCGTTACTAATTCCTTAGAATTAATATTTTTTATTTTATTTCCTAACATTTATTAGATGAAAAGAGATTGAGAGTTGGTCCAGAATCATCGTCGTCATCATCTTCCAAGGTTACATTTCTTCCTTTTGTGCCTGTTTCATGCCGATAATTATATATATTCTTTGACATTAAATCTGATTTAGGTGTGTAATGTTGTGGTTGGCATGAATTTTAGATTTCCGGTGATGGCAGAAGCAGAGGTTGTTGATCTGAGAGAGGCTCTGCGGACTCAATCAGCAGCTCTGTGGAAACTCTTTGCGGAGCTAGAGGAGGAGCGACAGGCCGCAGCGTCCGGCGCAGAGGAAGCGCTGTCGATGATCGTGCGCCTTCAGGAAGAGAAGGCAGCGGCGAAGATGGAGGCCTGCCAGTACAGGAGGATCGCAGAGGAGAAGCTGCGGCACGCCGACGAGTCTCTGTTGATACTGAGAGAGGTCATACTGCAGAAAGAGATGGAGATTGCGGCCCTCAGATTCCTCGTGCAGGACTACAGACACATGGTGGGCGGCGCAGGTTGGATTAATAATATCGATAGAATGAGGATGGAGCATCAGCAGTGGTTCATGGGCGGCGGCGCACGTACCCTTTTGAGGAAGGGGAGCTTGGCCAGGAACATCTCTTTGCCTGCGACTCAACTCGAGGAGCTCTCGTCTGAACTTCACATCAGAGATCAGTTTTGTGGCTTGCTGATCGACGAGCAGTCTTCGATCCGAGAGTCCGATGCGACCAGATCGATGAACGCCGAGCTTAATAGACCAGAAACAGTCGATGCGAACAGGAGGAGACCTGCGATCGATCCTGTGAAACTGGTCCATTTCAGCAACTGGGATCATGTTCAGGAGAATCAAAATTGTAGCCATCTCCACGAGGCTCGTTTACAGGAGTTTCGTTTAGCTAACAATCTCCACGAGGATCAGCGTGAAAAGAAATCGTTTGGGAACTCTGGGGATGGATCTTCTACGTCTCAAACTGATGTCGAGCAGCTCAAAAAGCAGATGCAGAAACTCCAAAAGGACATGACGGAAATGAGGCATGGGAATGTTGATAAAGGAAGAGAACTGATGCATGTGCTAGGAAGACTCACTGAGCAGCTTGATGATATAAAATCCCAGGTTACCAAAGCAGACGCAAATTCTAAGTGTCATCGAGAAGATGATTATTGCGCACTGACCTGCCTTCAAGAGGTATGTTCAAGAACTGTCGCTGCTATATATTAATGCAGCTTCCTGTTCTTTTAGATCTTGACATTGTGTTCTTATGCAGGCAATGCTATCTTTCTGGATTTAATACTGTCAAACTGGAAATTTGACAGACAGTGTGCCAATGTTCTTTGAACATTTGATCAGATCAAGGATTCTGACTCTCTTTTTGTTGCCCCCTTTTTGTTTGCCAAGGTTGAGATACTGTGAAACTGTTACATAAACATCTGTACATTGTGAACAATTTTCTTTCTTTTTTACATAAACATCTATCTGTACATTAGGAGACCCTGTTCTCCAACGTCAATTGTCATGTATCTTGTAGATAGATATGTCCTCACCTCCTTAAATTTCATGTACAATTTGAACTACAAAATTTTTAAATGATGTGTTTGAACCACAGGAGAGTGTTCTTTCTCAAGAGAAACTTAATTATGGAGAGTAATAGATGTAAATTTTTTCTTCAATATTTTACATCACAAGTTTCCTCACACAATCTTAATCAAACTTGTTTTAAAAAAAAGAGAAGAAAAGTAGGTAGAATGTACATAAATAATATTCTTCTTCATATGCTACCATATCAGTGCTCAATCTGCTCTCCTGCTTCTTTTCTCTCTTCCAATGTGCATTTATTCTGAGCTCTACGAGGAGAGAAAAAAATCAATCAATCAAACAATGATTATTCAAATTAAGTAAGAAATAGTAGTAAAATGATTTTCAAGTTACTATGTTCATAAATGAATTACCTTGGGTTGGAGAATTGGAAGGTTTCTACAAGGCCTCGCATGAGATCAACTTGACATTGGAGAAAAACGACATAGTCCAAGGTTTCCTCCATCAAGGAGGAGCCACCCAAGGAGTTGCCTCCGGGCACGAGGCTCTTGAGCAACCGCATTCTCTTGGCCAAAAAGCACCTCGCCAGACCGCGGCTGCCATTTTCAGCACTACTCGTTTTCTTCTTCGCCGTCGTCTTTCTCGAACGGATCAGCTTGAGGCTCCTCTTCGTGATCTTTCTGTTTTGAGGGACGAGCTTCCGGTACCGGTCGTCTCCGAGTAGGAGCTTGAGGAAGGGCCCCGCGCCTCGCTCTTCCTGCCGGGCGAGACGCGAGAGGAGGCCGCGAGTCCACCTTCGGCGGTCGCCTCGAGCGACCGCTAAGGCCGCGTTAGAGGAGAGATGGATGGCGGCCTTCCGGCCTTGCAGGCTCGCGATGGGGGACGCGTGGCGGAGGCCGAGCAACATTTTCTTGAGGAAGACTTGCTTGAACGCTTTGGCGGCGGTGTCGGCGGCGGCGAGTTGCATGGCTTGAGATTGGATTTGGAAGGAGATAATTTGGGAAAGTGCTGCTCAAACTCAAACTAAAAAGGTCGAATTTAGTAATGGGGAGATGATCGAGGGAAGCATGGAAGAGGCTGCACAACTGCTCATGAAAGATGGGAATATATAGATTTGAAGAGAGGGGGAAGTTTATTGTTAGGGTTCTTCTTTAATGCTCCAATGTAGATATGTGGCTCACTCCTATACCTTCCATTGAATGTTTGCTGAACTCAAGTTTACTCACTTGATTGTGATGCGTAAAAGGAATAGGATCAGGTGTGTCAAAAATCAATTCGATCCGATCCGATCCGATCCGATCATCCGACGATATGATCTAAGTCGGTGTGAAAAAAAATTAAACTCGGATGGATGATTTTCAAATTCTAAGTCAAATTCGAGTTGGAAAGTTTTTGAGTTAAAAATTTTTGAATCAGATTCGTGTTAACTCAAATTTAGATTTTAATGGATTTTAAAGGTTAAATTAAATTTCATTTTAAAAATTAAAATATTTCTATGTATATTAATATATCTTACTATTTTATTAAAAATCCCCCCCCCCCCCTTTATTAACTAACTTTGGTGAAATCTAAAATGAATTTGTGTTAATATCCTTTTTTCTATTCACACTAAAAATAATTCCAAGGTTTATTAATAATTCCACAAGCGAAACAATCAGTGATCTAGAGTTCGAGACTCAGTTGCGACATATTATTATTAATTTTTCTCATCATTAATTTTCTCTGATTATTTTATATAAAAAAAATATAGTTCTCTTTAATCCCACATTTTAAAACTGACAACACTATGATCAAAGAAGTTTCTATAAATATTTTAGGCCTACAATGTTAAAAAATATATTTGTTTTAGTTTTTTTTACTAAGATAAGTATAATATTAAATTAAAATAATTTTTTTCATAGAGAAGCCGTAAGGGGAACACTCGAAAATTCAAACAATTCAGATTTTCAAAGACCCAAATAATTCAGATAAAAATAAAAAATTATAGAAAAAATAATAAAAAAATGGTCTAATTTGAATTGGTCGGATTTATATTTGAGTTTAAAGGATTTAGATTATTTGAGTTGGGTTTTTTTTTAAAAAAAAATCAACCTCATTCAAATCATATCTTATCTATCCAAATTGGTATCCCTGGATAGAATTGAGTATATTATGAAAATTTACTAAATAAGTTTTACGGCCTTTTTTAGAAAGGTCGCTAAGATTAGGATTTCACATTTACCACCACATATTATGAAATTTAAGAATATACTTTTATAAAATATTCTTTAAATTTTCAATATTATCAAAATATTTTTTTTGTATATATATATATATAGGCCTAGCATAAATAGTGTCACTACACTTAATAGAAAATTTATGCAATAATGACATGAGTTTTAAAAATTCTAAAGGAATTTTAATAATTTTAAAACTTTAAGAGGTAAAATAAATAATTTTTAGGGGTGAAATGAAATCTTGAGAAAAAAGATTTATATAAAAGAGAAAATATTGAGAAAAACAATAATGAAGGTAACATCGAATCTGGATAATCAATTTAGTGCCCTAGAAGTTTTTCATTAGTCATTAAGATAAATCAAAAAGTATTCGTGAGAGATGACCTAAAAATCTAGTATCTCATGATTATACGCCCCATTTGAAGAAAAAAATCTCTACGAATACATTGTAATTGATAATTGAGCTGTGGATACTAGGTGATAATTTGATGTCCTATTAAATCGTAGCCCTGGGATAAGATGACACACCACATGCATGCATATGATGGCCAAGGTCCATGCAATAGATAATCTCTATATATTATAGTTTTGTATTTGGAAGAGAAGCAATTCATTTGTTTTTGGTTTTGTTTGTATCAATCTTAGTATTGTAAAGAAGAAAAAAATGATGAACCTTTCTATATAGTTACATGACGCCTATGAGTACTAAAGTTAATCAAATAATGTAGTTATAATATTAAGATTTTAGTAGAAAACAAACAATCAAGAAAATATTTTCACAGTTGTCTAAAAATTAAACATTATGTAGGTTTTTAATTAAACCACATATATCTGGTTACAAACTTGAATAAAATAATTACAAACTTTAGTGTTAATTGATTGTGAAAATTGCAAGAATCATATATTTATTGATTTAACGAACTAACAGAAATATTCTAAGAAGAATGTATGAATAAGACATGAAGATTACATTAGAAATTCTTGACTAATTAAAAAATTGAGACAAATTAATTAGCTCGGTCCTACTCTAAACTAGCATGTTGATTTTGTGCTTTTGTAAATCCAAAAAAGTGGCATTAATTATCCAAGGTCCCATAAATTATTGCAATTGTTACTCAAGAATCAAAGCACACATATATATAAATATGGGTCACTTTGATTGATCTTTTGTTTGGTAAATCATCTAAAACTCCACTAGAAAGAATCATTGTCCTATAAAACAGTAGTATAAAAAACGGTTTAATTCTCAATTCTTTTAGTCAATCTAGATTTTACAATTATGAGTAATATTTTTTGTTATCAATTGAGTCTTTGATGAATATCCATCACAAAAGTTCACAACACAATCCCTATGTCAATTCAAAACCCTTGATCATTTGCTAAAAAAATAGAAGAAAGACACTCTAAACATTGATTTTCTTTTAAAATTTTAGTTCCAAGGGGTTAATCCACAAGAAATAACTAAAAAACAATGCTATATGTAATATATATTTTCACATTTTAATTGATTAATTAGTACAAAAATTGCATAGCATGGTCCATGAAATATGCCGATCCATGAATCACGATGAGAGCAATAAAGCCTTTTTGTTGCTTAGCTTTGAAAAAGCAAATGAAACTTCATCCACAAGGTGTGCATGTCCCTTATCTTTCTCCTTTTTTTTTTAAAAAAAAAAAGCACAGCCATTTTACTAATTGTTTGAGGATATATATAGGAAAATTGGCATACAATAACTTTGTTTATTTTGCTATTACAAACTTTTTTACTCCATCAATCTTTGTGATTAGATATTACTTTTTCATTTTACTAATAGTTAATCAACATTGAAAAACTACATTTGTTGATTCTTTTGTCAAATAATATTTGTTTGATATACAATTAAGTTTAGATAGTTATAAAAAAATCAATTCTTTTTATCTTCCAAAATCATTAAAATAAGTAACTTCTCGAGTTATAAACGTCAATATATAGTATTCTTATTAATTTTATTTTGTCTTATTTAAATACTGTCCATGTTCATATATGACTCAATGTTTGGCCGCCCTACTTGACCCGGAGTGTTCGGGTCTATGCCTTAAAAATAAGGACCACATATCAAGTCCCCAGTCTCAGGGCATAGAGTTCCCTCTAACTCCATCATTCTTTCACATGGCTGGGCTTCGATCTTGTCTCCAAATCCCTCCTTTAGGGTCATTGAAGGCCAAGGGCACCATCATTTTAATGTGCTTGGCCTGCATGTGTTTGAGTATTTTTTTTTGTTTTTGTTTTATATGTTTAATTATATTAGAATTTTAATGTTTTCATCTCTCATACTTTCAATTGGCTTGGTAATGTTAGAATATTGTAGTCTATACAACATGACTTTCTGCATTACAAAAAGTTTAACAAATTTTATGTCATGTGAGATTCTTTCAATTCCTATGTTCAGAGCTATAGGTTAATGGACACTTTCTGATAAATTGCTCATTTTTATTTTTATTTTATTTTATTTTTCTCCTTTGATTTATTTTATTTATTTATTCTGTGTGGGTGGAGTGCATTGGCCCCAGTTCTTTATGTGTGGATATCCTTTTGGAGGATTAAACAAGCAAAATGCAGAGATCATGATATCTTTCATGACTTGGATTTGATTGCAAGATTGGAATATTATAAAGGTTCTTTAGCGTACAATTTATGAGATGCATTAGTATAACTTATTCTGCCATAAATAAAACACCTAGATACATTAAATTCCTATGATTTTCTCATTTCAAGTTTAGTTTTGATAGATGACATTAATATATAGTATTATCGACAACAGAATATAAAATTCAAATCCACAACTTAAAAACACATTCACATTTACACTAAACTTAGTTCAAGTTGGCCGAAGTATATGGTTCGGTCGAGTTACTTATTTCAAACTTCCCCTTAACTCGTCCAAGACTATTTCATATGACATCCGATTTAGGCTCTGACACTTATACGAGATCATTTATTATAACCAAAAAAATTCATATATATTGTCCTTGGATTTAAATCCTCATGAATTTATTTTTAGACTTTACTCAAAAGGTCTCATTCCAATAGAAATATTTTCATCTTTTAAAATTCATAATATTTTTCATATCTTTAAGATTTTAATTATACTCCTATAAAAGTAGAGTTTTTAGCATCTTTCCATATAGAAGTCTTCTTGGTTTCTCTCTTTAGCATGATTGTTAGTCATTAAGGTGCGATATACGGTCCTTGCTCAGTGGTTTAGGTTAACAACTGTCCAATTGTCTACTTACAAGCTATTTCAATGCACTATTAATGGAGTAAATTCAGAGCAGAAAACCCAACTTTTGAAGAACCTTAATTCCATTCAAAATTATAAAGCACAGCCTTCTAAAAATTACCAGCCATGTTGATCATCCTTTACAGGATATTCAAACTATAAAAATTTTTAACACAGAAAACGTTGATGGTGAATTGGAGATGGGTATCTTGAATAATACTTCTCTCAAATTCAAAATGTTTAAGAGATTATTGAGAGCATAACTAACATGAAACACAAGTTTAATGCTGAGTGGTTAAAGAATGCAGGCTGAGGGGTACAAAACTGGAACTGTTTGCATGAGGACTATGTCAAATGGAACGAAAAAGAAAAACAAACTGACAAGTAGTTTCACCAGACGTCCCTTAAATACCGTCGATCCATTTGCAGACTTGTGATCATACTTTCGGTCTCTGAACTATCAAGAGATCCCTGAGCAAAAAATACAAAGGCATTGCACAATGTTAGCGAAAAGTTATAGACCAGAATTAGAATGCTTTAATTTAGAATGTAGAAGTGTCTTGCTAAGGTAAATATTAGTGAACCCAACCCCCAAAAAAAAAGAGTTAAATTGATCCAAACACATAGAGGTTGGTTTCATAGGTCATTACTTGGACAAGGCTACCTATAGATTTCTTCACAATTTCTGAAATCTCTAGCATCTCTAAAAATGCTAAAATAGCACGGAATGGCCCTGTGACTTTTAGACAAGAATCCTGCAATAGTGAGGCTATGAAAGCAGTTGTTACCTGTTCCTGGACAATGTTATGAAGAAATCTGTGAACATCTCTTGCCATGCCCTTGGCATCACCGCAAACATAAATATAGCCACCTTGCGTGTTGATTTTCCAGATGTCTGAAGCCTGAAAAAAATGAAATTAATGGTTACCGGCAGATACAGAAAAATGCAAGAGGCTGTAGAAATCCCACAAATCAAGAAAAGAGCAGCATAAACTGTCAACCTTTTCATCCATTTTATGCTGGACATATTCCTTTGTTGGACTCTCACGGGAGAATGCAACAATAAGTTCAGAAAGTGCTTCAGTTTTAACAAAGTTTTTTAGCTCATCCTCATAGATATAATCCTCAAAAAAGCAGATTCTCAATCATGTAAGAATGAATCAATATAGACTAATGTCTACAGGTATTTGATTCACTTGATGGATGGTATGCTAGTTTACCATCTTACGATTCCTGCATCTAAAGAAGAGAACAGAATAAACAAGCCGAGTTCCAGCCTCCTTGAAGGCCAGTCTTTCTTGAAAGTGAACAAAATATAATTTTTTTTTCAAAATTACAACTACCTGAATGTGTTTAATCTCGCAAAACAGGGGAAAAAAAGCAAAATTGGGGAGGGAGACGTGTAAGAACCCCTGAATGGTGCTAACCCTGTCCCAGGGTCAATCATAATGATTGTAACACAAGCTCGATATGGTAAGGAAATTGTAACAGTAATTTAATGAAAGTACCCATTTACCTAGATTACAAGTTCAAACCTGCTTGTTTTCTTAATCTTGATTGCAGCACTGCTAACTCATTAAGGGAGGTTGAAAGATACTAGGCAATGTAGGAAAAGTACCTTCATCCAAGTTGAACAGCTAGACTCCCTTATGAATCCTTCCTGTCGGTGTTTTCTGACATACTACTGCGCATGTCACATGAATACTAGTTGGTGCTATCCTAGAAAGATCCAAAATAGTGATAAGTTAAAACTTCTAACGAGGAAACTGATCCAGTATACGATAGGACTCCTTTGGTTGTAAGCACGTGCTATTGCAGTGAAGAAAACTCCTAATGGAGGCTTTGTTGAAGGGAACTCTGTCATAAGTTCGATAAGATTCCTTTGACTAACCACAATCCATTGAGAATATTTATCCTGGACAATGAGAAGCACGAATCTTAAATAAAAGCTCAAAAGGGTTAAACTACACAAATACTCATTAATTTTTCTGATTGTAACATCTTAGCAAGGACCACTACATCTCCAGAACTTGGTGTAGTGTTAAATATGCAAGAGTTCGTGTTGCAAGGTCCAAATGTAACATGTCGGTAAGAACCGCTACATCTCCATGAGAACATGAGTGTAGTGTTAAATAAACAAGAGTTCTCACGCCATTAGTTGAATAAGAACAAATATTATAGGAAAACTAATAGTAATTTGGAACATGGAACATAGGAACCCTCACTATAAAGCAATGAAGGTAATAGGTACGATGATTACGAGAAGAATTAGTATTTTGTATGTACAAGAGACAAAATAGATAAACGAGAAGGCAAAGATGATAGAGAACTCGAATTTTAAGTTATGGTATATAGAAAGAGTAAAACAAGAAATGGAGTGAGTATGGTTGTAGATAGTTCGTTAAAGGAGAAAATTGCATGAGTAGTTAGAAAGGGGATATAATTATAACTCTTAAGATAGTAATTACGAAAGAAACTATGAACGTAATTAATATATATGCACCTTAAGTAAAATTAGATAAAGATACCAAATCAAGATTTTGGGACAACCTAGATAAAGTATTACAAAATATTTCACCAAATAAAATGATTTTAATAGGAGACGATCTAAATGAGCATGTCTAAGTAAAAAATAAGAAATATGAGAGGGTGCATTGGGTTATAAGTTTGGAACAAGAAATGAAGAAGAAAAAACTATATTAGATTTTGCGATAGCATATGATTTTATACTAACTAATATCTTTTTTAATAAAAGAGATGAACACTTGGTTACATTCAAAAGTGGAATAATAAATCGCAAATTGACTTTCTTATGGTTAGGAAGAGGGATAGAAATATTTGTAAAGATTGCAAAGTCATCCATAAAGAAAGCTTAACTACCCAACATAGATTAGTAGTGCTGGATATACACCTCAATTATCAATAGAAGGAAAATATACACTGCTAGAGTTAAGTGGTAGAAGTTTAAGGATGGGAAGCAAAATATATTTAAGAAGAATGTTACAAGCATTAGATGAAATATGCGGTGACTCTAATAGGACATGGATAAGATGTATCAAAGTTGAAAATAGTAGCCAAGAGTATACTCGGTGAGTCAAAGGGGCATGCACCACTAAGTAAGAAATTTTGATGGTATATTGAGAAAGTATAGAAGAAAGTAAATAAAAACGCATAGCATATAAGGAATTATATATTTGTAAGAACGAGCAAAATTTAAAAAGATATACAATAGCTAAGAAAGAGACTAAAAAAGTAATGAATGAACCAAAGAATGAAATTTTTAAATCGTTATATTAAAAATTGGATACAAAAGAAGGGGAAGAGAGATTTATAGAATAACTAAAGTGAGAGAGACAAGAGATTTTATCCAAATAGGATATATTAAAGATGTATACAATAGAGCACTAGTAAATGATGGAAAAATAAAAGAGCTGTGGATGAGGTATTTTCATCAACTTTTTAATGAAGGTTTAGGTGACCAACTTAACTTAGGTAATTTAAGTAAATGTATAAAAATTTAAATTTTTATCATAGAATTTAAACTGTCGAAGTAGAATAAGTTTTAAATGGAATATAAAATGGAGATATTCCGATAGAAGTATGGGACGTGTCTAGGAAAACAAAGTATTGAATGACTTACAAAATTATTTAACATGACATTGAAAATAAAAAAATATTTGATAAAGTAAGTACTCTAGTTCCCTTATATAAGAACAAAGGAGATGTGCAAAATTGTGTAAACTATAGGGATATTAAACTAATGAATCATACAATGAAACTTTGGAAAAGAGTAATAAAAAAATATAAAGAAAAGAGACCATGATGATCGAAAATCAATTTAGGTATATGCCTGAAAGGTTGACAATAGAAATTATGTATCTTCTTAGAAAACTAATTGAAAAGTATCGGGAGCAAAAGTAAAATCTATATATGATATGCATTGACTTAGAAAAAGCTTATGATAGAGTTTAAGAGAAATTATATGAAAAATTCTAGAAAAGAAAGGTGTTAACGTAGTATATATTAAACTAATTAAGGATATGTACGAGAATGTAACGACAAGAGTGAGAACTTTAGACGGATTAATTGAAGCATTTCCAATAAAGATAGAATTATATCAAAAATCAATTTTAACTCTCTATCTTTTTACACTAATTATGGATGAACTACACATTCAAAACACAATACCTTAGTGCATACTGTTTGCAGATAATATTATTTTAATAGATGAGATATGTGAAAGAATAAATGCTAAACTAGAATCTTGGTGAAAAACATTAGAAGTGAAAGGTTTTAGGCTTAGTTGAGTAAAAATAGAATATATAAAATTTAAGTTTAGCAATATTAGACGTAATGAGACAGTTGTTAAAATAGGAGAAGACAAGTTGTTTGGAATTAAGAGTTTTAAGTATTTAAGATCATTTTTTAAAAACGATGGAGGGATTAAGAGAAATGTCTTATAGAGATTTCAAACAGTTAAAATGGAAGAGAGCATCGGGGGTTTTATGTGATCATAAAGTACCTATAAAACTTAAAAGGGAAATTCTATAAAATGGCGGTTATACTTGCTATGTTATATGACACTGAATGTTGAATTATGACTCGAGTACATGAGCAGAAGATTAGAGTTGCAGAGATGAGGATGTTAAGGTGGATGTGTGGACATATGAGGATGAACATAATAAGAAATGAGAGCATTAGAGAGAAAATTAGAATTGCATCTATTAAGAAAAAACTACGTGACACATTTAAAATGATATGGACATGTACTTAGACGATCATTAAATGCTTCAGTTAGGCGATGTGAAACTATAACAAATACGCACATCAAACGAGGAAAACTAAACAAGAGTTGGTTAGCAACAATAAAACAGAATAAAATTTATTTAAGTATAGATAATGATATAATAAGGGATATAGCCCAATGGAGTAGAAAGATTCATATAGCCAACTCCACCTAATGAAATAAGATTTGGTTGTTATTGTTGTTGTTTTAATTGGTTCCTCATAATTATTGTTATTTTTTTCAAAAGGGCTCCTTGCAGTAAATTCATCCAACCAATGTTTGAACCAAATTCTAGCTTAGTTTCCATCCATGTGCCTTACTGAAGGCGATGTTAATCTGTTAGTGCAAAACAAGACATGGTAACCAACCACACATGCTTGAATTAATTGCAAGGGCAAAGTCCAGTCAAGTAAACAAGGTAGTTAAGAAAGGACTTCATTTATCTTTTTATAATCTTAAAAATACATGTGAGTGGGTGCACTGTCCAAGGAAAACAAGATCAATAAATCATCTTAACTATGCATTATAAAATATTAAAAACACAGTAGCACACAATATTGACGGTCATCAATTGACCAACAACAACGATAAGCAGTGAATCTCAACAATTGAGGATCAACTATACCGATTAAATCAAATTTTAATTTTGTTACATATAATTTGTTTTTGATCTCTCTCTCTCTCTAACTCTTAGTTGATTCAACTTGTATAATTGGCCTAAGTGAAGATGTCTATACTACCATGATAACCTATATTCAACCATTTGCCAATCTATTGGAGTAACAGTTAATTGATTTTAGTAAACACTGTTATTTATCTTTTTTAGAAACTGCACAAATCAACATTAGCATTTTCATCCCTTACTCTCTTTTTTATGTGTTGTTCTGTAGCTACCTAACCCTCTTGACTCAAAGTGTAACTAGTCATACCAGTCATTAAAACAATACTTGAGTCTACGAAGCACAATTGTCACACAAGACCTATAGATTCCTCTTTATGGCAACCATTTGAACTTTATCCTATTAATAATTCTTCATCAATGATCTCCTCGTGTTTGAATAACAGATGGACGATATACTAAAGTCTTATCTACATAATTATTTTTATACATCTTAATTGCTTTCTTGCCTTAATGCAAATTATTGAAACTACATTTCATATATTTTTTTTTTTAAAAAAAAACTTGAATTATGCTATTGATGGTATTTTCATCAATATCTCCTTGTCAAATAATAGATCGGAGATAAGATAAACTCCTAGTTCTAATATTTCCATCTCAACAATTTTCTCCATCATTTCATATTGTCCAAATAGAATTTCATATATTCAGTTGTAGTTCCACTCAAAACATTAGCTAGAATTTCACTCACCAATTAAAGTTTCAAGTTTATTCCATTTACACTTCAGCATTAAAAAAATAAATAAATAACATTCACCAAAGAGAGTTATCTTGAACATCAACAATTAAGTTCATCTAATACTTGTGAAATCTTTACATGGCCCTTGTGCAAATCCACTGTTATAAGAAAATCATTTATTAATCTCAATATATCTATATTTCTTTATTAGTTATCATATTAAACAAATAATATAGTTAATTCTGAATATAAAGCCAAATTAATTTTTATAAATTTTTGTTCCCTCTTAGCCTTCTCTTAATCACCCTTTCACGAAATTGCATCAATCAATCAGCTATTCCAAAAGCTAAGCATGCAGGAAAGGGGTTTATCAATGCTTTTATATTCTTAATAGAACCATATTTCCAAGACAAGACAAATTGTGAAATCATGTAAGAAATTCATCTCTAAGAAAGACTAGGTGAAGATAGGAATTAGTTCAAAGCAGTATTATCCAATTGGGATGATTTTATGTTTAAGAACTCGAGTTTTAAAACTTGAAAAGCCTTTGGTACATTTTCTTCCCAGGAAAAAACAAACCTTTCCAGCAGGGTCCGATGCATATTTGGCTTATGCAAGGCACTCGGAGTAAGTGCAGTTTGCGAGGTGCATGGAGATAGAAAAGGAGCTGGCAAAGAGGCACCACTAATTGATGTACCATCCTCTGTCAGCATGGATGGAGAAATAAGTATCTAATGAATTAACAGTCTTTGTGCTGCTTCCACAATCTCCATGGAATGTTCTGAAAATACACCTACATGATCTCCAGTTTCATACCTGCTCCAACAGCATAAATATGATGATTAGAAGAGAAATGTACTTGGCCGGGATGTCTCCAAAATATATATGAAATCAAGATAACCAATATAATTTTGTGACACACATACAAGGCCCAACATTTAACATTTTGATTCCTTGTGAGTAATACAATCCACTAAGAAAAAAGAAGTAAATTTAATGAAATGTAGAACATATACAAGCTACCATAATGTTGGATTTCGAAAGTTGAATGCTAGCGCAATAGTAGTTAAATAAAGTAACTTTACTTTATAGATAGCTAAGATTTTAGTCTCTTTAGAGCAAGACTAACCTCTACATGAAATTAAAAATAAGACGTTAAAGAAATAGACACTGCCAAAATTTAAATGATTAATATAATTAGTCCAATCTCTTCTTTTTGCAATAGAGGCAGTAAACAAGGAGGCAACTCGAAATTTGAAACAGCCTAGCACTTTCCTTTACATTAAGTCACAGGACACAAGTGAAAAGAAAAATATAAGACAATTTTCTTTTTATTCACAAAGTAAATTTTTCCATGAGCATGAACTCTCAAGGTAGGGTAGTCTTTTGCTGAAAACACTAACTTAATAGTAGAGTTCTCTACACAGAATAGATGATTACACATTTATACAAGTAATATTATATAATGGAACTTGGTGTCGCTTTTGAAACTAAAAATTTCAAACATTATATATCTTTTTTTGGATGAAGGTAAATTGTATTATAAATTATGGAAGGGTGTATATGTTAGACGCCTAAAAAGCGGAAAAATATGTTTATATCTTTCGAAACATCCTCTCTATGTTGGGGGCATCACCCTCATAGAGACATCTATTAAGTAAATCATAAAAGACATGCCTAAATACCGAGCTTTGGTCAAGGTGCAATCGTCTTGAATCTTTGATGGAAAACCTTCAACATCCGCTTGGACGTGCCTAAATCTTGCTTGATGTATAGCCAGACTCGTTGTCCCAAAGATCCTTGCTTATGATACATCCGAAGAAGGTATGGTCCAGAGATTCATCTGCCTGTTGACAAAGAGGACAGATTTTGTTTTCTACATATGATAATCTGTCTTTGGTGTGTAGCCGCCTATTCGCAAGAAGCCATAATGTGAATTGCTGCTTCGGCATAAGATATGACTTTCATACAACAGTTAACCATGCCTTAATCTCGCTCCTATGCCTAAAAAATACATAGGCCGTCACCGAACCGCCCTGCTGTCCAGATTCGAACCGGCTGCTTAGTGTGGCTGCCCCTGGCTGTTTGGATCTGGTTTTGGCTTCAATAAGGTCCCTGATCTGTAGTAGTCTCCTGATGAGGGGTGAATCTGATGCCTTAGCTTTCCAATCCCATAAATCTATGTTCTGGAGGCATCAATGATGGACCCACTTCACCCAAAGGAAGTCTTTTTTCCGGTGAACATTCCACAATGCTTTCCTGAGTAGGGCTGAATTCCATGAGCGTAGATAGCGGAGCCCATATCCAGCTTCCTCTTTAGCTAAACATATGGTGGCCCAAGAGATTAGTGGATGCTTAGAGGATCACACGAACAATCTACATATCACATATAGCTTGTCTATCATGGCGCAAGCGATCGGTAAGATTAGGGCTGTAAACAAGCCAAGCCGAGCCGAGCTTTAGGGTGTTCAAGCTTGTTTGATAAGATAACCGAGCCGAGCCGAGCTTAAAATGAACCAAGCTTTTGAAATGAGTGTTCAAGCTTGGCTTGGTTTATTTTTTATGAGCTTGAGCTTGTTTGAAGCTTGGCTTGAGCTTGGTTCGTTTAGATGTTATCAAGCTCTCAATTCAAGCTTGGCTTGAGCTTGGTTTAAGCTTGGTTCGAGCTTGGCTTGAGCTTGGTTTGAGCTTGGTTCGTTTAGATGTTATCAAGCTCTCAATTCAAGCTTGTTTGATTGGTTATTAAGATTGATCGTTTAAATTTATTTATTTATTTTATTATTTATTTAGCATATTGAAAAGAGTTTTATTAATAAATATGGTTCGTGAACATTGTTCACAAACGCTGTTCACGAACATTGTTCATGAACGTTGTTCACGAACGTTAACGAGCTGAACACATATGTGTTCAAGCTTGTTTGTTTAGCTTAACGAGCTGTTCAAGCTTGTTTGTTTAATCAATCTTATGTATAATGAACGAACATAAACAAGCTCTTACCAAGCCGAACACCAAGCTTGTTCACGAACGCTTGGTTCATTTACAGCCCTAGGTAAAATCGAAAGCCAAAAGCATTCCACATTTTGCAAGACGGTTACCAATTCAAGTTTACGGGCGTAAGATAATGTTGCAACCCTGCCATGTCTCCAAAGTCCACAATATAATCCGCGATCAAGGCAATGGTGGACTCATCAGCTCGTGCAAAATGGAGCAGCTCATACGTATACACCAAATGGTTGATTCTGGTGATGGCACACATATGATGGAAGTGGAATGCAGGCTTCATGGAGGCTGATTTGAGCGACCATGAGAAGACCTCCAAGCATAGCCCAAAGAGGAACGGTGAGAGCGGGTCACCTTGGTGGAGACCCCGTGCCCCTTTTAAGAAATCGTACATGGCTCCATTGATCCCCACCGAATAGGAAACCATGGTGAGGCACTCTGAAATCCAACCGATGTACTCCTGCAGGAATCCAAATCCACGAAGAGCGGTCATCAAGAAACTCTAGTCCACTGTTTCAAATGCTTTCTAGAGGTCAACTTTGAGGACACATCTTGGGGAGATCCTCAAGAGCTGTTGGGCTAGGTCAGTGTTCTTGATAATGGAGTGATCGCGAACAAATGTCGCCTGGGTTGGATCAAGGAGTCTGCTGATAACTGCTTGCATTCGTGTCACCAAGATCTTGGAGATAAGTTTGTAAACGACTGAACAACATGAGATTGGTCGATAGTCCGTGGATTTAAAGTTCCTTGATCGGACTTCGGTACCAACACTATCAAATGTATAATTCCATTGTTTGAGGAGACGACCGGAGGTGAAAAATTCCTGGACAACATGTTTCAGATCTCTACCTCTGTTAGCCACGTGGATTTAAAGAATTTTGACCCATATCTGTCCGGCCCCGGGGCTCGATCATTGCCTATATCCATCAGCGCTTTCCGTATGTCCTCGGTAGCGATCGGAGTTGTCAAAGCTCGCTGTTGGGAGCCGGTGAGGACGGGCCCATCGGCAAGTCTGCTACTGTCCAGATTTGTGCAGTCTCTTGCCGTGCCCATCAGTCGTTGGAAATGAGATACGAACTCAACAACAATTTCTTGCATGCTCGTGGTTTGCTCCCCAGATTCTTTGGTGATAGCCACAACGGTATTCCGCTTGTTGTTGCTTTTAACCAGATCGTGACAGAATTTGGTGTACCGGTTGCTTTGCTTCAAATATGTACATTTAGCACGCTGCTGACAGAATGATCGCTTTGCTTCCGCCAATCTGGTTGTGGTGCGTTGTATGTACGCATAATTGTATGGCTTGATCTCCCCATATAATATCCGTTGTTGCATGCTTTCTAGTTCCTCATTTGCTCGTAGAGCTTTCTGTGAGATATGCTGGAAATGTAACCTGTTCAAGGCTCGCAGCTGCTGCTTGAGTCGAGATAGCTTTTGTTTAAGTCTAAATTGTGCAGTCCCAGTGATCGGCTTGGCCCAAGATTCAGCAACCAACCCTTGGAAGTCTTCATGGAGTGCCCACATGCTGTGCAACTTAAAAGGTCGTTGTTCACAATGTTTGCCAGGAAGTAGTGATACCACACAGTGAGTGGTCAGATAGACATCTGGGAGCCAGGAATTCAGCAAAGCTTCGGTACTCTTCAAGTAGCCATTGGTTGTTGACCAAAGCACGGTCCAATTTGCAAGAGACCAAGCCGTTTGTCCACGTTAATTGGCAGCCGGTTGATTGTAGATCAACTAGATTGCAGCTCTGAACTATCGCCTCAAGATCTCGCAGTTCATAGTGTGTAACCGGCATTCCTCCCACTTTATCTTGGACTGTCAATGGGGCGTTGAAGTCACCTAGTATCAACCAAGGCTATGCTATCTCCTAGATCCGTGAGAGATTGCCAAAGTGGTCGTCGGTGTACGATGCTGTGCAGCCCATAGACGAAGGAAATCAACACACGCTGTCCAGATGTCCTGAAGTGCACTTGACAGTGTATGAGTTCGGATGACGTCACCGAACCGTCCTCGGTTCGGATGACGTCCAAATCTGCTCGCTGCATATCACATAGCACCAAGATGTGTCCATGATTAGAGAAACCAAAGTTGAAACCTGTCGAATGAGGGCTTGCTCAAAAGGTAATGTATGTAACTGACATCAAGCACACTATACCATCAAAACTAAAGATAAAGACATACGTAAGACTGGTGCCAGAAATTTCAAACTCAATGTGAATGCAAGACCGATCTGAAGCTGGTGTATTAAGTTTTTGGTGAACAGCTACATTAGTTCTTAAAAAATGAAAAAAGACAAGTCAGTTTTGTTTTTTCAATCACAATTTAAGGTAGAAACAGCAAGCTAAAAAGGTGAGAGTTACCTGCATGGATGTTGAATATCATGAACTGCATAACCATTTGCAAGATTCCAACTCTTCTCCAGGTGTGCAGCATCTTAATGGTTGATAAAAACGACCCGGTATTCTGGAATAATAGCAAATGTCTCAAGTTCTAATCCAATAAGCGAAGTTGAATGTCTCTCTCAGGAGGAGAAAAAAGACCATGGAGCATCTTCCTTCCTCTTAGACTTGAGCCTGGGTGCAGGGCTCCTACACCAGGAGGAAGGAGAATGACATGCCCATTCCCCAGCCTCTGTTCTGTGCTTGAATCTGATCAGCTCTTTACTCGGATGGAAAGAGTCGGGTCGACAGAGTGCCCATTCAAATTAGTTCCCATAGGGAGTAGATGCACCAAAAGCATCATCATCACCTTGAAGCAACTGATCTAGCTCTGGCCATATTAGCTCTTTTCTAAAGTTAGAGACATTATCATGAACAAGAAGACACCCCAAGCCATGAATCCATCAGCGAAGGGAATATTTAGAGCAGAAAATAATGATCATGAATCTAGAGATGTACTTGGTACTATGTACCATGAACTAAAGTCATCTTCAATAGATTGATTGTCATCTCCAAGACCCACAGAAATAAGACGCTTTGCACCTGATTATATGAGCATGAGCAAGTTTACAACACATTCTATTTAATCTACGAAAAATTCAGAAAGCGCAACTACATGGGATTGGCTACATACAAGGCAAAAAAGTGGAAAGATAAATTTGCTTTTGCTTGTTTCAAACTAGTCATATTACTAACATGAACAAAGCAGATGTCAAAATAATCCACTGTAAAGAAGATATTAAGTTCCAGCAATTGATGCATAAACCAACAAATAACATGTATCATTCAAGAGTCATGGCTTGTCAAAATAATTGACGTGTAGCAGTCAACGCTAAATAGACCAAGAAAAAACAAAATCTACCAGCCATCAAGTAGATAGGATTTATTAATCCATCTACTATCATTTAGAAGAAGAAAAATATTGTTATTAGTACAACAGCTTTAAATACAAAAAAGATATCAACCATTTAGCAAGAAAAATACAGAGAAAACATAATAAAGTCACAAACCCACTGGCGACAAATTGTTGTCTAGCATAACAAACAGCTCTAAAGTCATGTGATGCTAGAGCCAGGTATAAGAATTATACAGTGATTGCCATCAGAGGACCCTTAGAAATTATACTGCAAGGCATTCATACTTGCCTTAAAGCCACTACTAAGTCATATGGTTTGAGGACCAGAAATTAGAAAGTTGGAGCAATGACAACCAGAATACACCTACCAGTGGTACCACAAACAATATGGACATAATTTTGGCATCATGCACTTCCTAATCTGAGCCCATGTAAAATGGATAGTGTAGTGTTACATATGAAGAACCACAGGCATCAGAGAAAACATTACAGAAAAAATAGATAACAAAATAAGAAAAGCAGGTAGCAAGATGGAAAGATCAGATGAGAGAAATACCCTGATCAACAAGTATCTCATCCACAACCATCGCAACCTTTTTGCCGCACATTACGACAAAAATAAAAGGGGGAGCATCAGTTAAGAATCATTATACTGAAATCAAACATCTTTGCAGTAATTGATATATATATACCAGTTGGCAATATATTATTATTACTGATTGGCAATATATGCTGAAATCAAATTGGGTACTGGCTAGCAGATTGTGTTGGTGTAGTATGAGGCTAGTGCTCAAAGACAAGACCAATCTTGAACTCCAAATCATGTTTCAAACACTCTCCTTAAGGCTTTATTTGGTTTATAAATTGTGCACCGCAAAGACCAAATATCCTTTAGGATTAGATGAAGCGAATTGCCTTTACTTTGCACTAAGTAAGACAATTCAGACAACAAGGGAAAGGAGAGCAAGAATGTGTGTTTATTTTCCATCCAACTTAGCCTCTTTTATAGAGAACCAAGCACATTGAAAATGGCCAAAGGTTGTAACTTTTCCCAAAAATTGTGACTTTTCTCAAAAATTGTGACTTATCTTTCAAGCCTTTTTCAATTATTTAAAATATCCAACAATCCCTCACCATTTTTAATAATTGAAAAAATACTTTATTCATGGATTACAAAACACATTTTGATAATTTGCGCATCAATAATGGTTTCTTTCGATTGAACCACTATCTTAGTGATAGTTTCTTAGAAGTTTGTAAACCATTTTGGTAGCTAAGCTTTGAACCAAAGGTTTATGTAACAAACCACATGAACCATCACACACAGATTCACTTTTTTCCAATTGTTATAAACAGCATACACTTTGTGTAATGCTACAATCCTTTCATGAATGTATCAAAGTTTAAGTCCAAAACTTTCATGGATAATTAAATCCTACATTTATATAAGCAAGTTCTCAAATGCCCCCGCCATTTGTGGCATTTTGACTTGTTAAGAATCATTAAGTTCATCCCCACTTTACTAGTTGGAATTTAAATACTTATCTTTGATATAGTGTTTCAACCTTTGTCCAATGCACTTTTCACTATATTGAATCTAAGACTACGTAATGTGGTAGCGTTGGATTGAGGCTTCCATTGTTGAAGGTTTATATCACGGACTTCAACCCCATCACAATGGAGGTTCTTTCAATTATATCTCTAGTTAATCCTTTTGTTAAAGGATCAGCTAAGTTTTCTTTAGATTTAACATAGTCTATGATCATAACTCCACTTTTTATCAAATCTTTAACCATACTATGTCTCAGTCCAATATATCTTGGCTTGCCATTATAGACCTCACTATAAGCCTTGGCAATCATACTTGCGCTATCACAATGTATAGTTATAGGAGAGATGGACTTTAGCCACATTGGTATCTCATACAACAAGTTTCTTAATCATTCGACTTCCTTGCTAACTGCAGCTAAAGCTACAAACTCACCTGCCATGGTGGAGTCGGTTATGCATGTTTGTTTCTTGGATGCCTAGGAAACAGTTCTACTACCTAGAGTAAAAATCCAACCACTTGTTGAAGAGTGATCATCTTTATTCGTTATCCAACTAGCATCTGAGTATCCTTCAAATATTGAAGGAACTCCCTTATAGCTCAAACTATAACTTATTGTGTTCTTGAGATATCTCAAAATTCTTATAACACCCAACCAATGTTGTTTGCGGGGGTTACTTGTATACCTACTTAACACCCCTACTGCATAAGCATTATTCGAATGTGTACAAGTCATGGCATACATCAAACTTCCTATCACTTGTGAATATTCCAAATATTGTTGAACCCTCATTCTTGACATGGTCAATTTTAGGGTCCAAGAGAGTTAAAGCCGGTTTACAATCATAGTGATTGAACCTTTTGAGAACCTTCTCAATATAATGAAACTACGAGAGTAGGATTGATCCTCGTTCTCTTTGATCTTTATGCCTAGGATGACATCGGCTTCTCCCATATCTTTCATATCAAACTTGTTTGATAGCAACTTTTTGGTTTCTAAGACTTGTTCTAAGTCCGAATCAAAGATCAACATGTCATCCACATACAAACATACTATGACACCTTTACCATTTGAATATTTGTTGTATATACATTTATCTAATTCATTAATTTTGAATCCACTAACAAGTATTACTTGATCAAATTTTTAATGTCATTGTTTTGGAGTTTGTTTTAGTCCATACAATGGCTTCACAAGTTTACACACTTTATGCTCCTGTCCAGGTGCCACAAACCCTTTGAGTTGTTTCATATACACCTCTTCATCTAACTCACGATTCAAAAATGCAGTTTTAACATCCATTTAGTGGATTACCCATTTTTAGATTGATGCAATTGCAAGTAGTACCCTTATGGTAGTTATTCTTGCAACTGGTGAGTATGTATCAAAATAATCAAGACCTTGTTTTTGGGTATAGCCTTTGGCTACTAATCTAGCCTTGTATTTGTCTATAGTTCCGTCGACTTTCAATTTCTTTTTGAATATCCATTTACAAGCCACTGGCTTGGAATCGGAAGGCAAATTCACTAGAACTCAAGTATTGTTTGACAATATTGAGTATATTTCGTCATTGATTGCCTCTTCCCAAAATGATACATCTTGTGATTTCATTGCTTCATCATATGTTCTAGGATTATCTTCTGTATTAAAACAAAAAGTTATTTTATTACTTAGTTCATTTCTTGTACCTTTAACAAGATAAGTAACAAAATTTGAACCAAATGATTTGGCCTTCTTTGCCTTTTGCTTCTTCTTATCTCAATGATCTCATTTTAGTCATTTGAGTTAGCAACATCATCATTTCTCAAGTCATTGTTTATGTTCTTGGAAATGGAACTAGATTCATCAATGATTGCATCTCTTGATTTTATGATCATGTTGATTCCTATAGAATCATTGTGTTCAATTACCATGAACCTATAGGTGTTGCTATAAAGATGCACTCTACACATCTTTTTCCCAATTTTCTCTTTTTGGGTTTAGGAAGCCTCACAATGGCTCTACAACCCCATACTCTTAAGTGTTTGAGGTTAGGCTTCCTTTTGTGCCAAAGTTCAATAAAAGTTCATAAGGGTTATTGAACTTCTTTTATTTGGTATCTATTGAGTATATAATAAGCTATAAGTACATCTTCATCCCAAAATCCCTGACTAAGTCTTGCATTACCATTTCCATTAACATCTTATTTTTCCTTTCGGCCACACCATTTTATTGTGGTGTATAAGGTGCAGTTAACTCATGTTTGATACCAGTTGACTCAAAGAAATCTTTATCATAATATTCGTCACCTCTATCAGTCCTTAGACTTTTTATAGAGATGTCACTTGCAAATTCAACTTTTTGTTTATAAGACGTGAACATTTGCAAGGCTTGATCTTTAAAATGCAATAAATAAACATAACAAAATACTGTGCAATCATCTATAAATGCCACAAAATATTTGTTTCCTCCTAAACTTGGAGTTGCATGCAAATCACATAAATCACTATGCATTAATTCCAACTTATTGGTTTTCCTTTCAATTTGTGGAAAAGGCTTTTGATTATTTTATTAATCATACAAGTGTTGCATTTTTCATAATCATTTTGTGCACATTTAGGCAAAAGATCTAATTTACTCATGTCATAGATTCTTTTGTAATGAACATGGCTAATCTAGAATGTCATAAAACAGTTGAAGACTCAATCAAGTAAACAAAGGATGCATTCTTATTGATAGGCATAACATTTAGCTTAAACATGTCATTACAGAGATAACTCTTCGCAACAAACATCCCACCCTGTGGAAGCACAAAATTATCCGTCTCAAAAACTAGTTTAAACCCAAACTTGTTCAAAAGACTACCCGATACAAGATTTTTCCTAACTTTGGGAACAAACAACACATTGGTTAAAGTTACAACTTTTCCCAAAGTAAATTTTAGATCTATTTCCCCTATGCCCTTGATGGGTACCGTTGAGGAATTCCCCATGTAGCCAACAAAGTTTGGATTATCAATTTCCTTCAAGGACTTAAAGAAGCCCTTATTCTTGCATATGTGTCAAGTGACTCTCGAGTCAACCCACCAGGTGAATTCTTCATAAACCATAGTGATCATGGCTACAAGTGTCTTCTCATCATTGCCTTTGTTGTGGAAGTTTGAAGCATTTCTATTCTTCTTGAGAAGACGACACTCATACTTGTAGTGTCCCTCCTTGCAATGATAACACTTGCCTTTCATTTTCTTGATTTTGCCATTGTCCTTGCCATAGAAAGTCTTCTTCTTGAATTTACTGTTTTGGCTTTCTTCTATGACATTCACCTTGGTGGTTGGCTCCTTGCCTTTATCATCCTCCTTTGATTGAGGGGTTTCGAGGGGGGGAGGGGGAGTTTATCAATCAAAGCACTATCCATAACCAAATTGTGTTGAGAAAAATGATTTAACATTCTTTCTAATTCTGTGAATTGTTGCATGATGAGCCTAGTACCCATCATTTTATAATTGAAGAATGTTGAGACGAGAAATTTCTTACTTGTGGAGTCTTCTCTCATGTACCTTACCTCTAGTTTTTTCCACAGCTCCTTAGCGATTCCTATCTTATGGTAGATGTCAAACAGGTTGTCCCCCATGGCGTTGAGGATGTGACCTCTACAAATTTCGTCATCCGTCTCCCACTTCTGTTTTGCACGGAACTCGTCCAATGTCTCCTCCTCCTCTCCTTCATGTGTTGGCTTTGGGGTGTTGAGCACATAAACCACCTTTAGGGCTATCAAGAAGAAATGAACCCTCTTCTTCCAACGGATGAAGTTGTCGCCTTCAAACCTGTCAAGTTTTACTATACTGGATGTTAGTTCTTTCACAGCCAGAGTCGGCCCTGGCCAGGACTACCAAGGTTCTGCCCAGGGCCCATAAATACTCAGGGGCCCATTTTAGAACAGTATATATATATATATATATATATATATATATATATATAAATGTTTTCCCCCTAAAATTAACTTTTTCTTTCTGCAGAAGCCCTCGTCAAAGCCTTCGCAGAAGTCCTCGCAATGCCTTCCCTCCCTTACCGAAGTGCCCTCGCGATTCTCCTCGCCAAAGCCCTCCTCACTGTGCCTTCCCTCCCTGGCCGAAGTGCCCTCGCGATTCTCCTCGCCAAATCCCTCCTCACCGTGCCTTCCCTCCCTGGCCGAAGTGTCCTCGCGATTCTCCTCGCCGTGCCTTCCCTCCCTCGCTGTGATGACTAGCCCTCTGTATGTGCGGCTAGATTGACTCGTTACTTTTGCTTCTCCAAACCCTAAAAGGTCATCATCTTTGCTCTTCTGTTTGAACTTTTCTGTTTTGATCACAACCACATCTTTCTCATTAAGGGCCTCATGTCTAACTAGTTTATTAACCTAATATTAAGGCCTACTGTAAGTTCTGTTTTTTTCCCAGCACGAGGCATGATATTGATTGTTTGATCTATTCCTTTTTGGCTAACTGCATATGTAGTTTGTTTGCTGATAATTAACTCATTGTGACATGCTTATGGAAGATTCTTGCGTCTACTGTTAGTTTGCCACCGAGATTATCCATATTTCTGTTGAACTAATCGGAGTTAAATGATTATTATGCTATATAAATTTGGCAACTGTAATTTTGGTTTTCCATGAATTAAATCATCATTGCTTTTACTTCAAGAGATGTGTGCTTGCTTTATATGTTTCCTTAAAATGTATTCTGTTTTGGCAGATTGGAAATTTTAAGATTTGAAAGCGGTGAATGCATTCATTACACTACTCAGCAACATCTACAACTTCGTGAGGTGCACATCCAAATATTTAATTGTTTTGATCTCTTTATTATATCATACTATAATCCACAATGTCCTAATGTACTTTCCAATTGCTTATTTTGATCTTGGATTTGAGTATTTTTCAAATTTTAAAAATTTGTGTTCTAGTAGATTGTTCGAGGCCTTTGCTTGCATGCGCATATCCAATCTTATAAAACTAAGAACAACACTAAAAATAAGCAGGCAGGATGAGTTTATATCATATTCTGTCTAAGCATTTTTAGTTCCTTTGAAAAGCATTGGTGCACATGTAAATTAATGAGGTGCTCTACCAACTGAGTTTTAATCCTTGTTATAGACATTTGAACATAGAGACAATTATTTTACTACTATCTTTTTTTGGAACCTTATTTTACTACTGTCTTTAATTACACGAATAAAGTCCTAACTCCTACACAACTGAATTGTGTTTTTTTATAAACTTGCAGGATATCTATGTAAGGTCTTATAAGTAATGTCACTTTTTTTTAGATAAAAAGATTTTAATTTTTAACCACTCTGTTGAATAAATTATTTAAGTTGCTCAAACTCATAGTGAATATATTTGTAACAGGTCTTCCGAGTGTTCTCTCTGTTCTCCCTTATTCCTATGTTGATATTGAAAATAAGGATTATGGAGGTAAGCTGACTAGGCTACACTTCTTTATTATTTTCCAGTTTAGTGTCATGATTTTGTGTTACATTTTTCTTCACTGCTAAAAATTTAAGTGATTGTTCTATGTAAACACTTCTTGCATTCGGAATGAAATTGATTACAAATAGAATTGTTATTTTTGGATAATTTAATTGTGTAGGAATGGGAAAAAATATATATATAGATAGTTTTGAAATTGATGCTTAATTCTTATTTTTATATTAGAATTGTAGAAATTTATCTTTAAATAAAAAAGGAACAACCATCCTAAGATAAAAAAAAATCTAGTTTCCTTATCCCATTTCTAAAAACAAAATTTTATAGATTATTACTTAGATTGATGGATGGATAAAATTGGGGCATAATTAATAGTTTCGCCCAGGGCCTTTACATAACAAGGACCAACTCTCTTCACAGCACTAGCCATTTTGGGTGGTAGCATAAAGCCTTGAGATCATTGTAGTACGAGGCTACTGCTCAAAGACAAGACCAATCTTGAACTCCAAATTGTGTTTCAAACACTCTCCTTAAGGCTTTATTTGGTCTATAAATTGTGCACCACAAAGACCAAATTTCCTTTAGGATTAGATGAAGCTAATTGCCTTTACTTTGACTAAATAAGACAATTCAGAAAACAAGGGAAAGGAGAGCAAGAATGTGTGTTTATTTTCCATCCAACTTAGCCTCTTTTATAGAGAATCAAGCACATTGAAAATGACCAAAGGTTGTGACTTTTCCCAAAAGTTGTGACTTTTCTTTCAAGCCTTTTTCAATTATTTAAAATATTTAACGGATTGGGTGACAGTTTTGATGAGGGTCATAGGTAAGATAAAGAGAATGGTTTGTTCATCTATTGTGGAGTTTGTAGCACCGCTATCCGGGAAAGCATGTAAGATAAATTCATGTCCATGGATGTTAACCAAGCAGCGGACTCTAATATCCATAATGACCAGTATTACAGATATTGGGGTTTTTTTATAAAAACCATGTCAGTGTCGAAAATATGGTCACTAGGCTCCTGGATCGTTATTCCTTTGCCTTTGTCAGCTGGACATGTAGAGGCGTAGAGCATTGGTTTTTAGGGTGGCCAACAGAGTTTCAAGTAGGTTTAGTCGCGTTTCCAGGATTGATACTCTTATTTCTAGAAGGATATTCCTAGTACTGCCTCATACTTGAGGCATTATAGGCATGGTAATAACAAAAATATGTTCTAAGCATATGTTGCAGATTTGTCATCTATAAAGTGTGTATGTGCCTCGCTTATCTATAGCTAGATAAAAACCACATAAGAAGCAAGGAACATTATTCGTTCCTGTTTTTAAATTTCAATCATGGAGGTATTCTGATTGTATAGGGGGAGAAGGTAAGCTTTGTTGGAACATCATATCCATATTGTGTGGTGGGAACAAACCATTCCATTGGTCTTCGAAGTCTTCAAACTCGTGCTGATATTGTTCAATGGTCTGATTTGGTTCTAAAAAGGAATTAATTTACTAGTCTGTAGTCCGAGGGAGATGGTAGCTCCTCGAAATTGTCTAGAGACTATAGAGTATATAAAGGATGTATCAGAAACATCCAATTGTATTTCGACTAAGTCTAAGTTAGTACAGGTAACTAATTTTACTTCTCAGGTGTACAGATTTTTCTTTGTCGGGCATGCAAAAGATAGATGTCCTTCTTCATTGCATGCAAAACAAGTTATTTTGTTGGCATAGGTTTTCTTTGGTTTGTATCTTCTAACATGTTTATACCTGTTTAAATAAGGTTTGCATTCTTTGCTCTTTCGAACACAATATATATAGCAACCTTATTGAAATGCTCATAGTACCTGTTGCCCAAACCAAAAACAGCGCACTGAAGATTATTGAGCCACTTCCCCCTATCTTTACTCTATCAATAGACAACCATCAAGCACTGTATCATACATTATTGACCAGAGGATCATCATAAGAATTAGTTTTCTCTATTTAAATTAAGCATCAATCTCTGTAAACCATTTATAGAAGCAAGTAGCATTATCAGTAGGTTCTCTTGAGATTTGGTGGTGGTGCAATCTGAGCATGGGCAGAACAACGATATAACATTGCTTTGGCAAAATCGAGGCTAGAGTTGGTCTCTGTCTCTTTAAGACGAATTTGCCCTACACACGGTGCTCACGGAACACGGCAATCGTCTCCCAAGATATAACGACTTTATCTTGCAATAGCAGCACTGCAAATCGCAAAACCTCCGAATCAAGGAAATTTCCCGAACTCTCCAAATACAAGTATAGAATGCAGTGCTTGCTTTGAATTGGAATGAATTGATTAAGTTAAATGAGAAAGAAAGGGGTCTTATGTATACTAAATAAAAGGATATAAGAATCACTTGGTTCAATTAAATCTCAACCATCCAACTTGAATTGAATGGTTTAAATTGCATCACTTCCCGAGAGATACAATGTCTCTTCATTTGGATGTCAATTAATGGTTGAGATTGATCCATCCAAAGAGCACTTATGCCTTCTCAAATCGACAATCCAGATTTGTCAATCTTGATCCAACGATCTATATCTAATTTCTGATTCAGAAAACTCTTATGTTATAAGAACATTGCACAGGTAAGCTTACAAAATCGACGACTTTAAAGGCTGCTTCCTCATAACGCGCCTTGCCCTCCTCAGCAAACGCCTATGTCATAAACAAACAAAAGAAACAAGACAAAGGGATAAGAGGAAATGTGGAATTTACAAAGATTCCAGAGATCCAAAATCAAGCCTTACCTTAGCGAACCCCTCGGACGGTGTCGGTGCCAGTCTGCGTGCCGAAGAAAAAGACGGCCTTCTTCTTCCCGTCGTCGTCCGCGTCCGTATCGCTGTCCATTTCACGGGTAATGGCTTAGGCGACTCATCCTCGGCACCACCAGACCGCCGCAGGAGGAAAACGAAGACGACGAAGCCGAGGATGAGCGCGACAGAAGTGGCGAGGGCTCCGTCCATCTCCGTCCGCAAGCCATCCGGGCTGGGCAGGAAGGATGAGAAGAAATCGAGCGGCCCGACGACTTCGCCAGCGCCGATTCCATCGTCGTCGTGTCCTCGTCGCAAACGGAATCCTGAGACGGAGTCCGAGAAAAGGGCCGGGATTTAACGGGTCTCCCTGGTCCTCCACGTCAGCAGTGAAAGGAGTGTACAATGACGGGTTAAACTCGTCCAAGCAAATTGCTTCTCTCCCTCTTTCTTTTAATTACTTGTATTTTTATTTAGTTTTTATTTAATTGTTTATTATTTTTCATCAAATTTTTTTTATTTTTTATTTTATATAATTGTTTAACGTGGTCAGAGTCTCTCCTTCATAAAATTTTTATTTCAACATATTTTATATAATTTTTATTTTTAAAATGTGTTTGATTGATGTATAATATTATGTGATTATCTAATAATTATATAATTAAAATTAAAAGGAATAAAATATAACTTAATATTATTTGATTCAATATAATTAATATAATAAAAATTTATTTGTTTAAAAATTTTAATATATAATTTACTTTAATATTTATCTATATTATGAGTTCAGATCTCTATTCCGTAATTCTTGGTCCCTTCCACAATTTGCATGTTGGATTGCGGCTAAAATTGATTGTAATATCCCTTGGGTTCACCTTCCCACCTAGGTTATAGTTTTGAATCAAGCTAGATGGCCAGAGGTCGTCGGCGATGAGTGGGTGGCCCCTTGCTCGGCATCATACAATCCGCCCACCGCCAACGGCCTCCGGCCGCCTAGCTTGACCCAAAACTATAACCTAAGTGGGAAGGTGAACCTAAGGGAGATCGTAGGTAATTTTGGTTGGATTCCGATAGTGATTCAATGTACAAATTGTAGAAGGGACCAAAAAAAGATAAGGAATTATGGACAGGAGGATATGGAGGGGCGGAGCCAGGAATTGACTAAAGGAGTGGCTAAAATTTTTAACTACTACTATAACAACAAAAAAGTCTTACCCCAATAGGTGGGTCAATTTTATGGATCCTTCTATGTTATTAGACTCTATCCCATGCTACATCAACATCCAAACTTAAATAAATTTTATCTTATTTTATTGTTATTAACTATTTTTTTTAATTTAGAAATATCCATCATTATCGAGCTATGTTAGCTTTATGCCTCAAACTACTTCGATGAGTATTCGAGTATTGTTCTTGCTGGTTGGGCAGCAAGGAACCATCAAGTAATTTTGAAACGATTTGGTCCAATCTACCCTCTCTTATATCGACTAATCAATACCGCTTAGAATTTTCTAGGGCCATTGGATATGTGAACAAATCCCGACCTAAGTTGGCTTCTTGGTGCAACCCATCAAGATTTGGTTGACATTTCCAGAGAAGGACTTGGTGACAACTGCACTGAGATACCTTGTCTACAATCTGGCAACAAATATATACTTAAAACAAGAGAGTCGATATTCTTACACTAGCAAATTTAGATGTTTTCTAATAGCACTGGAGAGGGGTTCAAATAGGGATCACAATTTCAAACTCCCTTGTGTATCGGTATATTGAATCAACACGAGACAATCTTAAATGAAGTAACTGATGCAGTTGGTGACAGATTTGGTGCATCATCAAAACATCCTTCTTCGGGTCGGCATGCTATCCTCAAAGGTGGAGAAAGTAAAATAACTCTATCACCTTGAACAAAAAGAAACAGCACAATTCGCTTGGTGGTTTGTAAAACAAAGATAGGATGCACATAAAATTCTGAGGTTATCAACTTTATTGAATAATAGCTTAAGTTTTAAATAATGAAACAAGAGAATAAGTAATTTAGTTTTGCAAAGCTCAAAATGCATAGTTTGAGTTTAACAACATTGTATAGTTCAGGTCTGGTATGGACGTATGGTTACTTGCGTGGATGTCAAACAGAAGAAAAACAGAGACTATTTGAATGCAGAAGACTGACTCGACAAATGTATGCCAGAAGAATAAAAGCTCTTTTATTGTTGACATTGCACTTGATGAGTTTGGGAGGAATACTATTTATTTATTGTTGTCGTCGTACAATCTAGAGGCAAACGAGTGACACAAATTAAAAGTGTAGGTCCCTTTGAAGGCCGGCAAGAGGGGAGGGGTGAATTGCCCTACAAAATAAAACCAAAAACCCTTCTCGGATATTCAACTAACTTAAAAGAACTTGTAATTAAAAAGGCAGAGACTAATTAAAACAGAAAGTAGACACAGAGGAATTACTTGGTTTGCAATCAGAGGATTGCTAATCCAAGGCAAAGAAGACGCACTAATTGATTCTCCTCTGGGCGGAGTAGCCTCTTACAGCGTTGAAAGCATAGAAAGAAATAACACAAATGAAAGCACTGGATTACAAGTAGTTGTTCTTAATTAATTATTGCTTCTGGACCAAGGCTATATTTATAGTCTTGGTCCGAGCGCCTGGAAGGGTTCCGGGCGCCCTTGGGGGGATAAATTTTATCCCCCAACGGTCGGATCGAGTCAAAACTCGATCCTGTTGAAAAGTCGATTCCGGGCGCCCGGAGCCCTAAGGTCAACATAAGTTGACTTTTCGACTCCGGTTCAACTCGTCTCAGTTCGGCTCGTCTTGGTCCGGGTCTGTTCGCTCCGGCTCCGCTAGCTTGGGTGATCTCGGCCTTCCGGAATAGGGCTCACCCGAACCCATGTTCCGGCCTTCTCCTCGAGCAGCCTTCCTTCCCGGTTTCTCGTCCCTCGAGCGCCGCGCACGCTCTTCTCGTCCACCGGTGTACTCTTCCGCGGACACCTCGTCCCTCGGACGCACCGAGCCCGTCGGCTCTCTCCCCGTGCCGTCCTTCTTGTTAGCCGCGTCTTTCGCTCGACTTCCTGTGTTCCTAAGCTCCTGCACACTTAGACACAAGGGTTAAACAATGCAGGACCTAGCTTAACTTGTTTGATCACATCAAAACACCTCGGGGTTCCAACAAAAAGTGGAACCTTTTTTTGGTTGTGATTCGTTTTTGAATTTATGTTTTACCAACCCAGCAGTCGCTATTATGGTAGCATGCAAAAAAAATTTACAGAAAATTCATTTTTATTTTGCTTTCCTTGATGCTCTGAATCTTCAACAAACCTTAGACTATATACTTTTTGGATATTATAATCTTAGTTTTAAGAGCAAATTATGAAAAACATGACATCAGTAGCCTCTTATTTTTCCAAAAATCATTTGTGCAATGCTAGACATGTGCCATTTCATTATAATAAATAAATTAGAATATGTAAATCAGATAAACTTGGGCAAAATTTGTTTTTTTGGCACTATTGCATCTTAGGATAATGATACCACAGTAGCAAGATTAGCTTACCTGAACTATTTCTTCATAAGTCTCATCATCAATTTTCACAGTAGTTATGATCTCTTCCACATCTCCAAGAATCATATTCAAATGCTGATCGTAAGCCTGGAACAGAATGAATGTTTAAAAGGTGAAGATAAAAATAAAACAACCTTGTACGAGTATACAATCAAATTGCTTCAAGTGAAAAACAAGGTTTGTGATATCACATATATCTCCCCTTGCTATGATAGCCAAGTGCCAACTACAAAAAATCTTAATGAACAAAGCTGTACATAAAAACTAAAGTATAGAACTTATGACAAAAAAAAATGACTAAAACTTATTTGGCTTTATTCCTATATCTTTAAAAAGACAAATATAAGAATAAAATTAATAGAATATATCAAAAGTAATAATTTAATCTCACCTATTTAAGCAGTGTCCGACGATGTTTTATAACATAATATTCATCAATAATAGAATCTACATCTATATTCATTGCAAATTCTCGCTCAATATAAATGGTCATACAATCAGCAAGAAAACCATCCTCCATCTTGTTATGAATTGCAGTTTTGACATGTTTCATGGCTGAAAAAGCTCTTTCAACTGTAGCAGTAGATACGGGTAGTGTCAACACAAGATAAATCAATCGTGTCAGCATAACATAATTCTCTGACCTTCTACTCGCAACCAACTCCTGACATAAATTAGAAAGAGTGGATACTTGAAATCGAGATTTAGAAATCACATCACTCTGATAATGTTGCAACTCAATTCTCAAGGAATAAATATTTTGTTTTGTAAAATCCTGAGGGTAAAACTTCTCTGCAAGCTTGCAAATGTCATCTATGTTGAATGATTCAAATGAATTTTTAGGGTCCAATGCTGCGCTAAGAGAAAGGAGTTATACTGATGTCTCATTAAATCTTGTATTTAACTCCATCAGAAGAAAATATATTGCTTTATTGAAAACATCAAAATGATAATGATGCTCAACTGTAGGATACTCTCGCCCACGGGAACGACCAACCCTATATGAACTGTCGAAGTCAGGTATGTAAACATCATGTTTTGAGCAAAATGAAGTTACTTCCTGTAGAAATTCTTCCCAGCCATCTTCCCTCAATGCTTGAATGACAATTTTTGTACTGTAGACAAATCTCATTGCAGTTAAAATATCTTGAGTTTTCTTCTGGAGGGTCTGACACAAAATATCAGTGATGGCCAAAATCCTACGCATGAAATGCAAGACAAATACAAATTCGAAGCTTGTTATGTTTTTATATATACCACCAACTTCAGCCTAAGAACTTGTATTTGAACTATGCTCACTTAGATGCTCAAGCACCTTACAAGTAGCACCATACATATCTATCAAACTCTTTACAGAGTCATAATGAGAACTCCAACGAGTTGCCCCTGCTCGTTGCAAGTTACCAATCTCTATTTCTCTTCTTTGAGTAATTTGCAACTCACAAAGACACTTAAGAGAAGACGTCATCATATTAACAACATTATCCAAATGAGAGAAGAAATCCCAAATATCTCGAACATTCTTAGCTGCTGAAACCAATGTTAATTGTAATCTGTGTGCAAAACAATGTACGTAATATGCATATGGACAATCTTTGAGAAATAAAGTCTGTAGTCCATTCTGCATATTACTAGCCCCATCATACCCTTGGCCTCTCATGTTCTGAGCTTGAAGGTTGTAATGAACAAGAATATCACTAACTGTGTTTTTGAGAGTCAATGAGGTAGTATCACTAACACTTTTGATTTCAAAAAATCGTTCTGTTAGAATCTCGTTGCTATTCACGAACCTCAAGATAAGAGCCATTTGCTCACGTTTAGATTCATCCTGTGCTTCATCAACAAGAATACAAAAGCTTGCATCCCCAATTTCACTTCGAATTCTCTGTCGGACTCTATTGGCCATAATATTCAAAACCTCTTTTTGTATTTCTGGAGAAGTGTATGTATTATTTCTTGCAGCACTACTCAATACATCCCGGACTTCTTTATTAAGTCGTCCAAAAGCATCCAACAATTCAAGAAAATTTCCTCGATTCAATGACTTAGATAATTCGTTATGCCCCCTGAAAGAACAACCTTGAAGTGCAAGCCACCGCACACTTGTAATTGTGGTTTTAAGATGCAGACGATTTTTCTGAACTTCCTCACTTGATACAGCAAGCATTACTTTGTCAATATGCTGAGATGGTTTCATTAAACCTTCGGCCTTTCTCAAAGATGTATTATGATGTGATGAAGATGAGGTACCAACATGAGTGAGAAATGCACACTTATCTCCATTACATACCCTCTTCCAACTGTTAAATCCATCGATGGCCAATGATGAAAGGTTTGGTTGAGTAGGATCGGTAAGAAAAAGAAAGCAATAAAAGCAATATGTCTTATCTGTTGAAGATGAGTATTCCAACCACCGAAACTTATTATACTAATGTTCTTGGAATCTACGTGTTTGCTTACCAAATTATGTTCGTTGATATGTCAAAAGTTTCGGTTGATATGGTCTAGCATTTAGGTAAGCTCGTCGAACTTGGTCTCGTTTATTTATTGGATATTCACATATTTGTTTCCTCTTCCCCGGATCACGTTCAATAGAAACAGATAGTTCTATGACAGGATTAGAAGGTGAAGACTATGAATTCAGAAGATGTGGCTACCGAAGGGGGGACATCGTTAGGAATTGAGGAACCTTCAGATTGGTCTTTTTTTTGAAAAAATATAATAAAGTTTTCCCCCTTTTCATAACAGGTTGATGATTTTCCATTTTCAATCTGTAAAATTAACCCCTATTAAGCAAACCAATTATATTATTAATAGTTACATAATCTCAAACAAAACTAGAAATAACTAATACAATTTTAAGAAGATTAAAGATTCAACAAAATTTTTTGATAATTCTCTAAATACTAAATAGTCATACATCATTAATTCTAAATTCTACAAATATTCATCTAATTAGGAATAAATAATTAAATATAATCTACAGATTTGTATTACCCACATATACAGAAATAATCTCTAACCATGATTATTAATTTAAAGTTGATGTCCTAATTCCTAAATCAGATGAGAATAATGAAAAAATTTTGAAACTCACAGTGTCAATTTACAATTTCATTTCAATTTCTGACTGAAACAAGCTTAGTTTTAGAGTATCCAGTACCTGCATGAGATACAACAACTATAAGGAATTATCCTTGATCATTATTCATGATATAATGTAGATAATTTGATATTTATAGGTCTAGGTAGAATTCCTGAAGGTTCACCTAACAACCCTTTAATGTTTCTATATTTTTTCTGTATAATACTACTCAAATACTGAAATAGTGAAATACATATCATATTACCATTCTTAATACTAAACAAAATCACAAAAACAAACAAGAAATAGGATATGGAAAACCTAAAATTCTATAATAGGTGTTGCATTGAAACTATAAATAAGGAGCATTGAAATAAGGAAACTAAAAAACCTATAAAGAACATCATAGAATTTGTTAATGCCCACTGATATGACATTAACAAATTCAAAATTAAAATGCATTGCAATTCCCTTTTGGTTGCTTGCTGGAAAGTGGAATTTGTACAATTCTCTAGTACGATTTGGAAACTACAAGTCTATAACCATCTAACATCGATAGTTCCCTAATTCAATTGATACATTAGAGCTGAGCGGCAGGTTGCGAGGGAAAAGAGGAGATCAAAGGGGGAAAAGAGGATGATTGAAGGGGGAAAAGAGGAGATCTTATGTATAGCCGGTATACCTCCTCGAGACCTCGACTTCGCCTTCGTGAAGCTCGGTGTTGCCTGCGTGAAGCTCGGCGTCGCCTGTGGGCTGCGGCGGATGAAAGGGGTGGCAGGTAGGTTAACGAAGCATAATTTTTTTTCTTATTATGCTATTTAATAGAGAATGGGCCAAATCGAGGCATGGGATACAGCCCAGGCCTGCCAGCCCTTATATCCGCCCCTGAGGATATGGTCTCCTATATTACCCTCGATTACAAAATCAATCATATGTTGCCTATGTGTCGGACATGGATTATTATTGTTGGGGTCACTTCGAAGCTAGAGGAGGAGGAGGGGGTGAATAGTTCGCTCGCTCGCTTTAAAATAAAATGAGTTGTAGCGGAATACTTGAAGCAAGCTCCTCCAATGCTAATAAGATGAATTTACCTAGTATCCACCTCAAATGAAATGACTAATTCAAGGATTTGGCCCTCTCTCATACATCCATTATGAAAACACTCATTCTCGGAAACAATTCGGAGACGACGAAGTCTTGTACAAACTCACACACAGAAATATGAGAAGAAGAAAAAAAATCTTACAAGATTTATAGCAAATGAAATCCTAGTTTCTTTCTTCTTGTTTGTAAACACCTTTTGATGAACTTGTAAGTACAACAATACTTCACTTTAAGCCTTCAAGAACTAGTGTGAAGTCGTGTGAAACTTTGAGCAAGAACCTTTTTGAAATAGTGCATGCATCAATCCTTTTATAGGGCTCTTCGGACGCCTTAATCAATTAAGCCTCTCCTTAATCGATTACCGCAATCACCATGTTAGCAAACTGCTTCAAACGGTTATATTTTTTTAACCTTAAGTGATTACCCTAACGCTTAAGAAGGGTGTAATCAATTATGGCCTTTTCTATTTGATCACGAGATAGTCGTAAGCGATTAAGTTTCCCTGCTTAATCGCTTATCGCAACTTCTATTTCAAACAGAAAGCTTCTTAAGCGATTGCCCCAATCACTTAAGATATGCCTAATTGATTAGCCTGATCGATTAGACACGTTTCTGTGCACTCGCGAAAACTAACTTAATCGATTACCATAATTAATTAAGCATGTCGTAATCGATTACAACCCTTTGTGTTTCCTCACAGAGAGGCTCTTAAACGATCACCCTGATTGATTAAGGCCTACTGAATCACTTACCCTAAGCAATTCAACAACCCTAGCTCCTGAACTCGAGTCCTAAGATTCCTTGCTCAACATCAGGTCAACCATGACCTATTGGGATTTCTTTGTACTTAGCATCCAGTCAACCTTGACTTGTTGGGACTTTGTCACCAAGTGTCCGGTCAATTCTTTGACCATATGAACTTTTCTCCTCGTGTTAAGTGTCTAGTTAGCCTTTAACCTATTTAGACTTTTCTCCCCATGACAAATGTCCAGTCAATCTTGACCCACTTGAACTTACCGTCTCGTGCCAAATATCCGGTCCTTCATGACCCACTTGGACTTCCAAATACGAGGTGTTCGGTCAACCTTGATCCACCTGATTTCCTCATGCTTAGTTTCATTCACCAAGACTTTCACTACTTGGCTTCATTCACCAGGATTTCCCTCGGCCTAGCTTCACTCACCAAGATTTTTTCACTGCCTCGCTTCACTCACTAGGGCTTTTCACTTGGCTTCACTCATCAGGATTTCTCATCACCTAACTTCACTCGCTAGGATTTCCATCTGCCTAACTTCACTCACTAGAGTTTTTCACCTGATTTCACTCACCAGAACTTTTCATCACCTAGTTTCACCTACTAGGATTTCTATTTGCCTAGCTTAACTGACTAAGGTTTTTCACCTAACTTTATTCACCAAGACTTTTCATCACCAATTGTTCGGTCAACACTGACCCACTTGGATTTTTATCTTCTGTCAACCTTCCTATTGGACTTACCCTTGTATAACCTCTAACTAGGACTTCTCGGTCAAGTATCCGGTCAAACTTAACCTACTTAACTCTTCTTCACATTAAACTAGTCAAACCTCGATCAGAGGGGAATTACACCAACAATCTCCCCAAACGGACAATTGTACCTATAATCTCCATATATTGTCAAACATCAAAACTCAAATATCATGACTCAATCTTAAGCCAACTCAAGTTTGACCCAGGATAAATTACACCAACAATTATTTGGGAATCGCTAATCACCTAAACTAAATAGAGTTTTTGTTGATAATCTTGGACAGATAACCAAGATTATCAAGGATGACTTCTAACTAAACATACCCTAAGAATTTAAGGATTGAGTTATAGTATTCAAACTAAAAAAAAATTGTAAATGTTTACATGATATAATATATGCATTTTGGATGTTTATGATTTACAATTTAAGAAATTTTTATTTTTCAAAAATTGAGATGTCGGGATTAAATTTTAGACGCCTCGATCAAGAAGTCACAAACCATTATATATATATATACTGAAGCAATTATATGTTTGGAAAATAAAAGAAAACCCAACAATTCACAGAGGGACGAATTCAGAAAAAGTAAATTGACAAGAATATTTAAGAATAAAAACAAAGAGAAACCTTTATTTAGAAAAAAAAATCATTATAATTTTTATTGGAAAACTAAAACTTTATTAGGATAAATAGAGTTTGTCGAGTGACAATCTTAAACTCTCATCTTCATCAACGGTCGAGCGACAATTTTAAATCCAAGTCTTCGCCTAGTCTTCGTCAACGGTTGAGCGGCGACCTTAAACCCAAATCTTCGTCTAGTCTACATCAACGGTCGAGCGACAACCTTAAACCCTTGTCTGCATCAACGGTCGAGCGGCGACCTTAAACTCTAGTCTTCGCAAACGGTCGAGTGACGATATAAACCCTAGTTTTCACCAAGTCTTCATCAACGATCAAACGACGACCTTAAACCCTTGTCTTCATCAACGGTCGAGTGACGACCTTAAACCCTTGTATACGTCAACGGTCGAACAACGACCTTAAACCCTAGTTTACATCAACGGTCGAGCGGCGACCTTAAACTCTGGTCTACATCAAGGGTCGAGCGGGCGATCTTAAACCCTAGTCTTCATCAATGGTCGAGCGGTGACCTTAAACCCTAGTCTTCATCAACGGTCGAGCGACGACCTTAAACCCTAGTTTACATCAACGGTCAAGCGACAACCTTAAAACTTAGTCTTCGCCAATGGTCGAGTGGTGACATTAAAACCTAGTCTTCGCCAACGGTCGAGTGGTGACCTTAAAACCTAGTCTTCGCCAAAGGTGGAGGGGTGACCTTAAACCCTTGGCTCGATGATTGGTCAAGCGATGACCTTATAACTCAAGAATGATGAACGGTCGACCACGAACACGAGCTACTCAAAAGCTCCATGTCTTCAAACTATAGTGACCGCTCAAGACTATTCTTCAAAATACTCCCATTACCAAATGTCGCAGAATCATAAGGAACAACTCTAAAAACAAAACGGATCGATCGGCATAGACTAGTCATTGCCGATCGGAGGAATCACGAGACCACGAGTTTGGGCAATGATTGAAAGACGAGTTGAAAAAAACATACTAGAAGGAGATAAAGCTTAGTCGAATGGGCCAGCATTGATTGAAACTTTAAAATTTTACAAAGGAGAAACTCTCAACCTCACTCAAGGTAATCTAAGGCATCATCGGGCAGCAATTCGATCAGTTTATCCCGACTGATGACCTTACTTATCAGAGCGACGGGGAGATAACCGTCTTCCCTAAGCTGGTTGAGCATCCCGTCAATTGCAAGATCAAACAGGCGAAGAGCTCGATCGGCGACCTTGTCATTGAAAGTGTCTGAGCTAATGTAATTCCTCTTCATAGCCTCAAATCGGCTAGGCTCGATATCTTGATAAGTTTTCAAGGCCGCTCGGGAGGCCTCCAACTCATCCTTCGCGGTGACCAGCTCATTAGTTTTTATGGAGAGTTGGCCTCGAAGGTCAGTTTCTTCAGCCGACCGGCTCTTATGTTCGGTAACCAGGAAGTCTTCGGTTTCTTTGAGCTTCTTAGCGAGGGCTCGGGCCTCTTTATTCTTCAAGTCCAGGTCTTCAATGGCCCGGAGTTTCCTCGCATTGACTGATTCGATCTTGGCATTAAAGGTGGTGACCTACTTATTAAGTCGAACCAGCAGAGTGGCCTGCTCTGCGCTCTTTCCCCGCTTGGCCTCGAGCAACGCGGTGCTCTTTGCCAGATCGGCTTTCAGCTTCGCCACCTCAACATTTTGTGCTCTTGAGAGGCGAAGGATTGGCCGCTCGACGCCTTCAGCTTCTTGACTTCCTCCTCTAAAAATGTGAGCCTCTGGCACATGATTAGACTCTCTACCCAATACTGTGAATAATCGGGAAAACTTAAGCGTCGAGCAGAGATAAATTATGAAAAACAAAAACACAACACTTACCTCAGTCAACATCTGGGTATGGTTGTCCGCGAGCGCCCACGGAGGCATCATCGCTGCACGGGCTCGGGCGTCAACCCAGATCTGTGCGAACAACCCTTGGATAATTATTTGGTGCTCAGGGGCTCGAGATTCAGCGCTAGCCGACTCGCGCCATTCTTCAGTCAGCAGATGGAGAACCACCGTTATATGGCGTTGGCTGCTCGAGGCTGACTAGACCGATGCCGCTTGTCCGAAAGACCAAGATGAGACGTCGGACGGATGCTCGATTTCTTGACCTTCAATGGTGGGGGCATGAAGGCCACTGGCGGCGTGCAGACAGTCCCTTGCGGTAGACAGGATAATGATGGCGTCCGATCAAACGACGAAGGAGCCGCAGTCTCTTGAACTTGTGCGAGGGTCAACGTTTCAACCCGTTCGGCGGACCGCACCACCAAGGATGCGAAGCGTGATGAAGGCTCTGCTTGGCACCTCTTACGCCTGATCAGCGGCTCCCCTAAGGAGGCCGAGCCTGACGCCCCCTCAACTTGATCGATCAGATGTCGTTCGGAGGGGAGTGGTGATCTGCCAGTTGCTCCACCACTCACCAAGACTGAAGACGCTTCGCTCTCATCTTGTGGGTCTTCTTGAGAGCCGACCGGCTGCAGACCGTGGCTCTCCAACTCCTCCACAGCCGTCGCATTAATCGCAATATCCGCAAGTTTAGCGTTGCCGGCCAGACACGCACGTAGCATGACTTTGGCTGCAAAAGAGGAAGAAAAATCCGTTAGAATCAAAGGAAAGAGTGAAGAAGTTGCATACCTAGGCTGAACGAAAGCCGGGTGCAGATCGGACTCAGGCCAAAAATGTAGAGAACACCCTCCAACAATAACTTGTGAATGTCATACTTCTAACTGGCCAACATTGAAGCTGCGTTGTGGTAGTCCGATCGACTCTTGTACTGTTTCAAGGAAGGTTGACTCGCCACTTCGAGTTACTAGTGGGTCGGGAAGTCTGGCCGCTCGGGAAGACGTAAAAAAAAGAAGTATTCCCTTCGATGCTTGTTGGAGGTCGACATTTTGTCAAAGAAAACTAAGCTCACTCAGGCTTGGAAAAAAAAAGTGTCCAGCTCGAACAATTTTGGATAATAAAAATAGTGAAAAATCCGAGGAGTGAGAGGAATGTCGTGCATCCAGAACAAAATAACTACCCCGCACAGCAGCCGAAAGGAGTTCGACACTAATTGATGAAAGGAGATGCGAAAGCATTTACAAATGGTGGGAAAGAAGGGATAAATAGGAAAACGCAGACCAGCGGGAAACTGATCCCTAAAGAAGGTAAGACAGTCAAACAGCGAAGAGTTTGGCCAATCGGAAGGAGAAGGAAGAATAATTTTGTATCCAGAAGGAAACTCAAATGCGGCAGTCAGACTCTCAGCGTCGCCGACGTCAAACTTGGACTAAGTAGAGGTGTACTAAAGCCTAGGGACGTCGACAGGCGACTGTGAGGAACTTGCCATCGCAAAAAAACACAAAGGCAGGGAAAGGATGCCAGGGGAAGGAAGACTATTGGAATATCGTCGGAACACAGAAAGAAACGCAGAAAAACTCGAAGACGGGTGCTATTGGAAGGAAGCTTACTGGAAACAGGTCGCCGGAGGAGCAGGAAAGGAGGAATGTCGCCGGAGCACAGATTGAGTTACCACCAAAGAGCTCGAAGATGAAGATGTGAAGGAGGAGCCGGCAACGCGCACGGGCTTATAAGCCTCGAGGTCGGCCGATTGGAGTCGTCCAATTTAAGTTACAGAAACCTAGACAGAGATCGGGCCGTTGAATTTGAAGCATCACGCATCACATTGTCTGCGGATATCCGCCTGTCACGTCAAGCGTGCGGCGTCATCGGGCGGGACATGTGGCGCCTCACCATGGACCGACATTTAATGGAGGCAATTAAGGAGGTGTGGGATCACACTCAGCCATCATGAGCCGGGATTTGCACGGTCTCCTAGAAATATGGCTGGCGTAAGCCCGGATCGCGCTCATCCAAAGAAAGCCCAAGAAAAGATTTCCAAGTATGGATGTTCATTGTGCCGATCGGCTTAAGGGAACAGACCTATGGCTGAACGACAATCTTCAGCAGGCCGACCGGTGAAGAGCGGTCACATAGCCGACCGTTGGGCCATGTTAGTTTGATCAGAAACTAAGAAGTGTCAAAGTCGATCGGGTGGAAAACTTCACAGATAATTTTGTCCAGTCAATCGGATTTGCAGTCTCCTTTGACTAGACTTGAGGGGGAGGCATGTGATGCGGTGATAAGGAGGGGCCCCACCCTACGGAGGATAACAACCATGGTGGAGGTTAAAGTCAAGGCGTCAATGCGCAGATAACATCGGGCGGTCGACCGAGCATGCCCGATCGGCCGAGCATGCCTGATCGGGGGGAGAAGGTCCCAGTTCGATCCCGTCTTCGACACGAGGAGGTGTCAAATGATCGACGGTCAATTGAGTATTGGACGTCAGACAGAGGAGGAGACGATATGCAGAAGCCAGGCCGAGCGGCTACCCAGCTCGGCCAGGGGTAGAGTGGAACTTCGACCGAGTGGACGTGACACAAGCACAATGGAATTTCGGCCGGATGCGACACAAACACAGTGGAGTTCCGGCCGAGCGGACGGGACACAGGAATAACGAAGTTCAGGCCGAGCGGCCAACCCGCTCGGCCTAGCAGCATACTCTCTTTTGTATCCATCGACATCTTTTGGGAGTTAGTGCCGCTAACACCGAGCATGAACAACTAGAAGATCGTACGTCGGAAGCTTTCGCTATCACTTCAGAGATTTGCTCGGCCTGTTAAGGTACTGTGTTAGAAACACTTTACTGACAAGTCTTTTCAGGGAAAATTTTGGGAAGCGTGCACATGCGCTACAGAAGTTCTATATAAAGGGGATCCAAGCATCGACGGAGGTACACAATACGTGATAGACACTATTTTCACTACTGTTCATTCTTGTTGCTCCGCCTTCTATTTCATCGCCGGTGGCTAATTTTTGCATCGGAGGGCCAACGCGGGGACCCTTTCCCTAGCTTGGCACTAACGTAATTTGTCTTGCAAGTCGGAGCGATGTCTATAAGCGATTAGCGAGAACGTCACATCTCTAACTTTTCATCTCATAGGCGGTTAGCGAGAACGTCACATCTCTAACTTTTCATCTCATCGACTTTCAGGATCAAATATGATTTTAATTTATTCATATAAATTGATAATATTTTTAGAATTATTTGTTGTTTGTGTGCGTTAATTATTCTAATTTGTAGTTTTGTAGGTGAAATTTATTATTCTCTTTAATATACATATATGAATTTTTATTGGATAAGTAAAAATTTTATTAGGATAAATAGAGTTTGAATTAATATGATTTTAATTTATTCATATAAATTGCTAATATTTTTAGATTATATATATAATCAAATATTAAATTAATAATATGGTTAAAATCTTAAACAAATTTTTAACATTAATAAAATTTTAAAATATTATGTTGGGCATTTTAAAAATTCTCATAATGCATAATTTGATCTTGTTTATTTGAACCAAACCGAACGAACTAGGCCGGCCGGTTCTGAATTCAACAATTGTATACCCTTCGTTTAATAACAAGATCCTGTTCGCTTCGGTACGCTTCTGACGGCGTCAATATTGCCTCCTGCATCTGCATCGATGGCTCGATATCTCTCCTCCCGATCCTTAATCCGGTCGCCGGCAGCCTTCACGTCGTTCTGCCCCGCCTTCCTCCCCTCCCTCGACTCCTCCCACCTCCTCGCAGTTCGCTGTCGATCCAACATCCCTGCCGATGTGAACATCGTGGAGATCGATCTCGACGCCGACGGCGCGCCCGGATCGAGCGAGATTGAAACCCTACGAAGGCGCCGCATCGTTGATGACGCTATCCACGGCATGATAGTCCGACATTTCGCTCCCGATTGGCTCCCGTTCGTCCCCGGCAGATCCTATTGGGTCCCCCTCCAGAAGCGACCCTACCGCGTCACCGAACTCATCGCTAGTCTTGCGGACGCCAAGCTTAAGGATCCGAAGCCCAGAAACTTGCTCTCGAAGGAGGAGAAGATGTCGCTTACCACCGAGAGGGGTTGGCCGTCTTCGGCCTATTTCTTTGGGAGTAAGCAACCAGGCCTTTGAATATTAATTATCTTTGCAAAGAAACTTTTTTTTTCTCTCTCTCTCGATGTTGCATATTCTCTTAGGAGTCTCGATTGGTGCATCCCTACCAATTCTCCATAGCTCAATTGATCCAGTTTTATAGATCTAGGAAATTCGGATTTAATAAGCATTTGCATAAAAATTGCGAATTTATTCTTCCTTGCTCTGCTACATTTCACACGATTGCTTTTTTCTTATTTGATTTCCTAACATTGGAATGCCTATTCTACTTCTTCTCTATTTTTCAAAATTTGCATCCATGAACAATTAGAATATCGCCTTCCAATGCTTGGTTAGAAGGGAGAAAAGGTGGATCATTTCAGTGTAGTGAAGAGCAAAATCATTTCTTAAATTTTGAATATACTTCTTGCAAAAAGAGCCATTTGGACGAGGCCTGCTTGCTGTATTATTGTGAATATGATGCCTGAGGTCGAGTCTTTTTTACTCTCTGAGTTTGATGTGTCTGGATCTACCAGGAATGGGGGAGACATGGTAATATGTATATGAAATTCTCTTTTAATCTTCATGATTTTGGGATATATTGAAGTATTGACAATTGGGTATTGAATTTATTTGCTGATTTTTGTTGACATCTAAGATTGTTTCTACTTGGTAACTGGCAAATTAAATTATTTGAGCTTTATACAACTACATGTATGAATTATGCTCCTTTGCTAATGGCTATTGCCCTTAATGTTCGGTTCAATGTTGATTATTCCTGTATTCTCTTTTTCATGTTTGTAAATTTTAATATGATTTGTGATCACAATTATCTTTCCATCTTGTTAGTTTTTCTTCACTACATGTATCATCATCTCCTAGCAGAAAGTAGAATATGTAAAACATCAGGAGTAGTTTAGATAAACTAGCTGATGTGATTGAGCCTAGTTCAGATTTTGTTTACAGTTGTGCCAAAGAGTTCGCTAGTTGGGTGGCTTTGCTGCTGTTGCTAGGAATCATGAATAACCCTTTGAAGCTGTCCTATTGCTATCTCTCTTCTATTCATTTACTATTTAGTTATCGAATGTTGTTTGAAATATCTGGGTAGTGAATTAACCAAACATAAAGACAAGTTGCTGAGGTAGTGGTATGCATTTTTGTCTGTGATGGGTCACAATATCTTTCACCTATAACAGGTCCGTCTCCACAAGTGAAGAGCCCGCAAAAATCGGCCAAGGCACAAACTGACGACGAAGACAACTGAGCCTCATCTGATACTCAAGGGGTGAGATTCTTTCCCTCCTCTTTTTGCTTAGTCTGATCCAAGAACTATGTGACACGGCCTTGTAGATTGATGTTTTATTATCCTCTCTCCGTCAAGCTATCAACCAAGATAAATATTATCGTGTTGATTCAATCTGTTTGCTAGTAGGCCATATTAAAGCCATAGTGCCTCGTGGATTATATTCCTATCTTCATTTCTCGGCTGGAAAGCTAACTTCTTCTCCCTTGCAGACCCTGCTCCAATGTACATGCCAACAATACTCCCAACTTGGTTGCACATTTGAAGGAGGTGGAAGCTTTTGGCAATTGGCAGTTGATACATCAAAGCAAACATTGTTCAAACCTTATCTCTTTAGCCTCCAAAACAATGACAAAAATAATGTCTTTGTAACTTGAGAATGATGTGTTTGTCGAAACTATTACTTCCGTTATCTATTTTGTTCATCTCCCATTATCCCATGTATATAAAATGTGCACCATATTCAACTTTCTTATGCAACGCCTTCATGCATAAATCTTGATCTGTTGGTTTTTTTTTGATCAGATGGTTTGAGTCAACTTTGAATTGTGTCAATATGTCTGCTGCATCAGGCCCCTTGTTGACTTACAATAAAGTCTAGTCAAAGAATGATTCACCAATCACATGGCAAACATGCCATGTAAGGAACATTTTTGCTTGTCTGGTTAACCATCCCAAGAGGGGAAAAGTTTGGTCCCTCTTTTGTTTAGTTGGCATAAGCTATTTAGTTTACATAGATTAATTATGATGTGACCAATTCGATTTCATGAAAAATATTCATAGGATAAATTGGTAAATGTTCACATTGAGCGACTTATTAGGACTTATAAGTCCAAAATTTTTTATATTAATTGTCCATTAAAAAAAAATTATTTATTATTTTATCGAGATTGAGCTTACGAGAATAGAAGTTTGCTTGCTTAAATGTGATTTGGGCAGCAGGGGCAAGCTCGGAGAGCAACTCCGCTGAGCTATTTGGTTATCTGTATACAGTGAAAAAAAAGGAAGAGTTGTTTTGTTTTGTGTATCAGCAGCTCTAACTTGATTTTAAAATGGAACACAAAAGGGTATTTAGTGGGAAAATTATAGATGAAATATTATTTTATTACATTTATAAAAAATGCCTTTTACAATATAATTAAGAAAGAGATCTTTTTTAATTTTCTGCTAATATAATTTATATTCAAAGTAAAAAAAACACTACCCTCGTTTGGAGCTGGAGTTGGGTCGGACCAGCAAAACCCTGGTTCACACAGCTGATGGATAAGCCATTGATGGCCAGTGGGTCCCACTGACCCGAGCCGAACTTTCCCAGCCTCAGAAAAAACCCTCGATCTACCATTTCCGCTTTTGCCAACGCCGCCGATCTCGTTCTTCCCCTTTCCCTCCACACTACCGCCGATGGCCTACTCACCGCCCCCCTGACGCCTTCATCTCCTCCTCTTCCTACAATTTCACCTTCGACGGCTCGTCGAAGCCCTACCATATACCAGCGGCGTCTGCTCCTCCTCTTCGAAGACTCGACTGCTTATCCTTCCTCCCCATGGAGGTCAACGTCCTTCTGTTTCTCAGCTCCAACTTGTTCCCACCTCGATAATAGGTAGATTTTTGGGCTATGAATTTGGAGATCATAGGTTGTCTCTGAGAGATCTAATTGTTCTGTGATATGGTATCCGTTTGGTAGATATTTGGTTTGGTTTGGCGATAGGATGAATCTGTAGCCGAAGGTCGTAGAGAATTTGGCTGTGCTGGGGATGGGACGAGAGAGGGGCGAAGAGGAAGAAGAGGGAAGGAGGAGATGCCTCGAAGAAGGTGTTGGTGTTGCTGATGCTGGTCGCCACCATGTCTTGGACCGAAGTAAGGTCAGGATTCTTCTTTGTGATAATGATCCCAAGAGTTCCCAAGATGTTCTACAGCTCCTCTGCAAGTGCTCCTACCAAGGTATTACTCTCCATCACATGTTGAACATTTAGGTGATATTCCTAGTCTCATGTTATGCTTTCAATACCTATATTTGGTAGCAATTACGAATCATAAAAAAAAAATTCTGTTTCATGTAGGAAACATTCCTGGCCTCATGTTTGTTATCAATTCCTCTATTGGGTCGCAATTAAGAATCATAAAGATACTATCTTTGAAATTATTTTTTAAAGGTTTCTTTTTGAAAGTTATTCCGATTATCTTATCTTTTCACTCGTTGGTTTTCATTCTTCTGTTCAATAAATCACCAAAGTAATAGTGCATAGATCTTTGTTGGGACCATATTTTGGATAGAGACCACAAATGACAATGTTAGCTAGGATCAGTCACATGATCAAACAACCTGAATTTGCCATGTGGGGAATAATGAAATATAGAGGCGATGGCATAACAAATGACACAGCGTGATTATGTGGACATGAAATTGACACAACTGGGCACCTTGATTGAGTACATAAATATTTTCTATATTGTAACTAAGTTTATAATTGATAAATTTGAATCTTTGCAAAATCTAACTAATTTCACAGCATTAATTGGTCAGCTAAACTGTATCATTTATTTTATGTTGAGGCAATGCAATCAGTTCAACGAGACAAATTACTCTGGTACACTTCCTTCTCCTCCCCAACCACAAACAACAGTTCAAACTTACTCTGGTATTTAATTGAGGTAAATCAGATGGAACACCAATTCAAAATCAATAGGTAGTTATTTGGGAGAATGTCCTAAACCACTCATTTGCATATTTACAGTTATTGCACTTGGAACATGGGACTAAAAATTCCTTTCTGCCACTAGCTATCCTCTTACCTTAGACAATGAATCTGAATACCATTGTGTTTGGGTAGTGGAAACTGTGTGCCTTAGGCAATGTTCTCATAGTCTCAGTAATGATGTGGGTGGCAGGTTCACACACAATTGGCATCATTTGAGCAACGCTAGATTATATACCTCATTGCCTGAAAAGAGAGGAGAGCATGGGGGAATACTTTTATCAATGATACCAATTATCGTGCAATAGATTAGAATCTCTTATGTAAAGCTTCACAGAAGACCCAATCTAATTAATATTCAACTGATGTGGATTGGATTTAATCAAAAATAAAATAATATCATCTTAACCTTTGAACCATTTGTTATTTGGATTGATTATTTTATTTTGCATCACTAGCAATGATTTCAATTATTCCTTATACTGACACAAGTATTTTGAATAAGTTTTGAACTTTATTTTGGTTCTTAAATTTAGAGCTATATGTACATATTTCAAATAGTTAGTATAGTCAAGCAGTCAACTATTCTATATGTCATAGTTGATATATGGGATGCAAATAATATATAACCTATGCACTCATGTAGTCATTTTTGTCTCATAAATGAAATTTCTAGAAAAGTCATTTTCATGTTAATTTGGATGATTAGGGTTGATTAGGAGGTGATACCAGTCATTGCTTACTCAGCTGTCATGTCACATGTTGGCAGATTGTTGTAAATAATGGAGTGATCTAATTTCAGTGAATTTCAGATTTACCTAAAATTAGAGCTGTAAACGAGCCGAGCTGAGTCGAACAATAAGAGGCTCGAGCTTGGGCTTGGTTCGTTACCCCTTATCTCAAGCTCGGCTCGAGTCGATTCGAGCTTTAGTTCTTAAGCTCAAGCTCGGCTCGTATAAAATTAAATAGCTCGAGTTTGGCTCAAAAAAAACTTGTTTAAAAATTTATCGAGCTTAGTGTGTGTGTGTGTAATAATAATAATATAAACGAGCCACTTAACGAATACGTTCGCGAGTCTCTAAACGAACATGTTCGCGAGCTCACAAACCAAATATTGTTAAGCTCGAGCTCATCGATAATGTTTTCGAGGTCGAAATCAAGCTCGAGTTCGGCTCATTAACTTAATCAATGAACTCGACTGAACTTTTTTTCGAGCCGAGACCCGAATAGCTCGCAAGCGGTTTGGCTCGTTTACACCCCTACCTAAAATCATAAATTTTAGTTAGGGAATTGAAACAATTCTCAGGATTTTGTTACCTGATCATATGAAAATTCAATATCTATCACATGACACAAATAAACAGAAACAATACAAATGAGAGGTATATTTGTAATGTTTGTGATTATTTAGGTGCATTTACATATTGCCTGTTTTTTACTTTGACTCAATGCCCAATTCAGTCCTATCGTATGATAATAGGTCTTGTTTTCCTTTTGATTTACTAAAACTCTAATGCAATAGATGAGGCTACCTGTTTCGCCAGCATTGTGAATAATATTCAGCTGGTTAAATTTGTCATATTGCAGTAATTTCTGTGAAATCTGCCAGACGGGTGATTGACGTCCTTAATGTCCAAGGATCAGAAATTGATATCATTCTTGCAGAAGTTGACCTACCAATGGTCAAAGGATTCAAGATGATGAAATATATAGCAAGGAATAAGGAGCTGAGACACATTCCTATTATAAGTGAGCTTATTAATATTGTGGCTGTTTTCTTGGCACCACATATCCACTAATATATACTGGCCACTTCTACAGTGATGTCGGCTCAAGATGAAATTTCAGTGGTTGTAAAGTGTTTGCGACTTGGAGCAGCTGATTATTTAGTAAAGCCATTGCGCATGAATGAATTGTTGAACCTCTGGACCCATATGTGGAGAAGGCGGCGCATGGTACCAATCAATTTGAACATATATTGATGTTTGTATCGTACTTCATACATATGATAAACAATTGTCTCACCAATTGGGACGGTTATCATTTCTTAGCTTAATATGAGAGAGAAGGATGTCTTCAGCCATGATTTTGAGATGCTGTTATCAGATCCTAGTGACGCCAACACAAATAGTACAATTCTTATATCAGATGACACAGATGACCAATATATGGTCATGAATCCAGAATCGAAGGTGTTAAATAATCCTGAATGTGAGGTAAGATTACTTTGGAGTTTCTTGCTTGTTTAGTTGGATTTAAATTTAATTAAGAAACTAAGCCTGCAGGTTCTTTGACTCGTACTTTTTTTTTTGTATTATATTCCATTTTTAGTTCTATATTTGGAATACTTTGCATTTTCAAATGTAGTTTGATTTATTTATATCTTATACTCTAGTCCAATCTCTCTCCCATCGAGGCTACCTGCAAAAATTCTTTGGACGATGTACAAAGTACTTTAGTTGATTCTGATCGGGCAGGTAGGCATGGTTGTCCTCTTACAGTTTTTGTGCCTTCCTTTTTTTTTTTAACATTCTCAAATGTCTTCTGCAATTTTCCTCAAGGAACTATGTCATTGCTAGTGTTGGCAGGGAGATTGTTATCTTTACCTAAGAAGACCCAGTTAAAAGTTGGTGAATCTTCTGCTTTTTTGTCTTATGTTAAGTCAAATGCACCAAACAAAACCCCAAATGTTGGTGTTGACATGAACTCTGCTCCATCACTAGCTTGGATTTCTGAAGAGCATTCTATTGAAGTAGGTGGTACTCACGGCAACAGCAAATTGGTGCCAGAAGGTTATACTGTTGGAAATGGTGTCGAAACAAGCAGGAGGATATGCAGTATGGACTTTCAGACACCATTATTAAACCAATCTTCTTCCACTGAGGAGCCACAGCTAAGAAATGAGGGTAGTGACACTTCCTGCATTCCAACTTTGTACCCCTTTCCATTTTGTTATCGAGGGATGGTGAATCAGACAATGATACCTGCCCCTGGTCAGATGTTTCAGGGTGGCTTCAATGATGTGCAAGCACACACTGCACCCCCATTGCTACCTCAGTACAATCAGTACAATGTTGTTCCTTATATGCCTCTGATACAATCGTTCCCGTGCCTGCCAATGGGTACAAACTCACAATCAAGTCATTCGGCAACGCAATGGTCATCCATGCCCAGCTCTTCTGCACCGGAAGTGAAATCTAGTCGGACAGAAAGAAGAGCAGCTGCATTAGTGAAGTTTAGGCAGAAGAGAAAGGATAGATGCTTTGATAAGAAAATTAGATATGAAAAACGGAAGTCCCTTGCTGAAAGAAGACCACGGGTACGAGGGCAGTTCGCGAAGCAAGTTAATAATGTGGATCTTAATCAAAATATGTTCAGTGGAGGTGATGTTGATTCTGAGGATGACGACGAAGATGGTGAGCCAACATCCAGGGATCTCGATCTTGTCTCTTCTCCTGAACAGAATGCTTCTGATTGATAGTGTCAACATGGCAATTGTATCATAGACCCTAGCATTGTAAACTTTTTGCAATAAGCATGTTGCTTATAGCAAAAATGTGATTAGGAGAGGAGTTGGACGTGGAAGGTTGAGGCCCTGTTGTTGTCATGCATATTTTACATTATTTACAATAAATTCCTTACGAACATTTGCTGGTTATGCTTGGTTGCTCTGATCTTTTTGACTTGCCCATTCCTGTTAATGTATATTACTATTAAGAAACCTGATGCTTAGGCCTTAGCAATAATTTCAGGTGCAAATATAAATTTTTCTTTAAATTGTATAACGCTGTTTAGTAAAAATAAAAATAAAAATTAATGGTCAGGTAACATTGAATTTAGGATGACTGAGCCAATTAGCATTCTTAGATTTGTAAAAAAATTTTTTTTAGCATTCTCAGGTCAGATAACATTGAACTTAGGATGACGAACCGATTAGCATTCTTAGATTCGTTAAAAAAAAAAAAAAATTCTGTATATGGTAATATTGAAACTTATATTTATGTGATTTTTGTGTTCACATTTAACAGCGGACCGAGTAGAAATGGGGTTTAAAAATTATATTTTATAGTATTTTAAAATAATTTATAATTTTAAATATATATTTTATATGATAATTTTTAAAATTTATAAAAGTTTGATTAGAATAGTTGTGGTGGCCTTTTATTTTTTGATGATAAAAAAAAATAATGTCAACTGCTTTTTTTTTATGTTAAGAAGAAATATATGCTTACCATGATTTAAAAAATACGTGCTCATTTAATTTCATTTTACCTAATTTTTAACAATATTTTAAAATACACTTAAAATGTTATTGATGAAATGTTCTTAAATTTTATTTAAATATTAAAAAAGGCATTAAATTTTATTTTTTATTAAAAATAATGTCAACTGATCATAATTTAATTGACTAGAAATGGTCTAACTAAATTAATTTGATGCTAATTTAAAATGATAAAATAAATACTTTTATTTCACAGTGAAATATAAATATTCTAAGGCATTTGACATTAATAAGTGATCTAGCTATGAGAAGGGGCTCTCCGTCCGAGGAGGGACAGTGACACGTAGAAGGTCAAAAGGTCAATACGGTCAACGTCAGAGGAGCTCAGTCGAGCGGGCCATTTACTTCCCCGATCAAACAGAGGGAGTACCTGACACGACACTACTATAGCTCGGATTAATCCCGAGCTTCCGACGCTCATAGGCTCAGGCATGTAGGGAGGATATTTGCCGAGCGGGCGTATCTCCGGCTATGCAGCTGGGGCATACGGGCGACCCGATGTGCATCGGGGCTGAGCGGACATCGCGCTCGGCCCGGCCAGGCTCCCAGCTAGGATAGCAAGCGGCTCCCCCGCTCGGCCCGGAACGGGCCAAGGAGAGCAGTTGGCGATATCTTCTTAGGGAGCAGCGTCGCCAACAGGCGACAGGGTCGACAGTAGAGTTAGACAGAGAATCGTACAGTGGAAGCTTCCACTATCGCATTAGGGATATGCTCGTACTATTGAGGTATGGTGTCAGATACGCTTTTCTGACACACACATTCCAAGTATGCTTCGAGAGGTGTACATGTCTGGGGGAGCGTGCACGTGTCTCTGGGGAGCCTTATATAAGGACTTCCAGGCTTCGACGGAGGTATGTTGACATCTTTATCGTAGCTACAGTTCGCGCTTCTGCTCTATTTCTTTCTTTCCGCCGGAGATTTGACTTGAGCGTCGGAGGGCCATCGCTGGGGAACCCCTCCTCGGCTCGGCACTATGCTTGCAAGTCCACGACGGCAAGAGATCTACATCTTTGGAGTCTTCGACCCATCAACAGGAGCACCACGTCCCCAGCGTCCATTGACTCAGCACTCGAACAGGATTAATAAATTTACGACATTTAAAGTAATAAAAAAACTATTTTAACAAACTTTTTCAGCTGAAATTTTATCCATTTTGTGTTTTTATTTTTTTTTAAAAAATATATAGATTTTTTTATAGGTGCACCGTATATAAAGGTGTAATCGAGTCGAGCTGAGCCGAACTCTTGGATGTTTGAGTTTGACTCGTTTATAATCGAACCGAACTCGAGCTTTATTTAACGAATATATTCATAGCTCACGAACTTTTATCGAGTCTAAACGAGCTTAATAAATATAAATTATAAATTTAAATATTCATTAAAAACTAAATTATATATTTTAAAAAAATTATAATATTATTATTAAAATTTTATTCTAATAAATAAATTTAATATATTTATCTATATTTTTTATAAATAGAGTGTAAAATCTATAAATTTAATATCAAAATTATTATTATTTTTTATTTAAAAATTAATTCATGAACTTAACGAATATGTTCACGAGTTAATGAGCCAAATATTATAAAACTTAAACTTAATTTATTTATCTTAACGAACCTCATTATTTCAAATAACTTACAAACGATTCGACTCATTTACCCCCTAACCGTGTAGAATACAAAATCTGAGTTTATCATTATTTTTTTTCTTGTTGCTCGTAATCTCCTCAGCCTTCGTCGGCAGTGCGAATCACAGTCCGCGTGTTTCCTTTGCCTCGGAGACCTTACGCTTGCTGTCCATGAACTCTAGAAACGTGCCCAAAGCAGCCTCCGAGCTCTTGATCGCCCCACCGGTAAACACTTCCGATGCCACTGTCGCCGCCCGTTTCCTCGTCTCCTCGTCTCGCATTAGCCGCTCGATCCCCTCCGCCACCTCCTTCCTCATCACCATCCCTCCGCTCTCGCCATCACGGCCAACCCCGTCCTCAGCCTCCGCACCACCAGCTTCGCGTTCCAAACTTGGTCGCCGTGCACCGGCCACGCGAGGACGGGCACGCCGAGGCCGAGCGCCTCCACCGTTGAGTTCCACCCGCAGTGCGTCACAAACCCCCCTACGGCCGGGTGGCTCAGTATCAACAGCTGTGGCGCCCAGCCGTGGATCACCATCCCCCTTCCCTTGGCCTCCTCCGCCAGCCCCTCGGGGAAGTAGACCTTGGGCGCGCCGGGTCGCCGTGTGTGTCGTTGCAAGGCCCAGATGAACGGGCGGCTCGACTCCTTGAGAGCTTCCGTCAGCTCCTGGAGCTCCTCGTCGCTGGGGATGACGATCGACCCGAAGGAGACATAGAGCACGGAACCATGGGGCTTTGAATCGAGGAACTCGATGACGTCGGATTCTGAGATGGCGCCAGGGTTACCTTTTCCGGTCGTGGACCTGATTGCACCGTCGCGAAGGACGGAGCCCGCAGCGGACCAAAATTGAGACGGGAGGAGAGGACCAATGCCCCAAATCGGCTTTTTCGCTTTGCTCGCTAGGTATTCGAGGAATGGATGTTCCAGATCGTCGCACGTATTGAAGAGAAGGGCGATCGCGCCGTCCATTTGTGCGAGGGCCGGCGGCGGACCAGGCGGGATCGGCCCTCCACCTTGGTGCCGATGTTCGAATGGAAGCGGTGGCGGAGCTAGATCGCCACCTGGGACCAAAGGCGGAGGGATCGGCCCTCCACCGTGGTGACGATGCTCGAATGGAGGCGGTGGCGGAGCAAGATCGCCTCTCGGACGTAACGGAGGCGGACCGGCCCGCATCAGGTCTGCGGTCGGCAGATCCATCTCCTCCGGCAAACCTCGAAGCGCGTCGGATTCTCCAGATCTTATCTTCGCCGCAGCGTAATCCATCGCGGCCGAGCAAGCGCTGGAAGTGAAGAAGATAGCCGCGGGCAGGCCGAACTCGCGGCACACATCGAGCGCCTGGCCCATCATCACGTCCACGATGGCGCACACCGGGCGAGCGGATCGATCCTCCCCGCCCATCCTCTCGTGCAGGAGGTCTCGAAAGAGCGAGAAATCCTCCTGAAAGGGCGGAGCGGGAGGAGGAGAGGACGACGCCGGCGGAGCTGATGGAGGATGAACCCTGGGATGTTCCACAATTTGGATGAGGGGACTGAGACGGGAGGAGTTGGTGGAGGGAGCCGAAGGGAGGAGAAGGGTGACGCAGTAGTTCCGGGCGGCGAGGCGGGAGGCGAGCTCGGTGGCGGGAAAGACGTGACCGGAATCGTGGAAGGGGAGGATGATGATCTCGCCGTTGGCCATCCCTGCTCCAGTCAGTGATCTGCTGGTGAGAGGTCCATGTACTTATCGGAAGCTGGAGAAATACTTTGCAGTTAAGCAAGCAGAGCGGTGGTTTTGACTGGTAGAAGAGGCCCATGGAGAAGCACCCTATCAGCAATTCAAGGCCCAATGGGCCAATAAAGCAATGCTCTCACTACCACTTGGGCCCGAGAGTTTCCTTTACGGGCTGATTTCTGGTTTAAAAACACTTTTAACAAGTTACACTGATTTCATTTTATTTGAAAATGAACATAAACCCAAAAACAAAATTGTTTGAAATAAATGTTTTAAATAATTTTTATATTGCGAGTGTGGAACAAATAAAAGATATAAAATTTTAGAATAAAAAAAAACTCAGGAATGTGAGTATGCAAAAAAGCACTGGGTCCGTCCCTACGTGCACGGTGCATCACATTGTTTATTTTCTTCGCATGTAAACATGCGTTGCCACGTCATGCATGAAAAGTCGAGCCCATGCATGTGCATGCATGCATGCAGTTTACCAATCATAAAGCAATCGAGTGCCATATCATTCAATTTCAATTCTTTCTTTGATTGCTGTGCTCTTTATCATTAATTTTCTCTCTCATTATAACTCTTCCTGTACTGATGCATTATCATACGTCTCTTTCCGTTCTTCTCTCCTCTTTCCTCTCCTACCTTTACTGACTGATCTCGCCTTTTAGCTCCTTTATCTTCTCTTCCTTTGCCTTCTTTTGTCCCGGGCCATATTTGCTCTACACTGATGTACCCGGAGTTGCAAATTGTGGCTTGGTCCGCTACTATTCTAATTTTCTTTTCATCCCCAAAACATACGGAAATAATTCATTTGCACCGATTAAATCTTATCTATGTTATTTTCTTTATTTGTGTTTTTTTTAAAATAACACTATATAGTTTACCATCCTTACAAAGCATGCCCCTAGAATAGATCCCATGAATATAGAAAAAAATAAATATAAATACATAGACGAGAGACTCATGCAGGGTAGAATTAATATCAAGTCGTGAGTTCTTAGACCTCGATCCTTGATAATTATATTAGAGATTTTATATGTTCATCGTCATCGTCTGTATTACATCCAGGGACATAAAGGAGAGACAAAAGATTGAGAGAGGGAGCAATTTGCAGCTTTTTTTCTATTGAAAGGTTGAGGCACAAAAGAACCTTATGAAAAAAAGAGAAAAGTGATAGAAAAAATAATAAAAAATTAATAAAATTTCCCCCCTCTCTTTTTAAGTAAACAATAATAATAAAAATAGCATTCTCTAAGCATTAAAATGTATTTCATTTTTGCTAAATTATGGTATCAAAAAAATCTTTAAATAATCGATTTGAAATTTGGAATATTTGTTTCCCATGAATTTACATTCCCCAAGACCTACACAGTTCCTTGTCATCACTTTGACAAGCTCCATGCCTAACCTACTGCCCACAGCAAACCCTACCTCGGTTGAGTGTTGACCGAAACACTAGTACCGTTCCTACAACCCTACCCTACTTTGACCTGCAAGATTGACCGCAAATCAAGAGAATTTTTTTTCACTTTCACACCCATTAAATTATAAAATTTTCACCTGACCTCTCATATTATTTTTATTTACTTTTTTTTTTAAAAAAAGGCATGACTTCATACTCTATTAATAATTAGAAAACTATCTAATTTATTTTAGCAAGTTACCATCTTGTAATTTTTAATTCGAAGTCTTTTGTATCCTAATACATGAACTAGAATAAATGGGTGAAAAAGGTATGAGAGGCATGTTTTAATAAATTCTCATAAGTGAAGTGTGATTCAGTAAAAATGAAAATAAAAATAAAAATTGCCCATAGGAAGCAAGACAAACAAATTCCTACCAAGTTAAAAGAGGCAATCAAACACAGTGCCCTAAACCATGAAGCCATGGGGAAGATGCACAAGCATTGCATGAAAACAAGGCACCAAATAAATAAAAGGGACATCACCTCACAAGTCACAACAAGCCCTACCCCCTTCAGAGAGAGAGATAAAGAGAGAGAGAGGGGACTACTCACTGCTCTTCTGTCCCTAACTGTTGTACTGTGCCAGCGAATTCAGAGGGGGAGAAAGAAATTCAAATAAAAATTCAACAAAAGACTTGAATATATTATTCATCATAGAGTAATCATTCTGCTATTATTTGAGCTCTAAACTTACTGGTCTTTTTAAAGTGTTTGAAAAGGGTACAGATGGTGATGTACCATGATCTCTGAAAAGATATCCTTTATCATCCAGCTGATCATAATACATATTACACTGCTTTTATTTTGCTTGCTATCCATGCAAACTTTGCAGCTTTCCTTCTGCTGCTTTCATTTCCCCTACCTGCTCTCATATGTCCTTTCTTACTTGCTTCTAATACTTTCACTTTTATTTATTTATTTATTTTCAATCTTCAAATGAAGAACCAGTTTCAGAATAACTTGAGGAGGTTGAAGGTAATCTGACAGTTTTTTTTTTCAGGTTTGAAAAGTGAGACACACACACATATACAATTGAAAGGTTAGATATTTGTTATATATCCTTTCATTATATCCTTTTATTATCCCAAAATTCATTTTTAATTGGCCTAAAAGGACATAAGAAGAGATGATATGAAAGCATATTAATTGTCTGCCTTTTGGCTTTTGGGGGGAGAATGTAAAGAAAAGCACACATCACATGGAAAAGCAATTGAGCAACGCTTGATATCAAATTTTCACCTTTATGAAAGTAACTTAAAGAGCCCTAGCAAAGACAATCTTGACATGCATTTAGAACCATCAATTTAGTTAATTAATTTGTACAACACATCTGTTGATTGATTCATTAATTAATTAATTAAACTCTCTCAGAGGCATGCACATTTTGTTTCCCCCCTCCCTCTCCACTCCTTTGCCTCAATCCTGTGGTCTCTTTCACTTTTTTCTAAAACACTTTTTGTCTTTGGAAATCCTTTATTTTGCCAATGGATACATCCTTACTTCTCTGTCTAATCTAACTCATTGTGGCCTACCCAATGTGAAGTCTAGATTGAGTTTGCTCGGGCTCAATTCTGAAAACACTTCCATGTTTCTTGTTTCCATGTCCTTCTGCACCAAAAAAAAGAAAAGAAGACTACACACAAATTAGCCAAATGCTTTCTTCAATATTTAACTGAACTTGTTTAAAATTTGGTACCTTAAGCGATTTAGCAGTATTCCTCAGTTCACCATTGAGGTAGCTTTCCCTGAGTAGACACAATTAACACAACATGGTAAGAGTCGCAAGACCAGTAAAACAAAAAAACAAAAGCTACAAATAACAACAGTTTGTTTGTCTCTTTTGGGCCAGCTTTTATTTTTATTTTACTGTTTGTCTTGGAATAAGAGAAGCAACATATATCGTCGTTATTATCATTAAGATGAGGGTTTTAGAAGTGTTGTGTCTTTAAACCTTTGTGTAGAGATAAGTATAAGTAGAAAGTTAATATAAAGGAGCAAAAGATTGGCACTAGCTACAAAGAGGAACCTATTCAATGACTAGTTTAATGAAATAATACCATAGTTTGATAAATATGCCACCACTTTTTTAAAAATATTTGTTCCTGAAATATAAATAGCAGTATTAATTACCTTGGTGAATCTTCAAGGCTATATTTCTTTGGAGTAAAAGGCAATAAAAGGGAAAAAAGGGGTAAAAAGTAATGAAAGAGAGGATAAAAGGTAACATGGTTTTTTTTTAATATTAAACAACTTGTTAGAAGATTTAGTTAATCCTAATGAACTCTATGTTACTATATATTTATAATAATGACAATATTGGCATAATATGATGTGAATTGACATATATATATATTTTTAAACTTATCTAATTTTTCCATGCACGCCTCAGATTTACTTAAAAATCACATAAATTATCTTCCATCATAAAAGATATTGAGGCTAGCAAGTGATTTTGTCTGTAAATATTGGGAACATATTTATGTACATGGAATGAAAATGATCGATTAATATAATAATATTACTGAGAAAAAATAAATAGTGGTGCATGTCTTATTGATCTCACCTTCCCTGATGCATGGTCGATCCCAATGTGAGCAAATTTGGACCCTCTGATGAGTTATCGTCAGAGACTAATTCTCTACTCGATCCATTCTGATCATACCCTTCGAAATTATCTTTAAGATCTCCCATTTAATAATTACCAGTAGGAATATATTATCGCTGAAATTGTAAGTAAGATATTTACTAATTATATATACCTGAAGCTGATGTCCTGTGATCTGTGTTCTTCACAGTCCTATACATCTGCAATAACAATTCATGCAAAATTTTCGTCATTAATTGATAATTTATGGTAGCACAAAAAGCTGCTGCAGAAGAAAAGGCAGAGAGAGAGAAGAGAGTAGAAATATGAAAAAGGAATTATATAAGAAATGAACAATCAAAGTAAGGGAATGGTTTCTGAGATGTTCCACAGTGCATACTGAAACCAAATCTTGTTTAATTTACATAAGATTCTATACGATTAATTAATATACAGCATCAGAAAGAGGTAGAGATCATAGAAGAAAAAAAAAGGATGAGATTTCTTGTAGCTTAATTTCTTGAAATCTGAGAAGAAGAAGAAGAAGAAGAAGAAGCTTTTGTGTTTGTTTGTTTTGAGATTGTCGAATCAGATTTTACCTGCAAGTGAGATTTGACATGGGCCAAGGTGAGATCTTTCACATCCATGAGCTCAAGAACTGACTTGGGAGTGGCTCCTGATTATGTTAAGCAAAAGCAAAAACCGTCAACGAAAATGAAGGGAAGGGGGGAAAAAAATGGGTTCTTTCTTTGTTGTTAGTTTCTTTCTCATGGATTTAGATCGTAGGGGGCGGGCAATTAGATCAATCGGGAATTAAGTCGGTCGATTCTTACTCTCATGGCCGCCGAGCAGCTCGACCGCATGGACGAACCGGGCGTGGAGCGTCGCCGTCCATCGCATTCTCGGCGCCCTCGCCCCCCGTTTCCCCGCGAAGAGCCGCTGCGGCGGCAAGTAGTACCTCGGCGACGACATCCTCGACAACCCTAATTGAGCCGGGGCGAAGAGAGAGTTGCTCGAGGAGGAAGAGGAGTCGCACAGAGTGAACGGCAGGGGCAGCCGGCGGTCGTAGACGGGGATCCCCCTTATGGGCTTCATCAAACTGAGGGGGTCCTGGTGGTGGTGCTGGTCGAAATGGAGGAAGTAGGGACACGTCGGGCTTGTTTTCAGGGTGAAGTCAGTTGTGGCCTCGCCGACGCCCGCTTTCGCCGCCGCCGCCGCGAAAGGACTACTGGAGGCGGTACTGACGGACGGCTTCCTCCAAAACCCTAGCTCAATACTCTCATCGGTGGAAGTGGCACTCGGTGGGCTGATTCTCAGTGACAAATCTGGCTGTGCTGAGAAGAACTCCATCAACAACAACAACAACAACAACAATAACAACAACAACTTCTTTCTTCTTCTTCTTCCTCTTCCTCCTCCTCCTCTTCTTCTTATTGAAGCGTGTGTGTGTGGAATATTGATATGGGCGAGAATCGAAGATGTGGAGCTAGGAATTTGTCCAAGATTGAGTGATGTTACAGTGACAAAGTTTATGGTGCATGCACAAGGCACATGAGGGGTGGTAGCATGGAAGGGGTAAAAGAGGAGAAGGGTAAAGAAGGAAGTAGGGGGGAGGGTTGGAGCGAGAGAGAAAGGTCCTATTTTCTTTGCTTTCTTTCGGCAACTCAACATGCCCCAGAAAATGACAATTCAGGGAGTGTCGCTATTAGCACTGATATAGGCTTGAAGGATTTCACTCGTTTATTTATACAAATGCATTTCTTTCTTTCTTTTCTTTTTCTCTTCTTCTTCGAGTGGTCCTTTGTTTTGTTTTATTTATTTTTTTCTTTCTAAAAAACAAACACCAGACTAGATAGAGAATCGAAGGCTCATTGATTGTCACACTTCATTGGTTCAACCAGGTGCCCTCCACTAATGGAAGTAGACCAATTTGGCCTTGGATTCCCAAAAGTTTTAATATTTGGCCTTGGTTCAATTACCAGCTTAATTTTAGGAATATATGGCTGTTGAATCACAGCTTGTAGAACATGCAACAAACCAACCCAAGGTGTAGCTAGGTTTAGGGTAGCAATTAATTTGATTGCCATGGCTTGCATCGTATCTTGGTATCCCTACCCACATATTGTTTGGATGGATGAGAATGAGAGATGCTAATCCTCATTAGTCGCCGTGTATCTGACAGTACTTTGATTGATTATGAAAGAGAAACAAACATGGACTTTTCGTATAGGGTTCATATATTCGTGGTGATCATGTATCTTGACAGAGACATGAGCCATCCAAACAGAGTTCAAGCGTAGCTAGAAAAAGATCATCTTCTATCTATCCAGTTTCTCATCCAAGTGTTTCTAAAAGGAATTGTACGTGTTTCCTATAAATTAAGAGGGGAAAGTCTAGGCCATCAAAGTTAATAAGAAAAGTAGATTTTTATTTTCATTTTTGTGTGTGTGTGTGTGTGGGATTTATATAAGTTTTTGTTTGAGGGGGGGGGGTGTGGCAAAAATTAATTTTAAAGGAATGAGTGGACTTCTTCTCATTTTTACACTTGCTTTCTTTCATAAAAAATGTGACCTAAAAACTTGGAAGTCATTGTGAGTCTGAGTTCAAGGGATTCCATGGAGAACCTCTCCTCGTAGTAGACGATCATCATGAGACGATAGGAATATGTAGTTGTTGCACGAGCAAGAGGTCGCGCCTGATAAGTCAGGCGAAGGACTTATCAAAGGTGGTGCCTGGTTAAGGAAAACAACATTGTTTAATTTCGTAGCTAGACGCAAACAAATGTAAGTAATCGTAGATATTGTACCGAACTAATTAATAATAGAGGTTGCATAACAAGACCGTTAGCTGCAATACCCTTTCATCATCTGTATCATATTAAAGTCTTGGATCATTTAATTCTCGCCAACAATCATATTCATTAAATATTACTAGTATCATTTTTAGAATCGTGATGTGTCTAATTGAGAACCTTATAAATGGGGAGAAAACAATATGAACGAGTGTTTTAGGAGTAAATCACAAGCTTATATTTACAAATTAACATGTGCAAAAGTAAACAAGGAACCAATTGACAAAAAGAAAACTGTCAGTCTTTTTAATTTGCTCATCGATTTCAATCATTATCCCCTAATTCTACCGTGTTCTGCAGGCAGCTAGCTCTTTAAATTGGTAGCATTTATATATTACTTTTATTTCCAGGCATTAATATTCTTCTTGAGACAATAATAATTCCATGTACCTATCATACTTTATGAATAGTAACAATATTAATTGTTCCTTGACAGTGGGACTATTTTTCTTGATTGATAATACACATGGAATATCCTTTTGTGAGGATGAAAAATTGCCAACTCTGCACAACTTACAATCATAAACCAACGAGGGAAACATGGGGCTGACTGTAGTTATGAAAGGACAGAAGAGAACCCACACGCTATGCTTATGTTATTGCAAGGAATAATTACTCAAGCTTTTGTGGATTTAATATTGCAAGCAAATCCCTGATTCTGAGAGATCACAAACAAGAAGAGCGAAAGAAGAATTTAAAGGTTCACCTGGGGGAGAAAATGCTCGCCCTTGTGTTGATCCAAGAAAGATAAGTTCTAAAGAACTAGGGCTCCTTAATCAATTACAGGCCGGTTTCTAATGTTTTAAGAAAATAAAGGACTCCTTAATAGTTCCTTTTATCTATTATACTAGGTCAGCTTCGATCGCCAAGCTAGGGGTTGACATGAGCTCTGGTTCAAAGGATATAAAGTCTGAGCACAGAGGAAGCACTTTGGTCCAGAGAAATTAAATTCTCATCGGAACTACAGGCAAAAATTATGTGGAAACACTTCAGCTTTAGCGACTACTCTTGCATCACTTTTTGGGTTCGTTGGACTAAACAATCAGAGAAAACAGTGGAAGCTTTCGAAAATCTGATCCAATGTAAACAAGTTGGATAGAACATAAACTCGAATCTATGTCATTTTGTATAAATGAATACTTAAATCTGACTTAAAATAAACACCAAGTGCAAAGCTGGGACGACATTGCCAGGACATTGAGCTGACCACCACCTGATCTAATTCAATTGCTATTGGCACATCAATACAGGGAGGTAAGAAACATGGATTGATTTGATGAAAATCTACAAATTGTTGTTTACTATCGCCTTCACTTAATATATGTTTACGATGTGGACAAAAGGGCATTCAATGTTGATGGCCCATCTCCATTAGGGTGGTACGTATTCTATTGTCAGCCAATTGAATCCCTGGATGCCTACTTCTATGTTGTTTCTCTCTTTTTTTCTGGAAAAAAAACTTGTTATTGTTGTCCTTATTTCGGATGGTAGATTCCAGTACCACCAACTTTGTATCAACTCTGTATTTTGTTTAAAAAACGTTGTTTTCATCCTAAATGAAACCACAGTGAATAGTAATTTATGATTCAACCAGTTAAACCGACTAGTTCAGTACAATTTGATGTTTTACTTTTCAACATAAATCCTTCCTATTTGAAATAGGAAAGAACAAATATTTAGTTGATCCTTGCCAATTAGTAATTCAAAGTTCAAACTCCCTATTAGAAGATATCCAAACAATACTGTGTGCAGAAATATCACACTTAAAATTCAATATCTATCAAACAATGTCAATACGTTTATATTGAGATCATCTTGATAAATTTAGTATCAAAAGATTGTTCATCAAGTTGATTAGTGAAATAATTTGATTGATTAAAAAATTTGGTAGCATCACAATCTTGATAGTCCAGTGATGCTTCACTTAAATTCAAATAAAATTTTATCATGATATTTCCTGAGGCTGTTACCTGAATTTCTAAAAGTTGTCATCCTTTTGGAAGATCTTCTATCTGATCATTCTGATCTTCCGGGTCAACATGGGGAGTGAAAAAACAAAACGTCAGAACTATAGAAGAGCAATTAATGAACAAAGGCATGGGTGTAGTTATGACTGTGATGGAAGAAATCAAATTGTATTAATGTTGGTTGCTTGCTTGCTTGCAACAAACTGCCTTCTGAGTTGTGATACCGAACTTTAATTGTGGAACATTCATGCCGGGTATTGCCATTTGAATCTTCCAAGATAATCGAAGAGCTTTTGAGCTTCCAGTTAATCATTTAACACCATTCATTTGATGGAAATCTGAAGGTCTCCTGCTTGGTAATAAAGCTTCTTTGATTGCTTAATGAAGCACCTGATACTGTAGTTATTTGTAACCAATACTAACATGAGCAAACCTAACATTTGGTTTCATTTCCTTATCAGAAGCAACGAGTTACAGAACATGTTCATAAGATACATGAGAACCAGAACCAATATGAGAACACGTTATGTTTCCTTAAATGAGAAAGACTTACATGAAATAATCCATAATGCAATCCGCAGAAAAGCCAACTATTTTGGTGACGAGACTGTAGACTATTTAGTTGTTCAAAGAGCAAATTTGAGTTCCTTCAAATGTGAAATGTACTTTCCATATAAATCTGACTGAGATACATAAACAGAGTTAAATGTAGTTCCCATTTTGATCAAAAGAAGACGGATGCTCCACCCAATGGTGGCCATTGGATAAGTCATTACCTCTTCTTTTATTACACTATTCTTGAAATCCTGCAAGTGCTTCAAGTTTCACTCATGTTGGTTTTGTATTATTTCTTTTTTTGGCACAAGCACTTCAGCACTACATTGCTTAGGATGTTGTCAGCAGGCCCCTTAAAATTGAGTGCCTGGTTTAACGCCAAACAATTCCTGGCAATGAATTTCTTTTATGGAGCTCAATGACAACTGCTAACCTAGAATTGTCAGGTGAGAGGGTGACACATTACACAGCCCGTTACGACTCACAAAATGTGGTGTTCTGGGCCCATGATCTACGTTGATCCAATTGTGGGTTCGTGTCAAGCCTCAAGACCCCAGCTTATGTGTCAAAAACAGTACAATCTATGCTTGGCCTACTTGTTGGGCCAAGCACGCTAAGAGCAAGTCATATTAGATTGAAGTGGAGGTGTTTCTTCCACAATTCTTCTGCTTTAATATTCTCAATAATACATTTATTAGGTTGGTCAAATATTGAAAGAATCTACACCAAACTTTCCACACTGTCGTGCCAACAATCGAGATAACACCGATTGAATCCTTACAGTATAAGATTGGAATCAACCCAAACAGAAAGGACAAATCTTTGCATTAGATTTGTGAGCCTCAGCCATCATGTCGTTTCATTTTCTTTAATTTTTCTTATTAGTATTATTTATTGATTGATTTATCATATCTCTTGATGGAAATAAGTGATGTGAAATTTTATTCTTGATAATTTAGCAGAGTCAAAGCTTCTTTCAATTCATTTCTAACAAAGTTTCAGGTTGATAAGACCGGTGCCACGCCCAAGCATATGATTCATTGACACTCTAATCCAATTAGACCACCAAATTAAATAGTAGCAACACCCAAAATAAATATTTCTTTGAGAATATTTCATTTCCTCTATAGTTTAGAATACTATATTTTACCCTCATAATTTGTAAAATAAAAATAAAATACCCTGAATTTAATGTCATCTACAAATAGTGATTTCTCTGTCATATGCATTGGCTTGTCATATATTACAAGGAAGCCACATAACAAGGAGGTGAGGTGCTTACAACTATAGTCAATAGAACATACAACAAAAAATGAGGCAACCAATAGAAAGAAAAAGGGGGAGCTAAGAGAACCTTTCAGACACACCTACACGGCTACACCAAACATACTGATACATGAGGGATGCAGTTTTTTTTTAAACTTGAGCTCGTCCAAGAAGAGATCGTGATGAATCCTAAAATAATTTGAGAAAAAAATTGAAGAGTAGAAAGACTTAGGAAGTGCACTGAACAATTCAATAGGCAAATATAAGGTAAAATAGTAACTTTGTCTTTTTGAACTCATGTCCAACCTTGTCACTTAGAAGAAGATTGAAGAGTAGAACGGCTTTCGAAGTACACTAAACAATTTGCCCTTTGAAACTTCAGTCCGACCTTGTCACATGCATGGCGTATATTAACAGTGTAGCATTGATAGAAAAGGGATATTCTGTTTTTATTTGCAAAGTTTACATGGAAAAATGCCAGTGTTATGAAAATCGGCCTAGGTGGCCGCCTAGGCGCTAGCCAGTTGCACCGAAAACATGCTAGTCGACCAGCCTAGGCAACCTTGGCACCTAAGCTGAATTAGGCAGCCCTAGGCACCGACTAATCGGTTGAATCCTGTAGGCGTCGCGGAAATAGTGCAAAGTTTTCATGATTTTTTTTTAGTTTGGGCTTTTAAATTTAAAACCCAATTAAAAAAAAACTGAAATGTAACCTTTTTTGTGTGTCGGGCTTAAGTTTTATAAGTCTTAAACTTTGGTCCAAGAAAATTGATTCGTTGGCTTGCCCTAGCGGCTAGCACCAAACTTCATCTTCAGAGCGAATGAAGAAGCCCACATTTTGGAGAAATAAGAGTTAAAAGGCGGGAGAAATCGATTTGTAGAAAAATTTGTTGTCTGACTTTTCCTCTACTGAACGACTTGAAAGGGATTGAATTGAAGGTTGGTCAAAACCTCATCCTTTGAAAACGTCATTTCATCAAACACTCACAATATTCATTAAAGTAGAAAGGTAATTTGTTTTCATTTTGATACTTGCAGATTGAAAGATAATTTATTTTAATTATTATGTAATTTATTATATAATTTATGTTGATACCGTGGAATCCGCCTAGTCCCTGCCTAGGTGGTCTAGGCGTTAGGCGCACCTAGCGAATTTTAGAACCTTGTAAAATGTAAACTATGAGAAGTAAAATAACGAGGTAAGTAAACTAGAAGGTAAAAAGAATTTTTCTTTTTCTTTCGAAGTTATGTCAAAGGGAGAGGATTGATGTACCGGTAAAGTTGTCACCATGTCACCACATGACCTTGAAAAACATCTTGTAAAATGTAGGTAAGACGATATACAATAGAGCTAATGTAATTCTACCCTTCCCCGGGACCCCACAGTTTTGTGCACTGGGCTCTTTTTCTAAGTTATGTCAGCTTAGGGTGTCACCCAAAGAGTTATACCGATAGCTCCCTAAGTCAATAGTTGTTGTCAGCTAAATGTTAAAAGCGCCAAAGAGTAGCATATTGATCCGCCTTACTGGTAGAAAACAATACAACCAAAAAATTGGGAACTTGCAAAGAGAAAAAAGGATACAACTTTCCACTAGAGTCCAGGAAAAGCATCAATAATTTGATCCACAAGAGAGTAAAATTAACACAGAATAACGGAGTAAGGCTAAGATTTCATTAGAATCAACTGTGTGTATAATGACTGCTTACCAGCTCATTAGGATAGGCTTTCCACCCGAAAAGTGCTTCTTACACCGAATCCCATCGAGATCAGCCGCTTGAACATTGGTTCGAACAGAACCCCGCAAACCACTAGAAATGACCTAGATCTAAACCTGGTCGAAAGGGAAGTGCCATCCGAAATCAGACATCAAGCGAACAAGGACGCGACATTCAAGGAAGCCGACTACCGTCGGAGACTTCGAAATACGTCGGAAATGTTCCAGCGAATGAGCGACGATTTCCAGCGGCGAGCATCGATCGGAGGAGAGGATGAAAGAGGCGGCAGAGTCAAAAAGGGCTGGACCGTAGTAAAATTAATTAATTAATCAAATAAACAAGGAAAATAACTACTTTGCACTTCAAAAATTAATAAAATTTTATCTAATAATAAAATAAAATAAGGCCCTCTATTTTTAAAATCAATTAGGAACATCCGTACGCTAAATTATTATGAAAGGGTCGCCGTCTACACTTTTTTACCCACTCTAAAAAATTATTATGATTTATTAAAATGATTTTTTTTACTATTATTGGATAAAAATATATTTATTTATTTTTTATGATTTTACTAAGGTGGGACAACTACGGCCCAAAGGGAGCCACTGATTGCGTGTGTAATATTGGATCAGTGTGTGTAATATTGGAAGTTATGTTTACGTTACGATTTTAATTGTTTAGTGTTGTATTTTATCATTTTCCGTTATATCCCTTTATTAAAAAAATTAATTTAATATTATACTTAATCGTATCTAAAAATTGAGAAAAATATGTTTTTTAACATCGCCGATTCAAGGTATTTATAAAAATTTCTCTACTCATAGTATTACTAATTCTAAGATATAGGACTAAAGATAATTCTAGATTTCTAATTAATCAATGAGAAAAATTCTCAATAATATGCCGCAGCTGAGTCTCAAACTCTGGATCCCTGATTGATTAATGATCATGTCTGAAAATCATGAAAAAGGCTAGTTGGGGATGTGACTTCTCGGTTGACTGCATATAGACTCCGCTCCGCTGCAACACAAGAAATGTCAGTGTCGGGTCAGGGAAGAGGTCCTCGACGTTAGCCCTCTGATACTCAAGTCAATCACCGGAACAGTAGAAGAAAGTGAAGCAATAGTGAAAGCACAAGTGTGAATAGAGAATAACACATACCTCCGCCGGTACATGGACCCCCTTTTATATAGTACCCCAGTGGCCGACATGCACGCTCCTCAAGGGACAAGCACACTTCCCCAATTGTCCTATGAAATAATATGTCAGAAAAGTGTCTCTGACACCATACCTTAACAAGATATGCAAATTCCTAATGAGATAGTAGAAGCTTCTATCGTACGATCCGCCTGTTGACCATGTCCTGCTGTCAGCGGCATTACCTCCCAAAGGGATATTAAGAGATACGAGAATGATCCTACTGTTTGATTGAGAAGGGTAGCCGCTCGACCGGTACTCCTCCGCTCGATAGACCTCTGCTGCTTTTCCCCGCAGTGGCTTGGTTTAGTAGATTATTTCTGCCCGACCGGACAAGTGCTTAAGTCATCTTAACGTTCCTCCGATCCGTAATGAACATATGATGTTTTTGTCATCATGCTCTTGGCCGGACGGGAGTTCTGCTCAAACAAGCCACTTGGCAGATCAGACACTTCAAGCCCGATCGGCGGTTGGAGTTGATTTCCACTTGGCCAACTTTGGTGGGACCATTGACCACCGTTGACCACCTGGACTTTGACTTCCACGTTGATTGCTGTCTCTACATTTGACCCACGCTTATAAGTCCAATTGACTAGACCAGTAGTGTCTTCGATGACCTTCACCTGATCGGGCGTTCTCTATTCTAGGGCTACTGATCGACTTACATTATCTTCATAGTCATCGTTCTGCCTCATCTTATTAACTCGAGCCTAGAATCGCAGTTCAGCTACAATGAACATTGAAGCTTTCTTGCTGACCTGGGTTTAGAGTCGTCGCTCGGCTATTTCTTATTGACCTGGGTTTAGAATCACCTCTCGACTATCATTTGACGCATCTGGGTTTAGAATCATCGCTCGGCTATATCTTAGTCAGAGCTTTGTGCCGATCGGGATGGTTGGCAACAACACTTAGCAAATTTTCACATCTCGTCGCTTTCTCGGACGAGCGCCCTTTATTGGTTGCTGGCGTCCTCCCAATTTCTGAAAGACTATGCAAATCTTTGGCCATTATGGTTGAGCACGCCGTTCATGACTTTTAATTAAGCCCCATCAATGCTTCCCCGTCGTCAGCTGCCACGTGTTCCGATCTCTGCCGCCGCACGCTTGATGTAATAAGCGAATATCAGCGGATGATGTGACAGGTGCCTTTTCGAATTCCACGATCAAATTTTGACTTCATTATCTGCAACCCTTGATCGAATGACTCAGAGCGATCGTTCGCGGGATTTGTAAGCCCTTATTTACTCACCATCATCTTCATATTTCCTCGCGTTTTCTTCCTCGCGCATGTTCTTTGATGCTTCTCCTTCTCTTCATCTTCGCTGCCAGCATTTCTCAATAAGCCCTTTCTTTCTTTCTCTCGTTGAGTCCGTGATCCGCTTCTTTCTCAGTTTTCTATGGTTGTTTCTCCACAACCTCTTGCGTCCATCCCGGGCTTTAGTATACTTCTACCGTGTCGAAGTTCAACAAGGATGAGATCGATCAAATGAAACTTACGTATCATTTGTCTTTTAATTATCAAACTGCAATCCCTTCAGCTTATAATCAGCCCCATTTGCCTCCTGTTGGTTTTTTTGTCCTTCTTTAAGGACCAATTCTGTGTCGATTTTCATTTTCCCATCCACCCTTTCTTCTCAATTGTATGCAAATACTACTTTCGTATCTCCCTACACCAATTAGTGTCTAACTCCTTTAGGTTACTATATAGGGTAGTCGTGTTGTTTCGTCTACACGATATCCCTTTAGTACCTCGGGTATGTTAGTACCCCAAAGTAGTTTTGATATGATCAACCAAGTCAGGTTAGATCCTGTTGGTATTTAACCCCTGTGTCTAAGTGTGCAGGAACTTAGGAGCACAGGAAGTCAAGCGAAAGACGTAGCTAGCGAGAAGGACGACACGGAAGAGAGCCGACAGGTTCAGTACGTATGAGGGACGAGGTGCTGCGGAAGAGTACACGGGCGAATGAGAAAGAGGCGCGCAACGTTTCCGAGGAACAAGAGGCCGGAGCAAAAGATTGCTCGAGAATGTCGGAAGTTGGGTTCGAGCGAGACATATTCTGGATGACCGAGATCACCCAAGCGAGCGGAGCTGGAGCGGAAGACCCGAACTAATGCGAGAGGAGCCAGAGCTGAAGACCGGGACCGAAAAATCAACAAAAGTTGATTTTTTCGGTCCGGGGCACCCCGAGCTGGTCAGTGGCGCCCAGAACTAGGGATGACAATTTTCCCCGCGGGTTCGGGGCCCCGCGGAGAAAATCCAAAATGGGGATGGGGATCCTCAATTTATTCGAGGATGGGGACGGGTTGGAGGATTTTTTCTGGGGATGAGACGGGTTCGAGACGGGTATGGAGATATTGTCACCATCCCCGAACCCGCCTTAAAAATAAAAATAATAATAATAATAATATTATTATTATTATTAATATAATATTATTATTTTTAAAAATATTAATAATAGTATTGATAATAATATTAATATTAAAAAATTTTAAAATATTAATAATAAAATTATTATTATTACTGATATTAATATTAATAATAAAATAATAATAATATAAAATTAATTTACTGATGAAAGTGGGGATGGGGATTTGATCCCCGATGGTTCCCCTGAACCCGAAAAAGTGGGGATGGGGGCGGGGGATGAGGATGGCAAACTCGTTCCCGCCCCGCCCCATTGTCATCCCTACTCGGAACCCTTCTGGGCGCCCGGAGCAGAAAATTATCCGTAACGCAACGTGGCGGGTTATGTTATGATGGGGATAAAAGTTTATCCTCTCTCAGGCGCCTGAAACCCTTCCAGACGCCCTGACCAGGGCTATAAATACATCCCTGGTCCCAATGATTCAATATAACAAGAAAAAGAGAGAAACAACACTTGTAATTGTTTAAGTTTCAGTTTAGCTTTCTAGTTATGAGATTTAACTGCTGTAAGAAGTTTCTCCACCCAGAGGAGAATTTTAGTGAGCTTTACATCTTCTTTGGATTAACAACCTCTCTTATTGTAACCAAGTAATTTTTTTGTGCCTCGTCTTTTTTAGTCTTTTAATTATTATATGCAAGTGTTGATAATTATTAAGCTATAAAGTTCAAGGAATGTTGTTTTTCTTTGCAAGGCTATTTCCCCCCCCCCCCCCCTTTCCTCCTCTAGCTGGCTTCCAAGGGTCCTACAAGTGGTATCAGAACCAGAATGTTTTAGAAGGACTAACCACCGACTGAAGCATCGAGACGATGGTCGGACCGAGCATCTGCCTACCGAAGTTCGAGGGAGAATTTGCGTTATGGAAAAAACTCATGGAGGTATTTTTTAAAAAAATTGATTTTGAAATTCTTTTGATAATTAAATATGATTTTGTATTTCCCTAAGATCAACAAGGAAATGAAAAGGAAGAATACCAATGGACCAAGAAGGAGCAAGCAGACTTCGTAGCAAACAGACGAGCCGAGTTCCATCTACTCAGCGTACTTCCACCCCAGGAAGTAAATCGGATCAGAAATTACGAATCAGTAAAGGAACTTTGGGTGAAATTCCTAAACTACATGAAGGAACTTCCAAAGTAAAGCTCGCAAGACGGGATCTGCTCCGAAACCAACTAACGAACCTCTGGAAGGAAGAAAGTGAAACAATCACACATCTGCACTCAAGGATCAAAAAACTCATCGCCGGACTCATGAATCTTGGAGAAAAGATAACGAACTGAATTAAGGTATGCTTTAAATGCATTCCCTAGGACACCTGAGTGAACCTCTATAGTTATCTCATTTTATATATCTAAAGACCTAGAAGTTAGTTCATTAGAAAATCTTTTTTCCACCTTTGAACTTCACGAATCTAGATGTGCAGAGATGAAAAGGGAGCCTAGTTAGAATATTAACCTGAAGGCAAGAACGGACTATCCAGACTCAGAAGCGTCAATCGATAAAGATGAAGCGACGCTATTAGTAAGAAAATTTAATAAATTTACTAAATCTAATAAATTTAAATCGCAGACGAGAAAACATTATTGGAACAAAAAGAAGGCTCGATGTTACAACTGCAACGAAGAAGGGCACTTTACAGATGACTGCCCAAAATTGAAGAACAAGGACAAGGACAAGGAGAAGAATAAGAAGCCAACCATGCCCAAGCATAATCTAAAGGCGATGTGGGATGACGCGTCATCTAAATCTGAAATTGAAGCCTACGCCGGACTAGCCCTAATGGCAGACCATCAAAAATAAGACGAAAGTAGCTCAGAGATGAGCATCGATGAAGGGGGAGAATCATCAGAGGAAAGCTATGATGAAGGGGGAGCATCAGAATATAAGGTAAGTCAGGTACGTGTCTTATCTTCTGAAAAGTCATTTAAATTTATTAAGATTAGAAAAGAAAAATATAGACTTGAAAAGATAATCAGCCACTGCATGCCGCTTAGGTTTGTTTGATAATTTAAAAATTGAAAATGATAAATTGAAAATAGAAATAGAATATTTAAAAAATCATGCATGCTCAAATAATCAAAATATTAAGAGATATAATAATTTAAATTAGTATTTTAAATACTATAATGGCCAAATTGGGAAAATATCATAAAAATACATTCTTAAGAAATTTCTGATTAATTCTGTAGGGAAAAACCTATTTTGGGTTCCAAAATCATATAGATTAATTATTTTCTTAGGGCTTTTAGAAAGAAAGTTAAATGTTTAAATTCTTTAAGAGCCTTTGTCTAAAAGTAGTTGATGCTTCAATAACCAAGAAGACCTAGTATCTCGTTATAGCCTAGAAGTCAATTACTGATTGAATGTTTAATAGACTTACTGTAAAACATTCAACTAATACTTTAAATTTTTACTAGAAAAATTTATTTAAAAAGGTCTAATCATTAAAATTTGTTCAAGTTAATCTAAATAATCTTTTTAATTTTTTTTTGTTAGAAATTTTTATGTACTAGTGATCAAAATGTAAATTTTTTAAATTTTACCAAAAATTTAACTTTTTGTGAAATTTTTCCTGTTCAACCCTTGCTAAAGTTTTTATTATTAAAGGAGTTTTTTTAATCAAAGTTTTTGAAACTTAACTCTTCATATTTTTTATTTTTTCCTCTTTAGACTTTTTTGACCTTTCAAGTAATATGTTTAACGTACCCCACTTTTAATGTGATCAAAAGGGGAAGCAGTAAAGATTAAGTATAGGGAGAGGTAGTACAATTTTAATCTTTTTAATTTTTATACTTAAATTTTGTACTTGAAATTTCTTTTTTTTTGTAAAAATTATAACTATTTGTTTATGGTTTACCCTAACTTAACTTTATTTTGATTACATCAAAAAAGGGGAGATTGTTAGTACCCCAAGGTAGTCTTGATGTGATCAACTAAGTTAGGTTAGGTCATGTTGGCATTTAACTCCAGTGTCTAAGTGTGCAGGAACTTAGGAGCACAGGAAGTCGAGCGAAAGACGCAGCTAGCAAGAAAGATGGCACAGAAGAGAGTCGACGGGCTCGGTGCGTCTGAGGGATGAGGTGCTACGGAAGAGTATGCAGGCGGACGAGAAGAAGGCGTGTAGCGTTTTTGAGGGACGAGAAGATGGAGCGGAAGATTGCTCGAGAAGACCGGAAGTTGGGTTCGGGTGAGCCCTATTCCGGATGACCGGGATCACCTAAGCGAGCGAAGCCGGAGCGGAAGACCTGGACCAATGCGAGCGGAGCCGGAGCGGAAGATTGGGATCAAAAAATCAACAAAAGCTTATTTTTCGGTCCGAGGCGCCCCAAGCTGGTCTGGGGCGCCCGGAACCCTTTTGGGCGCCCGGAGCAGAAAATTATCTAGAACGTAATGTGGCGTGTTTTATTACGACGGGGATAAAAGTTTATCCCCTCTTAGGTGCCTGGAACCCTTCCAAGCGCCCCGGCCAATGCTATAAATATAGTCTGGTCCCAATGGTTCAATATAACAAGAAAAAGAGAGAAACAACACTTGTAGTTGTTTTAGTTTCAATTTTGCTTTCTAATTGTGAGATTTAACTGCTGTAAGAGGATTCTCCGCCCAGAGGAGAATTTTAGTGAGCTTTACATCTTCCTTGGATTAACAACCTCCCCGGTTGTAACCAAGTAATTTCTTTGTGCTTCGTCTTTTTTAGTCTTTTAATTATTTTATGCAACTGTTGATAATTATTAAGCTATAAAGTTCAAGGAATATTGTTTTTCTTTGCAGAGTTATTCACCCCCCCTAACCGGCCGCCAAGAGTCCTACAGGGTATTCCATCATTTTTATTATCCCAAGTTGTTTAAGCTAGGGACCTTTCTATTCCAAGCCTGAGTGAGCTCTTTATTTTTTGATAAAATGTCGTCCTCCAATAAGCACTGGAGGGAGCATTATTTTTTCGTTCATTTTTTCGATCGGCCCGACTTCCCGACCAGCTGGCAGATGGAAGTGATGAAACCTCCGTCGCTCAACAAATATCGAAGCCGATCAGACTATCTCCAAGCAGCTTCCAACTTGGCCGGTCAGAAGTATCATATCCATCGGTTGCTGCTGGAGAGTGCCTTATACGTGTTCAGGTTGAACCTAATCCGAACGCAGCTGCCTCTCACCCTAAGTATACTCTTTCTTTTCTCAATCTTTGAATCTAACTAATTTTTTCTACTTTTTTGCAGCTCAAATCATGTTGAGGGCACGTCTGAGCAGCAAGAGCAAGCTCGTGGACACAGAGATTAACGCCATGGGCGTTGCCGAGCTACAGAGTCGTGGCCTACAATCGGTTGACTAATCTGACGATTTACCCGGCAAAGTGGGAGCTAGGGAGCCATGTGGCGACCAGCTAGGCTGGAGCGAGTCAGATAGCGACTAGCGATGTCACGGCCGCTGCAGCCGAACTTCCTCCTGATCGACCTTCAATGTTGCCGATCGCGGTGCCCTCGGAGTCGGCCACCTTAGGCGAGCCCCTAATACAACGACGCAAGAGGCACCAAGGGAAAGCTTCATCCCGTTCAACAACCTCTGCCTTGCAAACCCCCGCCCATACCGGCTCGCGTCCTTCTTCCGAGTGGAGTGAGACTTCATCACACGCCTTTCCCGAGCAGGGGACCGTCACGATTCCTACTTCCCTGTCATCTGACCGGACACCTTTGCTGTTCGGGTGGCCATCGGGGACCATATGTGTGTTGCCCGTCGCGTATATACCTCTGCACTCCTCCCTATCGACCGCCTAGGTATCCACTATCCGGCCAAGCGACCTCCGTACCTTCTAGTCCGAGCAGCCAGAGACACATAATGACCATCATTGACTTGTCAACTGATGAGTGGCGCCACCCGAATGTCACCGAGCCCCACTCTCCCGAATACCAAATCAAGATTCAAGGACCTAGTACAAGTCTGGGTCGATGCTCGGGCCCGTGTGGCTACCATTTCACTGAGGGAGCTCGTGGACAGCCATACTCAGAAGGTCACTAGAGTATGTATATTACTCTTATATTTACTTACTTATTTCCTGCTTGACACTTACTAGCTTATTTTTACTATAGTTTTGGATCGAGAGGTTGACCTTTTTGGAGCACGATGTCCAATAGTTGCGCACCCAGAGTGGCCCCTTCAATGCCTCCCGGGCTCATTTTAAACAGTTGAATATAGAAGTGACTCAACTGAAGGCCAACCTGGAAGGAAGTTCCTGAAGGATTGAGAAACTGCGATAGTGGGGTGGGGGTGGGGGTGGGGGTGAATATCATTTTTTAGAAAACTATTTCTTTAGGAACGTTTAAAATACGAGTAGTGCAGCGGAAAGTAAAAACAAGTTTTGGTTACTTAGTTCAGAGCCTAGATCGACTCCTACTCCAAGGCTCGCGATCCTTGACCGCACCATTGGACAATACACTAAAACTTTTTTTCTCAAAACCTCCGGAAAAAAGTAATTTGTTCAATGAAATGAGTAAGATAGTAATAACCTACTATCTTACTTGAAATTAAGTACAAATCAAGCTAAATAAAATATACCGATACTAGATGTAGAATGAAGTTAGGTCGGTACTTCTTGGATGGAGTAGCCACTTGCTTAGAGATGAGTAGTAGACTAGTTGAACAACAGTTTTGCAAGGGGTGAACTCAGAACTGATTCGTTGCCCAACCTTGAACCTTGAGCTCCTTTTTATAAGAATGGTCAACGCTCGGTCAACCGAACCCGCTCCTTTCCTTCTTCTTTTAGCTCCTATCAGATCCAATCTTCGTCAAGATTCTTCATTAATGCGCCTTTAATGCGATGATCGTTCGATTAACCGATCCTCTACTTCGATCGATCGATCTAGCTAGCTTCCATCTTTGCTTCTGATCGATCTATATTGTGCCACAATATCAAGGTTCGGTCAACCGATTCTTTGGTTTGGTTGACCGATCAAGCTTCGATCGGAATGTGCTCTGCATTAGTCTGAACTGATCTCTGGTCTGAGTCAAGTTGGTTCGGTCGATCGATTCCTACGTTCAGTCGACCGATCAAGCTTAACCTGCAACACAGAGTTAAACAGAATATTCATGCAACACAAAGGTTAGCACAGTAATATATAATGCATGGGTAGTATTAGACAGTAGAATTGTCTTGATCTCAACTTGAAAATCTTCCCCGTTTCTTCAATTAGATCAGCGACTTAGGGTTTGTTGTCTTCCGAAACACCATCTCATTGTCACTTCTCCAGTTACTTACCTCAACCTACCTGTCAAACCTTGGTCCTCTAGACTTGTTTGGACTTTGCCGCTTAGCATTTGATCGGCCACCCAGGACTTTCTCTCAATCTTTGGTCTTTCAAACCTATCGAGTTTTCCTACCAAGTGTCTAATCTTCTCGGCCCACTTAGTCTTTCCACCTGGCTTCCGTGATCTGCTAAGTCTTTCTTGCCTAGTCGCGACTAGGGCTTTTCCGGTTGAGTAAACAGCCTGCACACTCAGTTAACTTATTAGATCACAACAAGACTTAACTTAAACCTTTGACAACATCAAAACTCAGGTTCGATTATGGTGCACCCTGCACCAACAGTTCCAAGCATCTCAGTACGGAGAGAAACAAGAATATCGAGCAAGCCTCACAACTTGAGCGCCTCACCAAGCAGGCTAATTCCTTTGAGGCGATGATAAGCTCTGCCAATGCTAGAAAGCTTCGAGCCATCGAAGATTTGAATATAAAGAACAAGGAAGCTCGGGTCTTGGCCCAAAATCTCAAGGAGGCTGAGGCTATTCTAGTGACCGAACGGGAGAGCTGATCGGAGGAGCAAGTGTAACGACCCGCCTTCTACTGGCTAGGCTGTAAGGCCGGACCGTCACATTATACTGTGCTAAACTATATCCATGACCATCACTAAGTCTAGGTGCGGAAAGCTGTACCAATTTAAACTTTGCTAAACTAATACAAGTTCTTGGTCCTACATGTGCTGAGGGATGCAATCTAAGATATACATGGCATATCCTACATCCCCTATGGTCAAGGAGCTAAATTACAAGGTCTCTTGGTCGAAACCCAGCTTCCCAATCGATCCAGATTGAACTCAATCGATTGCAAGCTGTTGAATCGATCCATGGATCGATTCCGATGGTTACTGTGCTCGGGTTAATATTCTGGATCGATCGGCTGATCAATCAGACTGGCCAATCGATCCAGTGATCGATTCCAGAGCTCTCTGTTCGCGGGAGCGATTTCTCGATTCCTCGATCGATCGGTTGATCGATCCGGCAGCTTCCTGTTCATGACAGAAAGCGACTGGATCGATCGGCTGATCGATCCAGAAGCTTACTGTTCGCGGAACAAGTTCACCAATCGATCAGCTGATCGATTGAAGTCCCCCAATCGATCGGCTGATCGATCGGGGTTTCTGATTTCGTATCAGAAGTCTGATTTCAGCACTATTTCGTGCCTAAATCACATATACAAGTTCCAAAAATGGCTGGGAAACATTATAACATCAAATATTTAGTATTCTAAACATGGGCTAATGCATAGTTCACTAGTTCATGGCATTTAAACATACTAAAGTGCGGAACAACTAAAATGCTACAGAGTTCTAATGCTTAAAACAAAATTTACTAGATCCCTAAGATCTTTATTCCAAGTTCCACCCACACACATCTTCCTTGAATTGACCTCCAGCCTCCGCTAGTCCATCTTTCCTTTACCTTTATCTGTAGTATAAGGAAAAGAGTATCTGTAAACTTGAGAGCTTAGTAAGAAACCATCTACCTCACAAAAACATGCATACGATGAAATCATGCTTTTAAAACATGCTATTTGAAAAATATGTATACTGAACATGTAAGAGCATAGCATGGCATACAAACAAACTAGTCATGGCAACAAGTGCTAACATAAGCTATCATATTGTATCAATAGAAAACTAAACCGATACAACCAAACTGAGCTGAGCTAATTCTAACTAATGCTAAAGCTATACTGAATTCACATAACTATTTGCGAAGTTTGAAAACTATTTTCATAAATAGGTTAAAATACATAATCATGCTGCTGTTTGGGCCCGGCAACTGTACTTGCTATGCGCGCATCCCTAACTAGACCCGGGTTTGCAAGTCCCGAATTTAGTAGGGCTACTAGGTTATCTAAACCTAGGGACGACTGTGGGAGCCCAACCCAATGGACATCTAGTCCGGTACAGTGCCACTGCTGAAAAGTAAAATACTGTTTTATAACTGAATTCTCTTATCTCGCTATTTCTAGGTTATCTGAACCTAGAGGCGACTGTGGGAGCCCACCCATTGGACCATAGTCCCATATAAGCTGTAGCAAGACTATTATGCTATTCTAAATGCCTCTACCGTATTTATTGAACTATTAAAATGCCTACTGAAGCATTTTACTGAGCTAAACATTATATCAAGCACTTGGTGTGCTCTACAACACACCCTACGTACTAATAATCTGTATACTACTAAACTAATGCATAAAACACACGATTAGCTACTTATACTGCAGGTGAGGGGTTTCTTACCTCTTGCGCTAGTTTTCTTACAAATCTAGTCGCTAGTTTTCTGGTGGAGACGATCTTCTCGACGATTCTCTTGCGTCCACGCGTTCTTCTCACGGAGAGAAACGTCCTCGTGTCGGAGTCGTCGCCGGAAGGTGCTCCTATGGCCGTTGGGACGGAAACCTAGCCCTTGGGGCTTGGTGCGCCGAGAGAAGGAAGAGGAGAAGGGGGCGGCGTGGCTAGGGTGAGGGAGGAGAGAGTTACGTTAAAAATAACTCTTCACTTAATTTTTCCCTATTTATATTAAGTGGTAAATTCGCTCAACTCTAACTTAAATAAAATTGTTTCCCTTTCCTTTCAGCACGGCCCTGCTGGATTTTCCTGGTTACTAGAGTTCACCTTAAGTCGTAGGGCCCAATAGGTCTCGGGTTCAATTCCCGCGTAGGCTATTTTACGATTCTATTTATTTTTTCTACTTCTTCTGCTCTAAAAATTCTGTAAAAATATCCTAAAATTCCAGAAAAAACATAGAATATTTTTAAAATAATTTTGAGAATTTTCGGGTGCTACAGCAAGTGGCTACTAAGCTTTAGCTCGATGTCAAAGATGCCAAGCTGGCTTCTTTAAAAGCTAAATTGGAGGCGTCCTGAGCGGCCTTCAAGAAGTACCAAGAGGAAGAGCTTGGCTAGTTTGAGGTTCTCAAACATGATTATCTTTGCTCAGACCCCTTCAACGACCGACTCACGGATCGAGCGCTCGCCTCTTCAACTTTGGCATTGATGGGACTTTCCAACAACTAAAGGGTGGTGGCTATCTCCCTCTCACATTGACCAACAAGATCATAAATCGGGAGAAGCTCACCGAGTCATTGCCAATTGATGTACTTGATTATCTCGAATAACCTTCTTTTTTAGTTTTTCAGGGCACCTTGTGCACCCCCTTTAGTATTTTGTAAAATTTTGTCAACGAACGCGTGCCCATTCGGCGCTTTTCAGCATATGTTAAATGTTCCTAGTGTCCTTCCCCTGCAATGTCGTTCGGCTCCCATGAGGTTGTCCGGCGTTTTAACCATCTTATAGTGCTTTGTGAAAATTTTTTAAGTATGAATCCTTGCGCTTTCGCTTGTCTATGTAACTAGTTGATGAGACATCCGACCGCCTATTTCAGCGTAGGTCGAATGACTTCTTTGCCTTTGTAATTGAAAATCTTATCTGTCAATCGACCGTAGAACCAGTGTTTATAGTCGCTGCTTGACTCTCCACTAATTTTATTCTCAAGTTTATAGTTGTCACTAGGCTGTGGTCATCGACTCTGGAGTTTATAGCCGCTGCTTGACTTTTATTCTTGTTGACTCATGGGTTTATAATCACCGCTAGACTATTGATCCGGGGTTTATAGTCGTCGCTCGGCTGCTGTCATCAACTCTCGGTTATAGTCGCCGCTCGACTTTTGATCCAGGGTTTATAGTCGCTGCTTGACTTTTGATCCAGGATTTATAGTCGTCGCTCGACTTTTGATTTTGTTGGTGTAGGTTGCATTAACGGTCTAATTCAAGTTTTGATGAATGATAAAATAAGTTAAGTTAGGTTTAATGTGATCTAACGATTTAACTAAGTGTGTAAGAGAAGTCCTGATAGGTCGACGAGCTAACCGAATATCTGACAAGAAATCCAGCTAGTTCGATGGGCTTACTGGATAGCCGGTATGAAGTCCAGATAGGTTGACAGGCTAACTGAATATCTGGCACGAAGTCCAGCTTAGTCAACAGGTCGACCGGATAGTTGGCATGAAGTCTAGACAGGTGTACGGGCTGACCGGATGTCTGGCAAAGCAGTAAGTTAAGGTAAGTCACTAGAGGAGAGTGACTTGGTGAGGACACGCTCCCCGTTTGAGGGAGCAATAGACGTTGATCCAATTTAGATCTATTTGGAAAATCTAAGTTAGATCCTGACTAGATTTTGATCTCGAGGAGACATAATCTAATTAATACTCTTGACTATAATTGTGCTAACACTTATTTTGTAGGGTAATATAAGTTTTATTGTCTTGGACTAACTCCATTTTACAGGAAATAAAGGCTGCTAGAAAAGTTTGTTCGGGAGCCCAGAATGCCTAAATTCAATCTTGTCGCCAGCTTGGAGCGCGTTGATTGGATGATTGACGTCACGGTCTAGGCGCCCAGAAGGGATCCAGATACCCGAAACTGCCTATATAAGCAACCTTCCACCAGGAGCACAACACAACTTCTCTCTGCAACTGCTTTCTTACGCGTTACTCCAAAGATGCTCCAGCGACGTTGTGAAGCTTCTTCGATAACCTACGACTCACTTTTTATTTTCCTTGTTATCGGTAAATTTATTTTATAATTCTTTCACTTATTATGTAACTCTTTTGTAAACTATTAGTGGATTGCCCAACGAAAGTACTCTCACGTGTGGGCCTTGGAGTAGGAGTCGACGAAGGCTCCGAACCAAGTAAAACTTGGTGTGTTAGCGTTGTTTTAGTTATTATTTTCTATCGTGTACTTTGACTCAATGACAATTTTTCAACGATCCCTATTCACCCCCCCCCCCCCCCCCCCCCCAGCGCTCTTTTCGATCCAACAAGTGGTATTATAGCAGGTACTGCTCTGATTTGGTGCAATCACGAATCAGGCAAAGGGGGGGGGGGGTGAAATTGTTTGTTTTTTTATTTTCAGTTTTAAGTTGACATAATCTAAATTGGTACAATTACCTCTTTGGAAACATTTTCTCGTAGCAAACCAATCTGAATTGGTGTAACACCAATTCAGTCTTAATATTTTTATTTTTATCCCATACTACTAATCCAAGATCAAAAGTCTTGGGACCATCTCTGCTTTTCTTTATTGTGTGCAAGAGTAATGACCCAAAACGAGGGATACAACACTATCTGTCCTCCCCTCTTCAATGGCGATGACTTCCCATACTGGAAAAAGTGAATGGAGGTCTATTTGAAGACATACTTCGACCGGTGGTTCAACATCACCAGAGGCTACAAGCCTCCGGTCGATAATGTTGAAATTTCGATGGACCTGGAACAGTGGAATCCAGAGATAAAGAAGAAAGTCCAAATATATTTCAAGGCTGTCAACACCTTCTAGTGCGGGCTAACGAAAGAAGAACTGAACCGCGTCGGCCCACACGAAAATGCGAAGGAATTGTGGGACAAGCTCATCGAATTACATGAGGGAACCAGCGACGTGAAGGTAAACAAAGAGGCGTCTATCTGAATAAACTATTTAATGTAAAAATGTAGGAAGGAGAAACTGTAAGTCAACTCCACGCGCAGATAAAGGATATCCTCAACGGGCTTCACAACATCGACCACCAGATGGAAAACCGCGACTTGATAAGGTATGCCCTTAACGTGTTTCCTCGAAATGCACTGTGGGCATCCATCGTGGATGCTTACAAGATTTTGAAGAATCTTTCCAAATTAAAGCTAACTCAAAGCAGGTCAAGAAATGAATTGCCCTCTTTGCAAGTTCCTCCAAAGACAAGCCAAAAACTAAGAAGAAAGCACTCAAGTCAACGTGGGACGAATTATCTTCGAATGAATCAAATGCTAAAGTACAGAAGGACCAAAGTTACCTCGCGCTAATGACCTGCGAATCAGAATCGAAAGGCGAATCAGAAGACGGGTTCGGACCCAAATCGAGCCACGAGTCCGTACTCATTTTCGAAGGTTCCTATGAGGTATACCTTAATTTAAGAAAAAAAAAATTCAAAATCATTGCATGCTTAAATAAAAAAATTAATCGAAAATGAAAATTAAAATAAAATGCTCCTTGAGGAAAACCAATACCTCAAGAAACAGATCGAAAATTCTAATCCAAATCAAGTTGTAAAACTGGAAGAGAAAAACTCAACATTAAAAATTGAATTTAACAAACTTAAAGGGTTGTTAGAAAATTTTACAACTAGATCTAAAAACTTAGATCTAATCCTTAAAAATCAAAAAGTTGTATACAACAAATCTGGGTTTGGATATAAGTCCAGTTTAACAAATAAATCATTCATATCACTCGTAACTCAAAATAAAACACAAACTAAAGTTTGGATTCCAAAAGCGTGCCTAACCACACGAGTAGAAATTAACCAATACTATATACCCAAAAATAAAATATATTATGTAAAATAAAATAACCCTAATAAAAGTCCAAAACATAAAACTAAATCAACTAAACCAAAGACAAACCATAGAAAGAACTACAGAACCAACTCAAACTCAAAGTCAAATTGTCATCAAGTCTATTATAATTACAAAAGTAATCGACATAAACCCAAAACTAAAAGTTAAGAAATCCAGATCAATAATTCAGGAGGAGGCTCCAAACTAGTTGACACCTGCAAAAAAAACTTACCTGGCAGGGTAATTAGGATTAGAGTAAAAAGGGACAAAAGTTTAATTTGACCTACGGTATTGGTGAAGTTTTGGATGATAGTAGGTTAGAGAAGCTTGGTCTATGCATGACTAAGAAGATATGGTTTCGACCTAGTGCATTTGGCTTCGTGGAACTAACTGAAACTACCCCTTACGAATCCTAACTAGTTAGACCAAGGTTTTATACTAAGTTCAGTGGATGAGACTATTTGAAAAACTTCAAAGGTATGGTTACTCTAATGATGTCCAAGTGACTCACCATAGCCCAGAAATTTATCTAAAGAATGCCCGTTTGTTGAACCCAAAGCTAAACCTGAATCTAACACAAGGTTAGACCAAATCCTGAAATTGAACTTAACTCATCTCACAAAATTATATAATTTCCTGATTGAAAACATAGATCGGGTGAAATGACTATGAACTTAAAATTAAATTAAATTTAAAAATTAAATTAAACTTAACTTAAACTTAAAAATTAAATTAAAAACTTAAAATTAAAAATTAAATTAAACTTAAAAATTAAATTAAAAACTTAAACTAAAAAAAAATTAAATTAAACTTAACTTAAACTTTAAAAAATTAAATTAAAACTTAACTTAATCTAAAACTTAAATTAAAATTAAAAACTAACTTAATTAAATTAAACTTAAAATTCAACTTAAATTAAACTTAATTGAAAATTCACTTAATCTAAAACTTAACTTAATCTAAAACTTAAATTAAAATTAAAAACTAACTTAATTAAATTAACTTAATCTAAAACTTAACTTAATCTAAAACTTAAATTAAAAACTAACTTAATTAAATTAACTTAAAATTCAAGTTAAATTAAACTTAACTGAAAATTAACTTAATCTAAAACTTAAATTAAAATTTAAAATTAACTTAAAATTCAACTTAAATTAAAGTTAACTGAAAATTAACTTAAATATTCAAATCAAATTAATTTAAAATTCAAATTAACTTAAAATTTAACTTAAACTTAAATTTTTTAAAAAAAATCAGAAATCAGAGGCGAGCACCCTTGGTATTTGACTTCGGGCGCCCGGAACATGCACTGAGCGCCCCACCCCGTCGCCTCGCTCCAGGCGCCAAGACCCTGTCCGGGCGCCCGGACCGCACTATAAAAGGGGCGGCAAGGGCACCCCCAAAGCCTTTCACCTCTAGTTTTCTCTTTTGCAAAGGCCTTCACCAGACTTTAACTTCAAAAGGAATACAAGTTTAAATTTTTTTTCTTCCTTTGGTTACTACGCCATTGTAGAACAACCGAGATTGTCAATTCTGATATTTTTAACGATGCGTCGGTAAATTTTCTTTCCTTTCCTATTTTTTTTAATTGTTTTATTTTAGTATTTTATGCTTAGTTTAGTTTTCTTTGATAAATTAGGAAACATTCTAAACTTGGTGTTGGGGGCTCTACTGCTAGTACTGACCTTAAGTTTCCTACTGAGGAACTTAAGTATGTCTTTATGGACTAGGTGTCTAGATAGACAGTTTTTTATGTGTTCATGTATACCAGTTCAGTTAACATAAGTTTATGTGTTGAACTGTACAACAACCTAGTTAGAATAGATGATCTTACATACACCACTAGGGTAACTGGTACTGATATCACGTATCCCCTATTGTTATCTGGACCTTTCTAGGATTATGTCCATCTGCATGAACTTTTCAGTGCTATCCCCTTAGGAATCCACCATTTGGTGATCCGTACTCGCACATTACACATGATACGATCTATTCATATTTTTTCGGGGGAGAACGAGCACCCACAGTTACCCTATTTAGGTCAGTCTCCCTTAGAGTCCAAGACTATGCCCTTTATATGGTCTTAGTCTCTTGCATTTTGCCATTGACCACTAATGACATCGCGATGATGCACCCCTTTCTCTCATGATACAGCGGTAAGAATGGGGGACCCACAGATGGGGTCCCGTCCGAGCGGAACCAGAGATTACTCAGCCAAAGGTTTGGGTTTCCGACGCCAAAGCAGGAGAACCGGAGCCGAGTGGCCGAGCGGAGGTTTCCACTCGGCCGAGGACAGAATGGCCGAGCGGATGTGTCCGCTCGGCCGGAATCGTGGCGAGGGAACAGTGGTTAGCCGAGCGGCCTATTCGCTCGGCTCGGGATATGATATGTCAGCAAAGGCATGATGATTAGACTGTACGCAAGATGGCACTATTAAAGGCTCCACCATCACGTCACGGAAAGGTTGATACAGTAGCAGTATGGTCTTATGGATGCCCTTCTGACAGGCCCACACCTAGGCATGGTCGAAAGCAGGTGATTGCTTCGATTGGTGTGCCCAGGCTCCTTCGAGAGGTCTATATAAGGCCTCCACTTCTTCAACCGGAGGTACACAAGTCTACATTTTCTAAGCCACTTTCTTATTCCTTCGCCTAACTTGAGCGTCGGAGGGCCGTCGCCGGACACCCCCCCCGGCTCGGTTTTGTTGCAGGATCGTCGGAGCATCGTGCAGTTAGTCGGAGACCCACATCAGCAGTAGGGGAGCGCCACCTGCCCAGTGTCCGTTGGTTCAGCATTCGGACAGGATCAATTTGGCGCCGTCTGTGGGAATGCTCCTGCATCCGAACGGGAACAATGGATGAGGCTGGACGACAACACACGGTGACGCTTTCCACGGAGGAACTCGACGCTCTGGTCGAAATTAGGGCCGCCAAGCTTGTGGAGCAAAAACAGAAAGCAACAGCCGAGCCGCCGGAGCAGCAAGCAACGTCTGCGTCTGGTGGCCGAGCGGAAGCACCGCAGGCCACCGTTGCATTTCATCGGGCTCTATTCCGCACCCCTGAAGCCGTACCAGCTCATAGAGATAGGGGATCTTCTTCGGATGAAATGCCTAGACGAGATGATAGAAAGGGGAAAGCCCCCCGAGCGGACGCATCACCCGAGAGGATTAATCGCCAGTTTTCAGAGGCTATTCTGCGAGATCCTCTGCCGAAGCACTACGTGCCCCCGACGATCGGCGAGTATAATGGGACAACCGACCCGGATGATCATCTGGGTAAGTTTGATAACACAGCTACACTCCATCAATACACAGATGGAGTAAAATGCCGAGTTTTTCTTACCACTCTCTCGGGATCGGCTCAACGGTGGTTTCGGAGGCTGCCGGACGGATCTATCACCAGCTTCAAAGACTTCCGAACGGCCTTCCTCCACCACTTTGCAAGCAGTCGGCGATATCAAAAAACCAGCGTTAGTCTGTTCGCCATCAAGCAAGAAGCCCGTGAATCGCTCCGAGCTTACATCCAGCGATTCAACAAAGTGGCGATGGATATTCCAACGGCCACATCGGAGACCATGATGAATGCCTTCACACAAGGCCTAGTGGATGGGGACTTCTTCCGGTCGCTCATCCGAAGGCCGCCCCGAGATTATGATCACATGCTACACCTGGCCAACGAATACATCAACGTGGAAGAAGCGCAAGCCGCCCGGAAAAAGGAAACTCCAACCGAGCGGGCACCTACTCATGCCGAGCGGAAACAGCACGCCGCTCATCCGCCGCCCAGAGGACCGAGGGCCGAAGCAATCCGATTCCCTCACGCTAGATCACACGTACAAGAGGTAGCTGCCGCTCGGCCCAAGCCAAAGAAGAGATGGACCCCGATGTTTTGCTCCTTCCACCGGACGGATACGCACAACACAAGAGATTGTCGAAGTCTTCCCTTCGTGGCTCATCCTGTGCCTCGGAATGCCGGACGACGGTCGCCCTCAGTCGACAGGCGACAGAGAACACATGAAGCCGATCGGACGCGAGCTGATAGGCCACAGCAGCAACAGACTCCCGATCGGCGTCGTTCTCCCAGGCAGGAGAATCGCCGAGCGTCCAGAGAACGGTCCCGACTGTCCGCTCGGGAAGAGGAAAATAGAAGCAATACTTCCCGAGGCGAGATCAACGTTATTGCTGGTGGGACGACCGGAGGAGACTCCAACCGAGCTAGAAAGGCGAGCGTCCGGCAACTCCAGATTCATGCAGTCGGCTGCAGCCAAGAGCGGGCGAACGGACCGAAAATCAGTTTCGGACCAGGGGACTTGGAAGGAGTCGAAGTACCCCACGACGATGCCTTACTCATCAAAGCGGTAATAGCCAATTACACTATTCACCTCGTATTTGTTGACACAGGGAGCTCGGTCAACATCATATTCAAGAAGGCGTTCGATCAGCTGCAAATTGATCGAGCCGAGCTGCTGCCCATGACGACCCCGCTCTACGGGTTTACGGGCAACGAAGTTCAGCCGGTCGGACAGATTCGGCTGGCTACCTCGCTGGGAGAAGAGTCGCTCAGGAGGACAAGGACAATAAACTTCGTGGTGGTCGACTCTCCCTCGTCCTACAACGTAATTTTGGGACGACCGGCGCTCAGCGAATTCCGAGCGGTCGTCTCAACCTTCCATCAGAAGATCAAGTTCCCCGTGGAGGACAAAGTGGGAGAAGTACGGGGAGATCAGCTAGCAGCTCGGCGGTGCTATATAGAGATGATCCGAGCAGAAGCCTGTTCCGCTCGGAAGGCGCCCCGGATCGAGGTAAACGCCATCACTGAAAAGCCACCCTCTTTAATTTATGAAGAAAAAGAGGAAGTGCAGATTCACCCCACCCGATCGGAGGCCACAACCTTTATTGCGTCCGATCTGGAGGAAAAATAGAAAGAAGAACTGATCCAATGCCTCCAAAGGAATCATGATGTCTTCGTCTGGTCGACGCACGAGTTGCCCGGAATTTCGCCGAGCATAGCGCAGCACGAGTTACATGTCCGACCGGACGCTCGGCCAGTGAAGCAGAGAAAAAGGGATTTCAGTGCCGAGCAGGATGCCATCATCCGGGCGGAAGTAGAGAAACTTCTGGAGGCCGGCCATATACGCGAGGTGCAGTTCCCGAGCTGGCTGACTAACGTAGTATTAGAGCTGGCTGGCTAACGTAGTATTAGTCTCCAAGCCGGGCGGCAAGTGGAGAGTCTGCATTGATTTTCGGGACTTGAACAAAGCATGCCCCAAAGATTTTTATCCCCTGCCCCGGATAGATCAGCTGGTGGACTCTACGGCCGGCTGCGAATTAATATGTATGCTCGACGCTCATCAGGGATATCATCAAGTGCCGCTAGCCCAGGAAGATCAAGAAAAAGTAAGCTTCGTAACGGCCGACGACACATATTGCTATAATGTGATGCCGTTCGGATTGAAGAATGCCGGGGCCACCTATCAACGCTTGATGAACAAAGTGTTCAGGGAGCAGATCGGGCGGAATCTGGAAGTCTATGTGGACGACATTCTTATCAAATCCGTCCGAGCGGCCGATCTCTTCAAGGACATGGAAGAAACCTTCCGAACGCTACGCAAATATGGAGTCAAGCTAAATCCCCAGAAGCGCCTGTTCGGAGCAAAAGGAGGGCGTTTCTTGGGGTACATAGTGACCGAGCGGGGAATCGAAGCAAATCCCAGCAAGGTGAAAGCTCTACAAGACATGCCGCCTCCAAGAAATACAAGGGAAGTGCAGCGGTTGACCGGTCGGATAACTGCTTTGTCCAGATTCATCTCCAAAACCGCCGATCGGAGCCTACCATTCTTCAAGATCCTGCGCAAGGCTACTAAGTTCTAGTGGGATGAAGAATGCGACCGAGCGTTCGGAGAATTGAAGACATATCTTAATTCTCTGCCTGTACTTGCTAAGCCGATCGGGGGTGAGTCACTTTATATTTATCTGTCTTCAACTGAGCATGCTGTAGGCTCAGCACTTGTGAGGGCGAGCGGCGAAGAGCAGCCGGTGTATTTTCTGAGCCACATTTTAAAAGATGCTGAATCTCGTTACACCGGGCTCGAGAAGTTGGCCTTTGCTCTGATTCTAGCCGCTCGGCGCCTCCGACCATATTTCTTGGCTCATACCATCATTGTCTGGACGAACAGTCCACTGGGAAGAGTACTGTTAAATCCAGAAGCGTCCGGACGGCTCATCAAATGGACTACAGAGTTGAGCGAATTCGATATTCAATACCAACCCCGTTCAGCAATCAAGGCACAATCCTTGACAGATTTTATCACCGAAGTGCAAAGGCCAGAGCCAGAAGCCACGTGGAAGATATTTGTGGACGGACCGTCCACTCGGCTTGGAAGCGGGATTGGAATATTATTGCTCTCCCCTGAAGAAGAGAAGATGCACTTATCCGTCCGGCTGGATTATAGGGCTACAAACAATGAAGCAGAGTATGAAGCCCTCATAGCTGGCTTGCAGGCAGCACGGCATGTTGGAGCCGGTCGGGTGACACTTTATTCGGATTCACAGTTGGCCGCTCAGCAACTTTCTGGCACCTTTGAAATCAACAGCGCTCGGCTCAAACTCTACGCTGAGGCCTTTGAAAAACTCAAAGCTAATTTCCGAGAGGTTCTTATTCAGAAGATTCCCCGAACGGAGAACCAGGCAGCCGATGAGTTGGCCAAACTAGCAAGTTCTATAACGCCGGTCATTATCCCGAAGCCAATTGAACAAGTATCTTTGGTGGCACACGTTAACCGGATGGAAGGCCTCATGTTTCCGGACGACTGGAGGACACCCATCACGGAGTTTTTGCGCTCGGGTGCCACATCGGCCGATCGGGATGAAGCTCAGCTGCTCAGGAGGAGGGCCGGTCGGTTCACACTCATCGGCGATCAGCTCTACAAGAAGGCTTTCTCTCGCCCGTTATTGAAATGCGTGAGCTCGGAAGACTCGGCTTACATCCTCCAAGAGGTACATCAAGGATCGTGCGGAGGACATCCTGGCGGACGATCACTAGCTAAGAAGATCCTGCTAGCTGGATACTTTTGGCCGACCTTACAAATAGACGCCGCTCGGACAGTATCTACGTGCCTTTCGTGCCAGAAGTATCACAACTTCTCCCACCGACTGTCAGAGGAGATGAAGGCATCAACCGTTTCATGTCCGTTCGATCAATGGGAAATGGATATTGTGGGTCCATTTCCGATGGCGACCGGGCAGAGGAAATTTTTGCTGGTGGCGGTCGATTATTTTTCCAAGTGGGTGGAGGCCGAGCCGCTAGCCAGGATCACCGAACAGATGGTCAAAAAATTCATCTGGCAACACATCATCTGTAGATTCGGTATCCCTCTCCGATTGGTTTCCGACAATAGGCGGCAATTCACAGGGAAGGTGCTTGAAGATTGGTGCAAAAGCTACGGCATCGAGCAACACTTCACGTCCGTGGCTTACCCCCAAAGCAACGGTCAAGCCGAAGTAGCCAATCGGGAAATTCTCCATATTCTACGCGCTCGGCTCGACCACTTGGGAGGAAGTTGGCCGGATGAAGTGCCGGGCATTTTATGGGCCATCCGAACGACTCCTAAGGAAGGAACGGGCATCACACCTTTTCATCTGGTGTACGGCGGCGAAGCGGTCATCCCGGTTGAAGTCGGTGTCGAGTCCGTCCGGGTCCAATGTTACGATGAAGGCAACGCCAAGCGGAGGAACATGGAGCTAGATTTGGTTGACGAGGAGCGGGCCAAGGCATCCGTTCGGCTGATGGCGTACCGGCAACGGATGAAGCAAAACTACAACCGGCGCGTCATTCCTAGATCATTCCAGGTCGGCGATCTTGTCTGGAAGAAAGTCAAGCCGGTCGGCGAGCAGGTCCCTTCAAAATCATCGAAAAGCTCCTCTCGGGCGCGTATTATTTGGAGGATGAGGACGGTCGGCAGCTAGATAGGCCGTGGAGCGCGAACCACCTCCAGCCTTACCGGGCGGGGTGAAAGGTGTGCCAATATAAATCATCCTGTGTACTTTTTTCGACTGAATACTTGAAATGCAGAAATGAAAAATCAAGAGAATAAATATAAGGCATCGTCAACGAGGAACGAAGGCCCCGAGCCGTTCGGCCGGAGGTAAATTGGTCGAGCCAAGCGCTCGAGGACCGAAGGCCCCGATCCGTTCGGCCGGTGGTAAATTAGTCGAGCCAAACACTCGAGGACCGAAGGCCACGTGCAGGAAGCAAAGTGGTGTAATATGGCGCTAATTCTTTGTATATTTTCTGTTAGCCTATATCCTCATAATGGAGGAAGCAAAAGTGATAAAAAGGATGGTAAAAAGCTTCGCCGAGCGGAAGCCCGACGAGCTCCGTCGCTAAAGATCGAGAGTCGCGCCGACCGGCTATAAATATCCGCGCCATCTAGCCCAGACGTTAAACCGTAGAGACGAGCCGACGTCTATAAACGTCCGAGCAGAAGCCCGACGAGCTCCGTCGCTAAAGATCGAGAGCCGCGCCGACCGGCTATAAATATCCGCGCCGTCGAGCTCCGACGTTAAAGATCGAGAGACGAGCCGGCGTCTATAAATCCCCGAGCAGAAGACCGACGAGCTCCGTCGTTAAAAATCGAGAGACGATCCAGCGTCTATAAACCCTCCGGCCGGGAAACCGGGAGACGAGCCGGCGTCTATAAAAACCGAGCGGAAAACCGACGAGCTCCGTCGCTAAAGATCGAGAGCCGAGCCGACCGGCTATAAATATCCGCGCCGTCTAGCCCAGACGTTAAACCGTAGAGACGAGCCGGCGTCTATAAACGTCCGAGCAGAAGCCCGACGAGCTCCGTCGCTAAAGATCGAGAGCCGCGCCGACCGGCTATAAATATCCGCGCCGTCGAGCTCCGACGTTAAAGATCGAGAGACGAGCCGGCGTCTATAAATCCCCGAGCAGAAGACCGACGAGCTCCGTCGTTAAAAATCGAGAGACGATCCGGCGTCTATAAACCCTCCGGCCGGGAAACCGGGATACGAGCCGGCGTCTATAAAAACCGAGCGGAAAACCGACGAGCTCCGTCGCTAAAGATCGAGAGTCGCGCCGACCGGCTATAAATATCCGCGCCGTCTAGCCCAGACGTTAAACCATAGAGACGAGCTGGCGTCTATAAACGTCCGATCGGAAGCCCGACGAGCTCCGTCGCTAAAGATCGAGAGCCGCGCCGACCGGCTATAAATATCCGCGCCGTCGAGCTCCGACGTTAAAGATCGAGAGACGAGCCGGCGTCTATAAATCCCCGAGCAGAAGACCAACGAGCTCCGTCGTTAAAAATCGAGAGACGATCCGGCGTCTATAAACCCTCCGGCCGGGAAACCGGGAGACGAGCCGACGTCTATAAAAACCGAGCGGAAAATCGACGAGCTCCGTCGCTAAAGATCGAGAGCCGCGCCGACCGGCTATAAATATCCGCGCCGTCTAGCCCAGACGTTAAATCGTAGAGACGAGCCGGCGTCTGTAAACGTCCGAGCGGAAGCCCGACGAGCTCCGTCGCTAAAGATCGAGAGCCGCGCCGACCGGCTATAAATATCCGCGCCGTCGAGCTCCGACGTTAAAGATCGAGAGACGAGCTGGCGTCTATAAATCCCCGAGCAGAAGACCGACGAGCTCCGTCATTAAAAATCGAGAGACGATCCGGTGTCTATAAACCCTCCGGCCGGGAAACTGGGAGACGAGCCGGCGTCTATAAAAACCGAGCGGAAAACCGACGAGCACCATCGTTAAAAATCGAGAGTCGGTCCGGCGACTATAAAAACCCCGGACAAACGAATATCAGAGAATAAGAAACCGCGGAAACCACAAGTATTAAAACATTTAGGCCCGCTCGGGCGTTGGTCCTTCGATACTTGGCGTTTGTTGACTTCACACAGGCTAGATACGTGCAGAGCGAGTAGGCCCTCCCGCTCGGACTTTGTTTAATGGGTTAAGCTGATCGGCCGCGTGACGGAGAACACTTAGAGCATGGCTGACTCTAAGCATAAACGTTAAGCAAACAGAAGAATATTATGGATAATGATCAGGAAGACGCAAGCAAAGACATAATTGCATTAAAGGGAAAGCATGCCGAACGACAAGTACAAAAAGTTGCGCTGGGCGTAAGAAATGCAAAAACAAGATAGAGACGAGGAACACTCTTCACTCGGGGTCTTCGAAGTTGAAGAAACCGTCCGGAATGTCGTCTGTCATGGCCGCCATATCGGAGGCGGGAATGTGCATTCCCGCAGGAAGGTGGCCCCCCTTCTTCAAGTAGGCCATAGTGACCTTAACGGCCTCGGCAAAGGTCGAAGAGACGCTGTCGCCAAATTTCGTGCCAAACCTCTCCGAGCGGAGGTAATCTTGACGTGCAGCAGCCATACGACTCGGCTCATCTTCCTTGTACTTTCTGAGCGCCGCCCGGGAGGCATTTAGTGAATCTTGGATAACTTTCTGGTCCACCTCTGCTTTAGTGCGTTCAGCTGAGCGCCCATCCCGTTCGGCAATTAGTTGGGCTTCCAGCTCCTTAGATCGCTGATCTAGGGCTCGGACTTCAACTTTCATCTTGTCCAGATCAGCGATCGCCCGCTTCTTCCAGGCTCTTCCCCGTCGCGCTTCTTCACCAAGCCTTCAAGTCGAGCCACCTTAGCTGTGTCGGCCCTTCTTCCCTCTGGCTTGTTTCTCCCGCCTACCGATGGACCCCGAGACTTGGAGTTTTCCATGAGATCCTCTAGCTCGGCCGATGGCTAGTGGCGATTTGCTCACCCCAATCTGTAAGGGAAATAATAAAATCAGAACCGAACAGAGTATGACACGGAAGAAAATGAACCTACCGAGTGGCTCCGCATGTGGTTATCACCGAGTCGCTTAAGGCCATGAGGGCCACCCAATCAAGGCCCTCGAAAAGTTTGGCGAGCGGACCCGTCAAGGTTATTTCATGAATGGGCTTGATGGCCGATCGGCAGACAAGAAATATTCCTCCGATGGGAATCGAAGGGTAGTCTTGATGGTCGGGTGGCCAGCCGGCACTCACCTGTCCCGAGGACTCCCTATGGTTGAAGTTTCACTCGCAAGTGACGACGAGTCCGTGGAGGAGAGCCGAGGGTTGTGTGGTGGGCGAGGCCACGGGGTCCCGATCTGCGAGGCGTGCGATCCGGAGAAGCGATCTCGATCGGCTACCGTGGTTCGCCACATGGGCTCGGAAGGTCGGAGTCCTTCGACGCTTCCACCGAACTTCCAAAGAGGAATCCCTACTGGGACTCGGCTCACTGGAGCAGAGGAAAGCAGGATCCGCCTCAAACTCCATTAGCAGATTGGGTAACATTGCTTGTATGGCGTCCCCCTCTCCCGATCTGCCGGGGGATAAGACCCGCCACGAAGTTCTTTTGGTAGCCGCCTCAATTTCCACGGCCTTCAATTTCAGATGATCGGTAGCCTTGGAGCGCCACATGACTTCAGCTGCAGTGGAAGAAATTAAAATCAGTTAGACAAAAAAGGCGAAGGGAGTAAAGAGTCCTTACCCATGCGGTAGGGGAGATTGGCCCGAAGGGGAGATAATCCAAAAATGTACAACACCCCCTTGAGAAGCAACTGGTCGATTTTGTACCGCTGACCGGACAAGCAATTTACCGCATGAAGGTAGGCCGGATTGCTTCTGAATTTGCCGAGCTCCGGCTGGGTCGGCACAGCGGTCTGCCATTTGTTCGGAATGCTGGCCGCTCGGGAAGTCGTATATAGAAGAAGAACTCCTTCCAGTGCTTGTTGGAGGTCGGCATGTTCTCAAAAAATTTGAAGCCTATTCTACTTGTTAGGATCCTTCGTACGGCTAGAGAGGGGGGTGTGAATAGCTGACCCCAAATCTCTCGCGTTTCTTCCTACAATTCGTTAGCGCAGCGGAAAATACAAAGAAACGAAAGAGAAGAAAACCAAACCTTAACACGAGGATGTAACGAGGTTCGGAGATTAGGGCTCCTACTCCTCGGCGTGTCCGTAAGGTGGACGAGTCCAGTCAATCCGTCGGTGGATGAGTCCCCGGAGAACCGGCTAATACAATATACTCCTTGTGGGTGGAGAAACCTCGCCACAAACGTTTGCAACAGCAAACAAAGAGTACAAGAACAAAGAGTAAGCAAGAAATACAATAAGAATACACAAGCACTCTACCAATCTTGCTTTCTCGTCGACTGGAGTCCGGATGAAACTCTAACAGCAGCAGCTGTTCCATCGGGGAAGCTCACGCGAAGCTTTGGACGAGCTCAACAAAACTCAAGCACAGCAGCACTTAGCAACAGGAAGGAGGAAGAAGTTACGCACAGAAGATGCCCTCGATCCTTTTATACTGCGAAGAAGGCGGTGAAGAAACTAGGCTGCGTCGCACGCTAGAACTCGACGGCCGCGACCGATCGTGAGGAAGTGGATCGCCACCGATCGGCTGGACCGATCAGAGTGTGCTCGATCGGTCCACGCACCGATCCGCTTTCTCCGAACTCCGCTATCGTGCTCGACGGTCGTGGGGACCGATCAGCCAGGCCGATCGTCGGTCCCCGCATCGATCAAGGCTTCAGAGTTGCCCAACTCTCGTGTGGAATCTGATCGGTCCTCGGACCGATCCCACCTCGGCGTCCCCGATCGGCCCGGGCCGATCAGGCCATCCTGATCGGTCCCCGCACCGATCGGAAGCCCAGAACCATGATCGCTTCGTTGTTATCCGATCGGTCACCGGCACCGATCGATACCCAATCAGACATCGATCGGCCGCAGATCGATCCGAGCTTGGTTTTGCCCAAACCAAGTCCCAAGTCTCCCAAGCCAACATCCGGTCAACCTTGACCTGTTGGTATATCATGCTTAGCATCCGGCCACCCTTGACCTGCTAAGACTCTCCACCAAGTGTCCGGTCAATCCCTCTGACCTACTTGGACTTTTCCACACCAGATGTCCGATCATCCCTGATCCATCTGGATTTTCTTCTTCGTGCCAAGTATCCGATCACTCCCTTGACCTACTTGGACTTTCCAACACCAGAAGTCCGATCATTCCTGATCCATCTGGATTTTCCCTTGCCTGGTTTCACTCACCAGGACTTTCCAACTGCCTAACATCCCAGTTAGGACTTTCCCACTGCCTGGCTTCACTCACCAGGACTTTCCAACTGCCTAACATCCTAGTTAGGACTTTCCACTGCCTGGCTTCACTCACCAGGACTTTCCAACTGCCTAACATCCCAGTTAGGACTTTCCACTGCCTGGCTTCACTCACCAGGACTTTTCCAGTGCCAAGTCTCCATACTTGGACTTTTCCCGTGCCAAGTCTCCATACTTGGACTTTTCCAGTGCCAAGCTCCCTGCTTGGACTTTTCCGTTGCCAAGTCTCCATACTTGGACTTTTTCCCGAATCAGGTCAACCAGGTCAACCTTGACCTATGGTTGCACCAATAATCTCCCAAACATCTATTCTTGTCTCACATCAAGAATAGAACTCTCTCACGAGTGTCAAACATCAACATGCAACTCAACTAGGTCAACCTTGACCTAAAGTTGCATCAACAATCTTCCCAAGTCAAACATCAAAATACAACTCGAGTCAAGTCAACTCGAGTCGGGTCAACCAGGTCAACCTTGACCTAAGGTTGCACCAACAATCTCCCCCTTTTTGATGTTTGACAAAATCATAATCAAGTTAGGTTAACCCAATAACCTAACTTAGGTTTTCCAACCATCTTCCAATGTCCAATGTTCTTTCCTTGAAAATTCTCTGGACATTCTCCCCTTAGGTTAACCCGATAACCTAACTTGGGTTCTCCAATAATTCTCCCCCTTTTTGACATACATCAAAAAGAATTCCAATGTTCTTCCTCGAACATTCGCTGGACATTCTCCCCCTAGCTTAGGTTAACCCGATAACCTAACTTGGGTTCTCCAATAATTCTCCAATGAACGCTCTCCCCTTTTTGACACACATCAAAAAGAAAAAGGAGAGTATTAAGGTCAAGAGTTTCTTCCTAATGAAAGTCCCATACCTTTCATTGAAACTCTTAATTTCCCCTTGATACTAAACTCAACAACCAACTTAGTGATAATTCCATATCACTCAAGTCTTTAGGAGTAAAAACTCCCCCTAAAAGTCAACTCCCCTTGACAATTAGGTAAAAACTCCCCCTAAAGGTCAACTCCCCCTTGACCATTGCACCAACAATGTCTTGGAGAGTTTCAAACCTTTAGAAATCCACAAAACCCAACTTCCAGTTGAAATTTCAGACCAACAGCTGAAAATCAGAAACTGGCACGCACTGATCGGTCCCCAGACCGATCAGAAACCACCTGGATCGGTCCCCAGACCGATCCACGCTTCACTGATCGCACTGGATCGTCACTGATCGGTCTTCGCCAGATCGCACCAAGCTCCTGGATCTCACTGGATCGGTCTGTAGACCGATCCACAATCCTCTGGATCGGTCCGCAGACCGATCAGATCTTCCCTGGATCGGTCCCCGGACCGATCCAGCCACTGAAATCAGAATTTCTGATTTCCCCTTCCGGAAATTCAGAAACTCCTAATAAATTCCAGAAAATTCCAAAAATCGTGAAATTTTGAGGATACATTCCTCATAATATACACTATCATGGAAAAATAGTTTTCTATGAAAATAGTTTCTATTTTCAAATCTTGATACAAAATTCGAAAACTTTGAAATAGTTCAAAGTTAAGTCAATTGTGTATCACAATGTCCAATGATGAATGCTATCACTATGAATAGCTTCATCAAGGTTTTTCAAATCAATTTTAAAATGCTTTTAAAACCATTTGAATTTAGGACCATAATCTTAGGGCTAGATGTACATGACTTGTACACAAGCTTTCCCTATGATCCTTCATTTCTTGAATTAGGCTCATCTAGGTACAAGACCTATGTCCCTTGATCCTAACTCATGATCCTAATATCTCACACACATCTAAAGTGTATCAAACACATCCAAGTCAATTTTGATGTGAGATATGGGTTTAGGTTATCTTAGACTAAGTTCTCATGCATTTGCTAAACTACACTTTGATCTCAATATCAAAATATGTTTTTATCCTTAAATCAAATTCATGGATTATTAATGCAAGAGATCCTAGAAAACTCCTCAAATGAGATTGGCACATCCTAATCACCTTAGGAATAATTCTTAATTTCATTTTCAAGGCTTGATTATACCTTGAAAAATCCTAAAGTGCCACCTTTTGCCATGATTAGGTTAACTACCTATTCAATTAAGGTTGGCACACCCTAACTCATCTAGTGTGATGAAATCACGCTCCTAGGAACCCAATACCTATTGGAGCTCATTGGGTTCACTAAATATTCACTAGGGATGACTTCCCTAGCAATCCTCCTAATGACCCTCTTAGGCTTTAAAGCCTTGGTCATTTGGGACTCATCAAGATCAACTCTAGGGGTGACTCCCCTTGTGACCTTGGTGATGGTCTTCCTAGCCCTAGATTTTGTTCCATAATCGAATGGAACATTGTGATAAGTGGGCTTGACCACTTGGGACTTAGGTTTGTGACCCAAACCTTTCTTGTCCTTGGACATTGGTTTTTGACCCTTAAACCCTAAAGATGACTTCTCCAAGTTCTTAAGAGCCTTTTCCAAAGTATCAAGTCTTGACCTCAAGACTTGATTTTCCTTCTCTAATACCTCAAGTTTTAACTTGTCATTTGTCTTTGAGGTATTCCTAGGCATATGTCTAGATGATTTGGGATTTCTACCTAGATTATCCTTAACCGTAGATGAATTGATCCTAGGGTTGGCTTTCCTAGTGTTATCCTTATCTAGGCTCACATGTTTGGCACCTAAGCATGTGTATCGATTTCTATAATTATCATGCTTATCATTATTGTCAATTGCAATCAAACTACTAGCATGCATCTTACTAGTATTGCAATAATATGCCTTAGAGATTACCTTAGGGTTTGCCTTAGCTCCCCTATCGATGTGCTCGGTCTCTTGTCCTTGTGAGATTGCTTCCCCCTCGGACATTGGCTCCGATAATGTCCCCTTTGCTTGCATTGGAAGCACACCACATGCTCCTTGCTCTTGCGTATCGGGACTCCGGCTTTCTTGACCTTTGGCGCCGGTGGAGACTTTCTAATCCTCTTTGGACATTTACTCTTGTAATGTCCATACTCCCTACACTCAAAGCACATTATGTGTAATTTGCTAGAAATTAAATGGTTTGAGTTACCTAGGTTTGAGGATGGATGAACGCTCTCTCCTTCATCCCTTCCGGAGGTAGAAACTTCTTCTTCTTGCTCCGAACTTGAAGAAGAAATCTCCTCCTCTTCTTCTTTAGATGTTGAGTGACCCTCAACTTCTAAATCCACATCCCCATGGTGTGAGCTACTTAGCTCACTTGACTCCTCTTCATGACTTGAAATGGAGCTTTCTTCATGAAGCTTGGCCAAATTGTTCCACAATTCCTTGGCATTGTTGTAACCACCTATCTTACACAATATATCATTAGGTAATGAAAATTCAAACATTTTCAATACCTCATCGTTGACTAGGGATTGGTGGACTTGTTCCTTGGTCCACTTCTTCTTCTCTAGGGTTTCTCCTTTCTTGTCCATCGGAGGCTTGAACCCTAATTGAACACAACTCCAATTTTCAAGATTAGTCATAAGAAAATATTTCATTCTTACCTTCCAAAACGCGAAGTCGTCGCGATCGTAGAAAGGTGGAATTGTGACATCTTCTCCGAACCGATCCATTCTCTAGCGCTTGTGCTCCCCCGGGTGTTGATCCAACGAAGAGCGGCCTTGCTCTGATACCACTTGTTAGGATCCTTCGTACGGCTAGAGAGGGGGGTGTGAATAGCCGACCCCAAATCTCTCGCGTTTCTTCCTACAATTCGTTAGCGCAGCGGAAAATACAAAGAAACGAAAGAGAAGAAAACCAAACCTTAACACGAGGATGTAACGAGGTTCGGAGATTAGGGCTCCTACTCCTCGGCGTGTCCGTAAGGTGGACGAGTCCAGTCAATCCGTCGGTGGATGAGTCCCCGGAGAACCGGCTAATACAATATACTCCTTGTGGGTGGAGAAACCTCGCCACAAACGTTTGCAACAGCAAACAAAGAGTACAAGAACAAAGAGTAAGCAAGAAATACAATAAGAATACACAAGCACTCTACCAATCTTGCTTTCTCGATCGAGTCCGGATGAAGCAAAGAATTAAAACTCTAACAAGAAGAAATGTTCCGATGGGAAGCTCACGCGAAGCTTTGGACGAGCTCAACAAAACTCAAGCACAGCAGCACTTAGCAGGAAGGAGGAAGAAGTTGCCACGGAAGATGCCCTCGATCCTTTTATACTGCGAAGAAGACAATGAGAAACTAGCCGCTAGGCCGCATCTAGAACTCGATCGGCCCGCACCGATCGTGAGGAAGTGGATCGTCACCGATCGGTGCGGACCGATCAGAGGTGCCTGATCGGTCCACGCACCGATCGGCGCTTTCTCCCGAACTCCGCTATCGTGCTGATCGGTCGTGGGGACCGATCAGGGCCTGTGCTGATCGGTCCGATCAGAAGGCTTCACAGAGTTGCCCAACTCTCGTGGAATCTGATCGGTCCTCGACCGATCCCACTCGGCCCCCGATCGGCCCGGGACCGATCAGCTCCATGTCGATCGTCCCCGCATCGATCCGAAGCCCACGAACCATGATCGCTTCGTTGTTATCCGATCGGTCACCGCACCGATCGATACCCAATCAGACACCGGATCGGCCTGCAGATCGATCCGAGCTTGGTTTTGCCCAAACCAAGTCCCAAGTCTCCCAAGCCAACATCCGTCAACCTTGACTGTTGGTATATCATGCTTAGCATCCGGTCACTCCTTGACCGCTAAGACTCTCCACCAAGTGTCCGGTCAATCCCTCGACCTACTTGGACTTTTCCACACCGGATGTCCGATCATCCCCGATCCATCCGGATTTTCTTCTTCGTGCCAAGTATCCGATCACCCTTGACCTACTTGGACTTTCCAACACCGGAAGTCCGATCATTCCCGATCCATCTGGATTTTCCTTGCCTGGTTTCACTCACCAGACTTTCCAACCGCCTAACATCCACTTAGGACTTTCCCACCGCCTCGCTTCACTCACTGGACTTTCCAACCGCCTAACATCCTAGTTAGGACTTTCCACCGCCTGCTTCACTCACCGGACTTTCCAACCGCCTAACATCCAGTTAGGACTTTCCATGCGGCTTCACTCACGCAGACTTTTCCAGGCCAAGTCTCCATACTTGGACTTTTCCCTGCCAAGTCTCCATACTTGGACTTTTCCACGTGCCTCCCTGCTTGGACTTTTCCGCTGCCAAGTCTCCATACTTGGACTTTTTCCCGAATCAGGTCAACCAGGTCAACCTTGACCTATGATTGCACCAATAATCTCCCAAACATCTATTCTTGTCTCACATCAAGAATAGAACTCTCTCACGAGTGTCAAACATCAACATGCAACTCAACTAGGTCAACCTTGACCTAAAGTTGCATCAACAATCTTCCCAAGTCAAACATCAAAATACAACTCGAGTCAAGTCAACTCGAGTCGGGTCAACCAGGTCAACCTTGACCTAAGGTTGCACCAACACTACTTTGGAAAATAAAAGTACCCAACTCGGATTGTTTGGGGTAGAAGAAGTAGTGGAATATTTTGGGGTCAAGTGGGATACTGTGCAGCCTAAAGAGGATGACCACCCCGCTCAGTAGCCTAAAGGAATTCGGCACAAGTTGGCCGAGCGGGATGCGGAAATAATTACAAACTTCCAAAATAAATGGATGGGTAGGAAATATAAGGCCGTGGAATTGGTCTAGAAAAAAACAAATAGTACCGATCGGCGGGTTATGGGGCCGGTCGGTCGGGCCGGCTACAACTATTTCATGGTCGTTCGGGATCCCGTAGGTCCTAACAACGCGCCGGGCGCGCTCCTCATCGAACCTACTCTCCATACTCATATACCACGGACCGTGAACCTCGGTAGCGGGTGAAGAAGTGCTCGCCATGACTAAAGAAGGGAAGGAAGCCTAGCAATACTCGGAAACAAGGGGACGAGAGAAGAGAAGAAGCTTACTGAGGGAAGATCAAAGGAAAGAATCCCGGACTCGACCAAGAAGCACTGATCGACACTGGTGCGGTACTATAGGTGAGTCTGAGCTGCGAGAACCATTGACCCCTGTGAGGATAGGAAAAAGACCAGACTCGGTTTGGATGGGCCGTCCGACAAGCCAATGAATAAGAGAGCGAGGTGGCCAAGGCTCATTTCAAAACAAAGGGCGTCCCATCGTACGAAGCGTCACCGCCACTAGGGACGAGCCACGTGGCGCTCTGTCACCGAGCGCAATTAATGCGCCCATACCGCGCATGCTTCGACTTAATGAAAAAGACTTGCGCGATTTTCAAGAGGATTTAGACAAGCAAACATCCACGTTGGGCGCTAAGGCATACAAAGCGAAGAGCTGAGCGGCTAAATTTGGCATGAGGGCCGAACGGCTCAAGGGATATCGGACACACAGTCCAGTCAGTCGGACTCACTGCCTCCTTCGACTAGACTTGAAGGGGAGGCAAGTGATCCAGCGGTAAGAATGGGGGACCCACAGATGGGGTCCCGTCCGAGCGGAACCAGACATTACCCAGCCAAAGGTTTGGGTTTCCGACGCCAAAGCAGGAGAACCGGAGCCGAGTGGCCGAGCGGAGGTTTCCGCTCGGCTGAGGACAGAATGGCCGAGCGGATGTGTCCGCTCGGCCGGAATCGTGGCGAGGGAACAGTGGTTAGCCGAGCGGCCTATTCGCTCGGCTCGGGATATGATATGTCAGCAAAGGCATGATGATTAGACTGTACGCAAGATGGCACTATTAAAGGCCCCACCATCACGTCACGGAAAGGTTGATACAGTAGCAGTATGGTCTTATGGATGCCCTTCTGACAGGCCCACACCTAGGCATGGTCGAAAGCAGGTGATTGCTTCGATTGGTGTGCCCAGGCTCCTTCGAGAGGTCTATATTGTTAGGATCTCTTCATACGGCTAGAGAGGGGGGGTGTGAATAGCCGACCCCAATTGCACGCGTTTCTTTCTACAAACTAGGGTTAGCGCAGCGGAAATAAAAACAAGAAACGAAAACAAGAAGATCAAACCTCAACGCGTCGATGTAACGAGGTTCGGAGATGAAACTCCTACTCCTCGGCGTGTCCGTAAGGTGGACGAAGCCTATCAATCCGTCGGTGGATGAGTCCCCGGAGAACCGGCTAATATATATACTCCTTCTGGGTGGAGAAACCTCACCACAATCTTTGCAACAGCAATAAGGAGTACAAGAAGAACAAGAAAACAAGAACAACAGGAATGTAAAAACACTTGCTTGCCTCTTGTTGTCGATTGGAAACCAGGTGAAGCAGCAGCTTCTAGGATCCAAACTCAGCTAGAAAACCAGCAGGAAACTCACGCAGAGCTTCAACACAATGAGAGCTCAGCAAAGCTCAAATCACAGTCTCATGAGGAAGAGAGTTCTTATCTTCTTCGTCTCCTGTAGAGGTCTTATACCGCACTGCGAAGAAGACACAGAAGACAGTAATCTAGCCGCTAGTCGCAACGGCAGGTGTGGACCGATCGAGCATCACCGATCGGCTCGGGTCGACGGTCGTGGGGACCGATCAGTTTGCTGATCGGTCCCCATACCGATCGGAATAGAGCATGCAGAGTTGCCCAACTCTGCAGCATACTCGATCGTCCCGTGGACCGATCAGCTTCTGATCGGTCATGGGGACCGATCAGTTCACCGATCGGTCCTCGACCGATCCCACCTCTCGACGAGGTGGCCGTGTCTCTCAACTCTTCCGATCGGTCTGCACCGATCGATGTCTTACAACCTTCGTTTGTTATCCGATCGGTCACGGATCGATCGACACAACGATCGGATCGGTCTCGCAGATCGATCCAGCTTGGTTTTGCCCAAACCAAGTCCCAAGTCTCCCAAACCAACATCCGGTCAACCTTGACCTGTTGGAACATCATGCTTAGCATCCGGTCACCCTTGACCGCTAAGACTCTCCACCAAGTGTCCGGTCAACCTTTGACCCACTTGGACTTTTCTACACCGATGTCCGATCATCCCCGATCCATCTGGATTTTCTGCCTAGCTTCACTCACTGGACTTTCACTTCACTCACCAGGATTTCCACACCGCCTAACATCCCAGTTAGGACTTTCTCATTGCCGGCTTCACTCACGGGACTTTCCAACCGCCTAACATCCAGTTAGGACTTTCCCACCGCCGGCTTCACTCACCGGACTTTTCCACACCGCCTAACATCCGTTAGGACTTTCCCACCGCTGGTTTCACTCACGGGACTTTCTACCGCCTAACATCCGATTAGGTCTTTCCCTCAGCCAAGCTCCCTGCTTGGACTTCTCCGTGCCAAGTCTCCATACTTGGACTTTTCCAGTGCCAAGTCTCCATACTTGGACTTTTCCCGTGCCAAGTCTCCACACTTGGACTTCTCGCGTGCCAAGCTCCCTGCTTGGACTTTTCCCGAATCAGGTCAACCAGGTCAACCTTGACCTAGGGTTGCACCAATAATCTCCCAACCATCTATTCTTGTCTCACATCAAGAATAGAACTCTCTCACGAGTGTCAAACATCAACATGCAACTCAACTAGGTCAACCTCGACCTAAGGTTGCACCGACAATCTTCCCAAGTCAAACATCAAAATACAACTCGAGTCAAGTCACCTCGAGTCGGGTCAACCAGGTCAACCTTGACCTAAGGTTGCACCAACATATATAAGGCCTCCACTTCTTCAACCGGAGGTACGCAAGTCTACATTTTCTAAGTCACTTTCTTATTCCTTCGCCTAACTTGAGCGTCGGAGGGCCGTCGCCGGGACACCCCCCTGGCTCGGTTTTGTTGCAGGATCGCCGGAGCATCGTGCAGTTAGTCGGAGACCCACATCAGCAGTAGGGGAGCGCCACCTACCCAGCGTCCGTTGGTTCAGCATTCGGACAGGATCAACTCATTTTTACTATATGCCTTCTGTTATAGATTAGATATAGATAATAGTTTACATATTTTTCATTTCATTCTTTACTCAGCTGGACTCATCACCAACAGACGGGTTCACATGCCCTACTGCCACATCTTAACTGCATGCATTGCCTCTTTAGGTATTGATGTTGCTAGAGGTGATTTCAGATCCCTGATTGAGTTTGCCATGGTATGATCTAGGAACTTTTCTTTAGGTGGTATTCATACAGATGATAAGGGTGTCTTGTCCTAGCGGAGGGAGACCCAGCACCGGCTTGACCCGGACGTCGAGCCATAGCCAGATGCTGAGGGGGAGGAGGCAGGGGTGGATGAGTTCATGGTTGCGCTTTTTGGCGAACCCCCTGTAGCCCCCCCCCCCCCCCCCCCCCTCGCACTCTAGCCGACCGAGTTACCAGCCTTGAGTCAGCCGTGAGTAGCCTTCGGCAGGATGTCACCGATCTTCGACGGGACATGCGGCAGGAGATTTCTGATCTTGGATGGGACATGTGGCAGGATATCTCCGATCTTCGACGGGACTTGTCTAGCTCTCACAAAGATGACCGGACTTGTCACACCGAGCTGATAGAGATGTTGTGCTCTCTAGGTTTTGAACCACTCTCCTCATCATCACAATAGGTTAGGTTATTATTGTCTACTTGTATTTGCCTTGATTATTATTACTATGCATTGTATATTTTTAACTTACTATATACAGTTAATTTTTCTCAGTTTATTTGTTACAATTAGGAATGCGCTTAATATATTAGGACTTAATTTCAAAATTACTTTAAAAAATTATTCTTTAAAATTCTAAGGTAAAATTCTTTATTTATTTTTCTCAAAACTTCCCTTATTTTTAGAATTTTTAAAATTACTTTTAGCATTAGTCTAGATCAAATCCTTAGAAAGCATGCTCCTATAGATCTAAGACTTAAGCATCTCACCAACACACTGGGACTACCTTGTTTGTGCATTACTAAATTTAGAAAGGGGTGAGATGCATAGACAGATTGTCTGGACTTAAGATGCTTATATCAGTACATCAATACAAGTCTGGGCATTAAATATCAAATTAACAGTAATCAGGTTAAGTTTTTTTAGCTTAGTCAAACACTAACTGGATAAATTGACTTAACATGACTAACCAAGTGAAAATTGTTATCTTCTGATAGTTAGTAAGTAACTAATGGTTAGATAGTTAAGGATATTTTTTAGTTGTTTATTTTGAAATAATATCAGGTTCAGGAGAAGGATTAATAACTTAAAAATTTTTAAACTTGCTTCATTTTTTACTAGCATTTTCAAAACTGTAAAGTTTGTAAACACTTTAAGTTTATCACCCTTAGTGTTTTTAAATGATAGCTTTGTAAATCAATTTGATCACTATTTAAGTTTTTAAAATATTATTTTAAAGATATTTTTGAAAAAAAAAGTTTTTCAAATGTTTTCAAAAGTTATCTTAAAAAACCTATCTATTTTCAAAATACTTCTTATTTTTATTTTGAAAAATAATTTTAAACTTTCTAACCTTAAAGTTATCTGTACAAAAAAAACTTTTCTTTTGAAAACCTTACGAAAAATTAGTAGATTTTGAAAACAATTTCAAATTTTCTAATATTTAAAGTTATTTTTACAAAAACTTAGAATTATCAAATTTTTATATCTTTTGGAAATCTTATATTTTGAAAACTTTGTAGATTTAGAAAATAATTTCAAAATCACTTTATTTTTAGAAATCCTGACGTAAAGTTTTTAATTTTAAAAAATCACTTATCAGTGATGTCTTTAAAGATTCTCTTCAAGTTAATTAATTTATTTTCTAAGCTATTTTTTAACTCCCCCAAGTAATCCTGAAAATTTTCTATTGTCAAAGTTTTTTTTGTTACTTTACTTTTTTTTTCCATGTATTGTCTATTCATATTTTTTGATGAATGTCAAAGGGGGAGGGTTAGGTGAATTAAGTTAGCAAAATACCAAGCATAACATCAAAACAAGACTAACTTAAAAACCATGTCATTTATTTTTGCATATTCTTTTTTCCTAACTTAATCCAGGTTGTCATTGTATCAAAAAGGGGGAGATTGTTGGTGCAGGTTGCACTAACGATCTAACTCGAGTTTTGATAAATGTCAAAATATGTTAAGTTAGGCTTAATGTGATTTAATGATTTAACTAAGTGTGTAGGAGAAGTCCAGATAGGTCGACGAGCTGACCGAATATCTGGCAAGAAATCCAGCTACGTCGACGGGCTGACTGGATAGATGGTATGAAGTCCAAATAGATTGACGGGCTGACCGGATATCTAGTACGAAGTCCATCTTGGTCAACGAGCCGATCTGATAGTTGGCATGAAGTCCAGACAGGTCGACGGGTTGACCGGATGTCCGGCAAAGCGGTAAGTTAAGGTAAGTCACTGGAGGAGAATGACTTGGTGAGGGCGCGTTCCCCGTTTGAGGGAACAATAGGCGTCAATCCAACTTAGATCCATTTGGAAAATCTAAGTTGAGATCCTGACTAGATTCTGGTTTCGAGGAGACATAATCTAATTACTACTTTTGACTATAATTATGCTAACACTTGTTTTGCAGAGTAATATAAGTTTTATTGTCTCGGACTAACTTCATTTGGAAACAAAGACTGCTGGAAAAGTTGATCCGGGCACCTGGAAGGGATCCGGGCGCCCGGAGTGGTCCGGGTGGCCGGAAGCGGTCCAGGCGCCCAAAGTGGTCCGTGTGCCCGGAAGCAGTCTGGGCGCCCAGAATGCCCAAATTCAATCTTGTCGTCGGCTTGGAGCGCGTTGATTGGATGGCTGACGTCACGGTCCAGGCTCCCAGAAGGGATCCAAGCACCCGGAACTGCCTATATAAGCAGCCTTCCACCAGGAACACAACACAACTTCTCTCTGCAACTGCTTTCTTACGCGCTGCTCCAAAGATGCTCCTGCGACAATGTGAAGCTTCTTCAACAACCTGTGACTCAGTTTTTATTTTACTTGTTGTCGGTAAATTTATTTTATAGTTCTTGTACTTATTGTGTAACTCTTTTGCCAACTATTAGTGGATTGCCCAACGAAAGCACTCTCACGTGCGAGCTTTGGAGTAGAAGTCGACGAAAGCTCCAAACCAAGTAAAACTTGGTGTGTTAGCATTGTTTTCGTTATTATTTTCTGCTACGTACTTTGACTCAATTACGATTTTTCAACGATCGCTATTCACCCCCCCCCCTCTAGCGCTCTTTTCGATCCAACAGATTCGTCGACTCCAGAGTTTAGAGCCGTTGCTCAGCTTTTGTTCCAGGATGTATAGTCGCCACTCGACTGTTAATGACATAGACTCTCGGGTTTATAGCCACCACTCGGCTATTGATCTTGTCGACTTAAGGGTTTTTAGTCGCCGCTTGAATGTTGATCCTGGGTTTATAGTCGCCGTTCGACTGTTAAATTTATTGACTCAAGGGTTTATAGTTGCCGCTAAACTTCTATTCCAGGATTTATAGTCGTCGCTCGACTGTCGAAGGCGTAAACTCTAAGGTTTATAGTCGTCGCTCGACTTTAGTTCCAGGGTTTATAGTCGTCGCTCGACTGTTGAATAATCAACTCAAGAGTTTATAGTCGCTGCTCGACTGTTGATCCGGGGTTTATAGTCGTCACTCGACTGTTGAATTGTCGACTCAAGGATTTATAGTCGTCGGTCTACTGTTGAATTGTCGACTCAAGGCTCCTAAATGTCGAGCTGCCTGTAAGCCAGCTATCAATGTCTCATATTCGGCTTTGTTATTTGTAGCCCGATAATCCAGTCGTACGAACAATTATATCCTGTCTTCCTATGACAATATCTAGAGGATGCTGATCCCGCTACCTTACCGAGTGGATGAACCATCTACATATATCTTCCAAGTTGCATCCGGCTCGACGTTCTGGACCTCGGTGATAGAATCAGCTAAGGTCTAGGCCTTGATTGTTGTCCGAGGTTGATACTGTATGTCAAACTCGCTCAATGCAGTGATCCATTTGATCAGCCATCCGGACACTTCTGGGTTAAGGAGAACTCTTTCCAGTGCGCTATTAGTCATCACACTTATCGGATGTGAGAGAAAATATGGACGAAGCCTCCGAGCGGCGAGTACTAGCGCATATACTAGTTTTTCGAGATTGGTGTAGCGGAATTATGCATCTTTTAATATATGACTTAGAAAATACATTGGCAGTTGGAGCCATTCTGCTACACCAACGTCGAGCCAACCATATATTTGTGGATGACAAATAAATCCAGAGTGGCTCGCTGGCGTTGGATTTTACAAATACATGTAGGGAGGTAAAGTACACCTTAAGCTCTTCTAGCACCTTGTCGCACTCCTCGTTTCATTGGAATTTTGTCTCACGACGTAGTACCTTGAAGAACGGGCGACTCTAATCAGACGATTTGGTGATGAATCTTGATAATGTGTTGATCTTTCCGATTAGCCGTTGAACCTCCTTCAAGTTGTAGGGCGGGGGCATATCCTGTAACGACATCACTTTGCTCAGATTTGCTTCAATCCCCCGTTCGGTGACAATATAGCCAAGGAAGCGACCATTGCTTGCTTCGAACATACACTTGTTCAGATTCAGCTTTGTTGGATCGTGGAAGTCGCTAGAGGGGGGGATGAATAGCAATCATCAAAAGTCGTTATCGAATTAGAGTAAGCAGCGGAAAAAACACAAAACACAATGCTAACACAAACTAATTTTACTTGGTTCGGAGCCTTCGTCGACTCCTACTTCAAGGCTCACACTCGTCGAGTGCTTTCATTGGGCAATTCACTAGCAGTTCGAAAAGTGTTTACAAATGAAAGCACAAGAACTCGTTTAAAAAGAAAGTATACCGACAACAATTAAAAAGAACTTGAGCCGCAAGTTGTGGAAGAAGCGTCGTCACGACGCAGGAGCAGAGCGCAATAGAGATGTCGTAGGAAGCAATTGTTGTTCGTAGCTCTGGAGGAAGGCTCCTTTTATAGGAGTGCTCCGGGTGCCCGGCTCCCTTTCAGGCTCCTGGACTGTGACGTTAGCCCAGCCAATCAGCGCGCCCCACGTTGCGACGAGGATGAGTTTTGCCTTCCGGGTGTCCGGATCACCATTTTCCAGAAAATCATTTTTCTGCAAGAAAATGTTAGTCCAAGGCAAAAATACAATTTATGCTACCCTGTAAAATAAAGTGTTAGCACAATTATATTCAAACAGAGTAGTAATTAGATTTTGTCTCCCCGAGACCAGAATCTAATCAAGATCTCAACTTTGACTTCTGAAATGGATCTAAGTTGGATTGACGCCTACTGTTCTCTCGAAGGAGGAAAGCATCATCACCAAGTCACTCCCCTCCAGTGACTTACCTTAACTTACCTACCAGACATCCGGTCATCCCGTCGACCTGTCTGGTCTTCGTACCAGCTACCTGGTCAGCCCATCGACCTAACTGAACTCCCCTAAAATACTGAGTTAGCACAATAGATAAAGCAAAATAGTGTTAACAGAATTCAAGTATAACTTAGGGTTACCTAGCTTCACTCACTAGGACTTCCATTGCCTGGCTTCACTCACCAGGACTTCCTTCACCTAGCTTCACTCACCAGGACTTCTACCACCTAGCTTCACTCACTAGGGTCTGACTTTACTCACTAGGACTTCCACTTTGCTTAACTTCCAGTTAGGACTAGTCACTCAGTAGACTTCTCACCTGCCTATCCTTTGGTTAGGACTTACATTTGCTAGACATCTAATCCTGACTAGACTTCTCTCTTCCAAACATCAAGTCTTGTTTGGATCAACCCTTGGTCAAACTAACCAGACTTAGGTATATTGTCAAACATCGAAACCCTAGAGGTCGACTGCACCAACAATCTTGATTTCGTATGCCCTCAGAATTCGACAAGTTTCTTAGATATCTGCGTAAAGGTTAGTGGCTCGGAGAGATTTTATCAAGATGTCATCGACATATACCTCTATGTTATAGCCAATCTACCGTAGGAACACGTTGTTCATCAATCTTTGATAAGTGGCGTCGACATTCTTCGGTCTGAATGACATGACGTTGTAGCAATAGATCCCATCAGCCGTAATGAAGCTGGCATTCTCTTGATCTTCAAGGGCGAACGACACTTAGTGATAGCCTTGGTACACCTCGAGCATGCAGATCAGCTTACAACCCATCGTGGAGTCCACCATTTGATCTATTCTGGGCAAAGGATAGAAGTCCTTTGGGCAAGCTTTGTTTAGATTGCGGAAGTCGATGTAGAATCGCCACTTATTGCCTGGCTTCCAGACCAGCATGACATTGGCCAACCAGCTCAGAAATTGTACCTCACGAATGTGACCAGCTTCAAGTAACTTTTCTATCTCTATTCGAATGATCTAATGTTGCTCCGAGCTGAAGTCCCTCTTCCTCTATTTCACTGGCCAAGCATACGGTCGGACGTGAAGCTCATGCTGAGCCACACTTGGCGAGATGCCCGAGAGCTCGTGTGTTGACTAGGCGAACACATAATGGTTTCACCTAAGGCAGGCGACCAGCTATCTATCAGGTCGACGGTGATAAATGCAGTGGCTTCTGACCGGCTAGGATGGATATGAACTTCCTCCTTTTCCTCATAGACCAGCACGGGAGGTTCTTTCATGATGGTGTTCACCTCCAAACATTGAATCTTTTGCGCGACCCTTGCTTCCGATTCGACTATCTCGACGTAGCATCGCCAAGCGGCCAACTGGTTGTCTTTGACTTTGCCCACCTCATTGTCCACCGGAAACTTTATTTTTTGGCAGAAGGTAGACACCACAGCTTGAAACTCATTTAGAGTCGGTCGGCCCAATATGACATTGTAGGTGGATGACACATCCACCACAATGAAATTTGTGATTCTAATTCTCTTGAGAGGCTCTTCTCCGAGTGATATGACCAGTTGAGCCTGTCCGATCGGCAATATTTCATTGACTGTGAACCCATATAGCGGGGTCATCATGGGCTGCAACTCGCTCTAGTCGATTTGCAACTAATCGAACGCCTTCTTAAAGATTATATTCACCGAGCTACTAGTATCAATAAAAGTTCGATGAATAGTAAATTAGCTATTACCTCTCGGATGATCAAGGCGTCATCGTGAGGCATCTCCACTCCCTTTAGGTCTTGAGAGTCAAAACTTATCTCTGGTCCCTCAGTTTCTTTTTGCTGCATCCTATAGCATGTATCTCCAATCACCTGACATGCGACTTCCTTGCTCGATTAGAATCACCGCCGGTTGGCCTACCAACGATCATTCTAATTTCACCTCGAGCGGCATTGCTTCGGTTTTCCTCCTCTCGAGCCGAGGGTTAGTCCGCACAACGAAAGTTCGGATGGGACTTGTGTTACCTCTCCGTTGAGGCTGACGCTAATGTCGCTTGGTCGTCGTTCTTTCTTCTTCCTGTTGCCCGTCCGTTTGACGGTGATGATGTCGATCAGGAGATGGTGACCGACGGCTATATCTTAGAGGAGGCAGACTGCTTGAAATTGGCCTCAAGTTATAGCAGTCTCGGGTGTTGTATGTCGTCGATTGATGGAACGAGCAAAACAACAATGTCCACGTCCTGCCTTTTGCAGCTTTGGGTCGACTTATTGCTACGTGCTGCACGACATATATTCTAGGCTCCTGGTACGGCGGTGCTACCCCTGATTGGGGGCCTTTTGGTGGTTGATGATTGGTGGTCGACTGCCGTTCAGGGGGAGCAGTATTCTCGGCAAGCGCTTCCTTCTTTCACGCCGCTTGTGTTTCCTCCATATTTATATATTCTGTGGCACGTTTGAGCAAGTGGTCAAAGTCTTTTGACGACCTCCTGATGAGTGAGTGGAAGAATTCCCCTTTGGTAAGCTTCTGGGAGAAGGCATTTACCAATATCTTCGAAGAGACCGATGGAATATCCATGGTCACCTGGTTGAACCACTTGATGTAGACCCTCAGTACCTCCTTAGACCCTTGCTTTACCGCGAATAAATTAACACTCATCTTCTAGTGACAACGATTGCTAGCAAAATGATGCAGAAATGCCGCTTGGAAGTCCTTGAAGTTGTGGATTGATTCGATCTGCAGTTGCCTGAACTGCAGTTGATTCGATCTGCAGTTGCCTGAACTGCAGTTGATTCGATCTGCAGTTGCCTGAACTCGGTCTCTATTTCCTGCCCGCTGCCCCGCTGCTGATGCCACGAGTTCATGTACCTGGCGCTCGGCCATCACCTGCTGCTGTTGTTGCTCGACCATCTTGGCTACTCGGGCTTGTATCAACATATCCAACTCCTCCTGCATTAGTTTCACCGTCGTGAGTTGTCCAGCGTCCTCCATCTCCACATTTCAGATACAGACTATATTCCCACAGACGGTGTCAATATGAACCTGTTTGAAAATCATGAAGAATGCTAGCTGGAGATGTGGCTTCTCGGTTGACTGCGTGTAGACTCCGCTCCGCTCTGTAACACAAGAAACGTCGATGGCAAGCCAGGGAAGGGGTCCCGACGTTGACCCTCCGACGCTCAAGTCAGTCACTAGAACAGTAGAAGAAAGCGGAGCAACAGTAAAAGCACAAGCGTAAATAGTGAATAACATATACCTCTGTTGGTGCATGGACCCCCCCTTTATATAGTGCCTAGTGGACAACGTGCATGCTTCTCAAAGCGCAGGCACACTTCCCTAACTATCCTATGAAAGAATATGTCAGAAAAGTGTCTTTGACACCATACCTTAATAAGATATGCAAATCCCTGATGAGACAATAGAAGCTTTCGTCATACGATCCGCCTGTTGACCATGCTCTGTTGTCAATGACATTACCTCCCAAAGGGATATTAAGAAATATGGGAATGGTCCCACTGTTCGACCGAGCGAGGTAGCCGCTTGGCCGAGACTCCTCTGCTCGATCGACATCTGCTGCTTTTTCTCGCAGTGACTTGGTTCAATAGATTGCTTTCGCCCGACCGGACAAGCGCTCCGGTCACCTTAACGTTCCTCTGATCCGTAATGAACATATGATGTTTTTGTTGTAATGCTCATGGTCGGGCGGGCGTTCTTCTCAGACAAGCCATCTGGCTGATCTGATACTTCTGGCCCGATTGACGGTTGGAGTCAATTTTCGCTCGACCAACTTTAGTGGGACCTTTGACCACGTGGACTCTGACTTCCACGTCGACTGCTGTCTCTACATTTGACCCACGCTTGATGGGCTCCCTTTATCGCCACATCAATTAATAAAAAAAATTATCAATAATACATTGCAGCTAAGTCTCAAATTCTAGATCTCTAATTAATCCATTTTTTTCCGTGTGAAAAGAAAAAAAGATATTAATATAATTTTATTTTGTTAACCAAAGTTCAATTACAAACAAACTAGAGAAAATATTATCTTAAAGAATTCAAATTTCTGAGTTATCTCATATATTTTTTTGTACTAATACATATCATAATTCTTTTATAATATGATGGATCTGTATTATAAATGTGAAAAAAAGGGTTTTCAAAAGAAAATAATGTTCTCTAAGATGTTATTCATAATTTTATACCGTTTAAATCCAAATTTTATTAGTATAGTAAATTTTTTGTATTTGTAAACTGAAAAATATATAAAATTAAATGAAGCTTATTTGAATTTAATTTTTGAGAAATTTTTAACCACCAATTTTAGAGAAAAAGCTTCATAATATTTCATCTAACAAAAGAAATTACAAATTATTTTGTTAACTAAAATTAAACTATAAATAAAGTAGAAAAAAATATTATCTCAACAATTTATATTTTTTTAATATTATCTTAAAATGATATAATGATCAATAAATAGTCCAGCGTCACCAGAAATCATTGCAAGAGCAAGCCCCGTTCTGGAAATGGTGGAACCGGTTCCGGTCCCTGACTACCACGACTCTACCGTAGACATCCGAGACGAGCTTCATCACGCCATGGCAGTCCTCGCAGATCCGAAGGTTCTTCACGATCATAATGGCGTCCCCCGGCCTCGCGTTAATCAGCCCGAACGCCACTGCCAACTTCTCGCTGTGCTCCCGCACGCACACCTCCTTGTCCTCTTCGTCCACGTCCAGCGCCACGCTGCTGGTCGCCGCCCTGTGCCCCTTCTGGCTCGCTGCCTTCCCGATCTCGTCGATCATCATGTAGATCCGATCGGACTGCGGGTGCGAACGATCGCCGGAGAGGAACTCATGCACTGTTCCAGCCATCTCGATCGAGCTCCATCCGGGCGGCTTGTATACCTTTCGCTCCTTCATAAGGCTCCTCACTTCCTGGACCCGGTTCCAATCGCCAGAGGCAGCGTAGACGTTGGATAGGAAGACGCGAGCGCCGGCGTGGTGGGGGTCGAGATCCAGCATCTCCCGCGCCACCCGCTTGCCCAGATCTAGGTTTTTGTGGACTCTGCAGGCCACCAGGAGCGCGCCCCAGGTGACCACGTCGGCTCTCACAGGACTCGTCTCGATCAGATCCAGCGCCGCATCCAGACGCCCTGCTCTCGCCAGCAGATCCACCGCGCACCCGTAGTGCTCGATCGTCGGCTCCACGCCATAGTCGACCTTCATCCGTTTCAGAACCCGGAGGCCCTCGTCCACTAATCCGGCGTGGCTGCACGCGCTCAGCATGCCGGTGAGCGTCACCGAGTCGGGATCGACTCCGGCGATTTGCATCTCGGCGAAGTGCTCCAGCGCCTCCTTCGCCAGCCCGTGAAGCGCGAGGCCGCTTATCATTGCGCTCCACGCCCTTACGTCCTTCTCCGGTATTCTGTCGAACACCCACCGGGCGCTTTCGATCTCGCCGCATCTCGCGTACATGTTGACGAGCGCGGTCGCGAGATTTAGCGTCATCCGCATCCGGTTCCTGCCGATGTGGGCGTGGATCCACCGGCCGATCCCGCGCGCCCCGATGTGCGCGCACGCGGCCACCACGCTAAGCATGGTGATCTCGTCGGCGTCGACTCGGCCATGCATTTGCCGGAACAAGCGCAGAGCGTCGGCGTGCCGGTCGCACGCGATGTAGCCCTTCAAGAGCGCGTTCCATGCGGTGACGTCCTTGTGGGGACTTCCGTCGAACACCTTATGAGCGTCGTCGACCGACCCAATGGAAGCGTATAGACTGACGAGGGAGGTGACGATGAAGGGATCGAGGCAGTCGAGACCACGGCGGACGAGTGAGGCGTGGAGGGATAGCCCCACGCTAGAGCTGTTGTCGGGGAGGCGAGCGGCGGCACGGAGGAGGAAGGGGAAGGTATAGTTGTTGGGGGCGTAGCCTCGGGCGACCATGGAGCGGAAGAGGGAGAGAGACTCCTCGGGACTGCTGCTGTGGGCGTAGCCGCGGATCATGGAGTTCCATATAAAGGCGTTGAGGGGCGGCGGGATGCGGGCGAAGAGGGCGCGTGCATAGGGGAGGTTGGAGGGGTCGGATATGGCGATGTCGGCAACCAGCTTGCCGGCGATGAGACTGTCGTCGAGCTCCCCGCATCTAAGGAGCTTCGCATGGGTTTTCTTGAGCTCGGTCAGGCTGGAGAAGCGGCAACGGCGATGCCGTTCGAGGTGGCAAGAAGAAGGTGCGGCGGGGCGGCGGCGGCAGACTATGAAACCGGTGTGGCGGGCACTCATCGCCCCAATTCCCCCTCTGAATTGGTAAATTACCATAGAATCACTTAACGGAAAATTTCAATGTACCCCTCAAGTTTTATCTGTTTTTAAAGCAGCCCTAAGGTAACGGTTGGCACAATGGCACTAATAAATTTTTTTTAACTCATTTCAAAAAAATGCTATTTAATCATTAAAAAGTATTTTGAAATTTATCTATTTATAGTAAAAGATAATTACGCAGCGTGCTCACAGTCCGTCCGTAGAATTTATAATAAAGTGGTCTTAATTAGTGGCAAATGTGGTTTTGATGCTGTTATGTAGCTAACCATCCTATTCGTTGGGATAATCAATAATAATGGATTGGAAATAAGCTTTTAATAACAAGAAAAAATTGCAAAAGCACCGTATATGGGTAAATAAAGTTCCATTTATAAAAATGTCCTAATAATTAGGGATGATAATGGTGGAATTTTAATTGGATTTAGTATCCTTCATGTTCATTTTCATTTATTAAATTCATTTTTATTGGATTTATAATTTTCATCTTTATCCTTATATCCATGGGAAATAAATATCCAACCTTCTATATTAATAATTTTGTCCATTCCATTTAACTACTATCATTAAAAAATATATATTAGAATTAATTTCTATCCCAAAAAAACATGATTTAAAAAAAAAAATAAACATATACTTCAAATTTAATTATATTCAGTAAAAATATATTAAACACAGGCAATAAATAATTAGTGGGTAATAAATAATTAGTGGGTTATATATATATATATATATATATATATATTTTTTTTTTTTGATTCGGCGGTAAGAACAGGGGACCCTCGTTCTAGGGAGTCAACGCCACGTGTAAGTCAAAGGGTCAGGTGGTCGATAGGAGAAGGATGAACTGACCGGAAACCCGAGAAAAGGTTGGATCAATAGGGCGACCGGGGAAGGGTTGGCCGACCGCCCGGCCGGCCGACCGTTGTCTAACTGATGGCAAAAGGCACCCCGGCGGGAGTCGGGGTTCCGACGCTCGCTGAACAGGATCATATGGCCGAGCGGATGGCACACTCGGTCGAAGACATAAGGTAGCATACTGCGAACAGTCCCCACAGAGCACATTACGAGGATCTCCTAAGCATACCAGTGCATATGGATGGCCGGACGTGATGTGAGTGCCGGCCGGCCGGACGTGAGGTGAGTGCCGGCCGTCTGGACGCCCCGGCATAGAGTAAGGAGAGAAGGACAAGGAACATCTTCTGACAGCTGTCATGCTCTGTGACTAGGCCATACTCCAAATCTGGCGACAAGGGGTTCTGCTGTCCCATCGAAGACATGCTTGGACTGTGGCAGTATGGTGTCAGGTAAGCCTTCTGACAAGCCCTTACCGAGGTATGGGCTGGGGACACGTATTCGCCTCGACATGTGTGCATGAGCTCCTTCCCAGCTCTATATAAGGGGCCTTGCACTTCACCGGAGGTATGCATTCTACGATTCTTGGAGCCACTTCTTTGTTGTCGAGCTTTACCTGACTTGAGCGTCGGAGGGTCGTCGCCGGGAACCCCTTCCCGGCCCGACTTCCTTACAGGTTCACCGGAGGTTCGTGCGACCGGTCGAAGATCCACGTCAGCCGGCGGAGAGCGTCACGTGCCCAGCGTCCGTTGATTCAGCGATTCGGACAGGATCAATTTGGCGCCGTCTGTGGGAACGCTCCTGCATCCGATCGGAAGCAATGGACGAAGATGGACGACAGCATTCGATGATGCTCTCCACAGAGGAGCTCGACGCTTTGATCGAGACAAGAGCCGCCAAGCTTGTATAACAGAGACAAAAGTCGCAAACCGAGCGGGCGGAGCAGCATGCAACATCAGCATCAGGAGGCCGAGCGGAAGCACCGCAGGCCACAGTTGCATTTCATCGGGCTCTATTCCCCACTCCTAAAGCCGCGGTGGCTAATCGTGATCGAGGATCTTCCTCAGATGAAATGCCAAGGCGAGATAGCAAAAAAGGGAAAGCCCCCCGAGCGGACGCCTCGCCCGAGCGGATCAACCGTCAATTCTCAGAGGCTATTCTACAAGATCCTCTGCCGAAGCATTATGTGCCCCCGACGATCGGCGAATACAATGGAACTACCGACCCGGATGATCATTTGGGTAAGTTCGACAATACCGCTACCCTTCATCAATACACAGACGGGGTGAAGTGTCGAGTTTTTCTTACCACCCTCTCGGGATCGGCTCAACGGTGGTTTCGGAGGTTGTCGGACGGATCTATCTCAAGTTTCAAGGACTTTCGAACGGCCTTCCTTCACCACTTTGCTAGCAGTCGGCGCTATCAGAAGACTAGTGTCAGTCTGTTCGCCATCAAACAAGAAGCCCGCGAATCGCTCCGAGCCTATATCCAGCGGTTCAACAAAGTGGCCATGGATATCCCTACGGCCACCTCGGAGACTATGATGAATGCCTTCACACAAGGCCTCGTGGACGGGGATTTCTTCCGCTCGCTCATTCGGAAGCCGCCCCGAGACTACGACCATATGCTACACCGGGCCAACGAATACATCAATGTGGAGGAAGCCCAGGCGGCCCGACGAAAAGAAGTTTCAACTGAGCGGTCAACCCCTGCCGAACGGAAGCCTCATACTGCTCATCAGCCACCCAGAGGACCGCGAGCTGAAGCAGCTCGTCCACCACAACAAGCAAGATCCCATGCCATCTAAGAAGTATTCGCCGAGCCGCCCAGACCAAAAAGGAAGGTATGGACCCCCAATGTTCTGCTCATTCCACCGGATGGACATGCACAACACAAAAGATTGCAGGAGTCTTCCCTTGATCTCTCATCCTGTTCCCCGAAGTGGCAGCCGTCGATCGCCATCATCCGACAGGCGACAGAGGCCTCGAGAAGCCGATCGGATAGTAGCCAACAGGCAACAACAACGGACTCCCGAGCGACATCACACTCCGAGGCGTGTGAATCCTCGGATGTCTAGGGAGCGGCCCCGACCGTCCGCTCGGGAAGAAGAAAATAGAAGCAACACTTCCCGAGGCAAAATCAACATTATAGCTGGCGGGCCTACCGGAGGCAACTCCAACCGAGCAAGGAAAGCAAGCGTAAGGCAGCTCCAGATTCATGCGGTCGGCTGTAGCCAGGAACGGGCGAGCGGACCCGAAATCAACTTCGGGCCCAAGGACTTGGAGGGAGTCGAAGTGCCGCATGACGATGCTCTCCTCATCAAAGCGGTAATAGCCTACTACACTATTCACCGCGTTTTTATTGACACAGGAAGCTCGGTCAATATCGTATTCAAAAAAGCCTTCGATCAACTACAAATTGATCGAGTCGAGCTGCTACCCATGACAACCCCCCTTTACGGGTTTACGGGCAATGAAGTCCTGCCGGTCGGACAGATCCGACTGGCTATTTCACTGGGAGAGGAGCCGCTCAGAAAGACGCGGACTATAAACTTCATCGTGGTGGACTCTCCCTCGGCATACAACGTCATCTTGGGACGACTGGCTCTCAGTGAATTCCGAGCGGCCGTCTCCACCTTCCACCAGAGAATCAAGTTCCCGGTCGAGGACAAAGTAGGAGAAGTACGAGGAGATCAACTAGCAGCTCGACGATGCTACGTCGAGATGGTCCGAGCAAAAGCCAATTCCGCTCAGAAGACGCCACGGATCGAGGCGAACGCTATAACTGAAAACCTCCCTCTTTAGTTTACGAAGAAAAAGAGGAAGTGCAGATTCACCCGACCCGATCGGAGGCCACAACGTTCATTGCGGCCGATCTGGAGGCAAGCCAGAAAGAGGAAGTGATCAAGTGCCTGGAGAGAAACCGTGATGTCTTCGTCTGGTCAACACATGAGCTGCCCGGAATTTCACCGAGCATAGCGCAGCATGAGCTCCACGTCCGACCGGACGCTCGGCCTGTGAAGCAGAGAAAGAGGGACTTCAGCGTCGAACAAAATGCCATCATCCGAGCGGAAGTCGAGAAACTCCTGGAGGCCGGCCACATACGCGAGGTTCAGTTCCCTAGCTGGTTGGCGAACGTCGTACTAGTCTCCAAGCCAGGCAACAAATGGAGAGTGTGCATCGATTTCCGGGACCTTAACAAGGCGTGCCCAAAAGATTTTTATCCTCTGCCACGGATCGATCAACTGGTGGATTCTACAGCCGGCTGCGAGTTGATATGCATGCTCGACGCATATCAGGGCTACCATCAAGTGCCGCTCGCCCGAGAAGATCAAGAAAAAGTCAGCTTCGTTACAGCCGACGGCACCTATTGCTTTAATGTGATGCCGTTCGGACTGAAGAACGCGGGAGCCACTTATCAGCGCTTGATGAACAAAGTGTTCAAAGAGCAGATCGGGCGAAATCTGGAAGTATACGTGGACGACATTCTCATCAAGTCCGTCCGAGTGGCCGATCTCTTAGAAGACATGGAGGAAACTTTTCGAACGCTACGGAAATATGGAGTTAAGCTAAACCCTCAGAAGTGCCTGTTCGGAGCAAAAGGTGGGCGTTTCTTGGGATACATAGTGACTTAGCGGGGCATCGAGGCAAATCCCAGCAAAGTGAAAGCATTACAAGATATGCCGCCCCCAAGAAATCTGAGGGAAATGCAGCGTTTGACCGGTCGGATAACTGCTCTGTCAGGTTCATCTCCAAGACCGCCGACCAGAGCCTGCCTTTTTTCAAAATCTTGCGCAAAGCCACTAAGTTTCACTGGGACGAAGAATGCGATCGGGCGTTCGAAGATCTGAAGGCATACTTAAACTCTCTACCTGTGCTAGCTAAGCCAACTATGGGTGAGCCACTTTGTATCTATTTATCTTCAACTGAGCAAGCAGTCGACTCGGTACTAGTGAGGGCGAGCGGAGAAGAGCCTGTATATTTTCTGAGCCATATTTTAAAAGATGTTGAATCTCGCTACACCGGGCTCGAGAAGCTGGCTTTCGCTTTGGTCCTCGCCGCTCGGCGCCTCCGTCCCTATTTCTTGGCTCATACCATCATCGTCCGGATGAATAGTCTATTGGGAAGAGTGTTGTTGAACCCAGAAGCGTCCGGACGGCTCATCAAATGGACAACGGAGTTGAGCGAATTTGACATCCAGTACCAACCCCGTTCGGCTATAAAGGCTCAATCCTTGGCAGATTTTATCACCGAAGTACAAAAGCCAGAGCCCGAAGCTATGTGGAAGATATTTGTGGACGGATCGTCCACTAGGCTCGGGAGCGGGATAGGTGTACTGCTGCTCTCTCCCCACGAAGAAAAGATGTACCTATCCGTCCGGCTGGATTATAGAGCTACAAACAATGAAGCGGAGTATGAAGCCCTCATAGCCGGCTTGCAAGCAGCTCGGCATGTTGGAGCCGGTCGGGTAACGCTTCATTCGGATTCGCAGCTGGCCGCTCAGCAGCTCTCTGGCACCTTTGAAATTAACAACGCGCGGCTCAAACTCTATGCGGAAGCCTTTGAGAAGCTTAAAGCCAATTTCAGAGAAGTCATTGTCCAGAAGATACCTCGGGCGGAAAACCAAGCGGCCGATGAGCTAGCCAAACTCGCAAGTTCAATAACGCCGGTTGCCATCCAGCAGCCAATTGAACAAGTATCTTTGGTGGCGCACGTCGACCGGATGGAGGGCCTCACGTTTCCGAGCGACTGGAGGACACCCATCATGGAGTTTCTTTGCTCAGGAGCTACATCATTCGATCGGGATGAAGCCCAGCTACTAAGGAGGAGAGCCGGCCGGTTCACACTCATCGGAGATCAACTTTACAAGAAGGCTTTCTCCCGCCCGCTTTTGAAATGCGTGAGCTTGGAAGACGCAGCGTACATCCTCCAAGAAGTGCATCAAGGGTCGTGCGGAGGACACCCGGGCGGACGATCGCTAGCTAAGAAGATCCTGCTGGCTGGATACTTTTGGCCAACCCTGCAAGCAGACGCCGCTCGGATAGTCGCGACGTGCCTTTCTTGCCAAAAGTATCATAACTTCTCTCACCGACCGGCGGAGGAAATGAAAGCAGCTACCGTGTCCTGTCCGTTTGACCAATGGGGAATGGATATTGTGGGTCCGTTTCCTATGGCGACCGGGCAGCGGAAATTTCTACTAGTGGCGGTCGATTATTTTTCCAAGTGGGTGGAGGCCGAGCCACTAGCCAAGATCACCGAGCAGATGGTCAAGAAGTTTATTTAGCAACATATTATCTGCCGGTTCGGCATTCCCCGTCGACTTGTTTCCGATAATGGGCGGCAGTTCGCGGGAAAGTTGCTCGAAGATTGGTGCAAAAGTTATGGCATCGAGCAACACTTCACGTCCGTGGCGTACCTCCAAAGCAATGGTCAAGCCGAAGTAGCCAATCGGGAAATTCTTCGCATTCTGCGCGCTCGGCTCGACCATTTGGGAGGAAGCTGGGTGGATGAAGTGTCGGGCGTCCTATGGGCCATCCGAACAACCCCAAAGGAAGGAACGGGCGTCACGCCTTTCCACCTGGTGTATGGCGGCGAAGCAGTTATCCCTGTCGAAGTCGGCGTCGAGTCCGTCCGGATCCAGAACTATGATGATGACAACGCCGAGCGGAGGAACATGGAGCTTGATTTGGTCGACGAAGAGCGAGCTAAGGCGTCCGTCCGGCTGATGGCGTACCGGTAAAGAATGAAGCAGAATTACAACCGGCGCGTAATCCCTAGAGCATTCCAAGTTGGCGATCTCGTCTGGAAGAAAGTAAAGCCGGTCGGCGACGTCGGCAAGCTGGAAGCTCCATGGGTGGGTCCCTTCAAAATCATCGAAAAGCTTCGTTCAGGTGCTTATTATTTGGAGGATGAAAACGGGCGGCAGCTGGACCGACCGTGGAGCGCAAATCATCTCCAGCCGTATCGAGCTGGATAAGAGGTGCGATAATGTAATTTTACATATACTGGGGTCGCCTATGTACTTGTAATGCAGGGAGCAAAACTGATTAAAGGATGGCCAATAGCTTCGCCGAACGGTCGTATTAAAGGATGACAAATGACTTCACGTAACGGCAGTGTTAAAGTTAGTCTTAACGGCCGTCGAGCTCCGACGTTAAAAATCGAGAGACGAGCCGGCGTCTATAAACCCTCCGAGCGGAAGACCGTCGAGCTCCGACGTTAAAAATCGAGAGACGAGCCGGCGTCTATAAACCCTCCGAGCGTAAGACCGTCGAGCTCCGACGTTAAAAATCGAGAGATGAGCCGGCGTCTATAAACCCTCCGAGCGTAAAAGGCAATAAAAAAGATTTGCAAATAAGTATCCAAAGGATATGTTTAGCCGAGCGGACCAGCTATGCGAAATATTTCGTAAAATTCCCTAAAACGGTATTTAATAAGGCGAGCGGACAGCACACAGGTAGACTTCTATTCAAGATATCATATCAAGGGAACAGCAAGCAAAAGGAGATTATATTAAAGCAAATAAGGCCAAGTAGCCAAAGTACAAAAAAGAGGATAGCTTGTAGCCGAGCGGCTAGATTACATTTAATCTTCTACTCAATATAATCGTAAAGGTCCTTGGGGATGTTTTCCAGAAGCGCCACTTGATCTGCAGCAGGGATGACGAGGGACTCAGGAAGTTGCCCCTTGGACTTCAAGTAGGTGGTGGTGGCGACCATGGCAAGGTCGAAGGCAGTATACATCCGCTTGCAAACTTTTTCCGAAAATTCGGGCGAGCGGATGTAATTTTGTCTCAGAGCAGCGACCCGGCTCGGCTCGGCCTCTTGGTATTCTTTGAAGGCCAATTGAGACGCGGCGAGGGACTCTTGCAGAGTTTTCAGCTCGTCTATATGCTTGACTGCATCAGCCGAGCGGCCTGCCTTCTCCCCATCAAGCTGGTCCATCAGCTCCTTTACTTTCTGCTCCAGGCCTCGAGCTTCCACATTCTTTTTCTCCAGGTCGGAGATAGCCGTGTTCTTCCGCTCGGTCGCCAAGTTTATCTTGTGATCCAGAGATTTCTTCACTCGCTCAAGCTCGGCCAAATGATGAGCCTGGTCGGCTGTCTTCTTCTGCTCGGCCGCCAACAAAGCTTGAGTTTTCTTCAGCTCCTTTTGCAGCTCGGCATACGAAGGGCCTTGAGAGCCGGACGGACCGCATGCCACCTTCAGTTGCCTTAACTCCTCGTCCACCATAGCCAGGCGGTTGGAGACTGCTATCTCCTCCACCCATCTCTGATGAAAAAGGAGAAGTTGTTAATCGCCGATCGGAAAAAATGCATGCAAAACTTTGAAGAAAACTAGCTTACCCCCGTGGCCTCCTGCATGTGGCTATTGGCCAAATTTCGAAGGGGGATCAGCGCGACGCGTGCCCGAGCGTTGGCCCACATCTCAGCTAGGGGCCCTTTCCAGGTGATAGTGTGCTCTGGCGCGGTTGGGCGGTCGGCCTCTAGCAGCAGTTCTTCAGTCGGGAGATGAAGAGTGACCCAAACCGTGCGGCCATGACCGGGGGTCGTCTGACCGGCGGTCGGAAGAGGATCACAAGCCGGCGCCGAAAACTGAGAATGAATGGTTGAACGCTGGGCTGGTTGACGAGCGGGCGGAAGGATGCTGACCGTAATAGCCTCAATTGGGGCTGCCGGCTCGTCCCATTCAGAGGGCGTCCGGTTGGACGAAATGGCCTCGACCTCTGGAGTCTTGCCGCGAGCAGTTGTGGTGACCCGCTCGGATGGTTGGACTGCAGAGGTAGCCGATCGCAGGGGAGTCTCCACTCGGCGCCTCTTTTGTCGAGGTTGCTCCTCCTCCCGAGCGGAACCTTCTTCTTGGACTATTGGTCCTCCGCTGGGGGTGGCTCCGCTTGCCACGTTCTGACGGAAGGCCTAAGCGCCGACTCTTCCTGAGTCCCGCTTTCCCCTTCATGCGAGCCGACCGGCTGGATGCCGAGCGTCTCCATTTCTTTGGCTGCCGCAACTTCGAGCGTCGCCGCCTTTTTCTTCAAAATGTCGGCCATTACCGACTCCATGACGATGTCCGCTGCAAAGGAAAGAAGAGAAATCAGTTAGCAATCAAAGCATATGCCCAAGTAAAATTCTTACCGAAGCTGTTCGGAAGGGGAGTCCGTATTGGACTCAGGCCGAAGATGTACATCACTCCTTCGTGAAGAAGCTTATTGATGTCAAGCCGCAGACCGGTTAGCATATTTGTGTTAGGATCGTTCGTACTCGGCTAGAGAGGGGGGTGTGAATAGCCGCCCCAAATTCTCGCGTTCTTCCTACAGTTAGGGTTAGTCGCAGCGGAAATACAAGGAAGAAACTAAGGAGAAGAAAAACAAACCGATGTAACGAGATTCGGAGATGAACTCCTACTCCTCGGCGTGTCCGTAAGGTGGACGAGTCCAGTCAATCCGTCGGTGGATGAGTCCCCGGAGAACCGGCTAATACAATATACTCCTTCTGGGTGGAGAAACCTCGCCACAATGTTTCTTGCACAAGCAAGATAGGAGTACAACAGATACAAGAAAGCAAAAGACAATATGAAACACTTGCCTTTCTTGTTGGTGGAGTGATGAAGCGGCTTCACACGGCGGTGGCGAGAATCCGATCGAGAAGCTCACGCGAAGTTTCACTGCGAGGAGCTCAGCAAAGCTCGATAGCGAGGCAAGAGCGAAGCTCTGAGCACAAGAAGCGAAGTTCTAAGGAGGCGGTGGCGACAGCGAAACCTGGCGTCTTTTATACCGCGAAGAAAACACGAAGGAATCTGGCCGTTGCGTCGCAGCTGGTTCTGCTTCATCTTTGGGCAGTCGATCCTTGATATGCCCTTCTTCGTTGCAATTGTAGCACCGGACCGTTCTTCTGTTGCGCTGATGCTGTCTCGACTGTGATCAAAATTTATCAGTTTCAAGAACTTTATTGAAACGTTTTACCAGTAGCGCCGCTTCGATATCGTCGATCGACGCTTCGGAGTTGGGATCATCCTTTTTGGCTTGTACGGCAATGATCAGGTTCGACTTATCTACTTGTTGAGGCTTGACCGATCCGGAGCTTGGTTTTGCCCAAACCAAGTCCCAAGTCTCCCAAACCAACATCCGGTCAACCTTGACTGTTGGTACATCATGCTTAGCATCCGGTCACTCCCTTGACTGCTAAGACTCCCTACCAAGTGTCCGGTCAATCCCTTTGACCCACTTGGACTTTCCTCTTTGTCAAGTATCCGGTCACTCCCTTGACCTACTTGACCTTCTCAACACCGGATGTCCGATCACCCTTGATCCATCTGGATTTTCCTGGCCTGGCTTCATCCCACTTTCACGGCTTCACTCACCAGGATTTCCATCTGCCTAACATCCCGCTTAGGACTTTCTAGTCAAGTACCTGGTCAACCTTCACCTACTTGACTTTCCACAACCAAACTTATCAGACCCTGATCACAGGGGACTTTCACCAAACACTCTCCCCATGAACTTGCCTCTGCAATTGTTGGACTTCTCCGTGCCAAGTCTCCATACTTGGACTTTTCCAGTGCCAAGTCTCCGTACTTGGACTTTTCCCGTGCCAAGTCTCCACACTTGGACTTTTCGCGTGCCAAGCTCCCTGCTTGGACTTTTCCAGTGCCAAGTTCCCTGCTTGGACTTTTTCCGTTGCCAAGTCTCCATATTTGGACTCTTTCCCGAATCAGGTCAACCAGGTCAACCTTGACCTACGGTTGCACCAATAATCTCCCAAACATCTATTCTTGTCCAATATCAAGAATACAACTCTTCCACGAGTGTCAAACATCAAAATACAACTCAACTAGGTCAACCTTGACCTACGGTTGCACCAACAATCTTCCTAAGTCAAACATCAAAATGCAACTCGAGTCAGGTCAACTCGAGTCAGGTCAACCTTGACCTAAGGTTGCACCAACAATCTCCCCCTTTTTGATGTTTGACAAAACCATAATCAAGTTAGGTTAACCCGATAACCTAACTTAGGTTTTCCAATGTTCTTCCTTGAACATTCTTCCAAAACCTACACTCTCCCCCTTGGGACATCTCTCCCCCTTTTTGACACACATCAAAAAGAGGGAATCAAGGTTAAGAGTTTCTTCCTAATGAAAGTCCCATACCTTTCATTGAAACTCTTAATTTCCCCCTTGATACTAAACACAACAATCAACTTAGTGATAATCCCATATCACTCAAGTCTTTAGGAGTAAAAACTCCCCCTAAAAGTCAACTCCCCCTTGACTAATAGGTAAAATTCCCCCTAAAGGTCAACTCCCCCTTGACCATTGCACCAACAATGTCTTGGAGAGTTTCAAACCTTTAGAAATCCAAAACACCACCTTCCCGAGCTGAAATTTCAGACAACCAGTCGAAATTCAGCAAATTCAGCACGCCTGATCGGTCACCGGACCGATCGGGACCCCTCTGGATCGGTCCCCAGACCGATCCAGCCTTGGACAGATTCGAGTTCTGATTTCCTTCTCCCGAAATTCAGAAACTCACAACAAATTCCAGAAAATTCCAAAAATTATAAAATTTTGAGGATATATTCCTCATAACATATACTATCAAGGAAAAATAGTTTTCTATGAAAATAACTTCCATTTTTCAATCTTGATACAAAGTTCAAAAGACTTTGAAATAGTTCAAAGTTTCAAAAACTTTGTATCACTTTGTTCAATGATGAATGCTATCACTAGAAAAGCTTCATCAAGGTTTTCCAAACCAATTTCAAAATGATTTTAAACCTTTTAATTTAGGACCACAATCTTAGGGCTATATGTACATGACTTGTACATAAGCTTTCCCTATGATCCCCCAATTTTGAATTAGGTTCATCTAGGTACAAGAACTATGCACCTTGATCCTAACTCATCATCCTAATATCTCACACACATCTAAGGTGTATCAAATACATTCAAGTCAATTTTGATGTGAGATATGGGTTTAGGTCAACTTAGGCTAAGTTCTCATATATTTTCTAAACACCAATTTGATCTCAATATCAAAATGTGCTTTTATCCTTAAATCAATTTCATTGATTATTAATGCAAGAGATGATGACATGGCATGAAATAATATCATAAATGAAAACATGTGCCAATGTCATGATGTCATGGCATAAAGTATGAAACTTAACTAAAGCATGACATATAAAGAACCTAAGCTTTATCATGACATATCAAATGATAAAATTAACCATGATGTCATGACATGTGAGGGCAAATAATCATGGCAAGATTTAGCATGAATAAGACATACCTAGATTACCTATCTAAGTATCCTTAGCCTTAGCTAATACTTAAGCTTTAACCCTTGATTGCCCTAATATGCCAAAATCCTAATTTTGACACTTCTTGAACTCTAGATTCATTCATGCCACTTAAAGATCAAATTTATCCTCAAATCTTGGCATGTTTCATTTTTTCTCAAGAGTTCTCTAGATTTACCCAAATTGTGCCAATTGAAATTAACATCATCATTTTCCATGATGGCACATTTTACTCTTCCAAGGAGTAAATATTCCATTTCATTTTAAAGGTTCCCAAAAACCTTGAAAATGCTCCTTGAGTGTCAATTTCCTCAAAGTTGGGTTAACTACCCTTCTAATCGGAGTTGACACTCTCTAACCCATCTATGGGGTAGAGAAGATGCTCCTAGGAACCCAATACCTATTTGAGCTCATTGGGTTCACTAAATATTCACTAGGGATAACTTCCCTAGCAACCCTCCTAATGACCCTCTTAGGCTTTAAAGCCTTGGCCATTTGGGACTCATCAAGATCAACTCTAGGGGTGACTCCCCTTGTGACATTGGTGTTGGTCTTCCTAGCCCTAGGTTTTGTTCCATAATCGAATGGAATATTATGATAGGTGGGCTTGACCATTTGGGACTTAGGTTTGTGACCCAAACCTTTCTTATCCTTGGACTTGGGTTTTTGACCCCTAGACCCTAGAGTCAAATCCTTAAGAGCCTTTTCTAGAGAGTCAAGTCTTGACCTCAAGACTTGATTTTCTTTCTCTAATACCTCAAGTTTTGATTTATCATTTTTCTTTGAGGTATTCCTAGGCATGTGTCTAGATGATTTGGGATTTCTATCTAGATTTTCCTTAGCCTTAGATGAGTTAATTCTAGGGTTAGCATTTCTAGAATTGTTCTTATCTAGGCTAGCATGCTTGGCTCCTAAGCACATGTATCGATTTCTAGTGTTAACATGCTTATCATTATTGACAATGGCAATAAGACTACTAGCATGCATCCTACTAGAATTGCAAGAATGAGCTTTAAATGTTACCTTATGGTTTGCCTTAGCTCCCCCTTTACATGTGTTTGGCCTCTTGTCCTTGTGAGGTTGCCTCCCCCTTGGACATTGACTCCTATAGTGTCCCCGTTGCTTGCATTGGAAGCACACCACGTGCTTCTTGCTCTTGCATGTCGGGACTCCGGCTTCCTTGACCTTTGGTGCCGGTGGAGTCTTTCTAACCCTCTTTGGACACTTACTCTTGTAGTGCCCAAACTTCCTACACTCAAAACACATTATGTGTAATTTGCTTGAAATCACAGTGTTTGAGTTACCTAGGGTTGTGGATGTAGATGAGCTTTCTTCTTCATCCCTTCCGGAGGTAGATGCCTCTTCTGATGGTTGCTACTCGGAAAACCTAGAGGTTCCACTGTACAAAAATTTTGTACAAAGGTCTGAACCTTTTCCTAGCTACCATGTGTTCTTTTAAATTAAATTTTGGATCGCCTGCGGAACTTAACACTTTTGATCCAAAACTTAATATATATGTTCTTTTAGGTTTAGACTTGGATCTCCTGCGGAACTTAACACGTTCGACCCAAATCACCTTAAGTTATTAATTCCATTAAACATTAATTTCCATAATTGGTTCCCAGTACTGACGTGGCGAGGCACATGGCCTTCTTGGATATGGGAGCAACCACCACCGACTAGACAAAACCTTTTATGGAAAACTAATATTTAATTTCCTAAAATAACTTTAGGTTAACCGAAAAGAACAATCAAATCACAAGGAAAAGAAAAACAAAAGAACACTATATCGAAAACAAATTCGAAACACTAGAATCGTAAGCCTCTTGTATTTGGTATTATTTCCATAAATAACTAGTATGATGCGGAAAGAAAAATTACTAGTTATACCTTTTAGAAAGACCTCTTGATCTTCTACCGTATTCCTCTTCTAACCTCGGACGTTGTGTGGGCAACGATCTTCCGAGATGAGAACCACCAAGCACCTTCTTCTTCCTTGCAAGTTTCGGCCATCAAAACATCTTCTAGGATGAAGAGGTTCGGCCACCACCACCATGCTCCAAGGGATGCTAGAAACGAGGCTTGCTTTCTTTCCTTCTTCTCCTTCCTTGATCCGGCCACTAACAAAAGCTCCACCAAGAGATAAGTTTCGGCCAACAAGAGGAGAGGAGAGAAATAGGGCCGGCCACACCAAAGAAGAAAAGAGAGGAAGAAAAAGAATAGAGTTGTTCACCATGAAGCCTCCTCTACCCCCTCTTTTATAATCCTTGGTCTTGGCAAATAAGGAAAAATTAATAAAACCTTCCTTAATTCTTTTGCCATGAAAAAGAAAAATTAATTAATTAAAAATTAATTTCCTTTTTCCAACTTATTTGGCCGGCCACCTACAATCCACAAATCAAGGAAAGTTTTAATTAAAACAAAAATTAAAACTTCCTAATTTGTTTCTAGAAATTTATAAAAATTTCTCCAATAATTTTATCCCTTCATGATTGGTTAATAAAAAGGAAATTTTATAAATTAAAATATTTCTTTTAAACATGTGGATAAAAAGAAAGTTATCTCTAAAAATTAAAATCTCTTTTAATCTACAAATAAGGAAAGATATCAAATCTTTTCTTAAATTTTTGTAGAAACTTATAAAAGAGAATATTTAATTTTAAACTCTCTTTTAAATCATGAACATGATTAAAATTGAAAGTTTTCTTAAAATTTAAAATCCTCCTTTAATCAACAAATAAGGAAAGATTTCAAATTTTAAACTCTCTTTAAACATGTAGATGATTTACAAATAAGGAAAGTTTTACCAAAAATTAAAACCATCCTTTTAAACTACAAATAAGGAAAGAGATTAATCTCTTCTCTTAATCTTTGTAGAAAGTTATAAAAGGAAATTTTTAATTTTTAAACTTTCTTTAAAATCATGATATCCACATAAGAAATAATTTTAATAAAATCCTTTTAATATTCTAGTGGCCACTAAGCTTGGGACCCAAGCTTTGGCCGACCACCTACATGGCTCATCCATTTGGTCTTGGCGGCCCTAGCTTGGGTTCCAAGCTAGCTTGGCCAGCCCCATTGGATGGGTAAGAAGGTGGGTACACGGTGGGTATAAATCTCTATATACTAGAGGCTACGATAGGGACCGAGAGGAGGAATTGGTTTTGGTCTCCCGATGAAATTAAGCCCGTGTTCGCCCCGAACACACAACTTAATTTCATCAATAACAATTCATTCCACTAAAGAACTATTATTGAACTACCGCACCAATCCCAAATTACATTTTGGGCTCCTTCTTATTATGAGTGTGTTAGTCTCCCTGTGTTTAAGATAACAAATGTCCACTAATTAAGTAAGTTACTGACAACTCACTTAATTAATATCTAGCTCCAAGAGTAGTACCACTCAACTTCATCGTCATGTCGGACTAAGTCCACCTGCAGGGTTTAACATGACAATCCTTATGAGCTCCTCTTGGGGACATTCTCAACCTAGATCACTAGGACACAGTTTCCTTCTATAATCAACAACACACACTATAAGTGATATTATTTCCCAACTTATCGGGCTTATTGATTCATCGAACTAAATCTCACCCATTGATAAATTAAAGAAATAAATATCAAATATATGTGCTTGTTATTATATTAGGATTAAAAGCACACACTTCCATAATAACTGAGGTCTTTGTTTCTTTATAAAGTCAGTATAAAAGAAACGACCTCTAATGGTCCTACTCAATACACTCTAAGTGTACTAGTGTAATTATATAGTTAAGATAAACTAATACCTAATTATACTACGACCTTTCAATGGTTTGTTCCTTTCCATTATGGTCGTGAGCTACTGTTTATAATTTATAAGGTACTGATAACATGATCCTCTGTGTGTGACACCACACACCATGTTATCTACAATATAAATTAATTGAACAACTACATTTATCATAAATGTAGACATTTGACCAATGTGATTCTTATTTCTAGATAAATGTTTATACCAAAAGCTAGGCTTTTAGTATACACTCTTACAATCTCCCACTTATACTAAAAGACTAAGCTGCCATATCTGCTGCCATACATCTAATTTCCAACCCTTCAACATGTTCATCAAAAGCTCTCGCCTTAAGGACCTTAGTGAAAAGATCTATAGGTCATCATCTGATGCATTCTAGGCAGCAACAACTTCTCCTCGTTTATACGATTTCTCGTATTGGGTGGTACTTGCGCTCTATTGTGTTTACTTGCCTTATAGACTTATGGTTTCTTCGAGTTTGCTACTGCACCAACATTATTACAATAAATTGTAATAATCTTTGGACAAACCAGAAATCATATCTAAGTCTATCTTGAGGTTATTGAGTCATTCAGCTTTTATGGCTACCTTAGAGGCTTGCCATATACTAAGCTTCTATGGTGGAGTTCAGAAAAACACCTATGCTTATCACTCTTCCATAGTTATGACTTTACCTCCTAAAGTAAACACAAAACCCCGAGGTTGACTTATTATTGTCCCTTTCCGATTGGAAGTCAAAATCCATGCAACCCACAAGGACCAAATTAACTGCCTTGTAAGCTAGCATATATTCTCTAGTGCCTCTAAGGTACTTTAATATATGCTTTACTGCAGTCCAATGTCCTTGTCTAGGGTTACTTTGATATCTGCTAACTATGCCCTTGGCAAAATAGATTTCTGATCTCGTGCATAGCATACATTAGGTTGTCTAACTGCCGAAGCATAAAGAACTGCCTATATGTCCTCAATCTCCTTTGATGTCATCGGAGACATCTCTTTAGATAAAGGCACTCCATCCTTAAAAGGTAAGAAACCTTTCTAGGAGTTTTGCATGCTTAAAACGAGCAAGGATTTTTCCGATATATCAAACTTGGGATAAGTAAAATATTCTCTTCTTGCGATCCCTTATTACTTTGATCTCAAGAATATATACATTCTCCCAAGTCCTTTATATCAAATTATTTGGACAACCATACCCTTACTTCTGACAACATTTTGATATTGTTTCCAACTACCAAAAATGTTATCTACGTATAGTACAAGAAATACCACCACGCTTCCATCACACCTTTTGTATACACAAGACTTATCCGGTTACTAAATCCATAGACTTTGATAAACCGGATGTTCTAAGACCTTGAAGCTTTGCCTCAGTCCATAGACTGATTGAGCTTGCACACAAGATGCTCTTAGCCCTTTGCAATGAACCCTTCTGGTTGCTTTATATGGATGCTTTCTTCAAGACTTCCATTAAGGAATGCTGTCTTGACATCCACTTGCCAAATAGATAAAAGAATCCGGATAGACTTAAGCATGGCTACCAGTGAAAAAGTTTCTTTTCATCAAGCCTTGCTTTGAAAGTTACTACCTTCCTGTCTATCCCTCTTTTCCTATTATAGACCTTTTAACACCCAACGGCTTTTACACCATTTGGTGATTCTACAAGCTTCCAGATTTTATTAGAATACATATATTCTAATTCTTTTATTCATTACTCTTTGCCAAGATGCTGCATCTTTATCTTGGAGTGCTTCATCATATGACCGGAGATCAGGTTCATGTCCTCCAGGGATCGAGTCCAAAAACTCTCCCAAAACATGAACCTATTTAGGTTGCCTAACAACCCTCCCACTACGACAAGACACTTTCTGTAATTGTGTATCAATTTGTGATACGTGTTGCAATTTTCTTGTGGTATCTCATCTTGTACAGTTGGTACTAGGTTAGACATGTCCTTTATTATTTCCTTAAGAACAAATTTACTTATGAGCACATGGTTCATTATATAGTCCTTTTTCTAAAAATCAGTCATTGATGCTAACAATGACCTTCTGATTTTTAAGACTACAAACCTACTTTTGTTTATCTAGGATAACTTACAAACAAGTGAACTCCTATCCAACTTATCATTGTCTCTCTTTAACATATGTGCTGGATTACCCGAATCCGAATATGCTTCAAAATAGGTTTTCACCTATTCAGCAATTCTATATGAGTAGAGAGTTCTAACTTGGAAGGTACTATGTTCACTTTCGTTTTCAGAGTTTATCCTTAAAACAAATTTGATAATTTTCTGAATAACTCATCATCTATCTAATTATTTCATAAGAGTCCTTTACCTTCTTTCTACTACACCATTCTGTTGGGGTGTACCAGATGCAGTTAGTTGGGATTGAAATCCAACTTCTGATAAGTGACTCCTAAAGTCTCTCAAGAGGTACTTGTCACTACGATCTTCCATAGTGACTTTTTACTTTAACATTTCTCCGCATCAGCCTTGTACTCTTTGAACTAATCAAAGCACTTAGTCTTGCGGCACATTAAGTAAATGTATTTGTATCTTGAATAGTTGTCTATAAAATAGACGAAATATTCGATACTACCTCTTGTCTGGATTGTCATAGGATCACACAAAACAGAATGAACCAATTCCAATATATCTTTGACTTCATTCCCCTTAGACTTAAAAGCTTCTTGGTTATTTTTCCTTTCAAGTAAGACTCGTAGGTTGGAAAGATTTCCACTACTAATGAACACAAAAGTTCATCAGCTACCAATGAATCCTACTTAAGTTAATATAACCTAGCTTTAGATGCCAAAGATATAATTGGTTCATTTTCGAAGGTTGCTTTCTCTTAAAATTAGAAGATGTGTTACTAATTTCCATTTGTTGCATCGTGGGAGTTATTGGATTATAAATTGTCAACCATCATACCAGAATAGATAACTTTCCTATTTTTCTTGATAACAACTTTGTTATCAAAATAGACACAATATCTATAATAGTTTAGAAACTGAAATCAGGTTCTTTCTAAACTTGGTACGTAAAGACAATTACTTAAAATCCATATTTTATTCTTATCAAAGGATAAACATCTCCCACTGCAACAACTACCACTTTTACAGTAGTGCTCATGTGGACGGTGATTTACCTTTCATTTAGTTGTCGGGTTTCCTGGAACCCTGAATTGCAGACATGACTAATGACATCTTGTATCTACACTCCAGGTTCTGGTAGATAACACCACTAGACATGTTTCAACTAATGAATTAAATACACCTAAATTGTTCTTAGTTCTAAGAAGACAATCTACCTTAATGTCCAAGTCCTATTTCCAATCATTACAATTGGGACTACTAAGTCTTTTTCTATAGTATGACTACTAGGGATTGACAAACATCCTAAGAATCACAAAAATATTTGGTCAAGATCAACTCCTTAAAATCTCCATGAATTTTGTATATACAAAATCGAAGAGGAGATTTTATTCATTAATTTTATTATCTCGTCAACTTTACTTTATGACGAATAAAATTAATAGTTGATCTGTCTTTGATCAAATATTTGGTCAAAACTCTTTGAATTTAAAATAACATTGATTCCTCAAACAATATTATTTAAATTCACCAACACCTCAAACACCGTGAATTTTGCATGCCACGTTAGTGTGGACGTATACAAAATTTAAACATTTGTAAGAGGAGGGTTTTACCCATTAATTATCTTGTCAACCTAACTTTATGACAAATAAAATTACCTCAAACACCGTAAATTTTGTATGCCACGTTAGTGTGGGCGTATACAAATTTAAACATTTATAAGAGGAGGTTTACCCATTAATTTTATTATCTTGTCAACCTAATTTTATGACAAATTAATAGTGGTTTTCCTTTGGTCACACAAATAATAGCAGTGACTCCGATGGGGAGGATACTATTAGATGGGCCTAAGTGTATACCATTACTTGACACTAAGTCCATTAATAAGATTATGCCCCTTCCGTTGGGGAAGATCACACGCTCTTAATTAACTTCCTATAGTCATCCAAATGGAAGTCTGCTCTAGTGATCCACAAACAAGCTCATCCGATATGGAGGAAGGCACTCAGAGCCAGCAAGCTTGTTTGCATCACTTACAAACCAGTAATGGAGACCATGGGATTTATTTAAAATCCCTCTCCCACTTAGTTATTTATAAACGAGGAATTTTAACTATACTAGTCTATGTATACTAACATGCACACACAGTACAATATAAAAGCAATAAATAGAAAATCTAATTTTCAACTATTATGGCTTTTATCTATTGTTGTCCTCCGTGTGTCACCAACCCTAGCTGCTGCCATCTTTGGCCACTGCCACCGAGTCTAGTTGTCGCATCCATCTTGCTCCTTGCTGCGCCTCTGGTCCTCAAAAGGTTCCACGCCTTGCAAGATTCAATTCGCGACATATATAGAATTTTACATTTTCGATCCTATATTCCTCGAAGGAATGTACATGTATCTAGATCAAAAAATAAAATCCTAATAAAACTAAATACAGCTCCTGCTGTATTTTATAATACAATCATGCACACACAATAAAATGCCCTTGACATGTCCAAGGGTCCAATCACACACATAATAACTATAAGCCATAATAGTTGGATCCTGCATCCACAAAGTTAGCACATCCTACTATTATCCTGCCTAAATTATGTATGACATGTGCATAATTAAACTAATACCAAATACACAGAGGCAAATCCCTAGCTCTGATACCAATTGATGGTTGCTACTCGGAAAACCTAGAGGTTCCACTGTACAAAAATTTTGTACAAAGGTCTGAACCTTTTCCTAGCTACCATGTGTTCTTTTAAATTAAATTTTGGATCGCCTGCGGAACTTAACACTTTTGATCCAAAACTTAATATATATGTTCTTTTAGGTTTAGACTTGGATCTCCTGCGGAACTTAACACGTTCGACCCAAATCACCTTAAGTTATTAATTCCATTAAACATTAATTTCCATAATTGGTTCCCAGTACTGACGTGGCGAGGCACATGACCTTCTTGGATATGGGAGCAACCACCACCGACTAGACAAAACCTTTTATGGAAAACTAATATTTAATTTCCTAAAATAACTTTAGGTTAACCGAAAAGAACAATCAAATCACAAGGAAAAGAAAAACAAAAGAACACTATATCGAAAACAAATTCGAAACACTAGAATCGTAAGCCTCTTGTATTTGGTATTATTTCCATAAATAACTAGTATGATGCGGAAAGAAAAATTACTAGTTATACCTTTTAGAAAGACCTCTTGATCTTCTACCGTATTCCTCTTCTAACCTCGGACGTTGTGTGGGCAACGATCTTCCGAGATGAGAACCACCAAGCACCTTCTTCTTCCTTGCAAGTTTCGGCCATCAAAACATCTTCTAGGATGAAGAGGTTCGGCCACCACCATGCTCCAAGGGATGCTAGAAACGAGGCTTGCTTTCTTTCCTTCTTCTCCTTCCTTGATCCGGCCACTAACAAAAGCTCCACCAAGAGATAAGTTTCGGCCAACAAGAGGAGAGGAGAGAAATAGGGCCGGCCACACCAAAGAAGAAAAGAGAGGAAGAAAAAGAATAGAGTTGTTCACCATGAAGCCTCCTCTACCCCCTCTTTTATAATCCTTGGTCTTGGCAAATAAGGAAAAATTAATAAAACCTTCCTTAATTCTTTTGCCATGAAAAAGAAAAATTAATTAATTAAAAATTAATTTCCTTTTTCCAACTTATTTGGCCGGCCACCACAATCCACAAATCAAGGAAAGTTTTAATTAAAACAAAAATTAAAACTTCCTAATTTATTTCTAGAAATTTATAAAAATTTCTCCAATAATTTTATCCCTTCATGATTGGTTAATAAAAAGGAAATTTTATAAATTAAAATATTTCTTTTAAACATGTGGATAAAAAGAAAGTTATCTCTAAAAATTAAAATCTCTTTTAATCTACAAATAAGGAAAGATATCAAATCTTTTCTTAAATTTTTGTAGAAACTTATAAAAGAGAATATTTAATTTTAAACTCTCTTTTAAATCATGAACATGATTAAAATTGAAAGTTTTCTTAAAATTTAAAATCCTCCTTTAATCAACAAATAAGGAAAGATTTCAAATTTTAAACTCTCTTTTAAACATGTAGATGATTTACAAATAAGGAAAGTTTTTACCAAAAATTAAAACCATCCTTTTAAACTACAAATAAGGAAAGAGATTAATCTCTTCTCTTAATCTTTTGTAGAAAGTTATAAAAGGAAATTTTTAATTTTTAAACTTTCTTTTAAAATCATGATATCCACATAAGAAATAATTTTAATAAAAATCCTTTTTAATATTCTAGTGGTCGGCCACCTAAGCTTGGGACCCAAGCTTTGGCCGGCCACCTACATGGCTCATCCATTTGGTCTTGGCCGGCCCTAGCTTGGGTTCCAAGCTAGCTTGGCCGGCCCCATTGGATGGGTAAGAAGGTGGGTATGCGGTGGGTATAAATCTCTATATACTAGAGGCTACGATAGGGACCGAGAGGAGGAATTGGTTTTGGTCTCCCGATGAAATTAAGCATCCCGTGTTCGCCCCGAACACACAACTTAACTTCATCAATAATAATTCATTCCACTAAAGAACTATTATTGAACTACCGCACCAATCCCAAATTACATTTTGGGCTCCTTCTTATTATGAGTGTGTTAGTCTCCCTGTGTTTAAGATAACAAATGTCCACTAATTAAGTAAGTTACTGACAACTCACTTAATTAATATCTAGCTCCAAGAGTAGTACCACTCAACTTCATCGTCATGTCGGACTAAGTCCACCTGCAGGGTTTAACATGACAATCCTTATGAGCTCCTCTTGGGGACATTCTCAACCTAGATCACTAGGACACAGTTTCCTTCTATAATCAACAACACACACTATAAGTGATATTATTTCCCAACTTATCGGGCTTATTGATTCATCGAACTAAATCTCACCCATTGATAAATTAAAGAAATAAATATCAAATATATGTGCTTGTTATTATATTAGGATTAAGAGCACACACTTCCATAATAACTGAGGTCTTTGTTTCTTTATAAAATCAGTATAAAAGAAACGACCTCTAATGGTCCTACTCAATACACTCTAAGTGTACTAGTGTAATTATATAGTTAAGATAAACTAATACCTAATTATACTACGACCTTCCATTATGGTCGTGAGCTACTGTTTATAATTTATAAGGTACTGATAACATGATCCTCTGTGTGTGACACCACACACCATGTTATCTACAATATAAATTAATTGAACAACTACATTTATCATAAATGTAGACATTTGACCAATGTGATTCTTATTTCTAGATAAATGTTTATACCAAAAGCTAGGCTTTTAGTATACACTCTTACATCTTCTTGCTCCGATCTTGAACAAGAGCTCTCCTCCTCTTCTTCCTTGGATGTTGAGTAGCCCTCAACTCCCAATTCGCTTCCTCCATGATGTGAGCTACTTGGCTCACTAGGCTCCTCTTCATGGAATTTTGCCAAATTGTTCCACAATTCCTTGGCATTGTTGTACCTATCTATCTTGCATAAAATATTATTAGGTAAAGCAAATTCAATAATTTTTGTTACCTCGTCATTGATTTCGGATTGTCGGATTTGCTCTTTCGTCCACTCCTTCTTTTTGATAGGTTTTCCTTCCTCATCCATCGGAGGGGAAAACCCTTCTTGTACACAAAACCAATTTAACATATTAGTCCTAAGAAAATACATCATCCTTACCTTCCAATATGTGAAGTTGTCGTGAGACTCGTAGAAGGGTTGAATCGTGACATCTTCTCCATAGAGATCCATCTCTAGCCCGTGCTCCCCCGGGTGTTGATCCGTCGAAGAGCGGCCTCGCTCTGATACCACTTGTTAGGATCGTTCGTACTCGGCTAGAGAGGGGGGTGTGAATAGCCGCCCCAAATTCTCGCGTTCTTCCTACAGTTAGGGTTAGTCGCAGCGGAAATACAAGGAAGAAACTAAGGAGAAGAAAAACAAACCGATGTAACGAGGTTCGGAGATGAACTCCTACTCCTCGGCGTGTCCGTAAGGTGGACGAGTCCAGTCAATCCGTCGGTGGATGAGTCCCCGGAGAACCGGCTAATACAATATACTCCTTCTGGGTGGAGAAACCTCGCCACAATGTTTCTTGCACAAGCAAGATAGGAGTACAACAGATACAAGAAAGCAAAAGACAATATGAAACACTTGCTTGCCTTTCTTGTTGACTGGAGTGATGAAGCAGCAGCTTCACACCAGCAGCAGCTGACGAGAATCCAGTCGAGAAGCTCACGCGAAGCTTCAGCTGCGAGGAGCTCAGCAAAGCTCTGATAGCAGGGGGGTGTGAATAGCCGCCCCAAATTCTCGCGTTCTTCCTACAGTTAGGGTTAGTCGCAGCGGAAATACAAGGAAGAAACTAAGGAGAAGAAAAACAAACCGATGTAACGAGATTCGGAGATGAACTCCTACTCCTCGGCGTGTCCGTAAGGTGGACGAGTCCAGTCAATCCGTCGGTGGATGAGTCCCCGGAGAACCGGCTAATACAATATACTCCTTCTGGGTGGAGAAACCTCGCCACAATGTTTCTTGCACAAGCAAGATAGGAGTACAACAGATACAAGAAAGCAAAAGACAATATGAAACACTTGCTTGCCTTTCTTGTTGACTGGAGTGATGAAGCAGCAGCTGACGAGAATCCAGTCGAGAAGCTCACGCGAAGCTTCAGCTGCGAGGAGCTCAGCAAAGCTCTGATAGCAGGGGGTGTGAATAGCCGCCCCAAATTCTCGCGTTCTTCCTACAGTTAGGGTTAGTCGCAGCGGAAATACAAGGAAGAAACTAAGGAGAAGAAAAACAAACCGATGTAACGAGATTCGGAGATGAACTCCTACTCCTCGGCGTGTCCGTAAGGTGGACGAGTCCAGTCAATCCGTCGGTGGATGAGTCCCCGGAGAACCGGCTAATACAATATACTCCTTCTGGGTGGAGAAACCTCGCCACAATGTTTCTTGCACAAGCAAGATAGGAGTACAACAGATACAAGAAAGCAAAAGACAATATGAAACACTTGCTTGCCTTTCTTGTTGACTGGAGTGATGAAGCAGCAGCTTCACACCAGCAGCAGCTGACGAGAATCCAGTCGAGAAGCTCACGCGAAGTTTCAGCTGCGAGGAGCTCAGCAAAGCTCTGATAGCAGGCAAGAGCAGAAGCTCTAGAGCACAAGAACAGAAGTTCTAAGGAGGAAGCAGTGGCAGCAACGAAACCCTGTAGCGTCTTTTATACCTGCGAAGAAAAACACGAAGGAATCTAGCCGTTGCGTCGCAACGGCTAGTTCCCTGATCGGTGACCGATCGGAGTGTGCTGATCGGTCCGCAGACCGATCGGCGCTTTCTCGAACCGCTGGCTGCGATCGTGCTCGATCGGTGCTGCGGCCGTCGGGTATGTCTGATCGGTCTGGCGACCGATCGGGGCTTCGAGATCGGGTTCTGCACTCCTCAAGATCGTTACGACGCGGCCGGACGATCGAGATATCGCTGATCGGTCCCGGCCGTCGATGCTTTCTGAGAATCGTCGTGCCTTACATTTTGTTATCGATCGGTCACGGACCGATCAAATACCTAGCGTATCGGATCGGTGCGGTGACCGATCGAGCTTGGTTTTGCCCAAACCAAGTCCCAAGTCTCCCAAACCAACATCGGTCAACCTTGACTGTTGGTACATCATGCTAGCATCCGGTCACTCCCTTGACTGCTAAGACTTACCAAGTGTCAGGTCAATCCCTTTGACCCACTTGGACTTTCCTCTTTATGTCAAGTATCCGGTCACTCCCTTGACCTACTTGACCTTCTCAACACCGGATGTCCGATCACCCTTGATCCATCTGGATTTTCCTCCAGCTTCACTCACCGGGACTTTCACAGCTTCACTCACGATTTCCACGCCTAACATCGATTAGGACTTTCTCCTTTGGCTTCACTCACGGGACTTTCCAAGCCGCCTAACATCCCGCTTAGGACTTTCCAGCAGCTTCCTCAGGACTTTCCACACGCCTAACATCCAGTTAGGACTTTCCCACCGCCTGGTTTCACTCACGGGACTTTCCCTCGTGCCAAGCTCCTGCTTGGACTTCTCGTGAAGTCTCCATACTTGGACTTTTCCAGTGCCAAGTCTCCGTGCTTGGACTTTTCCGTGCCAAGTCTCCACACTTGGACTTTTCGTGTCAAGCTCCTGCTTGGACTTTTCCCAAGTTCCCTGCTTGGACTTTTTCCGTTACCAAGTCTCCATATTTGGACTCTTTCCCGAATCAGGTCAACCAGGTCAACCTTGACCTACGGTTGCACCAATAATCTCCCAAACATCTATTCTTGTCCAATATCAAGAATACAACTCTTCCACGAGTGTCAAACATCAAAATACAACTCAACTAGGTCAACATTGACCTAAGGTTGCACCAACAATCTTCCTAAGTCAAACATCAAAATACAACTCGAGTCAGGTCAACTCGAGTCAGGTCAACCAGGTCAACCTTGACCTAAGGTTGCACCAACAATTTGTAGCATGGAGGTAATCCGGTCGGGTCTTGAATTTCTTAAGCTCAGGAGTGGGGGGTAGGTCGACCTGCCACTTGGTCCGGAAATTGGCCTGATCGGGCATACGAATATAGAAAAAATACTCCTTCCAATGTTTATTGGAAGAAGACAGTTTATTGAAGAAGACTAAGCCGGGCCGAGCTTGGAACATGAAGGTGCCCGGCTCGAACTGCTTGGGGTAATAGAAATAATAAAAGACCTCCGGTCGGAGGGGGATGTTGTGGATCTTGAACAAAACAACAACACCACATAGAAGACGAAAGGTGTTGGGTACTAGACTGCCGAGCGGAACACCAAAAAAGTTACAAACATCTATAATGAAGGGATGTACAGGGAAACGCAGACCGGCAGTAAACTGGTCGTGGAAGACACAGAAAGCTCCGCGCGGCGGCCTGTGTGGCCGAGCGGAGGGACCGGCTAAAAGAAGTTCAAAATCACCGGGGATTTCAAAATTATCTGTCAGAATATCAAAGTCACGATGATCGAATCGTGACTCCATGGTAGTGTACCATGGGCCGAGTGGCTGGTCTTCAGGATAAGAAGAACTAGCCATGGTCCGATCGGAAGGAATCAAAAAGGCAAAGAAAGGCGGAATAAAGAAGACAGTAAACGAAAAGAGGCCCCGAGGATTGGAATATGGGAAAGAAATGCAGAGAAAGCACAAAGACCAGAGAGAAGAGAGGAGAACCTTACGGGGAAGAGGGGGATCGAAGAAAGAACACCGGAGATCGCCGGAGGCAGTAGAACACGATCGCCTGAACTCTGGAACGCGAGGAATAACCGGGGGCACGCGAGAGCAGAAGTGAGACGACGGAGGAGAAAGCGAAGTTCTTATAGGGCGGAGCTCGAGCGGCCTCCACCGTCGGATCCAGGTCACGGGATCCAAAGCACACATTCGACCGTTCATTTCAAACCGCCTCGATCTCATCGCTCGACCACGCCGCCGCCGTACGATGACGCCAGTGCGCCACGTGGCATTCAGCCATTCGATGCATTTAATGAGCGCATGCTCAGCCTTAATGTCTGAGATTGGCGCGGATTACGAAGAGATTCGAGGAATGTTGCTGTTGACTAACCTTACGGCCATCCCTGCGGGAGGCCGAGCGGAGGATAATTGCGTGAAGGAGCCGCCCGGCTAGACTCGCAGTCCAGTCAGTCGGACTAATCGCCTCCTTCGACTAGACTTGAAGGGGAGGCAAGTGATCCGGCAGTAAAAACAGGGGACCCCCGTTCTGGGGAGTCAACGCCACGTGGAAGTCAAAGCGTCAGGTGGTCGATAAGAGAAGGATGAACCGACCGGACACCCGAGAAAAGGTTGGATCAATAGGCCGACCGGGGAAGGGTTGGTCGACTGCCCGGCCGGCCGACTGTTGTCCAACTGATGGCAAAAGGCGCCCCGGCGGGAGTCGGGGTTCCGACGCTCGCTGAACAGGATCATATGGCCGAGCGGATGACACGCTCGGTCGAAGACATAAGGTAGCATACTACGAACAGTCCCCACAGAGCACATTACCGAGGATCTCCTAAGCATACCAGTACATATGGATGGCCGGACGTGATGTGAGTGCCGGCCGGCCGGACGTGAGGTGAGTGTCGGCCGCCCGGACGTCCCGGCATAGAGTAAGGAGAGAAGGACAAGGAATATCTTCTGACAGCTGTCATGCTCTATGACTAGGCCATACTCCAAATCTGGCGACAAGGGGTTCTGCTGTCCCATAGAAGACATGCTTGGACTGTGGCAGTATGGTGTCAAGTAAGCCTTCTGACAAGCCCTTACCGAGGTATGGGCTGGGGACACGTATTCGCCTCGACATGTGTGCATGAGCTCCTTCCCAGCTCTATATAAGGGGCCTTTCACTTCACCGGAGGTATGCATTCTACGATTCTTGGAGCCACTTCTTTGTTGTCGAGCTTTACCTGACTTGAGCGTCGGAGGATCGTCGCCGGGAACCCCTTCCCGGCCCGACTTCCTTGCAGGTTCACCGGAGGTTCGTGCGACCGATCGAAGATCCACGTCAGCCGACGGAGAGCGCCACGTGCCCAGCGTCCGTTGATTCAACGATTCGGACAGGATCATATATATATATATATATATATATATATATATATATATATATATATATATATATATATATATATATATATATATATATATATATATATATATATATATATATATATATATATATATATATATATATATATATATATATAGACACACACACACACACACACACTCACACACACATAATCAACCATTATACCCTAAAAATAAATTTAATTGGCTTAATTTGGAGTTAAAATAATAAACAAGTAAATAAAAAAATATTATTAGACACTTAAATATATATCCATGAGTATCTAAAATTTTTTTAATTAAATATTTTTTTTAACTTGAAGACTATAAACTTCACTCTTAAAGCATAAAAGTAAAATTTAATTAACTTAATCAGAAATTAAAAAAATAAATAAAAAAAATTACCGAACGAATTCAGACACCTGAATTAAATTTAGGCGCCTGAATTGAATCTATGTACCTAGGCACACATAGACGTGCAAAATATATCTTGTACATCTTTATCATGCGCATGGACGCCCCTCAAAGGTCAGGGCATTTGGAGATACTCCCGGGCATTTCGATTCATTTTTAAAAATTACCTGAGAGAACTTCTGAACGTTTGAACCTGTGAGGATAGCTGATATATATACAAATGTCCCATACATCGTGTCGACATGAGTTAAGTTATCAGGGTCATAAGGTGGAGATTTTTAGACTATGCCAACGTAAGCGCAAGGCTTAATCACACGCCATAAATCTGCTAAAATTTGCTTTAAAATATAATCTTTATATGAACTTGATGCAAACTCTGGATTAAATGAGTAAATGCTGAAATAATATTTTAGCCTCATTTACAGAAAAGGATAAATTACGCTTATTCTTAACGAGCCTTTTCTAGAGCCATGATGTCTTTTCAACGATGTAATATCATTTTGGGTGTGTTTGATTCGAAATTATTTTGATAATTTTGATTATCCATTTAAAGTTATCAACAAAAATCTTATTTGATTTAGATAATCGATGATTTCTGAGTAATGTTCCATGCCCGACACATCAGCAGCAAAAGGGACATGTAATCCGGAATTGAAAAATCTCGAAAAACTGAGATTTTTCTTAATTCCGGGGTTAACAAAAATTTTTCCCTCAAAATATCCTCGAATAAGAGAAAAATATGATAAAAAAATGTAAAGGAAAAAATTAAAAATAAAATAAAAAACTTTAAAAAAAAATTTAAAACATAAAAAAATTTTAAAATGGAAAAACATTAAAAAAATTTAAAAATAAAAAAAAATAGGGAAAAATATAAAAAATAGGAAAAACGTAAAAAAAATTTAAAAAATAAAAAATAAAAAATGTAAAAAATTTAAAAAATAGATAAAATAAAAAATAAAAAAACTTTAAAAAATAAAAAAATGAAAATAAATAAAAAATAAAAAAACACATGAAATAAAGAAAAATGTGAAAAAGAAAAAAATAAAAAACACATAGAGTTTAAATAATAATAATAATAATAATATATATGATTAATTTTGTAACTAAGGGTAATATAGTAAAATATTAAACTAGGTTATTTATTAAAATCTTCAGACAAACAAATTTTTATTGTATTACATAGGTTGAACTAAACAATATTTGGTTATGTTTTATTCCACATAACCTTGGTTATGTGATTACTTGGTAATTACATAACCAAGGTTATATATAATAACTTAAACCAAACGCGATATTTAACGACTAATCCCAACTACAGTGAATTATTTTTTTTTTATAAAAGTAATTTCCATTATTAATCCTATCAAAAAGTGGGAGAGATGACGCGTTAACTAAAGATACATGATATCGAGATAGCTTGTATGTTGATTGGAAGAAGATTTTGAGTTGGAAGAAGATGACACTAAGTAATCATGGAAAAGAGTTGCGGACCATAGACAGAGCCAACGGGAACATTAGAGCTAGAATCAGAGAAGGGGTCCTCGATACAGGTACTCTTATGCTCAAGTCAGAACAATAGCTGAGCGAAATGGAGAAGATGATGAACAATGGAACGGTTGGAAAATTGGTTTGGTGACCATTAAGTGAAAAGGTTTAAGGGAAAAGACACATCCTATATCCTTTCACCTCTTAAAAGAAATTTTTCACCTCTTAAGAGTAACCCTTCATCCTTATAAAAGAAACATCATTCCTTCCACTCAATTATCAAGTTGTGAATTCTCCTCTTGGGTTCTATTCTCTCTCTCATCTCTTAAGAGTTTCATGCCTTCAAAAGTTTGGTAGAGTTCGAAATTTGGAGTGCTCCTATTTCGAGACGCAAGTCGTTGTATCTTGGGAGACGATTGCCAATAAACAGTAAGAACCTGAGCGGGACAATATCGTCTTAAGGAAAGAAGACCTAGTCTTCACCTTGACTTTAATACCCTTATCCTTAGGGATGAGTTTACCCAAAGGAATTGTGTCGATATCTTAAGGTATAACTCAACGATCGACAAGATTAGGTCAGTAGTGACGATATCAAGAAAGGTATGTCTCTTACCCAAAGGGGCACTTCGATAACCGAAAGGGGATGCCGAGAGTATAAATGGGACAAGGTCCACATCGTCATATCAAGCTCCACCAGTTAGATGACTAATCGGGCCCAACTGTTGGATCTCAATACTGAAAATTAATATACTCATATTTCTCTTCGAGTAAAAATATTCAATAGGAACAACAGTCTAAATGCATGAATGCCTATACATTCATACGCATACCTAGCCAACGAAGACAAAGAGGACCCCTTTTTATACCATCTCTTATAACTTCCATATTAATGAGGTGGCAGAGAATGTTTGGTGTTATGTTGGGTGGTGGAGTATGTACTCCATCCTTCTTATAGGCAGAGGAAGACTCCATTGCATGCATATGTCAGAGTAATGGCATATTCCCTAATAGGTTGTTACTATTCTTTGATAATGCTATCTCTAGGGAAAGTCCGATCGACTCTGGGCCGACTGGCTGCAAACTAGGAGTCATGCTTATGTGGAGAATTGGGTCCCGTAAGTCTGGCTATTACTAAGACAAAGCGGATGTAAATTGAGAGTCTTGTATTTAGAGAAGTGGGGAGCTGAGCCCCTAAGGTTTGACTGTCCTTTGGGCCAACTAGATTTATGTTAGGGATTTAGAATCTACTCGGACAATATGTCCGGTCAGACTTTATATCGGGGGTTCATCTTGCACTCTACCTCTATACTTGAATATAGAGTTTGGTCCAGCCGAGCGATGTGTCTAGCATGTCCAATTGACCTTTTGGTCCAATCAGCCATAACACTCAGCGGTAACACTGGACTTATTTTAACAAAACATCGATACGACCCGAGAGCTGACTCCGTCATGACTTTGACAGCCAAATTACCTAACTTTCTTGATGTCGAACCCAACTTCCGGGGTCCCACCTTACTCGTCGTATCACTAGTCTCCCATTTAAGTATAGTTGAAGGAGGCTACAAACTCGACTGACCAGACACTTGTGTTATTTAGTGTCATTGACTTGTACGCTCAGTCCTATTTCTATTGCTCGAATTTTATGATAGGGGCATAATATTGCCCATTCGAATAGTTCGTAGTTGTGGTAAGAGTTGAGAATAGACGCGAGATCAAGACTACTTATAACTTTGTCGATCGGCATGAGAGTATGGAATATAGGCGCAAGGGCATGTTCGCTTATAACTCGGTCGGACGATACAAGAGTCTGAGACATAGGCGTGAGGGTAGACTCGCTTATAACTCGGTTGGGTGGCACGAGAGTCTAGGATATGGGTGTGAGAGCAGATCCACTTATAACTCGGTCAGACGACATGAGAGTTTGGGGCATAGGCGCAATGGCAGACTCGCTTATAACTCAGTTGGGTGGTACGAGAGTCTAGGAAATGGGCGTGAGTCGCGTGAGAGCAGACTCACTTATAACTCGGTCGAGTGGCGCAAGAGTCTGGGACATGGACACGAGAGTAAGCTTGCTTATAACTCAGTCAGACAATATAAGAGTCTAGTGTTAGAATTTGAGGGATGTCTTAAGGCAATCGCCTTACGATTTTTTCTATTTATTTGATAAGTATAGATTTACTATTTGAGTGCATATTATATATTTGATTATCTTAAACTCATTTACTGAATGCCCGTAATATAATTCATAGCATGAGAGAATTTGTGATTGGATCGCAACTAGTGATTATCTCTACATGTGTAATTATGAATATATTGAAATTTCTCTAGTCGTCGAATTGATGCATTCGGACATCATTAATTATGTAAGACTAGCATAGATTATACTTCTTGGTTCAGTCAAGCAGCTGTTTTCTTACTGGCTAGAGACATTAGGATGTTGAGAGTTAAATATGGATGTTGGTTATAGTAACTAGTTCATTAGAGTGAGGCGTCGTAAGACTTTATATAGTTCTCTACATATATATAGATATGTCTGTGAAGTTCTTACTGCAACACGAGTGCAAGTTTCCTTTGACTTGAGGTATACAAGTCATCTTGGTCATGGAGACTTATACTTCTACATCTTAAGCAAGCATCTCATTGAGGTGTGAACCCGAGATTATTGAGTATAAGTTGAAGTGCCCGAAGGTGTTGGATAACCCGTAAAAGATTCACCATTCCTTGAGAGAAGACGTATACCCAATGGTCACTGGTTAGGATTATTACTCAAAATCATTGGCCAAAACTTCATATGTTAAGAGTGAGAGACTCTTGTACACATGTACGAGTAATTTGAATCCACAGAACGAGGAAGTATTACTTGAACTAGGTGTGACGTAGTCAGCCTAGTGGGGACAAGACACATAGACCATGTCCTAAACCAAGTGGGTATAAGACGAGTGAAAAGAACAAGGTACGACTCAGTATAGACGTTGAAGGATTTAGAATTAATTCTAAGATCAACTATGACTTTCTGGCTAATTGGGGATCATGATGTACTACTAGGTGTCACTCATGATCGTTTTATAATTAAGTAGTTAATTATAAACGACCAAGATAAAAAGGGAACCTATTGGAGCATATGCACTAACGAGTCTCTAAAAGACGTAAAACAAGTTAAAGAATTGGATTCTTAGATCAAGAGATAAATGTTTGATTGGACCATACATAAGACAAATATGGAAATATTTGTCGCAATGGAAGCGCGGATGAGTTATATCTCTTATAGAAGAGTTGGACCATATTTGGTTTAATTATGAATTAGTCATGAACTAACTTAATTTAGTTGTGAACCAAACCAAAAGTTTAATGGACTAATTTTTAGTTAAGGGATAATGAGTTGGATTTGGACTTTTTAATCTAACTCATTAATGAGGGTTATATATTGATATAGTTGAGAGAAGATTATACACATGAGATCATTATATAATTGGCTTGTAAGGTTTTTGAAAAATCTTAACTCAATTTCTCTTCTCTTCTCACTCTCCCCTCTCTCTTTGTCGCTGCCAACAAGGGGAAGCCCTTCCCCTTGTTGTCGTGACCACCACAAGGAAGAAATCTTTTCCTTGTATGCTTCTCTTCCTCTTCCTCTTCCTCTTGATCCCTCTTCTTCACTCATGGCTAGTAACTTCTGAAGGAGAGGCTTGTACTCAAGGAATTATTTTGAGAAAGTCGGTGTGGATACAAATAGAGGTGAGGTTCGACAACGTTACTACGGTTGATGCCCTTCTCGTTACAGGTCATCCATAATGTACACCTAGTGTAAATTTACTTTTTGTAAAAATTTAATTATGTGATAATGTTTGGCATGTTTGTATCTTTGTATGCATGTGGTGCGTGTGATGTAATAATTTAAGAATTATTATTGTTTTATTTTTCGCTGCGCATGTTTACGAAACATGTTTTAGCACAAACCACATTGGGCATATCCCAACATATAGGACATAAGTGCGAGGGCAGGCTCGCTTATAACTCGGTCAAGCGGCGCGAGAGTCTAGGACATGGGCACAAGAGCAGGCTTGCTTATAATTCGATCGAGCGGCGCAAAAGTCTTGGGCATTGGTGCGAGAGTAGGGTCACTTATAACTCGGCCGGACTCTATGAGAGTCTGGAACATAGGCACGAAGGTAGGCTCTCTTATAGCTAGGTTGAGACACATGAAAGTCTGGGACATTGGTGCGAGGGCAGACTCGCTTATAACTAGGTTGGATGGCACGAGAGTCAAGGATATAGGCGCGAGAGCATACTTGCTTATAACTCAATTGAGTGGCACGAGAGTCCGAGAGGCACAGTGTATGACTCGAATGCCTTGGAACATGGGCGCAAGGGCATGCTTGCTTATCACTTGATCGTTTGACATGAGAGTCTAGAACATGCGTGAGGGTAGGCTCGCTTATAACTCGTCCAAGTGATACGAGAGTCTAGGACAAGCGCGAGAGCAGACTCACTTATAACTCGGTTAGATGGCGTGAGAGTCTGGAGGCATGGTATATGACCTGAATGACTTGGAAAGTGGAGGCATAGTGTATGACCTGAATGCCTAGGAACATGGGTGCGATGACATGCTCGCTTATAACTCGGTCAATCGGCATGAGAGTCTGGGGCAGGCGCAAGGGCAGACTCGCTTATAACTCAGTTGAGTGACACGAGAGTCTGGAGGTATGGTATATGACCCGAATGTCTTAGAGAACTGGAGTTTCTGCATTGCTAAAAATAAGGATATATTACCGCTTGATATGATCGAGCTGCCTATTGAATTTGCCACTCAGATTTTAATTGCCAATCGACTCTTACTTGATGATGTCGATCAGACTTTATGTGTAGATGTCGATTGAATATTTGATCTGAGTGTCTGCTAGGCCCTTCCTACTATCTCCTTGAAGGAGATTGTTGGGAGGAGAGTGAGGATGAACCTTTATTCATTTCTCCTGACTCATTCATTCGACAAACCTCTTGGCATATTGATGGCATTCATTGGTAGCATGATGAGGAGATTGATGGTGGGCACAAAAATATTTGTGCCTTTTAGGCAGTGACTAGTCTACTTCACGCACTACTCTTTCTTCCCAGACTGACAGCAAAAGATTCGAGTAGGAGTTTCTGGGGTGTTCTGGAGGTGGTAGTAGTTTTCGACTAGCTTGATCGATCAGAGCTAAGACAGTCACCTCCTTCCTAGCGGCTAGAGCTTCTTCTATATCAATGTATTTGACCACTTTCCCTAGCAGGTCGTCAAAATCCTTTGGGGGCTTTCTGACGAGGGCTCGAAAAAATTCTCCTTCTAAAAGGCCTTGGAAGAAAGCGTTTATTAATATATCGGAAGTGGCGGACGGAACATCTAGCGCCACTTGGTTCAATCACCTGATGTATGCTTACAGGGATTCTTTGGCCCTTTGTTTGAGTGTGAATAAATTGAGGTTGGTCTTATAATACATCCTGCTACTAGCAAAGTGGTGCAAGAAGGTTTTCTAAAAGACTTTGAAGCAACAAATGGACTCATCTGGGAGTTAGCTAAACCATCTTTGTGTCGAGCTGAAAAGGGTGGTAAGGAATACTCGGGACTTAATTCCATCCGTGTATTGATGAAGGATGACTACATTCTCGAATTTGAGTAGATGGTCCTTTGGGTCGGTTGCTTCTCCATACTCCCTGATTGCTAATGATCAGAAATGACTCAGTAGCTAATCTCCCAAAATCTCTTGGAAGAATGACATACTTATTCACTCAGGGGAGCTGCTAACCATCAGAATTTTCCCCCTTTGGATGTCTCGAACAGGTGCATTATCAAAAGATGATCTTTGGGGCATCTCCACTCAACCCACACCCTTAAAAGGTATATGGAAGATGGCCTGATGATATGCTATCAGAGATAGGGGCATGTAAGGAAGACTGATTGGCTGTGCAAGTACTTGCTTGAAGCCAGCCGTTGGTGGAGGAGGAACCGGCTGAACCTAATTGGGCATTGTAGTTGGGTCTCTCGTTCGGTGTGAGGGTTTGCCATTGATGTAACTAGGTCGTTTGGTAGAGGACCACCTGTCGTTGTTACTGTAGTAACTTTTGTGCTCGAGCCATTATCAGCAGCTCCAAGTGTTCTTGTGATAAGGTGACGATGGTGAGTCGACTAACCTCTTTCATCTTTGCATTTCAGATTCAGGCGAAGTTCCCACAAACGATGTCAAATTTGATCCTGCCTGAAAGTGGGGGAGATGACGTGCTTGCTAGGGGTGACATTGAGGTGGCTTATGTTGGTCCCTTGGTGGCCGGCTAGAGAGGTTGAATAGCCCTACAATTAAGACGAATTTACCTTTGTCTTTCTTTTGGCGTTAACTACGACAATTAAAAATAAATACAATAATTGAAAGAAATACGAGGTAAAAAGGTTACTTGGTTTACAACTGGGAAGGTTGCTAATTCAAGGTAAATGAAGCTTGATGCGGTGATAAGGAGGGGTCCCGCCCCACTGTCACGGAGAAGGTCAATGAAGGTCAGAGTCAAGATGGTCAATGGATGAATGGTCTTGACCGGTCGGGTGGGACATATTTCGACTGGGGGATAAACACCGACCCACCGTCTCTGGTACGGAGTAGTCAAATCGACACTCAAGGGACGCACAGAAGCCGAGCCGAACAGCTCCGCTCGGCCTAGAAACATACTCGAGACCAGCCGAGCACTCGGATAGTGAACTGTCTGTCAAGTGGTTACCCCACTCGGCCAAGCAAAAGAGTAGGGGGGCAGTGGGCTTCTGGTTGAGCGGTCATCTCGCTCGGTCCAGCAACAGACACCACTGGGAAAGGGGACTTTCAGCTGAGCGACTATTCCGCCCGGTGCGGCAGCAGACGCAGGAATATCAGAGTCCTGGCCAAGCGGTCATTCTGCTCGGCCAAACAACAGATACAACGGGGTATCCTTCGACATCCTTTCGGGAGCTAGTGTTGCTGACAGACGGCATGGTCAGACAGAGGATCATACGTCAGAAGCTTCCACTGTCACTTTAGATATATGCTTGGCCCGTTAAGGTACTATCTCAGGGACACTTTACTGACATGTCTCTGTTTGGACCAAAATGTAGCTAGAGGGGGGTGAATATCTCGTCGCGATCATCATGCTCGTCGTTGCTCGCTTCTTGGGATGATGTGCAGCGGAAATACAAGAAACACAAACAACAATGCTAACTCTAGGGATTTACTTGGTATCCACCTCAAGAAGAGGTGACTAGTCCAAGGATCCACACACTCACGCACCCTCCACTATAAAAACACTCATTCTCGGTAACTACCGAAGGCGGAGAATCCTTACAACCTCACAATACAACAATGAAAAAGAAAGAAGCAAAAATACAAATGAATCTTACAAGATTACAATGAAAACCCTAGCTTCTTCTTCTTATTGTTGCAACTCGCCTCTTGACTTGGATGATCCTCTAAGAACCTTCAAAAATTGGCGGTGAGGAAGAAAAGATCGGTGTGGAGGATTTCTATGATCGCCTGTGGAGAAGAGATGAAGTTGTGCACAGAAAAACGCTCGCCAACGGCTTTATCCGCGCCAACGGTCGAATCCCAATCGATTGGATTGCTCTCAATCGATTGGAGAGGCTTTGGATCGATCGGTTGATCGATCCAGAGCGCCTCTGTGCTCTTGGAATCGCCCTGAATCAATTACCCGATTGATTCAAGGCTTCTCGAGCGATTTCCAGCACTCCAATCGATCGACCGATCGATTGGAGGTTTCAATCGATCGACCGATCGATTGGAGGTTTCAATCGATCAACTGATCAATTCAGAAGCTCACTGTTCGCTCAAAAACTCTCCCAATCAATTGACCGATCGATTGGGAAAGTTTCAATCGATTATCCAATCGATTCAGCCCATTTCTGTATAAAATCGCGTCACCCAATCGATTGAACCCCCCAATCGATTGGCCAATCGAATGGAAAGCGGAAAATTGGATAGAGCTTGAAATTAGCTTCGTTTCGTATCCGAGATCACCTCATTCCGATATCCGAGTCAAAAGTTATGGCTTTCGGAAGTTTACTACGTCCGAACTTCCTAGTTCTATGCCAACTCCCTATTGGACTTACGACCGCTAAGAATTCGGTCAACTTTTGATCCATCTAGACTTTCTCTTTGCGCCAAGTGTCCG